>NC_140223.1:13273536-14473536 GCF_951802725.1 Rutilus rutilus
CTGCCCCTCCCCTCACCGTACCCATGGCAACCCTTCAGTGCCAGGATCTGATTGGCTGGTGAGGGAGCCCCAGTGTTGGGTTCCTCAGGGCTCTGTGTGGGTTGCTAGGTCCACTAGCAGTTTTGCTGCATCTCAGCACTTAATTGATTAATTAGTGTAATTATTTGAGGCGAAAGTCACCCCCGTCTTGTCGCTAGTTGGTAGGTAATTCATTCCATCCTCTGAGACTTTAATGTTAATGCGGGTAAGGTGGAAAAAGCAGTGTGGACCGAACTCGCCTGGTTACATTTGAAGAATCGTTCAAGCTGATGTTATTTATAATAGTGTTAGATCGGCGTCGCTCGATGGGGTTATTTCTGGGAAATTCAGAGTAGGTGAACGTGTACGTGTGTGTGAGATGGGAACTCTAGCTTAGAGGACAGATGGAGACTGGGAGACAGGAGGGACACTGGCACTGCGCAGGCTGGCATAAGAACGTGTGTGTGTGTGTGAGTGTAGGGAAGTGTATGGATATCCCTCGCTGTTGCTGGGCGGCCAGCCCCACTCACGAGCGCTGACCTTGGCACCGTGTGGGAGGGTCAGTCCGCCAACTGTCTGTAGCGTAGTGTGCCCGTCTGTGCGCTGCTTTTTAAAGCAGTCAGGTCAACAGGCCGGCCACTGGGACATCCATTTGGCACTTACATTCTTATTTAGGTTAGCAATATGGCGGCCGCTACTTCTGCTGTTTCTGCAGATGTTAAGCTAAGAACTCATGTTCCACCTGTAACGTCACGTGCCCCCCATGCCACAGCGCCTACGTTGACTGGGCTCTTTTGTCCAAGCAATATGATCCGTAAAGAGATGCTGACGGGAACCAATTGCAGTCATTTAGGATAAAAGTGCGCAGATTATAGTAAGGGTATACACAGATCCAAAATTAACATGTCAAGTGACAATACAAGTACTGTAAATTGAAATGTATTAGGAACTGCAATGTAATGCATGTCGGAATGTAAGAATGTTAATCTGACCCTCACGGATGTAAGTGATTTGAATGATTCTTAGGACATTTTTCTAAAGAAAATTTGAAATCAGAAATGTATCTAGGTAAAAAATGTTTTATAATTTCAAGGGAATTTTTTTTTTTTTTTTTATATTGTTATGTGGACAATTTAATTATTATTTTTATATATTTAAAAAAAAAATCATATTTATTTTATTAAAATTTTATTTTTGTATTATTTATTTATATATTTATATATTATATATTTATGGCTGGTAAGAAATATTTATTTCTATTTTAAGGATACACAAAAATATTCTTAGTGTTTTTGAAAGAATCCTCTCATGCTCATCAAGGCTGCATTTAGAGTAATATTAGAGTAAAATCAGTCAAAGTAGATTTTTACTTGAAATAGTTTTGGTTTTACTTGAAATAGTTTTGTAACATTATAAATATCTTTACTGTCACTTAATTAAGTGAGTCCATGCGGAAAAAAAGTATTAATTTCTTTGAAAAAATCTTTTGAATGATTGTTTATACAAGTATATTTATTTAAATTCATAAAAAAAATTCTCTGTCCATGCGCAGTTGACATGATCACGGTTTAATATATAATGGGCAAGTAAGCTATTATTTAGTAGACACTTTCATCCAAAGGTCATATGTTCAAGGACACACAAATGATAGCTTATGGCCTGTTCCTTGTGAGACTTGAACCAACAACTTTGCAGTTGCCAACCCTGACCTTTACACAACACCGCAGCACCATATAAATACAGTAGATGGATGGATAGCTAGGCCGACAGATGTATGGAATCAGGTCTCACCTGCTTTGACACGGATGCTAGGGCTGCGGATCTTGCCGGCCTGGTTCTCGGCAGTGCAGAAGTAGTCATTATCATGAATGAAGCTGTTGAAGGCAGAGGGGGAGAAGGGGTAGAGCTGCAGCGTGCCGTTGGCGTGAACGTGGCGGATGTGTGGCACGTCGTAGATGTCGTCGCCAGTGGCCAGGTACCAGCGGAGGACGGCATGGGGGGCGCCACCCGCAGGACAGGGCAGGGACACCCCCACTGAGCTGGAGAAGGTCACTCTCTGCAGGGAAGCATTCACAAAGTACAGCCGCGTCGAGACCACATCCTCGCTGTGCACTGGAAGAGAGACAACATGGTCAGTCACAAAGTGACCATAGAGTTTTATTCAGCAAATCAACACCTGGACAGGTTAAGGGGCCAACTCATACTTGTTCCTTTGGGTTACTGCACTTTGAAATGAGCAGCACATCATAAAAATAAGCTCTGTGTGTCCTTCTGGCAAACTTCCACCTCACAATCACATCTGGTAAAGTGCATGCCCTGCCGTCCTCTGATTGGATTATCCCAGAGACGTTCCCATTGGGTCAGCACAACTCGATTCAAATTTAGAAATCAATCAATGGATTGAGAAGATGATGTAACCAAAAATTGTCCTTTATCTGATTATTTGTCTGTCATTTTCCAAGTGCACAAGGCTAAGCTACATATAGCTAGCTGCATAACTACTGTACCATAGTGTGACACACTGTTAGAGAACTTAACTACTGTAGCTAGTCAATTGAAGTAGATGGTGGAGTACCAACTTATGCTAATTAATCGGTTCGAGATCGAATTAATGTCAGATTATTGCCAGCAAATAAAAAAACATGGCATTTGAAGACTACTTCACTATTAATGTTCTTTTGATTTATTTACAGATGTTCGATTCAATCATCTTGTGTCATACTCCGGGGTTCCCAGGGTGTCTGGTGCGCATTCGCAAATGCACAATCTTGAAAAACTTTGTATATATATCCTAATGCTTGGCAACGATTAATCCCAAAAAGTTTGTGTTTACATAATATATGTGTGTACTGTGTATACTGATTTTTTATATATATAAATACACACTTATGCATGTATATGTTGAATAATTTTTTTTAGATTTATATATAATATACATTATGTATTAATATTAAATACAGTATATACATGAACATTTCTTATATATACATGCATATGTGTGTATTTATATTAACAAAATAATTATACAGTACTCACACATTTATTATGTAAACACAAACTTTTATTTTGGAATGCGATTATCCGCGATTAATCGTCGCCCAGCACTGAATGAAAGAGATAAATGTACTGCTTGTAAGCTTGGTTATTTTGATCAAGAGCACGATCTATATGTTCACATGTCGTACTAACAAGAAACTATACTTCAACCACAGGTCAAAAACTGTAGATCCAATCAAACAACTTGCGAATGTTTGGTGGAACTATGGTTTCGGGAAGCACCAAATCATTGCTAACGACAGAACTTGTGACTATAGTTGGCTAACGCCTTTTGGAAAACACACCCCAGATTCTTTAGCATCAATAGAACGTGTTCATTTAAATTGACTCATTGGAAAACTGAAAAAGCTGCAATTTTCACAGAAGCAAACGCAGATGTAAATGAACAAAGCAAGATGCAGGCATCAGCAAGCCTTCCAAACAAAAAACGACTTTGTCCACAGCAATAGTGGATCTTTACTCTCCAATCACATCTTTTTATAGTATATGTGTTCTTGGCAGATGCTTCCTTACCAAAGGAACCTTACTTATCCAACCTTAACCCAAATGACAGTGATAACAAGCAGTCGTAGGGCAGGCATTAAAGAATATCACTTATCTAATATGTGTGCGATGTGAGCCATGCTGAATGCTGCCATCTGATAGGAGAATAAATAGGTCATAGAACCCCCGCTATGTATCTACAAACCTCTCTGACAGCTAATCTGGATCAGACAATCATTCGCTCTTGGTGTATTACCAAACCCGGACTACTGTGAGAAAAGCGGAGAAAAAAAAAAGATGGTTGCGTAAATTAACGCGTGTTAATTTAGAAGCGTAGCTAATGATGTCCTTCAAAGGCGGCGTTTTAGTGATTTACCATTCCGGCGTCTCTATTATCTGCAGGCTCTATTACGGATTACATGGTTCTGGTGGGATGGCTCTGTATCTTTTTGTATTCTGAAAATTGCTTAGCTCAGCTCTGGCTCCGAGCCAAGGGAGACACAAGCCCAAAGCAAGAGAATTTTCTTCTAAGGCAATTACATTTAATTAATGCCCCCCACCAGGTTTATGTCAACAATGCCTGGATTAACCCCCATTCTTGTGATTCTCATTGTGTTCAAAAGAATAATGGTGACATGCTACCATGCCATTAAAGTCAATGGGGTGCCATAGATAAGTAAACTGTAAGCTTCCATGCACAGAAGACTCAAAATGTATAAAAATGAATATGAAATTGGAATTTATACCCAATAAAATTGAATATTAAAGGATTAGTTCACCTAAAAATTAAAATGCTGCTTCTTTTAATGCAGTGAAACCACGGCTGTACCAAGTCCCCATTCACTTTCACTGTATGAAAAAGAGCGCTTGGACATTCTATAAAATATCTTGTTTTGTGCTCCACGCAAAAATAAATAAATAAAAGTAAGTTAAATGGGTTTGGAAAGACATGAAAGGTTTGTAAATAATCACATTCTATTCCTTTACTGACTAAAATTATGTTATTATTACGTTTGACAGTTATAGGCTACTCCTTTTATCGGTCTCGAGAAACAAAGGACAATAATAATATCCATTTGGAATAAAAAAATAAAATAAAAAAACACGCAAAGCATAAATAGAATGAAAAACATGAAAAAAAGTGGTGCTAGAGAATTGAAAGGCTGAGATTAGAGCTAAAGCTTTTACTGGGCAAGGTGGGGGTTTGGATTCTTTCTCTCTCCATCCATCACTCTCTCTCTCTCTCTCTCTCTTTTTATATTCCCATAGAACATGAAGGGATATGTTATGTGATTGGAATTTGTACGCCAGACGCAGAGAGTTAAATCCATATAATCTCCTTTCACATTTAACACACACAGAGCCTTCCTGGCCTGATAATCGCAGCACGGTGGAGGGCCTCTATCGCTTCCCCTCTCACTCTGCCCTGTGGGGAGGGCAGATTATGGAGGTGGGTGCGAGCCAGGGGGCATGAGTCCAGACAGGACCAGGTCTAGATTGAGCAGAGGAGGCTGCAGTGAATGGTTTTGTGGAGTCAGGAGTCACAGGTTGCAAGGGAATGAAATAAAAAGCTTTTCGTTGTTCACGCTTCGCATGAAATAAAAATGTGCTGGATTACATTAGTCTAGACTGGCAGTTCTCAACCTTTATTACTCAAAAGTCCCCTACAGTCAATGTTATTTTTTTTAAAGACTGCCTACACAGCTATGAAACTGACACAACTATTTTCTTAACATAGCCTAATCTAGAAACCCATTAACTGTTCAAATATCTTCTTTTTTGTATCTTCAAAAAGGCAAGTTTGCCTTTTGTGTTCAGCAGAAGAAAGAAATTCATACAGGTTTGAAACAACTTGCGGGTGAGTAAATGATAACAGAATTTTCATCTTCTGGCGAACTTTCACTTTAAGAACAAGTACGACCAACTAGCAGTTAGTTAGGGGTAATCAGTCTTAAAGAGCTGTTTAACCTGTTTAATAACCATTTGAAGGAAAGACAGCATGAGTATGTATCTCTTAGAAGAGGAAATGCAAATGTTTTAGATCCAACTGTGATCCAATAGATGTCCATTTTTGAGAGGACGAATTAAAAAGTTTTGTTTGCCAAGGTTATATGCTGCAATAAATAAAAAGTTCAGTGGTGCAGTCAATTTCACAGTAGCATTTCAATAAATTGAACAAATAAACATTTCATTTTATTTATAATTATTTAAACAATTAATTTATTTTTAATTTAATTGATTAATTTATAAATAATTTGAGAATGCTTTAGCCCCTTTAGATGTTCACGACCCTCCCCCAATTTCAGAACCGCTGGACTAGACTGAGTTTTGCTGTGCATGCGAAGTCAGCGCTTAATGTAGTGCCACAGTTGCACTGACAAATCTAGGGTTTGAAGCAAATGTTTTGACCCACGCTTTTGTATAAAGAACCTCTGGGATCCAACATTAGAGTTAAACAGCAAAGATCCCTGACATGCTCAAAATGGACTCAGTCCCTGGCTGCCGTCAGCCTTAAGTGCTATTTGGGACGAGAGCAGAGTGCACTCTATCCTGGTTTCTGAGCTGTGTCAAATATAATTCCGAGAGCTCTTTTCAGGACCATGGACAGTGACTGAAAGGTCCCTAAACACATTTCAGCACTATAGACAGCGCCAATCTCCTCTCGGCAGAAATGCAACTTACAACTAAGCAAACACAAACATCTGTTAATCTGTAATAGTTCTTTCAAAGGTATAAAAAACATCTATCGCTTATCATTGGGCAAACAAGAGCAAACGCCATCCTGCGCATGGCATCAGAAAATATAGACAATAGCGGAAAGCCTGCATGACAACACATCAGTTCACTGTAGATCTGAACAAAACACAGCAACACTGGGAAGTATGGTCATGGTCGTACTGATATGGGATGAAAAACAGGTCAACTGGTTAGTCCCCCTGCCCCCCCCCCCACCCCTTATGCCTTTGCAGATTATAGCCTAAAGCATAAACCCCCATAATAAAGATTGCAATATCTATAATCTCACAGTGGGGTTCTGGGTAAGGGGTTGTGGATCCAAAAGGGAGGGCCTGAGGATATCCACATCCCCCCACACTGTCTGGGTCTAAAGTATAGGAGGGGGAAAGGAAAAAGCCTGAGACCAGGACAGCTGCAGTTTGTCCTCCCCATCAACAGGTGTCACTATTGGGATGCTATCATAGAATTCTACCTGGAGAAAGCATTCCCTCTGCTCATGGGACCACAGAACTTTTTGAGCCAATAACCTGAGCTGTAAATGGCACGTGATAAATTACTCTAAAAGTGTGGAATTCCAGTTATTTCGATAGGAATTTCATTAAAATGGCAAAAAAGTTCCCTATGCGGATTTCGCTCATGTTCAAGTTGGTCATGTGAATTCGCCATGCCAACCAACAGAAAGCTGCTTGGTTTTAAAGTGACTTCAGTGAGCAGGGCTTCATAGATCGCAACACAATTGACAATGGAAAACTTTGCCTACATTTGCTGATGTGACCACACCTTAAAAGTGTGAAATTGAGTGTTTTTGTCAGCCAATCAGCTTTGTCATGACATAATTTCCGGCAACTTTAAAGGGTTAGTTCACCCACAAATTTAAGTTCTGTCATTAATTACTCACCCTCATGTCGTTCCAATCCCGTAAGACTTTCGTTCATCTTCGGAACACAAATGAAGATCTTTTTAATAAAATCTGAGTGTTTTATGTCCCTCCATTGACAGCTACGCAATTACCACTTTCAAGCCCCAGAAAGGTAGTAAAGACATCATAAAAGTAATCCATGTGTCTCCAGTGGTTTAACCTCAATTTTATGAAGTGTCGCGAGTGCTTTGTTTGCACAAAAAACCCATAATTTAGCACTTTATTTACAAATTACTAACTTCCTGCGTGCGTTCACGAGAGCACCACAACGTGTGTGTTGTGTTGACACGAGAGCAGACATAGTTGCACGAACGTGCGTTGGAGATGAATATTTTGTAAATAAAGTGGTAAAAACTATTTTTTTTGCGCAAACAAAGCACTCGCGACGCTTCATAAAATTGAGGTTAAACCACTGGAGTCACATGGATTACTTTTATGATGTCTTTACTATCTTTCTGGGGATTGAAAGTGGTAATTGCGTAGCTGTCAAAAAGCTCTCAGTTTTCATTAAAAATATCTTCGTTTGTGTTCCAAAGACGAACGAATGTCTTACGGGTTTGGAACGACATGAGGGTAATTTTCATTTTTGGGTGAACTAGCCTAACTCTTTAAAGCCGCAGGAAATGGCAAATGCTGATTGGCTGATTGCCACAAAAACAGGCACAGTCCCAAACTCTTCTATACTGCGCTGACAATTACACACTTTTAAGAGCCAACTAATAAATAAAATCACTAGTAAAACTTACACTATATTGTAAAGAAATATATTTGCGACGCTGCTTACGAAAAAATGTCAGCCAATTTTGAATGGCCACCGAATAAATGAAAATGGGTTTTAGAACCAATGGTGTAGTTTTAGCATAAAGCAGTGTATTCAGAGTAATTCAATTTAGTGTGGTGATTTGTTGATGCTATGCATTGAAACAAAATGGAAACACATCAACAACAGTACCCACACAAAGCATGCAACAATGGTTGACCACTATGTCCAAGGATGTCCATCATGGTCCATGGGTAGATGATCAGTAATTTAGGAGAGTCTTAAGGAGAGAAAAGAGAAAGGGCAATTGGATAACCCAATTTCTTCTCTCTTTGTTCTGAGATGACTTCCGTGTGAGGGCTAACGAAGCCCTGCAGCTCCTTGCTATTCCCGTTGCCATATGCCAAAACGAGGGAAAGGGCTGCATGGGAATGCTGAAACGCTCCATTAATGATGCCCATTTTCCCTATCTATCTGTCTAACTCTCAAGATGGACGCGTTATTCTCCACCCACTTCCTCCAACCGAAAAAATTCCTGCTCAAAAATGTCTTTGCTCATCATTTCATGTTGTTTTTCCCTCCTTCTCGCCATCTCTCCCTGTTAATCGCCTTCCATTTTTCTCTTTCTTAACTCCCCCTTTATGTGTGGTCCTCTTAGCATAGCGCATTTGCACAACATATACATACATATATTTTTTTGTTCAATCGCTATGAAAACGCCATTTGAATATGTATTGCGGATATCCTAGGCAATTGCCAATGGTGAGCCGCTATGCATAATGCAGCTCTCTCAGTCGCTCATCTGCATTTGCTTAGACACACACTCTCTCGCATGCACACGCATAGATCTTCACACCCTGTCCCCAAAGATATCTGCACACAATCTCTCTTCCGATCACTGTCTCACCTACATAAACATGTCTAAATGCAGACACATATTTTTGGGACGCGCTACTGTTCGACAACAACGCAATTCAACCATCCATTTGCCTCCGAGCCTCCCAATTAATTTATTCGCAGATTGTTCAAGGGCCATTTCCGCTGTCAAGCCTGTCTGTATCGCGCTACAACGCTGAATATTTTTTAACAGCTTCCAGTGTCATAATGTTTTCTTTAACCTATTAAAATGACTCATGAGATTAAGAGAGAGAGAGAGGCTGACTTTCTTCCTCCTTTGTTTTTATACCTTTCCTCAGACAAGCCACTTATCAAACCGATAATCATTTATGCGCGGCGCAGTCAAGGAAAAATCAATACTACAGGTGCTGAGTAACTTCCAGCTGAATCTAAAGTCAGCCCCTTCGTTGCATCCAGTTATAAATGGGTTTATGATAGCGAGAATGAGTGTGTGAATGTGTGTGTGTGTCAAGCATTTCTTCATAGCTAGGCTGAGGAGGACACATGTACACTTGGTGTTTAGATTACATTTGTTCTGGTATATTAGAGTAAATCTTGCCTGCCACTGTTGTCCCTGTGATTGTTCAGTGCTTTGCGTGAGTGAGCTAGAGTAGATTGGAAACCAGTCACATGTAACCTCCCACATTTGCATGCCAGTCTCTTTGAGAAGAGGGAGAGAAAAAAGTGTGAGGCATATCTATACATTTGTTTAAATAATTAGCATTTTGCATGCATCTATCCTGTTTACATTATATAATGAATCAAATATATGATATGATCGTGGTCATGTAAGAGACTGAGGCTGATGAGTCTCTTCATTTATAATCTTGATTTTGAATTGGGTAAGGGATCTCTACCCCCTTATCTTCACGGTACTGCAGCGTCAGGGAAAAAAGAAAACATTTACAGCATTTGCCGAAGCAGCTCAGACTTCAAAGGGATGATTTTTGGAGGTCTCAATGCAAGTCAATAGAAAAATGTATGGAATCTCCTGTGTTTCAGATAGTTTATAAACTGTAGTTTGTATAGTTTATAAGCTGCCCCCTTTCTGGGCACTCTTTAACTATATGTGAGAACCATGTATATCATAATCTTAAACCGGAGCAACAGGAACCTGCAGTTCTGTGGCCCATGTCATTCTAAAAAATAAAGGTTCTTTATTGACTATGGATCCATGAAGAACCTTTAACATCCATGGTTCCTTTCCATTGCACAAAAAGTTCTTTAAAGTAGAAAAAAGTTCTTTGGATTTTCAAAATGTTCTTCACACTATGAAAAAAAAGGTTATTTTAAGAACTGTTCACTGAAAGGTTCTTCGGACTTGGAACCCTTTATTTTGTATCATCATTCTTTTTTTAAACTGCTCTAAAGTTGTCTTGATACTAAAATGACCAACATGAAACCACAGTAAAAATGTATTCCTCTCTCTGGATGGAAGTAACTATGTCTGAGATAAATCATGTCCACTCATAATTTACTGAGTACAATAGGGGAGAACAAGGAGTGTTGTAACACCATCAGTTAGAAAGAAGTACATGAGTGAAATACATAGCCACCATCATCCTGGAGTGGAGTGGATGTGGGAAAGTCTCTGTGACCATTTAAATGGATGTTAACATTATATGACCGACATTATAAAATCTTAGTCAAAGCGAAAGTTTCTTGTATTCATTCTAACTAGTTTCATTTGTAAATTAGATATGAACATATTATATCAAAGTTTGAGACACAGCACACAAAAAATAAAAATAAATAAATAAATAATGAGACTGGCAACACTCCACATTTGCATTCACAAACAGCTTGACGAAGAAATGGAATCCAAAGAGATGAGGAGGAGCAGGTTTTTTACATTGCAGTGAACTACTTCGAACTTAACTCAGAAACTTACCAGACGTTTGACCTTTGACGAATTGATCTAATTTAGGCTACGTACGACCCACGTATGTAGGCCTACTTATGTAGGCTACGTTAGTGTGGCACTGGAATGTAACTTACGCGAAATAAACAACAACTTTCAGAGATGTCGACTTTTTAAAAAGTCATTTCTGACAGTAATTTTCAGGGCGCAATATGTTGAGGACCTCTCAGCACTATCTAACAGCTAAAGAGACGGTTGACAAACAGAAGAAGAAAATAACATTGCCATTACTCACCCTCGAGGTTGGTCTCACAAACCCATTTCTTCTATCGAACTGAAAGACGTTTAACAGAATGAGAACGTTGACGCTATCTTTCCCATATCTAATAAACCATACTGTTCCTGTAGGCTATTCCTATTAGAGACGTTTTAAACAAAGCAGTATTTATTTGTGTTAGTGATTATATCTGTGATATTTAAAATCATAATAAAAAAATATTGACAGTTGTTTTGTTTTCCCATCCACACTGATCGTAAGATAATGGAAAGCGCGCGAGCAGCGTACTGTTGCTATGGTTACCGCTACTTATGTTCCTCAGCGACTATAGTGCTCTGACGAATTGATTCTGTAACTTTTATTGTTACTAAAGAGTTGATTGAAAATGATTTTGAAGCAAACAATATACTTAGACTATTACGCCATCGTTTTATAACCTCCTCCAACCATTTGATTGGGTGTTTTGGGAGGGTTCAAGACGAGCTTTAAATTCTCGGAACCCAAAATATTCTGTCATGATTTACTCACCCTCAAGTTGTTCCAAACCTGTATTAATTTCTTTCTTCTGTTGAACACAAAATAATATATTTTGAAGATTGTTGCTAACCAAACCCCATTGACTTTTCCCCCCACATAGCCTACTATGGAAGTCAATGGGGCCCATCTACTGCTTGGTAACCCATATTTCTTCAAAATATCTTCTTTTGTGTTCAGCAGAAGAAAGAAACTCATATAGGTTTGAAACAACTTCAGAGTAAGTAAATTTTGACAGAATTTTCATTTTTTGGGTGAACTATCCCTTTAAACAGCGGAGTCAAACCCTCACAGACAGTTAGCGCCCTGATACCGCACGTCACATTATTCGACTCTTGATAGAACGGATGCTCTGCGCGCGGTGTCCGATTGAATGGACAAATGGCCCCGACGTGTCGCGAGCAGCAGGTGCTCTCAGGAGGCGAGGAGTGTTTGTTCACGCGCTTAACTCACCGGCACACGAGCTCTGAAAGAAGAACAGCGGTCACCTGTCGAAGCGGAACGCGAGAGTGACACAAAGATTTTTATTTTGACCGCACTTCAGCTGGAATGGCAGGTCGAGCGGCGGGGTGTGTGGAGGGAAGAATAGCACGGCGCTTAACCCAGTAAATCTCACCGGTTGCATTTGTGACACCAGTTTTCTTTTGAGTTTGAAGAGTCTAAAAAGAGTCAATGGTGCATTTTACACAGAGTTCAGACTGTCTTGATTTTATATGGATATTTTACATGACTGGTGTAAATAGTCACATGACCAGAGCTGATCATATTAAATTGTTACTTTATTGATTGCAATTTTTAACTCTGTAGCCTATGTTTCCCATCGGCTACAGGAATAAATAAAACACATTCTTTGACTAACCTTTTTATTTATTTATTTTATGCAAAAAATCAGTTTCCACTATCCAGTGAGTACAATTATTTAGCTGAGAATATATATATAAAAAATAAATAAAAAAAACTCGGAACATTCATAATTCGTGCCTTGGGGAGTTCAAAAAAAAAAATCACTGATGGGAAAAACCTGTTCAATCTAAACATCTTATTTGCAAGAAGAAGAAAAGTTCAAGTAATACTACACAATTCATGGGAGTAACGTGTTTATCTGTGACTCATGCTGCTGTCACACATGGCTTTACTCTTTATTTTTATAGAGGAAGTATCGTATTATAATGAACATAGTGTCATGGAAAGAAGAGAGGAACAGGTTTGTATGACGAGTATAACGAAATAGAGAGAGAGAGAGAGAGAGAGAGAGAGAGAGAGAGAGAGAGAGAGAGAGAGAGAGAGAAATAAATGGAGTCCTTATGGCCAATGACCTGATTTACTTTTGGAGTGGGGGATGCGGCAGATCTCCTACTAATTGCGCAGCTGGGAAGAACAGGGGATTTGATGGGGGGGGAAAGAGAAAGGAAACCAATTTTGCATATTTCTATGAGGGGGAGAGCGGGTGGGATGGAGGTGTCCTGATGTGAGGAGCCGGTTTGACATTGCGAGCAGTTTGGAGGTGAAATATCTTGAAAGTGGGCTTTTTTTGTGTGTGTAAATGTTCAGATATTTCTATGGTTGATGTAAAACATACACATGGCCATTAATAATAATAATAATAATATGTCTGACTCTGAAAGCGCCTGATGTGTTGGACGTGCATGGCAAGCTCCTTTCAATCACATTTTAATTTAGGCAAATGTTCAGAAAATCGGATCAGACCGGATAATATCGCAGCCACCACACAAATTTGACGACCTGACGACTGCTGATCCTTAAAATAAATATTGGACAGACAGATACACACAAGCGAACACACACTGCCTATACATCCCTTTATTCATTATTTAATATCCAAGCAAATATGTCATAAATCAAATTATTAAAGCTAAAAAAAAAAACATTTGTTTGATATTCAAAAAAAATTGAGACCCATCACAAAGAGTATACAACATCTGGATAATAACATGGATTAATTCTAAAATGTTATAGACCCTATTAACACAATAAAAAAATCCTTCCAATAAACTAAGGCTTTATTAATTAGTTTAATAATAATAGTTACACTATTTGCTATTATTTTTGTTCATAATAATAATAATAATTATAATTTTTTATAATTTTTTATCAAATTATAACTCACATGCAAATAACAATGTACATTTCAACCTTCAATACTGCAGCATCCCTCGGTGCATTTTTCCATTTCATTTAGTTGCCTTTCCATAAAAAGACAAGCTGACCCTCGAGACGACAATTTACCCTGGATTCGGTTTCCCAGCCCGGGGTTCAGGTGTGAGGCAGGGGGGTAATATGTTACAACTTGCCCGGGTCACGATAATGCATGATAATACATTTAAAATGGCTGCTCATTTCTAAACAAAAACGACTCAAATGTGTTCTTATGATAACATACATTTATTTCTGGAAAGGTGGAAAAAGCTTTTTAAGGAGAAATGTTTCTACATTCCTTGAAAGTGAAAAAGATGGAGGCGCGGCCCTCTCGGAAAAATACGCAGTCCTAATGCATATGCATGTATGATAATTGATGTGCGTTTTACATCTCCTATCGACCGTGTCATCAGAGCTTAGATACATGATAAGATATATATTGTGAGAATTACAGAAAACTCTATATAAACTATGAGACTTATTAAATAAAAAGAGAACATGACAAAAATAAGTTTGTTTGCGCCCTCCATATCCCGTTTTTACGCACTTTACGCCCTACTGCACCCTTCCTCCCCCATACAAGAACACACACAAACATACACAAACACACATTAATACACACTACAGTTCTCTTTCACAAACCCACACGCACACTGGAAGAGAAACAGAATAATTCTGACCTTACATCCCCGATCAAATGACATTAAAATATAAAAACAAAATGTATTTTCAATTCTAAAGCATCCAAACTCAAGTACTGTATATAACCAGGTAAAGCATTCGCATTTGAATTGGTTGTGGGCAAATATTTAGTCATACTTGACGATGGAATATCAAATAAAGAACACTTCAAAACAGACGTTTTGAAAAGTGGATTCATCCAAAAATATGTTGCAAGATAATTTTAGGGGGAAAAATATGTGCAAAAACTGAAAGCATATCTCCAAGGCTGGAGGGTGAGGAAAGGAGGGGCATGTATGCTGTGAGGTGTCAAAAACAAAATTGTTGAGGAGACATCATGACAGAAATTGATGCGTAAAACTAACTGAATGAGCAAATAAATAGCCTTAATTATGATCAAAATAAACCACATCTTCGTTTTGCATTTATACAAATTCAAATGTGCCATATCAAACCCACCATCAGCACAGTCAAACCAGGAATCTGTTGGCATAGAAAATGGAGGACCACTAATTGCACCAGTGCTAATTGGAAATGAGGCTGCATAAGCCATTCTATTTTTCACATGATCTATGCAGATATATTCACCCTCTACCACAGACATATGCACTTTTATTACAAAATACCAATTATTATTTTCCCTAAAGGCATAAAACAGCATGTTACTATAAACAACGAACAGACCTATTCAAATCCAAGAAAATAACATTCTTATTCTAGCGCAGTAAAAAAAAAAAAAAAAAAAAAAAAAAAAAAGTATCAAGAGCAGAAAAATTACACCTCACTGACCAACTCTACTTTTCCCAACAAGCAACATACAGAAGGCCAAAAGTGTATGGCAAATGCACACGACCGATGCAAAAATCTGCTCCCGTTCTACATATTCATAACTCAACAGCATATTCATATCTTGCATACAAATCATGCTATCTCCCCCATCTTTGCGCACGGGAACATGCAGATCCTACAGCCTCACAATCTTCTGTTCGTCGTTAATCGCCGACTAGAGAAACACTTTTCCCCATTTTAAGCAACTAAAAACATTTTGAACGAAGTTGCATATTAGTTTTAGAGGGAAAGAAACTTCCTAAAATCCAGAAATGTGAGCGCACAATAAAATAACGTTGAAACTCCCTCCACTGAACTTGGAACAGTGCAATTTTTTGTGCAAACAAATTACCACTTAAATTAATTAAATTAATTGTGCAGTTATTTTTCCACACTGCAAGTAAAAAAAAAAAAAAGCAGCAATGAATAAATAAACTGACTACGTACCTTCTTGAAAAGAATACAGCAGGAGTAAAGTTACCAGCCACATGCCATAAATAGCAGGTATATTTCTCAGGAATGTTTTGCAATCCCGACGTGTGCACTGTGCAGTATTCGGCCAGGCGAGGCTCCGTGCAGGAGTGGTGACGATGCTCCCCGGCGATCTCTCCAGCCCTAGTCCCGTACTCGTCAGCGCCGAGAAGCGGGGAAGACTTTGGTCCCGCCTCTCGTACCCTCCCCTCCGCGGGACCGTCATCCGAACGGCCCCTCCTTCGGTAGTCTAATGGTACGGCGAGATGGAGAGGTGCTGGTGCGGGGCCAGAGAGAGACGCGGCGAGGACGGCGCGCGGAGTTTTGTTGGTGGGGGTGGGTTGAGTGCATCAGAGAGGACAGGACTTATCATGTTGTTGTTGTTGTTGTGAGCAGTCCACGTGGCTGGAGTCAGCCGGGGCATTATGTGGCACTCAATGTTACCATGGCGCACCTGGGAACTAAATGACTGCTTTTTTTACGCACGGCGGATCACTTTTCGCGATGTCAACGGCTTATCTTTTATCGTCAGAAATCTCGCATTGATGCAACGCTGCTGAGAAAAACAGCTTAAACCTTGTGTGGTCTCCCAGCCAGACCTGTTTGCTGGTTTTAGCCACTTTTCAACTGACCAGGACGGAAAAAAAAACAGCATGACCAGTCTGGGGGACCACCTTAAACCACTCAAGATTTGCAAATCAAACCATGTGTGTTTTTTTCCCCGGCAGGACTGAGAGTCATTTTAAAGTAAAGTTCGTGTAAATGTTGCGCGCAAAACGCTCCGCGTACGTTCTTTATGTCACTGATCGTTGAGTGGCAGGCGTGCGTCCTTAGAGAAACAGCACGAGACCCGGTCACGCTCTCTCCATACATTAACGTATGTGAATGAGGGATAACGCGTGCTTCAGAGGCGCACCGAAGAATGTCTGAATCGCCGGCATTGTTCTGCGCTCAGAATGAGAGGAATGACATGCGAAGGGCGTATCGTGTATTGTCTAGAGTGGCGGATAATGCTCACAGACCACCCCGGCTTTATCGTCTGGTGACTATAGAGTCTCTCTACACCTTCAACGTCTGAAAAAAACAAATATTTATATTAATGGATTCGATTAAACAGTGGGAATTGTAATTAGCATTATTGAACTCTTATAATTCAGATTAAGCAACAACAACAACAACAAAAATCTATTTGACAGTTTTTGTAGGCTATATGGAAATTGTAAAATCTTCAGCGTATAAAGAATAAAGCAGTGATGGATATGGAATATCTTGACAATGATATGCAACAATGCTAGAGTGAGTGTCTGGGTGTAAAATTACAGTATGGTACACTACCTCCCCACCAGGAAAACTTAAGAAAAGAGAACAATGTGTAAAGTGATTGTCTGCAACCAATGGTTACAGTGTTTGGCTTGATGGTTCCGCTCCAGCGCTCTGGCTTCACACTCCCACACAAACTCTCTCTTCGGGTAATTATTGATCTGTAACATGCTGTACTGCTATTGATTATAGGCTATGTGCAGCCCTGTCAGAGAATAAACCGATACAGAAATCCATCACACCGACATGTGATTCTACACACGCTGACAGCAACGTATCCTTACCCAACCCCAGACAATGCTGGGACAGTCAGCTACACACCAGTTCATATCATGTCATGTCATTTCAGATCATTTCAATGGAATAATCACTAGTGAATTTATGTTCACATAGCAGAATCCTCCATCCCTGATTTACATTATATGTAAATTATGACTACTCTAGATAATAATATTTAGGTTAAGTTTATGCTTTCAGCAACCAATACGAGTATAGTATTTTCATCTTAGTTTAACCATGCACATTAAATCCAATTCTGCAAAGTTTTTTGCTTACATGGCCCTATTGAGGACAAGTTTGCATTTCAGAGAGTACAAAATGGCAACAATTCACTGCATTAAAATTGATTAATTAATACATTTTTGGTATGGATAGAGAACAGTACATTTCCGGACAAAGCCAGATACCTCACGTTGACATTCTTGCAGTCTGCTTTGGGACAGTGTCACTGCAAAAACTACCAGGGCCTGAGATAACGTTTTTATGGGTCAGCCCCTTCTACAATATTACCCACTGACTATACCATAAGGGATCTTTGCAAGCCCCTAACATTATCACTGTCAGAAAAAGAAAAAAATCCCATGCTAATTTTTTTACCTTTAAGGGCAGAACCACTTGTCACTGGGGCAGCACCTTTAAAGGGTTCACATTAGTACCTTAAGAGTACCGTAACGTAATAATATGTAACTTTTAGGGTAGATAAGGAACAAAGATGCATTTTTCAAGGTATTGCCCCGTTGCAAGCTAAACAATTTTTACACATTTTTCAGAGAGTAATGTGTCTAGTACAATGTTTCTGGTTGTCCTCACCTGACAACGGCCCTAGTTTTGGGTTGGGTTAATCTTAACGATGTGTTCACTCTTGTAGTTGGGTTCTCTTGGTTCTTTTGGTCTGGACCAAAAAAAAGTTGACATTACCTCACGTTGACATTCTTACGTTCGCTTAGCCATCAAAGTCATTTTTAACACCTAACCCAAAGATTCAAAACAAAAAAGATCTGCTGCAAGCAGAAGC
Source organism: Rutilus rutilus (assembly GCF_951802725.1). Lineage (NCBI taxonomy): Eukaryota > Metazoa > Chordata > Actinopteri > Cypriniformes > Leuciscidae > Rutilus > Rutilus rutilus. Next base: position 13,291,830 of record NC_140223.1, read on the forward strand.
GATACTGATGCCTGTACCAAACTTTAATGGGCAACTATGATGAGAGAAATCAGGTATGCTTGAGAATTCTGTCTTTTAAGGGTCGCATCTTGTGACGTCATGGCCTGTTTTTTTTTTTTGTTTTTTTTACATGTCTTTGGTCTGTGTTGCATATTTCAGTCGAACTGCACCAGAGTTCGTTTGGAAGCAGACCTAGACCCATCTTTTTTCAGCGGTCTCTGTCAACTTGTTTGGTACGCACCAGGGTTCAGAGCAATCGCACCAGAGTTTGTTTTATTTAACATGCCAAGTGTGAGCACACCCTAAGAGCAACCAATCTAGTTTGAAATGAATGACCAATAGGGTCAAGCACAGTGGCACAATGATGTGAAATCTTTGGTGACTCTTTGGTGTCAAGGGGTATGACCCCTGATAACCTTAGGGGGTCACTTGGCCAGTGTTGTAGTCGAGACCAGCTAATTTGAGTCCAAGTCAAGGTCTAGACCAGAACAGGTTCGAGTCCAAGTCAAGTTAGACAGTCAACATGCTCCTGCGTCCATGACTGGACCAAGACTATGACTAAAATAAGCTGGTCTCGACTATGACTCTACACTTGGCCATTACATGGAAGTGGTCGCACACATAGGGATTATCCCACCAGTAAGCTCCTGAATATTTCTGATACAGATACACTTGTTTTCCTGCAGTGGTTTCTATGGAAAAGAACTAGCAGAGAAACGAGCAGTTGAGCAGATCAGCCCGACTCTTTGTTTCCTACAGAGGCCTCTCTCTTCCTCTCCTCTCAACTCACTTATGTAACAAGTGGAAATATAGAAGATGGAATGCTACCCTTACCCTCCCACACACTTATGGAGACACACAAACACTCTGAAAGAAAGTACAAGCCACGCTGGCTGAAAGAAATCTAGAACTGTCTATGTATCTAAACAATGTGCATCAGAGAGGAAGTGACCACTGACTTCCAGGCAGGCAGCTACTGTTGAAATCATTGCTAATACAAATCATCTGCATCACTCTCTCTCATCTGTTGCCTGGAGAAAAGCGAAGAACGAGATAGAGAGAGAGGGAGAGAGTCCGCCAATGAGGAGAAGGAAGGAGAGAGCGCGGAGAAGGCAGAAGCGGGTGGGCTAATGAGAAGGGTAATGCTAATACGCAGACAATCAGAGTCCCCCTCAGGCCATGGCTACATGGTAGAATCATATTAACGCTAATGTATCTGGTATTAATGCAGAGAGCCCCCCTCCCCAACCAAAATGCCTGCAAGGTCACTGAGGGTAGAGGGTGGTAGCAGAGTGGAAGCGAGGGAACAAGGTTTGGTGCCTACCCACCTCAGCCACACGCAGGTAACGGGAGGGCACTAAAAGCTAGCCTTCCGTAATGGTGGCTAACCGTTTCTCCCAGCTCCCCCTGCAGTATGGCCGCTTATTAGAGTGCTCTATGCAAACTAGCGCCATGCAGATCCAAAATGGCGGCCGAGGAGGCCCAGATGGTGCTTTGGTTTAGCATGACGGCGCACGACTTGCCCAGTTTCGCTGGAGCTGCACTGGCGCTAATTAGCCAGCCTGATACAGAACTGTACGCCATGTTACGCTCGCCAGCATTAGTCAAATGAGTCAGTGAGCTGCACCAAGTCAGTCAGCTGAGGGAGGGACCCGCGTCTGCGCATGCGCGCCAGTCTGTTTTTTTACAAGACCAAATGTTTTATTTCGTAATTTATGTTTTTTTTTTTTTTTTTTTTGCAGGCTGAGGAGGGCGTTTGTTTTGCGTTAGTGGAGACGAGACTGTTGAACCCGAGCTTTCGGGATGAATTTGGTGTATTAGAGGGTGGGTGTGATTGTGTCTATGTGCATGAGGGAGTAAGTGAATGAACGTGTGTGGAAACAGGAGGATATTTCTGGAGCTCTCGCTCTCCCTGCAGCCTGTTGAGGGGGGAGAAATCGGGGGGAAGAGGAAGGTGGTGAAGCGAGACGTCAGGGGGGTGTTAATTTATTCAAATGAGCAGGGGAGGATAATGAAAGAGAGAGGAAAAGAAAGAGAGAGAGGAAAAGAGGGGAATGGGGGGTTGGTTGTTTCGCTTTGCAAATCTCTCATCTCCTGATCTTCCTCTTTTTTTTTTTTTCATGTGTTTATCTTATGAGAATCTCTCGCCATTATGGTTGGAAGAAACAGTGGAGCAGGAACTGGAGAGAGGAGAAAAGTCGGGAAAAGGTGAAACAAGGAGGGAATTTATGGAGAAGCAATCTGTGAAGGGCTAAGAAGGATGTAAATGTGATAAGTATCAGTATATATATATATATATATATATATATATATATATGCTGTATAAATTCTAAAGAATATATAAATATATATGATTAAACTGTGTATTCCTAAAGACTAAAATATATCAGCAGAAAATGAGCTGATCGTACCTTGATTAATTCTTCATTCTAAATGAATAAGTGCTTGTACGGACTTCTTTGACCACAGATGACATAGTGTATGATCTTTTGTAACTCAATTCAATCCAAATTATCCCATCACAAAATGAAATATTTCTCTTAAACGCTCATGAGGTCAAACCGGGATGATATTTTCCCCTGGACTTGGGTGTGTATATGAGAGTGCGATAACGATATGCAGTGCATTTGAATCAATTAGAATACTTACTGACATCTAGTGGGAAGATCTCACAATGCAGACAAGGGTTAAAAAAGAGTTTACATAAAATAATACTATTATTTATTCACTCACTTCTATGAAGATGATAGACTCTAGTCCACTTTTGCAGTACAATGTTGTATGTTCTGTTCTAAAGTTGAAGTTTCCATCCAGACCTGTGTGTCCAGATTGTATCTCGATTCCCACGCTACAGTCAACCCCAGCTTCAAATTAACAAAGCCAAACAAGTGGATTTATTTTCACGACAAGTTAAACCAGTATATCCTTAAGCTCTAAGCAGGGGTGTTAAAATGCTGACCAACTGCAACAAGACCCAGTGCACTCATGTATACCCTACAGGCCTAAACACTTCTCCATGTGTGGGAACCTACCAGTACTGACCCTCTCACCATTAAGTGCACCTGTAAGCAGACCACTATTTACACTTTATTCTGCAAGCTTATTGAGATTTTTATCACATTAACACCACAGCACAAGGTTTATATACTTCATCCTATTACCAAATTCAAAAAAGAAAGATAACTTCAATATTTTTTTTTTCTAATTATTTTATACATATTAATTATAACCTTATTCATTGTCTATTGTATTCTTGATATCTTGACCTGAAAATATACTCAAACCAACAACAAAACATAAGGGTCTAAACTACATCAACGCCTGGTTTTATGCCTAAATACATAAATTCTGCTTTGCTCAGTTTCCAGCTTCGGTTTACATAGGGGAGAGAGGGGTAAGATGAAGTATTTTTGATTAATATTAAGTCAAAATTTAAGGCTTAAACCAAACCATAAATATAATTTGAGAACATAATTAAAATTTGGCTGTAACAAATTGGTCCAAAGTATCATTTTATTAAGTGTACAGCACCTAAGTTGTCCTTTGGGAAATAAAACCTCAATATATATTTCAGAATTAATTAAAGTTATAGAAAAGCATATAAAAGGGCAATATAAATATGAATAAAATAAAATAAAATAAAATAAATAAGGTGATTCGAAGACTGGAACTAACTTTTGCATAATGAAAAACAATTATATTAATAAAAAATAAATACTTTTAATGCTTTGAATACTTAAAATTACTTAAAAAACAAAAAAAACAATGCAAAAATGTTGAACTCTTTATGCAATGCATATACACAATTTTCTGAAGGAAACCCATTATGGGGACAAACAACGCTGTTCCCTTGTGTGTTAATGAAATATAAGAAGAAACAAGCAAGAGAGAATGAGAGAGGTGAAAGAGAAGGAGAAAGATGAAGGTGTCGCTATAGCAGAGTGCTTCAGCTCAGGAGTGCGCCTGACAGGCCCTGTCTCTGCCTTTAATGACTTATTTATTCAAGCATAATTAAGCTCAGGCCTAGAGCGGTGATTAATGCTCTTTGTCATCTTGCAGAACAATACCTCAAACTTCCAGAGCGCTGGCTCTTCTCCAGCTCTCCGTTTCTTTCTGTTGGTCTAACCGCGCAGTTCGTTACTTCCGTAAAGGCAGTGACCAAGACTTTGTCAGCATGATCAACAGTGCGTGATGTAGAAGAGTGTGTAATAATATATATATATATATATATATACAGCTTTCCTGTAGCTCAAAGAGTAGAGCGCTGGTGCTTGCAACGCCAAGGTCATGGGTTTGATTCCCAAGGAAAGCAAGAACTGATAAGAATGTAAAATGTGTGCCTTGAAATGCAATGTAAGTCGCTTTGGATAAAAGCGTCTGCCAAATGTAAAATGTAATATATATTACAGTACTGTGCAAAAGTCTTAGGCATGTTAATTCACCATCATCGAGTCCGTCTGTGATTACATGAAGAAACCGAAAAAACTGCTGTAAAATGAGAATGCGTTCAAAAATAAAATCATAAATTGAATTTATTTATGATTTAACTTCTATTAACGAATTCAAATCAATATTTGGTGTAACGACCCCTTGCGTTTATTACTCACCCTCATGTCGTTCCAAACCTGTAAGACTTTCGTTCATCTTCGGAACACAAATTAAGATATTTTTTAAGAGATCTAAGAGGCTTCTATATATTGACAGCTATGCAACTACCACTTCAAAAAGTTTCAAAAAGTCAATAAGGAGTAAAACTAATATGACTTGAGCGGTTCAGTCCACATTTTCTGGAGAGACTTGATCGCTTTATATGATGAACAGATTGAATTTAGGCTTTTATTCACGTTTAAACATTAATCAGCAAACATAAACAGAAGCTCAACCAAACATGCTTGACACGCAATAATAAACCTCATTGGTTCTTTAGAAGCTCAAACGTGCTGCGTAACACGAGAATGAACCTCATTGGATCTTGCTGAAGCTCAAACGTTCTGCGTAACACGAGAATGAACCTCATTGGTTCTTGCTGAAGCTCAAACGTGCTGCGTAACACGAGACTGAACCTCATTGGTTCTTGCTGAAGCTCAAACGTGCTGCGTAACATGAGAATTAACCTCATTGGTTCTTGCTGAAGCTCAAACGTGCTGCGTAACACAAGAATTACCCTCATTGGTTCTTTAGAAGCTCAAACGTGCTGCGTAACACGAGACTGAACCTCATTGGTTCTTGCTGAAGCTCAAACGTGCTGCGTAACATGAGAATGAACCTCATTGGTTCTTGCTGAAGCTCGAACGTGCTGCGTTACACAAGAATGAACCACATTGGTTCTTGCTGAAGCTCAAACGTGCTGCGTAACACGAGAATTAACCTCATTGGTTCTTGCTGAAGCTCAAACGTGCTGCGTAACACGAGAATTAACCTCATTGGTTCTTGCTGAAGCTCAAACGTGCTGTGTAACACGAGAATTAACCTCATTGGTTCTTGCTGAAGCTCAAACGTGCTGCGTAACACGAGAATTAACCTCATTGGTTCTTGCTGAAGCTCAAACGTGCTGCGTAACACGAGAATTAACCTCATTGGTTCTTGCTGAAGCTCAAACGTGCTGCGTTACACAAGAATGAACCACATTGGTTCTTGCTGAAGCTCAAACGTGCTGCGTAACACGAGAATTAACCTCATTGGTTCTTGCTGAAGCTCAAACGTGCTGCGTAACACGAGAATGAACCTCATTGGTTCTTGCTGAAGCTCAAACGTGCTGCGTAACACAAGAATGAACCACATTGGTTCTTGCTGAAGCTCAAATGTGCTGCGTTACACAAGAATGAACCACATTGGTTCTTGCTGAAGCTCAAACGTGCTGCGTTACACAAGAATGAACCACATTGGTTCTTGCTGAAGCTCAAACGTGCTGCGTTACACAAGAATGAACCACATTGGTTCTTGCTGAAGCTCAAACGTGCTGCGTAACACGAGAATTAACCTCATTGGTTCTTGCTGAAGCTCAAACGTGCTGCGTAACACGAGAATGAACCTCATTGGTTCTTGCTGAAGCTCAAACGTGCTGCGTAACACAAGAATGAACCACATTGGTTCTTGCTGAAGCTCAAACGTGCTGCGTAACATGAGAATTAACCTCATTGGTTCTTGCTGAAGCTCAAACGTGCTGCGTAACACAAGAATGAACCTCATTGGTTCTTGCTGAAGCTCAAACGTGCTGCGTAACACAAGAATGAACCACATTGGTTCTTGCTGAAGCTCAAACGTGCTGCGTAACACGAGAATGAACCTCATTGGTTCTTGCTGAAGCTCAAACGTGCTGCGTTACACAAGAATGAACCACATTGGTTCTTGCTGAAGCTCAAACGTGCTGCGTAACATGAGAATTAACCTCATTGGTTCTTGCTGAAGCTCAAACGTGCTGCGTAACACGAGAATTAACCTCATTGGTTCTTGCTGAAGCTCAAACGTGCTGTGTAACACAAGAATTACCCTCATTGGTTCTTTAGAAGCTCAAACGTGCTGCGTAACACGAGACTGAACCTCATTGGTTCTTGCTGAAGCTCAAACGTGCTGTGTAACACGAGAATTAACCTCATTGGTTCTTGCTGAAGCTCAAACGTGCTGCGTAACACGAGAATTAACCTCATTGGTTCTTGCTGAAGCTCAAACGTGCTGCGTAACACGAGAATTAACCTCATTGGTTCTTGCTGAAGCTCAAACGTGCTGCGTTACACAAGAATGAACCACATTGGTTCTTGCTGAAGCTCAAACGTGCTGCGTAACACGAGAATTAACCTCATTGGTTCTTGCTGAAGCTCAAACGTGCTGCGTAACACGAGAATGAACCTCATTGGTTCTTGCTGAAGCTCAAACGTGCTGCGTAACACAAGAATGAACCACATTGGTTCTTGCTGAAGCTCAAACGTGCTGCGTTACACAAGAATGAACCACATTGGTTCTTGCTGAAGCTCAAACGTGCTGCGTTACACAAGAATGAACCACATTGGTTCTTGCTGAAGCTCAAACGTGCTGCGTTACACAAGAATGAACCACATTGGTTCTTGCTGAAGCTCAAACGTGCTGCGTTACACAAGAATGAACCACATTGGTTCTTGCTGAAGCTCAAACGTGCTGCGTAACACGAGAATTAACCTCATTGGTTCTTGCTGAAGCTCAAACGTGCTGCGTAACACGAGAATGAACCTCATTGGTTCTTGCTGAAGCTCAAACGTGCTGCGTAACACAAGAATGAACCACATTGGTTCTTGCTGAAGCTCAAACGTGCTGCGTTACACAAGAATGAACCACATTGGTTCTTGCTGAAGCTCAAACGTGCTGCGTAACATGAGAATTAACCTCATTGGTTCTTGCTGAAGCTCAAACGTGCTGCGTAACACGAGAATTAACCTCATTGGTTCTTGCTGAAGCTCAAACGTGCTGCGTAACACAAGAATTACCCTCATTGGTTCTTTAGAAGCTCAAACGTGCTGCGTAACACGAGACTGAACCTCATTGGTTCTTGCTGAAGCTCAAACGTGCTGTGTAACACGAGAATTAACCTCATTGGTTCTTGCTGAAGCTCAAACGTGCTGCGTAACACGAGAATGAACCTCATTGGTTCTTGCTGAAGCTCAAACGTGCTGCGTTACACAAGAATGAACCACATTGGTTCTTGCTGAAGCTCAAACGTGCTGCGTAACACGATAATTAACCTCATTGGTTCTTGCTGAAGCTCAAACGTGCTGCGTAACACGAGAATTAACCTCATTGGTTCTTGCTGAAGCTCAAACGTGCTGCGTAACACGAGAATGAACCTCATTGGTTCTTGCTGAAGCTCAAACGTGCTGCGTAACACGAGAATTAACCTCATTGGTTCTTGCTGAAGCTCAAACGTGCTGCGTAACACGAGAATTAACCTCATTGGTTCTTGCTGAAGCTCAAACGTGCTGCGTAACACGAGAATTAACCTCATTGGTTCTTGCTGAAGCTCAAACGTGCTGCGTAACACGAGAATTAACCTCATTGGTTCTTGCTGAAACTCAAACGTGCTGCGTAACACAAGAATGAACCACATTGGTTCTTGCTGAAGCTCAAACGTGCTGCGTAACACGAGAATTAACCTCATTGGTTCTTGCTGAAGCTCAAACGTGCTGCGTAACACGAGAATTAACCTCATTGGTTCTTGCTGAAGCTCAAACGTGCTGTGTAACACAAGAATGAACCACATTGGTTCTTGCTGAAGCTCAAACGTGCTGCGTAACACGAGAATTAACCTCATTGGTTCTTGCTGAAGCTCAAACGTGCTGCGTAACACGAGAATTAACCTCATTGGTTCTTGCTGAAGCTCAAACGTGCTGTGTAACACAAGAATTACCCTCATTGGTTCTTTAGAAGCTCAAACGTGCTGCGTAACACGAGACTGAACCTCATTGGTTCTTGCTGAAGCTCAAACGTGCTGCGTAACATGAGAATGAACCTCATTGGTTCTTGCTGAAGCTCAAACGTGCTGCGTTACACAAGAATGAACCACATTGGTTCTTGCTGAAGCTCAAACGTGCTGCGTAACACGAGAATTAACCTCATTGGTTCTTGCTGAAGCTCAAACGTGCTGCGTAACACGAGAATTAACCTCATTGGTTCTTGCTGAAGCTCAAACGTGCTGCGTAACACGAGAATTAACCTCATTGGTTCTTGCTGAAGCTCAAACGTGCTGCGTTACACAAGAATGAACCACATTGGTTCTTGCTGAAGCTCAAACGTGCTGCGTAACACGAGAATTAACCTCATTGGTTCTTGCTGAAGCTCAAACGTGCTGCGTAACACGAGAATGAACCTCATTGGTTCTTGCTGAAGCTCAAACGTGCTGCGTTACACAAGAATGAACCACATTGGTTCTTGCTGAAGCTCAAACGTGCTGCGTAACACGAGAATGAACCACATTGGTTCTTGCTGAAGCTCAAACGTGCTGCGTAACACGAGAATGAACCTCATTGGTTCTTGCTGAAGCTCAAACGTGCTGCGTAACATGAGAATGAACCTCATTGGTTCTTGCTGAAGCTCAAACGTGCTGCGTAACACGAGAATGAACCTCATTGGTTCTTGCTGAAGCTCAAACGTGCTGCGTAACACGAGAATGAACCTCATTGGTTCTTGCTGAAGCTCAAACGTGCTGCGTAACACGAGAATGAACCTCATTGGTTCTTGCTGAAGCTCAAACGTGCTGCGTAACATGAGAATGAACCTCATTGGTTCTTGCTGAAGCTCAAACGTGCTGCGTAACACGAGAATGAACCTCATTGGTTCTTGCTGAAGCTCAAACGTGCTGCGTAACACGAGAATGAACCTCATTGGTTCTTGCTGAAGCTCAAACGTGCTGCGTAACATGAGAATGAACCTCATTGGTTCTTGCTGAAGCTCAAATATTTCTGAGAATTAACCTTATTGGTTCTCACACATCAAGCAAACATGCTTGAGCTTCCGTTTATCGTAACTTATGTATGAGTTGATGAATGTTTAAATGTGAATAAAAGCCTAAATTCAATCTGTTCATCATATAAAGCAATCAGGTCTCTTCAGAAAATTTAGACTAAACCACTCAATTCATATGAATTAGTTTTACGATCTCTTTATGAACTTCATGAAGTATCTAAGTGTGTTGTGTTGCTCTCAATGGAGGGACAGAAATCTCTCAGATTTCTTCAAAAAGATCTTAATTTGTGTTCCGAAGATGAACGAAAGTAATTGTGAGTAATTAAAGACAGAATTTCCAGCGGGTTTTTCGGGTGAACTAACACTTTAAATATTGTTTTACTCATACTGAATGTAGGCTCAAATATGCAGTAGTCTTCTACACCTAAGATCCATGCCAGTGAAAAAAACAAGAATCAGTTGATTTGTGAAGAGAGCAATCACATGTTTATTTTCTAAAATAGAAATAAAACTAAACACCTCTTAAATTTCTACAAACACTCAAGTCTCAGTTAAGCTCAAGTGCTCAAAAAGGGCAGAAGTAAACCAATATCCATCAAAAATGTCTCTTCAATATATCAACGGTAAATAAAATAATGTTAAGTAAAATGAAATAGTCAATGCCTACTTGCACTGGATGTGCATGGTTTCGTCCTCATCTCATATGAAACATCTGCGATTCGGCAACTACACGCTAATACACTCACATTCGTGTAAAGTAGCCTTGTTGACAAGTTTGGACAAAACACACAAGATACAGTACCTTCAATGGGCTGTAGATGGCGATACCACTTCTTCTGTTGCAGAAAATAAACGGCTGCAGAAAAAATTAGGTGTCATGCAAAATGTAACGAGTTACAAATGTATCGGAGTAGAGTATGCATACTTATTCAGAAATGTAGTCAAGTAGAGAGAAAAAGTTGCTAATATCTTTGATACTCAGTAAAAGTAGCAAAAAAGATCCTTAAGTACTAGTTACATTTACTCAAATACTTTACACCACTATGAACTGATATTGTTTAGACACTGAATTAAGGAAAAAACAACAAATCTTTGATTATTCGCTGTTCATTTAGGATGTTTGGGTTCTGCCCAGACCCCAGACAGTAACATGTGATTTTGTAATAATGTAATTTTGTTTAAAACATATGCAATATCACTATCACTAACTAAACACTTTTTTTTTTAATTCATAATAAAATAGCAACATTATGTAAAATCATTATAACAATAAAAATAACTACTTTTCAAAGTTTCGAATATTGTTTTTGTACTTAAGTATATACTTTTTGCAATTATGAGCTTGAGTGTTCCGCATTGTGGATGTGTTATAGTGTTGCCACTTCATTTCTGTGTATTTGTGTTCTGAAAAAAGTGTTGGTTTATCACCTCCACATTCATTTCCTATGCAGGGTCTACCAAACATCCTGAGTGTGACCTTTTGTGTCACGCTAACATACAAACAAAGATAACATTTCTCTTTTCTGTGTAGATATAAGAAGTGTGAGAAAAGGCAGCAAGTTTCATGCCTTTTAGATAAAGGTTTTTTTTTTTTTTTTTTTTGTAAATATGAGCTAATGTCATTTAGAGTCGCCCACAACCACAACAGCGCATTAGGGTTTAGGAAAAAACACTTCTGACTATGACAGTTCAGTGAAAGAGAAAAGTGATCCAGACTATTCAAACCTGTTAGCTGGTGAATTTATTAGGGAACTTTGCAAGCGAATTCAGGGAAACAGATGTAGATTTCTTTGAAGAATCAAAGGGTTCGTAGTTTTTCTTTTTTAGAAAGCAGCCATCGCTTTCAAGGAAATTCATGTAGGGTTTTTTTTCTAGAACTTGCATGCTATGAAATGCACATGGATCATGATGAAATGTTCCACAACCTCACATCTGCTGATTGTTTTGTTATTAATTTATTTAGCATATTAAGTTTTTAACAAAGTTATTGCTATTATAAGTTTTGCTTTTTTTTATTTATTATTAATTGTTTTGTTATTTATTTGTGGAGACCGGATATATACAAAATGTATAGAGGGGATGTTTGTTTTTAATGACCCTCAATGAAATGAAACCATCAAATTATGAAGAAAATATTATATATATATATACAGTACCAGTCAAAAGTTTGGAAACACTACTATTTTTAATGCTTTTGAAAGAAGTCTCTTATGCTCATCAAGCCTGCAGTTAAAAAAATAAAAAAAACAGTAATATTATGAAATATTATTACAATTTAAAATAATGGTTCTCTTTTTTAATATACTTTAAAATGTAATTTATTTTTGTGATGCAAAGCTGAATTTTCATCAGCAAGTACTCCAGTCTTTGGTGTCTTATGATCCTTCAGAAATCATTCTAATATGCTGATTTATGATCAATGTTGGAAACAGTTGTGCTGCTTAATATTTTTTTATAACCTGAGATACTTTTTTCAGGATTATTTGATGAATAAAAAGTTAAAAAGAACTGTATTTATTTAGAATAGAAATCTTTTGTAACAATATACACTACCGTTCAAAAGTTTGGGAACAATAACTATTTTTTTTTAAGAAATTAGTACTTTAATTCAACAAGAATGCGTTAAATTGATAAAAGGTGATGGTAACGATTTATATTGTTAGAAATGTTTTTATTTTGAATAAATGCTGTTTTTATGAATAAATGCTGTTAACGTTTTACTCATCAATGAATCCTGAAAAAAGTATTCCAAAAAAATATATTAAACAGCACAACTGTTTTCCATCATTGATAATAACTGAGTATCAAATCATCATATTACAATGATTTCTGAAGGATCATAAGACACCAAAGACTGGAGTACTTGCCGATGAAAATTCAGCTTTGCATCACAAAAATAAATTACATTTTAAAGTATATTAAAAAAGAGAACCATTATTTTAAATTGTAATAATATTTCATAATATTACTGTTTTTTTTTTTTTAACTGCAGGCTTGATGAGCATAAGAGACTTCTTTCAAAAGCATTAAAAATAGTAGTGTTTCCAAACTTTTGACTGGTACTGTATATATATATATATATATATATATATATTTTTTTTTTTAATATATATTTTTTATATATATATATATATATATATTTTAAATAAGAGGGAAAAACAAAACACTTAACTTGGTTGAGGAATTTTTCTGACAAAATTATTTGGAAAAAAGGCAAACTAGCTCCAGGTTTTATTTTACAATGCAAATAAAACATTTTTTTTAAATAAAATGCAACAAAAGTCTCAGAGGAAAATTGACCACAACATAATCAGTTATTAATATTTCATTGGTTCTCTCTTGTTTTTGCATGTGTTCATAATTTCTTTGCATGACAGGCTGGCCAAAAATTATGTCAGCACAATCTGGCATGTTTCATTGCGTTATCACAAATTAAACATTTGAATCCTATACAATTATGCAATATGGTTTCAAAATCTTTAACACATTTTTAATAATATTTTAATAAAGGGTAAATATGTCGGACATCACTTTTGGCCACTTATAATAATAGTAGTATAATAGTGTGTAATAATAATAATAATAGTTGCTTTTAATTATTATTTTAGCATTTACTATTAGCATTTATTTGCATTTAAAAAATAATGCTGCTGCTGTTGATTTATTTATTTTTTAGTAGTCTGTGTCACTTTGTATGTATGTTGTTATAGATGCTTTCTAATCATCAGATATATTTAATGCTTGACACTTTTTACATTTGTCATATTGTCAATATTTGAGGACAGCCTAGCTGACCCATCACAGCCCTCTCTCCCCTATGGAAGTAGTCGACGGGAACCTGAGCGAAGCAGAATTTAGCCAGTTTATCTCTGATCTTTGCACAGGATGCAGGTTTTAATCTTGAGAAATGATCGTTCAGGATTAGTGAATACGCACAGATCTGCATAAATCTGTGCTTGCTCAGGCTAAACAAACCTCAGGATGTTTCCTGGAACTCCACTGAAGCGAAACATTATAAATTTAAATGGAAACGTAGCAGTTTTACAGAATTTAAATGATGTTTTTAAAGAAGATTAAGTATTAAAATGCTAGGATGTTGTTAAGGAAATAGCCACGTTAGTTACAATATATCAACAATAATTCATTTTACTGCTATTATTTTATATAATCACATGCATTTATGCATTTGTTTATGAAGTACAATACACATGGAAATATGCTAACATTTTCTTCTTTATTTGTTATATTGTATTAGCCTCACATTCAGACCTGAGAAGCAATTTAATGCTAATTTTAAAATGAAAACAAAGTACTCATTGCATCAAGTATGATTCGACATAAAACACTCAACACAAGTTTTAATGTGCAACACCTGAATTTGACTTGCAGGTTGTATCCCAAAAGCTGACATTTACTGCCCTCTAGTGTGTAACATTTTATATTATCATATGTTCTTATTTCAAGTATTAATAAGGTAAATCAATAAAAGTTGCATGAATTATACACAATTTCACTAATAATTAAATGCTTTCTCAATAAAACTTTAAAACTATCCTTTATTTGGTATGTAACATCATTATCTGTTTTTCCAAATCAATGTTTTTAATGAAGCAAATCAATTAAATAACGAAAAAAAGTGTAATAATATGACTTTCACAGGCTGTTCACATCCCAAAACCATCCAGTACAGACACGAGCCATCTTAAATTTCTTCATCTCCATGCTTCGCCTGACAGACACACAAATACATTTAAAGACTGTCAGCTCATGAAAGTCAAGCATGAAATATAGAAATATATTGTTTATTTCAATGTTACAGTAACATGTTGACAATCTAATTGCAGACTCTGGAGCAATGAACTATATATTAATATATTTTAAGATATATTCACTGAAAGTGTCAACTAGCACCAATCTTCCCTCGGTTGAAATGACAATATCTGTACTATACTCTGACCACTAGATGTCACCAGAAACACATTAATAAGTTAAGTGCACTTACTTTACGCTTGCCACACCGTTTGATGCGGTTACCTACAGGAACAGACATTCATTACACATTACATGAGTGATTTGACATGACTCATCATACGACACAAACACACACACGCTAAACACCTACCTGTCAGGAGGAGGATAGACAGCACCACAATGACCGCTGCAAACACCAGGCCTCCAATCCGCAGACTCTCATAGTCTGTGAATCAGAGCAAGAACAGCTTCTGAATACATTCTGATTAAGGAATACATGACGCATAATGCTGATACAGAAATATGCTAACGGGTCTTAAGGGCAGTAGCCTACTATGGGAGTAAAATAATGACAAATGTTTCTGAAACAAAAAAAGCTTTTTGAATTGCACTAAGTTAGGCCTACTTGAAAAAAATTACATTTACCGTGCTTGCGTAATGCATTGCATTTTTATGGGCTGAAATTCAACATGGTTGTATATTTAAACTGCGAATATTTCAATTCAAAACATTCCACACACATTTTCATTATTAAAAATTCAATAATCCATATTCACCTTTCAGATTTTACGTCCAAAATATTCATTCTGTTTAAAAATATTACAACCTATAATATTCGACAGGCAATTTTTGGTCCATTTATAAAGCTCTTTAGTTTCAAAAACATTTGTCATTATTTTACTTCCAGTTCACACAAAGGAGATAACGTAGGCTAACTACTGCAAGTGTTCTGAAACGGAAGTTGTGGGGACGTATGGGAGTGAAATGACTTGTCGAACAAGGCTGCGTTCCAGTCCACTTTTAGACACGCACAAACTTCCCTAAGCAGTGCGTTCCACTTCGTGAAGTGGATGAGGGAAGTTTATATGGACAGACCCTCGTTCCCTCGATTTTGACCGAGGGAGCGAGTCTACTTCATATGTAGCCTACTGTAGCCTACACTTCAGGTACGACTGTGACGTCACCACATATCTCGTCTAATCACCACCACAACAAACAACTCTATGATATATTAATTATATATTTTTACATTTAAAACAACCCTAACACGCCTATATACATTTGGATGCTGCATTAAACAAATTCTTAAAGGGGAAAAAAATGTAAATAATAAATAAACTCCATTGCTGATTCCAAGTGATCAAGGGCTTAGGATGTTTTAGTTCAGCCCGCCGCAATTTCCGCCAGTAGTGGGCACTCGTGCAACGCAAGCAATGACGTACATCCGAGTGAACGAGACGGAGGGAAGTTAGTGAGTGAAGGGCATGACAATTTTGTACTGGAACGCAGCACAAGAAAAAAAATGTAGGGCGGAACTTGATTTTGTCCATGGAATATTGACCCTTCGCAGGGAGTTTGATTGATAGGCGATCTGGCCAATCATAATCCGCTATCCGCCGAATCCACCATTTTTGTCCGACAAAGCAGTCAGGAGAGTTTGTAGATTAACGTCGGTGGATTTGAACTCAAAAAACGGTGTGTACTGACGTCTTTCATGGTTAAAACAACATTCCTTCTTACATTCATTCATGTTCATTTGAGGCTATAAATTAACTAGAAGGAAGAGATGATAACTTCTGAGGCTCTAGCTACAGCGAGCTGTCAGACACGTTAAAGAGCCACAAAACGGTATTTATTTAAATTTCTTTAAAAAAAAAAAGATCAAATTTGAAAGTTGAGACTTTGTTTCATATCAAAAGTAACCTGCTCTGTCCTCCTGTCTGTCAGCGCGTTGTCAGTGTTCTCTTTCCTCCGCGATGTATTTTTCACTGTGTGAGAACATGGTGTTGGTGTGAGAGCGGCTTGTCGGACATATCAACAGTAACTAAAGGGGGCGGGTCTTTGCTAACGGTCAATGGTTGTAGTTTGCATGATTGACAGGTTGTCCCAGCCTCGCGCCAGTAAACACATCATCAAAGAGAGGAGATGATGTCGCTGCAAGAGGGTAAGTTATTTTGATCAAAGATTAGGGCATGAACTCATTTATATCCTAATAAATATAATTCTGATTGACTGTCAATGTTTTTATATCAGCTGGAAAACAATCATTCAGAAAGTGATTCCAACCAGGTTTTTGTTATAGATGTGGACTACACTATATTTTCCATTGCATCAAACGATTATTGAAACTATATTGTTAGTGATCGTTATTGTTCTTGGTGTGAATGGGCATTTATCCAGATTGACAGTAGGCCTAATAAGAATATTCCGATATTAATTAGAATTTTATTGTTCACATAAAACACAATGAATTATTCAAGAGGAAGATTGTTCAGACTCACCATAGAAAAAGTCTGCATCAGGGTCTACTGTAGGCTGGGCTGGGGAACAGAGAGAGAGACAGAATTAAATAGAATAAAATACAATTAAAATGTGATGTTCCCTGCAATGAAGGAAATAAGTGAAGATATCCTCTACATTAAAGCTATTTGAATAAATGAATGAGGCGTTTATAGTCTCAGTGGCTCTGCACCTTGTTAACATCCGATAAAATCAGATCACTCAGTCCAACGAATGTGTCCACACTTATCAGAAGCGAACTATTTCACCAGTCGATCACTGGAGGGTATTCCAGAAAGCAAGGATATCTTACCATCAAACATACAATGAACTATTGGTTGATTTACCCAAACCTTCCAAAAACGCATCTGGGAGTAGGCTATGTTCAGCCAACTCAGAGTATGTTCATGGTTAACACACCAGACATTCTCAACAGAGCGACGAATTGACGAGTCACCAATGAAAACGGACTCTAAAAAGTGCGCCATACTGCTTTCTTTTTCTTTTGTTTAATTAATGGCTATTTACATACTTAGTGCATATCGCCACCTATTTGGTGGTTGTACAATAATTTTTCGGTTATGTAAAAAGTTATGTATTTTGATAAGATTCTGGGTGTTTTTTTAATGATTGATTTTTATTAAAATAATTTTTAGGTCCCTGCAAAAACCGTCATGGAAACGTTTTAGCATGCATTATTTATTTCAGCTATATATTTTAAAATATCTTTTACATCTAATTTATTGTTTATCCTCGTCTCAGGTCCAGACTCTATGAAAATCTATCATAAAAACACATAAAAAAAAACTTAAACCATTTAAATTTCATTGCAAAAAGCAACAATTTGACAGTCCATCTGTTGTGTTGTCATTTTAACAAAACCCTGTTACATTTTTTTAGTGATGTGTGTGTGTGTGTATTTTAAGTGGTATTTATTCAATATAAAAACCACTTAAAAAAAAAAAAAAAAATTTCAAACTGCAAAAAGTGTGGAAATGTTTAATTGAGTGAATTTAGAATATATAAAATTAAATTAGCCTATATAGCAAGGCAAAAGAAAAATATTACACATTCATTTTTACAACACAAATACATCATCTGAGATGTGCTTTTTGTCCACCGAGTTAAAAGTGCTCACAGATGTAGAAACACTCACAGATTTATAAAATCAGCCATATCATTTTGGCCACAAATACAATGAAGCATTAGTTTAGTACCATGATACCATAAACCCATAATACTGTGTTTGTTTTAAAATGTTTGTTCTGTTTTATTAACACAGCACCTCTGAGAATAACAGAGACAATCTCACACTTTTATGGACAAAATTCTCTCTCCAGCTCTCATTAACCGGAGAGTAGGAGAGCAGAATATTCGGAAAAAAACCGAGACTCACCTGCTCCAGAGGACATGGCTGCTCTTTCTGTGGGTCACGGTCCGGAATGACAAAACTGGCGATGTAAATTATAATGAAGCATTATAAATAACCCAACAGTCCTTATTTAAAGACTAAAGATTTCCTTTGTGCATCAGAAGTACTACAGATTCCAGTTAAAATCTTTAACCCAATACATTGACCCCTCATATCCAAAGAGCCATAACTCCATGGCCAAAAAGAAAAGGGCTATTTGCAGACCCCTCGGGCATTTCTCTCAATTCAGCTCCTTAAGGCTTTCTTAAGATAGCACTCATATTGATTCTCAGTGTTTCTTTCCAATCCATATCTCTGACTGTAATGATTAACACATGCTGCTTTGAAGAGAAAGTGACTCAGTCAGGGCAGTTTGCTTTTCAATTCTGCATGCAGATCTTGTCAGACAAACAAACACTTCATGTGTATGATGTTAACTTTTTCTGTAATGCTTTGCTCAGGGGCACATGGTGCTAGTTTATTATTCGAACCAGCAACATTTCTTGATCTAAGCTGCATCACACCACCCGCAATTAATTATTGACTAGTAACATGTAAAACTTTGTAAAATGGACACTATAGCCTAATGTTCTACTCAAAATGTCAACTTGATAAGTAAGAGTTCTTAATTGGAATTGATGCAGGGATTTTTTACATGCTAACTGTTTTACTGTATCTTTCAATTATGTTCCTGTAAGTTGACCCCAGAATTATTAATAAATGGCATAAATTCTCACTATGCTGAAATCATGTAAACTCACGTCCATGCGAATTTTTTGTTTTATTTATTTTTTTGTTACATGTTCTTGGTTTAAATTGACCCCAAAAAAACACGAAAAACAAATATATATTATTTAATTGTATTTGTCTATTGCATGGCTCATACTGACCCCAAAAAATAAGAATTGCAATAAATTCAATACATTTTTAAACAATAAGATAATGCTAACTCCTATCAGTTTGGATTTGTTTAATATATTGTTTAAAACGTTACTCCATCAAATTGACCTCAACAATGATTGAATTCACTTAATAAAATTACTTTTTTCCCTAGTTTTATACTATTTTTTAAGTATTTATTTTTATAGTATTATACTTTTGAATGGTTTACTGACACCAAAATTACATTTTCACAAAGTAAAATCATGCACTGAAAAAAAAAGAAAGAGAAGTACAATCAACTTGGATGTTTAAGTCATTTCAACTTAAATTGTAAAACAAAATTAATCTAGTATAAGTTATATAAAAGTTAACTTATTTTAATGAGTTAAAGCAATGTAAAAACATATGTTGTTATAACTTATTGATCATATTTATCCTTTTGGATTTGTTTTTCTGTATTTCTCATAACATGTACAGTACTTTTGAGTCCAAATATAGAAACGTGTGTTCAGGCGGCTTAAAAAAAAGGCTAATAATAAAAAGCAGATAGATGAAGCTTCATAAAAGTACATTTTGACTGAGTTTAGTCTGGTCAGGAAACCATTTGAAAAGAATTTGCGAGGAATATAAGCTCATATTTGAAATAAGTTTTAGGCCCTGTATAGAAGTAATTTCAACAGGACAAGCGCATGAACACGCGACCTAAACATGTCCTCGGTTGTCTCGTCATGAACAATAAACCAATGAAAACGTGTTCATTTCAAATTCTACCATTTTAGAAATTCTGATGTATAACATTCTGCAAAGTAACCATAACATAAGTACAGGAGTCATTGCCATCTCAGCTCACCTGTACTGTGGAAAGCTCCTCTTCCTTCTGAGGTCTTGTCTAATGTGAAAGTGTGTCTTTAGTCCAGGTGTATTTCATCCCTCTACCCCTCCCTCCCTCCCTCCCTCCCAGAGCAAGCGTTTGTAAATCTGGCCGCCTCACCAGTCTTTGAAACACATTTATTAGCCCATAAACACTGGCCTTCAACCTATGATAAAACACCATTGAGCCCAACCTTTGGAATCATCGCCCAAGGGAAGTCCAATTACAGCAGCGTAAAACACTGGGAGTGATCGTGGCCAAATTGTGTCTTAACTTTGATGTGACATACTGTAGAGAGTTTTCTGAGCTGTCAATAATTGACTTCAAGTCCTTTTTTTGGACGACTACACGGGACAAGACGCTACAACGGTGTCAAATAGATCGCTCTGATGGATAACGCAGTCCAAATGGTCTTAAATAAAATTTTACCAGACATATTGATCAGAGCTGCTTTTTCTGGCAGGTGATGGATGACCTTTTTTAAAGGAGCGAGAAGAAAAGGAGATATTGACTGATGCTTGGCGTCTCTGTTCGGAAAGAGAGAAAAAGAATCTACACACTGATGGCTGTGTCAGACAAAGACTTTATTTATTTCGGAGCACAAAGAGCGGCCATACACAGTAGCTGCACAGATATGAGACGAATATGTTGAACATTCCTCTCTAATAGCGAAGCATCTGTAGCGTTAGACTGTGTTCTTGAACAGCTACATGTGATTAATATTCTGTGAAACGCATCTCTGTTTATGAACTTAGCCTACATTTTTTTATAACTCGCACGTGTTTACCACAGCAAGTGATGTGTGGAACAACACGCTCACGTACGCAGACGCACACAAATGCAAAGGTTGGTCTCTTTAGACGCCGACATTTTGGTCCCATTGAACAGTGTTTATAAATATGAGTGATATTAAAGAGATAGTTCACCCAATAATCAATATTCTGTTATTACGGTCATGTGATTTCAAATTACAAAATGATCACCTTTACATTCACCTTAGCTTTGAAATGTCAGCACAACAAGAATGAAACTCTCTAGTGCACGTGTTGACGCTTGTGTTCATCAAATGGAGTACATTTCGAAGGGCCATGTGTTTATGCATATGCCAGTATTCATGTTAAAACTTTCTTGAATGGAAAAGCGCTGCATGAGCATTCTGCAAAATGTCTCCTTTTGTGTTCTACATAAAGAAAATCATTTTCAATCAGCATGACAGTGAGTAGACAATGGCTAAATATGTATTTTTGGCTGCACTATCCCTTTAAGAAAGAGAATGCATAAGCTACAGAAGACGTGTGATGAAAAGGTAAAAGACACAGGTTAGCGGCACTATGGTGAAGTGATCTTCTCCTGCGGTCTCGTTCTCAGGCCGCAGACGTTTAGACTGTGGGTCCGAATGAGGCCGTTGAGCCCGGCAGTGTTGCAGCTGATCTGAGGACAGCGGTGTGGCGCCCCTTGTGGTACAGTGGTTTTACTGTTTTGTTTTTGTGCTTGATCTGTGTAGAATGATGGAAAGATTGTCGGAAGGAGGTGCCCCGAATGCGGGCACGCATTCATATAAGCTCTACAGTATCTATCCAATGGCAAACACACGTGCATACGCTGTATATTCAAATATATTTTCTGCATCAGATGTGAATCAATACTTATATTGAATACTTAAGTGTATTTAAATATGTCTGCTTATAATCTATACAATCTACAAGAAAAGACACAGCAGGTGAGACACAAATGACAATAACAAGTGGTCACACCACCAATAACAGTAAAAGTTATTAACTGCTTAAAACAAAATTATAACAATAATATAATATTAGACGTTAAAACAAAATTATTAAAGAGACAGTTCATCCAAAAATTAAAACTATGGTGTTTTTTTGTCCTTTTTTAGATTTAGTCATTATATAATAAGGGCTACATAGATAATCCTTTGTTTCCTTTTGTGTTCAACGTAAAAAACTAAATTGGAACAAAATTTTTGGGTGAACTGTCCCTTTAAACCACACGCACAAGTTCAGTTGGGGAGGAGCCAGAAACGTTAAGAATGATCTGCAGAAAGTGGCTAGTTTTGCTAAAACAACTCACTCAAGACGGACTTTCGCAAAAGGGCACAGACGGAAAGACGGATACAGTTACTGTTCACTTGACAGGACTAGAGGTCTACATACAAGACGCTGGCCCATTAAAAATCCGAGTTATAGTCTCCTCCCCCACAAATCCCTGTCTCCTCTCTCTCCTCTCATAGCCATGGTCTGGAATCAGCTTCATCATCATCATCATCACCATCCTCAGCATCAGTGAAGTCGTTCAGCCACGGCTATGTGTTCAGCAATACTGGGAAGAAATAAAACAGACATCACATTGGCTAACTGAGGTTCAATCAAAGTTATGTTAAGTTTAATTTCAATAACATTAATACAACATTTGCTCAAAGTTACAGTTTTTCTCAGCCGCTTTGGTGCTTCTTGTTCAACCTCCACATCATCTAGTCACTTGTGCACATCCAGACTGATCTCATGAAATGGCGTATGTATGACACGCCAATTCGTATTTCCATTTTTGGCGTGCTATCAACACGCATAATCGCTTTTCAGCGTGTTTATCAACGCCGTTGACTTAATGTTACATTACTCTCTATATAAATATATATGACTTACCCCAACCCCGTCCCTAAACCTACCTGTCACTGGGGTTAATACCATTTATGAGTCTTCCCCTACCATCCTAGTAAAAAAATAGATGTAGATTTACATTTTGCTTCGTTTCGCTCGGACATTTAACGGCGTAGACATACACGCGGAATCACTCGGACATTTAACGGCGTAGACATACATATATATATATAGATATAACACGCCACTTGACTTGAAAGTGGCGTGTATGTTTACGCAAAGTCATGATGTCATGTTGGCACATCATAAAATCAATTTCTCATTCTTTTGAACAAATTGCAATTGCTTTGGTACATTCATAATATTGATTAGGTGCAAGTGTCTGCTGTATCCTACATTATCAGTCGCTAATGTCATGTTGATCAAAATATATTATACTGGTTCCTTGTTAAAAAAAAAAGTATAGAAACAATTCAGAAATGATGTTTTTCATAACTTAACAGGAATATCTTAGAACATAATTTCTGATTCTATAATGACACTCATATGGAAAGTAGCTGTACCTGGTATGTTTCAGTTCTCTGCTTTAGGAGTCTCCTTGTCTTTACAAAGAAAAATAACAGAGGAACAGTAGTCAAAAATGTTCAATCAAAAGATGACCAATATATATATTACAAAAGATGGTAAGTCTTACCCTTGGAGACAATGATGTTCTCTGCTTGAGCTTCTTCATCTCCTGGAGCCCTGAGACAGAATGAAGTATAAAGAGAATTATAACTGGTGGTGTTAAACGTTTGTCAAGATATCATAGAGGCTGGGTGAGACTAACCTGGGCTTCTGTTTGAGACTGCATCGGCATCTGCGGCCTGCAGGGTGCACACATGCAAAAACCATTTAGAACAAATGAAGGAATATCAAACTTTACAAACAACCTGGAGGGATTTTTTTTGTGATAATGACTGGGATTATAGGGAATAGAAATAGGGATATTAATCCCATACAAATGTTATCATTGAAACCTGCATGAAATATTGATAAGTGAGTGTGTCTTCATTTATATTTCTGCCACTGAGAGTGATATACTCATGTGTCTAATTTCATGATAAAACATCTCATGCTCAGTTGAATATAAGCACTGCTGTATTATTAATATCCGTGAGGCAGCTCAGTTTAGCTATTGCACTCTGATCTCTTTTGTTTTACAGTACTTTCTGAGTGATTTAGCTTCTGAATGAAGATGATGAGTTATGACTTACTAATAACAAATTAAAAAAGACGCTTCTTACTGAGAATAAGGAGCATTCCGAGAGCGAACAGCACCACAGCAAACGCCAAACCGCAGATCCTCAAACTCTCATAGTCTGGTTAAGAAATAAAGTTGATTTTTATTTTTGAAGTAATCTTTCAAGAAAGACTCAAGCTTATGTGAAAAAATGTGATTTGCAGTTTGCAAACCTGTTTACTTGTGATATTCTCAAGTGTCACAGCATATTCAAGGGGAAGAAATTGTGGACACTTTTTTGTGTACTCTTTTTTTTTTTCTTTGGAAAAACATGCACTGATAAATTGAAAAACAATAAAGCTATAGATAGATAGATAGATAGATAGATAGATAGATAGACAGACAGATAGTGGATATATAGACATATACACAAACAGAGATAGACAGACAGATAGTTTGATAGACAGACAGACAGATAGATAAATTTTTTTCCAAGGAAAACCCCTAGAGCAATCTGGGATTAAGTTACCTTGTTTAATTGTATCTTTACAATTACCACCATCCATCCTGGGCGTTAAGCTGAATTTAGTTTGTGTCAAACATAGCACCAGCTGGCAGACCAAAGAGCTTAACTCTAATGTCTTCAGAATGCAGGTTTTTGCTTCAAGCTAACTCTTGGCGTGATGTTGTAATTGTGGCCTCGCTCAGAAGTGACTTGCCTCTAGCCACTCTCTAAAAGAGGCCAAACCTGTGAAGTGTTTTGAAGTGGTTGTTGATGTCTGGGCAGCCAATGATGAATAATCAGATAACTTTTTTTCCAAGTAACCAGGGTTGGGGAGTAACGGAATATGTAACGGCGTTATGTAATCAGGATACAAAAATCCAGTAACTGTAATCCATTACAGTTACGTCAAAAAAAGTAGTAATCAGATAGTTACGTTTTGAAAAAAAGGGGGAATACTTTCAGGATTACAATGGTTTCATTTAAAACTAAATAAATAAGTATTTTGGCATAATACCACTATATTAAGCACTGCTTGATTATACAGTAGTTCCTGGTTCTGTTGCCAGTAATGACTCACGTGTGCCACGCGCTGGTGCATGTGCAAATAACAGCTTTCTACAATCTCCTCAGACGCAGATTGAATCACTGCTGCTATTAGAAACGATGCTGCCTGAGGGTAAAATCGCTTTTAATTCATGGAAATTCCGCTGCTATTTTGTAGAAATTAGGAGAGTCGCTTTTTTAGTACCCAAAATGTCCTTTCTTAATCTTTTCTCACGTAACGGGAAGTTCGCTGTCTAGGTAACGTCGTAGGGAAACTCCCACTGCCAATGCCCCAAGTTCAGTCAGGCAAATTAAGAAAGATCACGGCTTTAGTCAACATGTAGGCCTATTTTAAAATAAACTAATATGTAGATTGTGTAAAATTTTTACATTTTTTTGTTAAAAATTTGTTAAAAATAAAACAAAATAATCTGTAATACCATACATTAGCCACTAGATGTCTGTATAGCCCTTTACATAAATATATATTCAGGCCTGTGTGTATATTTTGCAAATATTGTGCACTGGACCAAATTCTTAATAAATAAAAGTTATTTTTTTATTTTTTTTTAATAATATTTCTTCTTGCTTGACTTTATTTATATACGTGACCTTGAAGTAATCCAAAAGTAATCAGTTACATTACTTTCATATTATAGTACTTGGATTACGTTACTGAATACTTTTTTTATGAAGTAATTTGTAACTGTAACGGAATACAGTTTTAAAGTAACCCTCCCAAGCCTGCAAGTAACGCATTACTTTTAAATTCAAAACAAAACATGTGAGTTACTTTTTCAAATAACTAGACAAGTTACTTTGTTTATCATGTTAAGATTCGCTTTTGGTGTGACCTTTACATTTGCCAAAAATAGAACTTTTGTTTATTGTTATTAAAAAAACAAACAAGCAAGCCCAACCCAGGTGACAAAAAGTAATGCAATAGTACTGTAACACATTATTTTCCAGAAAAAGTAAGTATTGCAATCAGTTACTTTTTTAGGGAGTAATGCAATACTGTAACACATTACTTTTAAAAGGAACTTCCCCAACGCCACTGGGCAATAAAGAAGTTAAATGTTCTCAAAAGTATTGATTCTTACCGTATACAAATGTGTTAATTTCCTTCTCTTTTCCATCTGATGGAAAACAATTCGAAATTAGACAAAAAATGAAGCCATTGGTTTCATCATATATATATATACATATATATATATATATATATATATACATACATATATATATATATATATATATATATATATATACATATACATATACATATACATATATATATATATATATATATATATATATATATATATACATACATACACACACACATGGTAAAACAGTAATAACTTGCCTTGGGCAGCAGAGTCAGACGAAGCTAAGATCACAGCAGAGAGCAGAATTAGTGATGTGAAAAGAGAAAAACAGAGAGGAATCATTAGTATGCATGTTTATGTTCACTAAAACATTCAATACCTAAAGCAAGAGCGTTCCATTATGTTATTTGTTCGTGGAGGGTTTTGTTTGTGAGAAAGATCAGAGAGCCCAAAGCATGTAATACTGGCAAAAATATGACATTGCTTAATAAATGTGCACGATTCAGGCACAATAACAGGGTTTTTGCAGTATATTATATTAAACTCTAAGAAATGCATTAGACTAAATTGATGCCTGTGAGACACGAAAGAATTACATTAACATCTTTCTGATTTGCCTTTACTGTAATACTAAAATATATATTTTTAAATGTTTCATGCTTTTAATATTGTGTTAACTTATGCTGTATGTTATGTCACAATGTAGTTGATCGTAAACTAGCCAGAATCACCATCAAATGAGCTTTTAAATGAATTAAAATAATGTCTTAAAGCTTATTGACAAGCCTGACATCAGATGCATCTTCACCACAGTCCATTAAAAAGTCTCTTAATATGACATCTGATAGGTGGCAGTGGATAATTTGACAGGTGGGCTTATTTATAGGATGGATATTACTACTCTGCCTCCCTTTTGTAAAGGTTCTGCTGATTATTTAATTCGACTCTGTCAACATATTTCATAATTTTATAGGGATGTACAGTATAGTGCTGTATAATCTAATTATCTTCATATAAGAGTTGAAAGGGGGAGAGCAGGAATGTTACAAAACAAAAAACAAAACGTCAATGAAAAGAGAGGGGAAGTGGAAACAGAAAGGCTAAATGTATAATACACTGTACATCAGGTACAAGATACCTGAAGGAAAAGTGAAAAGGAACATGACTAAAAAAGTTGATGGAAAATTACATACAAAGGAAGGAAGGAAGTGTAATGGGGTGACCCTTTTAGGGTTTTCCTTTCTGTGTGGGTGGATGGAGCTGGGCGGAAGTTAAGCTCACGGCCCCTTTAAAAACGCGGAGATTTCCTTTTACTTCTGTTTTCCCTCCGGCATGGTATGCAGGCTGCATTCTTTTGTGTCGCAAGAGCAATCTATTATGCATCAAGCATTGAGCGCGTATTAAGTGTCGCAGACCTGCAAAAGTTGGAAATCCCCTTTTAACTTTTGCCGTGGGCCTGTGGACGTTCAACTGCATTACCATATTTCAAGGTATGTTACTGCATTGATATGCTGTTGCAATCATTCTTTAATAGTGCTGTTTTTAATGACTCGTTTACATAGTGTGATCAAGGCAGTATTGGTGGTTTGTTCACCGTTCTTACCGAGGGCCAGTCAGTTGTGCTGCAGGTAAGTTTATATGATATTTTGTAAGTTGTTTGCTAACCAGAGATGTAATTTTAGTATGCGTGGTTAATGACCAAACTGAGTAATTATTTTATAGAAATCTGCCCGCTGTTGTTTTGCTGCTGTGTGGCGGCTCGTTACTGCGACCCGTGGTGCTGTGTTATGGAGACTGGAGAGGTTTGCGCGCTCAAGTCCCACGGACTACCGTGATTTGCACGGTTGTGTGAGCGGGGTTTTTAAGTGAGTGTGTGTTTGTGCGAGCGCATGTTTGTGTGAGAACGTTTTATGTGTACGAGTCTTTATATGAGTGTGTGTTGAGGCGGGCGCTAGTTTGAGTGAGCTCGGTGTGAACGCGTGTTTGTGGTGGTGTTTGTGTGTATGGAAGTGTGTGCGTGTGCTGAGATGATTGGGTATTGAATTATTTATTTGTTATATTGGGTGATTTAATTGTATTTTCTTTAATTAGATTTTTTTTTTTTTTTGGTGGCTTGTTAATTGTGTTCTTGAGTACTATGGGTGGTTATTGCCACCGCTCTTTACTGTCAATTCCTTTACAACCACCATGGGCTATTAGCTACTGGGATTGGGAGGATTTATTTAATCCATTTACATTTTTGTTTGTTTATTGTGTGGATTGTGATTTTTGGTTATAAATTTGCATGAAGGTGTGAATTGAGGTTGTTTGAATTTAATTTATTTGGATCCTTTTGTTTTCATTTTTTTCTTTCTCTTTCCCAAATGTGACTTATCCCATGGGATATTGATATTGACTGTTCAAGATCCGATTTTACAGGTGGCCACTTCATGACATTAGTATTCTTTTCCTTTTGTGTGAATGTTATTGTATTTGTAACTTGTGTATTTTTTGCCTAAAATTTTTGTATAATTATACTTTTACTTCTCCTTGGGTGTCAAATAAAGATTGTACACATCTCTGCTTGTTCTTTCCATTTATTTGGAAACCCTGTAGTTGGGAGCATTTACAAAACATATTCTATATCTTAGGTGGCAATAGCCTCCGCTCACGGAAGGAAGGAAGGAAGGAAATAAATAAGAAAGGAAGGAAAAATGAAGGGAAGGAGGGGATAATGAAGGTAAGGAAGAAACAAAGAAGGAAAAATTAAGGAAGTAAGAATGGAAGGAAAGAAGGAAGAATGTGGAAGGAAGAAAAGAATAAAGGGAAGGAAGAAACAATGAAGTAAAAAATAGGAAGGAATGACCCATGAACATTTGTTGGAAAATTACCGGTAAATGATCATTTTTAGATCATGTGTGAATATTCGAAAGGATATTTTTTTAATTCTGGCTGTTTTCCAAGATGAGAAATAATATTACCAGTAAATTAGAGTTTTGATGATATATACAGATGTACAAAGTCAGGATTGCACTGACATAAGAAGCTTACTAAAGTTCTGAAGGAGATAACGCAATAACACCGCCATGTTTACAGGAATGCCTGTCACTTGGAAGTCAACTTGTAGCACAGCTACACTGAAGTTACATTTAAACTAAATAGCTTTCTACTGGTCACCACAGCGAATCTACACGATCAGCGTGAACACGTTGTGAAATCTGCATGGTGACGGTACAGGTGACCCCACCTTTACGATAAAAACACTGAAAGCTGTTGCTTGTTGCTTGCGCCTTTACCTAGTTCATGATTATTAAAACGCACTATACCTCAAAACTAAAGTGTCATTATTGGCACATTTGGTTCCATGAAGAACCTTTAACATCCATGGAACCTCTCCCTTGCACAAAGGTTCTTTATAGTGGAAAAACATGGTTCTTTTAACTCTTTCCTCGCCATTGATGAACATTTCCGGCTTTCCGCGTTTTCACTGTTTTATGGTAGGGGCGCGCTATTACACATCTTCTGAAATAGTACTAAATCTCAGGATCAAAACACAGGCGAAGAAGCAGCAGAAACAAGTGATATCATATGTAAGCAGATGCATATGTAAAATAACGCGATCATCAACATTAAACAGCATACACTCTAAAAAAATGCTGGGTTGTTTTAACCCAATTTTGGGTCAAATATAGACAAACCCAAACGTTTGGTTAAAAATTGTATTTAAAATTTAACCCAACGGATGGGTTTGTCCATATTTGACCCAAAGTTGGGTTTAAACAACCCAGCATTTTATAGAGTGTCTAAATTAAAATTGCCTAGCGTTACTGAATGAAATGTCGACCCAGGACGAGGTACAGGACTGTGAAACTTTGGGGGTGTTGATGGACTAGATCTACTCCATATATGTTTTGATCATCGTTCTGAATGCCATCCGGCCATAGTCTTTGACAAAAATGCGTTTTTTTCTAAGCTTTTTGCTCAAAATGTTGCTTTTTTCATGAAATTACCCAAATTCAAGTGTTAATAAAAAAGAATGCATGAAGCTAGAATAGCAGAGGGTCTAAAGCAGATGGTCTGTTCTTTCTTTTGATATACTCAGATATTCATACAACTAAATATTCTGGGGACCATGAGTCGTTTGTGAAAATGATCAAAAATGCTGGCAAACTTTTTCAAAAACATAGGCGGGGAAAGAGTTACTGCTCGCTTAAGGTTAAAAGGTCATTTTTTCAAATGTACAGTTTTTAATGTAAGAAAGTGGCAATTATCAAGAGACAGTGAATGAATGACATAAGGAATTGATGAAAGAAGGGAGGAAAAATTAAAGAAAGAAGAAAAAATAAGAAACAAAGAAATTAATGAATGGAAATGGAGGAAGGAAGGAAAGAAAGGAATTAAGAGGGAATGAACCTTGTGGTTGCAGTGTGAAAGATAACCAGATGAAAATCAGTCTGACAGTCATCAGTGCACTCAGCAATGGGTGGCGGGTTTGTTGACAGAGATAAAGGATAAATGTTTTACCAGTTAGAGAGCTGTGTATGTGAGAATGAATCTCGTGCACATGTTCTGGTGGTTTCATGTGGCCTAATTGTGGATAGGGTGGAGTCTCTCAGAGGACTGAGATGGATTAAATGGATGCTCTCATTTCACAAATTAAGTTTGTTTGGCAAAAGCAAGGACGGCAATTCACAGACATGTATAAACACGTATAAACATGAAGCTTTCGATCAGTCTACTGAAGAACTAACACACACTCCCAGGATAGGAAAGGTCACTGATCAAATTCTCAGTTAAGAACTCTAGGATGGTGCTAATGTTTCATCATGTCATGGCTTTTTCCCCATTCTCTTCCAGCTCTTTCCGATCCCACTGGACAGTGTGATGGAGGGGGCACTTACCCGCCACATAGACTAGGAGGGAAAAAAGGAAGACCAGAACAGTTTCCATGACAACTGCAATGGGAAGAGAGAAAGAGAGAGAGAGAGAAATAGTAAATGGAGTGAGAATTGGTGTTAGTGGGTTACAGGTTTACCACATTCAGAAAGACTGGAAATATCTCACAGTATTCAGAATCAAGATTATGTCCTGTCTTTGAGTGGTATACTGTCATTGTACCTATGCAATATTGAAAGAGCCTGACAGCAGCATCAGGTTAAATTTAGATTCCCTAGCCTCACAAATCACAGATATACATCTTGTGGTTTTTGAAATATTTTCTCTGAGGTCACTGAATAAACACGGTGTGTGTGTGTGTATGTGTGCCATTTTATGTCTGGGCTAAAGTTGTTGAATAACAGTGTTTGGTGCCCAGATGACCACAGTCTTATACCACATTGTGAGTAATTTGGTATCAGGTTGAAGGCATATAAAATATACATAAACCAACACATGTTCAAAAGTTTGAACTTGGTACGATTTATTTATGTTTTTGAAAGAAGTCTCTTAGGCTTACAAAGGGTGCATTCATTTGGTCAAAAACACAGTAAAAACCGTATAGTATTGTGAAATATTACAATAAAATTCAAATGTAGCCTAATTATTCATGTGATGGCAAATATTAATTTTCAGCGTCATTAACCCAGTCTTCAGGGTCACACGATCCTTCAGAAATCATTCTTATATGCTAATATTATAATCAATGTTGAAAACAGTTGTGCTGCTTGTTGTTTTTGTGGGACTTTTTTTTCAGGATTCTTTGATGAATATAAAATTTCAAAATAGCAGCATATTTGAAATTCACCTCATAGAGCATATACTGCAATACCAATAATACATATACACAAACCTGGTAGTTATAGGTGGCAAGTTCAGTGTGAGAAAAGTCAGAGACATGACATCATCTTTATGAAATGATAGGGTCCTGTGCGCCTCCCTTAAATTTACACTAACTTCTGCAGGTCACAGTTAGCATGACTGACTTTTTAAAATCACACTTTGTACGAGATTTCAATTTTAATTTGTCACATTACTGTAGCGTCTGGGTGAAATCACGATAACTTATTTGTTCTAAGCTTCAGAAAGCTTTTAACCTTTTGGACTTCTTCATGTAAATAACAGGCTTAGCGCCGATGAGTCTGGATCAAATTGCCCCATTGTCACTTTAGTGGCATGGCAGATGCTAAACAGAAACACCTCCAAACTCCTTCGTAAGCTTCAAAAAGATCTTAGTGAGATCTTGGGAACTCAACTTCCCTCCCACAGTAGGCACGAAGACCATGGGGCATGGACGGACATCTGAGAGACGCACCAATATACATACACAAACATTCTCTCCATTTAACTCATAAGTCATTCCAGAATGTATATGATATATTCCTGTGTGTATGCATGTTCCCCACCCTTATATTAGTCTGGTTATGACTTTAGTTGTGTTAGCTGAACTCTAAGTTCTTATATTCAAGTGTAAGGACAGATCTCTACTTTTGTATCCTTCAGCCCTGTCTTTCTTGGTACCCAATTAAACCTCTCGGTTTGCCTTTGCTAAATATATAGTAGGTTACGATTATTATACTATGTTTGCCATCCTTTGGAGTAAAAATGACCAATTATGACACCATCATAAAACATGCTTAGGCTGTCAGAAGGAGACAGAGAAACTCTCTCCCGCTAAAAGTTTTCTAACTACTATTGGTCATTTCACCCAAAATAGGTGTGGACTAAGTTTTCCTTAAAGGTCGATGACAAAGGTCTCTAGCTTACTTTTTGTTCTCTAGTCTTAGCTTTGTCTTGTGTTTTGGTCTTGCCTTGTTTTAGTCTTTCGTCCGTGCTCATTCATTTCTATCTCCGGGTGAAACAGACTTTCCCTGATTTTCTGGCAACTTTGCTTTCAAGTAAACCTTTTAAACTTCCCGCGAACGACGCGCTCTCCGGAAGAACGCTTCAAGCTCACGGACACACCGAGGATCTACACACACACGCCATTCTTCCTCAGCACCAAATATCCATGCCAGTATTATTTCTATAGATATTTAGACGCGTTTAAGATTGTTTGCACTTTAAGGTGATTTGATTCTTTGCTGGCTCTCAAAGGTTAACTGTTTGTGATATTTGCCATTCTGTGATCTGCTCTCTCTCTCTTTCTTTCTTTCCTTTTCGTTTTTCTGTTTATATGGATTATTTGTTTAAGTCATAGTATTTATTAAGTGTAGTCATATGTATTCGTAGTTTCATTTATCAAAACCCATTATACACAGTCTCTGTCTGCTGCTCATCAACCAAAGTCTCTTAAATGTGTGATCTTAAAGGGATAGTTCACCCAAAAATGAAAATTCTATCATTGTTTACTCACCCTCAAGTTGTTCCAAACCTGTATGAGTTTCTTTGTTCTGCTGAACACAAAGGAAGATATTTGGAAGAACGTTTGTAACCAAACAGATCTCGGTCCCCATTGACTACCATAGTATATTTTTTTCCTACTATGGAAGTCAATGGGGACCGAGATCTGTTGATTACAAACGTTCTTCCAAATATCTTCCTTTGTGTTCAGCAGAACAAAGAAACTCATACAGGTTTGGAACAACTTGAGGGTGAGTAAATGATGACAGAATTTTCATTTTTGGGTGAACTATCCCTTTAAGCTACAAGCTTTTATACTGTTGGGCACTTTAGTTAGTAATCTAATGGAACAGAAAAGTTATTCTTCATGACCAGAAGAATAACCTTTCTTGAGAGTTGATAAGAATAAGAATAAGAATCTTTCTTGAGAGTTGATAAGAAGATTGTATCGGTTTGGTTGACGAACAGATTAGTTGACGTGAAATTAATTCTGTTAAATGTTATTCTGAAAACTGATCTAGCTTATCTATATATTCATAATTTATTATAATTCGTTGTAATTAATTCCTTTTACTTTTTTCTCAGTGATTTGACTTTCTGTCAGTGAGTGCTGTACTAACATTTATTATAGGAGGACAAAGTCATTTGTTCATTATGTCATGGACAGGACATTGCTGGGTTCTGCCAGCAGTCCCACAATCCCCATGACAGCTTTCAGGGACCAGATCAGAGCAGTGTCATTTACTAGGACATTAAGCATTGGAGAGCCATCGGCAAGAAAATGACACAGGGTAGAGAAGATTAACTGCCCTTGACCAAAGGAAGGACATTTATCCTATACTTCTCTGGGTGTTTCAAGAAATGGATTGTGTCACAGGAACAATATTTTCAGAAGGACAGATCATTTGCCAAATCACAACACATTCATTGAGCTTTCCAAACTTATGAAAATCTATTCATCTCTCCAGCGTATGACAGTTCTTGTTCCTTCAATAGACAAGCCGCAAAAAAAGAAACTAAAGTATAATTAGAAAAACAGAAACGGCCAATGTTCACAGACAAAACAGTCTTCAAGTCATTGTCAGAGAGTAGGCCTAATTATTTTTTTTATATTTGTTCAATCGTGTTGCCATATGGCTTAACACAGAAAAGAAAAATGCTTGTTTTAATTCTAAAAATGCCAAACGCCCCTTCTGCTTCTCTACCCTTCAAAGCCAATCCTGCCATCGCCACCCTGGTGTTAAGTAGGGCATCATCATCATCATCATCTCAAAATGGTGTCATGATCAACCTGTGAAAGGGAACCGGGTCATTCTGAGAAAATGGTGTTGCCAGGTCTAAGAACTGTTGAAATTTACAAGATACTGAACTAATTCACACTACACTCACTTAACTCAGTTTAGTGTGCAATGTAACACAATAACGATCAGTTCAACAAACAAGTAACCTAACCAAATATCTAAGGAAAACCCAAGGAACATCCCAAAGACCCTTGTATGTGAAACTTCACAACTACTCTACACGGATAATGAATCTGTCCCTAGTTCGCAATTTTCAAAAGATAAACTGTTACAAATTTGAAAAAGTCATGTTAGAACTAGAAATAGCTTGAGCTGTTTCTGACAAATTAACGGAAAAATTTCCCTGAGATAACCCTTATACCATCACGCCAATTTGATTGGCCATAGCGCTTAGCACCCTAAGAATACGTCACGTATGCTTCATATTAGTGTGCTGCGTGCTATTTCCTCAGATTCCATGACAAAGGAAGCACTATTCAAGTATGGGAAGGCCGGCATTGTAGTGTCTCGTTCCCTACTCAGGGAACAAAGGTTACATACGTAACTGAGACGTTCCCTTTCATAGGTCTCTCAACACTGCGAATATCGCTATGGGAGCGATTTATACCATAACGCCTTCACATACCTGAGAATAGCTATAAGACCGTGGAAAGTGTCCGCTCAAGCAGATAAGACCTGGGAGCCGGGAGCCATCCTCACATCCAGACCATAGAACTTGATAAAAGTGTTCGGAGAGGACCATCCTGCTGCAACACAAATATCCTCCAAAGAAGAAACCCTAAAAAGAGGTCTCTAGTGGAATGGGCACGCACACCTAGAGGTGAGGCCAAACCACGTGCCTCATGAGCCGCAGAGATAGCCTCAATCACCCAATGAGACATTCTCTGTTTGGTGACAGCAGCCCCTCTGTTTTTACCACCAAAACACACAAACAATTGCTCCAATCTATGCGACTGGACTGAGCGGTCGACATAGACCTTTAGTGGCCTTTAAAGGCAGAGAGGCCATGCATCACTCCCAGTCTCCTAATCATGATGAGAAAAAGCCTCCAAAACCACCAGCTGGGAACGAAAAGGGGTTGACACGACCTTAGGAACGTATCCTGGCCTGGGACGCATCAAGACTTTAACCAGCCCCGGGGAAAAGTCTATACAGGAAGGGCTGACAGAAAGATCCTGCAGGTTCCCTATTCTCTTAAGAGAGGAAAGGGCCACCAAAAGAACTGTCTTAAGAGTCAAAAACTTCTCTGACACAGAATGGTTCGAACGGCTGACCTGCCTTCCATAATAATGGCTAAATCCCAAGAGGGAATTGGTACAGGGTGGAAAGGCCTAAGCCGTCTCGACCCTTGTAGAAAACGAGAAACCAGGAGGTGACGTCCAACGGAAACACCTCCTATTGGTACATGCTCTGCTGAAATGGCCGCCACGTACACTTTAAGACTGGCCGGGGCCGCACCCTCCGAAAAACTGCTTTACAGGAACCTCTATGACAGGGAACGGTCTCATCTCCCGATCAGGCTGGCCGGAGGGAGAGAGCCACACAGATCGCCTATAAGCTCCTCAGAATCAGAAGCCGACGTAGACAAACGTCATCGTCGAACGGGCCACAACCGAAAGAAATCGCAGCGCAAGATTCTGGAGTAGGCCGCAAATCATCACGAACGAAAATGATGGGGTCCGAGCCGTGCTCGTCTACAAGCAAGCAGCTCGAGGAGAGACAGAGAAAGGGCGGAAATTCCGTCTGCTCGCTCTCCATGCACTCGGGCTCATAATCATCACCCCAAGCATCCATCATGTGTGGCGCCTCAGCAACTATACAAATGGAGAAGCGGGGGTTAGAGTGGTTCTGAAGCCTTCTTTCCTCAGAAAGCAGGTGAGTCTAGAGCGCAAAACTTTCAAACGCAGTGACGACAGTCAGATAGGCCGTTAAGTGCTGCCTGGGCATGTTTTAAGACCCAGACATTGCACGCACCTGTCAGTGTCTCCTCCTGTGATGAACCTGTCACACGGGTCGATGCATTTCTTGAAACTCATCATGTCTGGTTGAGAGGAGAGGTAAAACAGCTCTGAATGATAGCAAAGAACACGACAAACACGCTTTCCTATGGGCAACAGAAAATTCGCATCCTGAATGAATAAAATCTGAGGAAATAGCACGCAGCACACTAATATGAAGCATACTAGGGCATTCTTAGGGTAGTGCAAAGTGCTATTGCCCAATCAAATTGGCGTGATGGTATAAGGGTTTAAGACATTCGTCCACACCAAAGGTGTTCCCAATAGCGATATTTGCAGTGTTGAGAGACCTATGAAAGGGAACAAGGAGGCAGTGCGATTGTGTGATATTACTTTTACATACCAGTTCCATAAATATTAAGTTAATATTATTTGCCTTAAATTTTAGACAGTTCCCGCCAATGGAAATAGTTCCAAACAGAGTCGCATTTCAACATGGAGTAACACATATAATGGTGTTTTGTTCCTGAATGCTTTAAATTAATTGTTTGTGTGAATGATTCAATTACTTGTTCGGATCCTTGTATTAATCAGCATTTTGCACAAACTAAATAAGACAATAGTGAAGCTGTGAGTTTAATTAGGCTACTTAAAAACAGCAACATTATCACCATGTTGCTGAAAAGTAATGTAGCTTTCAGTAACAAAGTTATTTTATTTATAAAATTCATGGGACAGCAGCTAAAACAAGTTTCTGTGCTCCTGAATGTTGTGTGTGCGAAATCTCTTTCCGCCTCAACAAAAGAAGCAGTTTTTGTGCGAGCGAATACAAGCACGTCTGCTTCATAATTAAGAAAAATTATATTTCAAGTTCAAGTTCACTTTATTTATATAGCCCATTTACAACAGCCACTAGGCTGATCAAAGTGCTTTACAGAACAACTAGATAAATAATAAGAAAATAATACCTGCATAACAACACATAAAACACAAATAAAAGCAGCAAAGCTAAGAGCAACCATAAAACCGGAGTAGCAAAACAGTATCAGACTCAAATATAAAATAGTAAAACAGAAGTGGCAAAGCAGTATCAGACTCAAATATAGAGTGGAAAAACAGGAGTGGCAAAACAGCATCAGACTCAAATATAAAATAGTAAAACCAACCTAAGAATAGAGATCAATATGCTAAAGAAAACAGGTAGGTTTTTAACAGAGACTTGAAGACAGACAGGGTAGGGGCTGTTCTAATCTCTAGAGGCAGGGTGTTCCAGAGCCGTGGCCCTGCCACCGCAAATGCACACTCCCCTCTACGCTTGAGTCTAACGCGGGGGACTACCAGCAGAGCCTGGTTGTAGGATCTTAGGTTTCTGGACGGAGTGTAAGGATGAACAAGTTTAGAGAGATAGACAGGAGCCAAGTAGAATTTTAAAATCTATTCTCTGTTGAACTAGCAGCCAGTGTAGGGATTTGAGAATCGGAGAGATGTGTTCATATTTGCGACACTTATGAATAAGTCTGGCCACAGCATTTTGGACTAACTGAAGACAAGCAATTTGAGAACTTGATATACTGCAATATAAGGAATTGCAGAAATCTAGCCGAGATGTTATAAATGCATGAACAGCCATTTCCAGAGTTTTTGAAGCGAGAAAGCCTTTGATTTTAGACAGTAGACGAAGTTGGTAGAAACTGGAACTGATTACAGATTAAATGTGTTTGTCAAATTTTAAAGGCTGGTCAACAAGAACACCTAAGTTCACCTAAATTTAAAAGCCGATAGAAATCAGGGCTTATACACTGAGAATTTCCATTTGGGCTGAAAACAATGACCTCAGTCTTGTCTTCATTTAGAAAGAGGAAATTTTGGGCTAGCCATGCTTTAACCTCCTCTAAGCATAGCAGAAGAGAATGAATCACTACAGGGTTGTTTCTCTTGATTGGAATATAAATTTGGGTATCGTCTGAATAAAAATGATATGATACACCATGTTTCCTTAGAATAGCGCCCAGAGGGTATGTTGACAATGACAATGACATGTAGGTCCCTCACCTTGTGCTGTCTTGGGTTTCCAATGTGAATCGAATTTAGATGTAGATGTCCAGATATCAGATGTCTGGTTTAAAACCACATTTGAAAGTATACTGTGGGAAAAAAAATCTTCTTTGTCGCCGTGTGCAATCTTCCTCACACCAGAACCATAACAGAAGACCCGACCGAAACCGAAAAGATGGATCCAGCAGTGCAATTGATTTGCCTAGAGCAGGACCAGCTCTCTCTCGAGGCCCACACCGCAGCATTTCTCGACCTGGCGTGCCTTACCTCCTTCCCCGACCGTTCATTGAGTGTTTTTTTTCCACACAGGCCTCAATGCGGAGACGAAGGCATGCCTGCCCGGTGTGGGACCACGAGAGAGCTTCGAGGTATTTGTGGAGTGGGTGTTGGCTGTCTGTGAGTCCTTGTTCACCATCGGCCTTTACAGCGACCCCATTCTATTCCATTCCATTCGAGCCCATTCCAGAGCCTCGTCCCAAGGTGGCCGCCGCCATTCCAGAGCTTTGTCCCAAGGTGGCCGCCGCCATTCCAGTGCCTCGTCCCAAGGTGGCCGCCGCCATTCCAGAGCCTCGTCCCAAGGTGGCCGCCGGCATTCCAGAGCCTCGTCCCAAGGTGATCATTCCAGAGCCTCATCCCTAGCTATATACCCTCAATGCCAGCTCCGCCCTGGTCCCTGAGATGCCGTCTCCGCCATGGCCGGGGGGGGGCTAATGTTACATGTCAGTTTGTTTCTGGACTCCATTCTGTGTTTCTTTTGTTCTGTTTCTCGCCACTCCTTTGTTTCCATGGTCACCGTCATCATTAGTTCTTTTGGTTCAGCTGTGTGTCTTCAATTATCTTGTTAATCAGTTTAATCAGTTCCTCCCTGTCACCCTGTGTATATATATAGTGAGCAAAAAAAATCTGATTTCTTCTGCTAGTGTAAACACAGCCTAGAACGAGAAAACAGTAAAGTCAAATGCGGTTGTAACATTATCTAAATTCTAAATTAAATTCTTTAAATTAATTCCTTTTCCCTGTTCTGGTCAACTCTGTTATACTGTGACATTTTCTCCTTAAAATACATGTTTGAGCTCTCTGACAGAGCATTTGAGAAGTGAATCTGACATCTGCACTTCAGTGCTATTTGCTAGACAAGGCTGTTTAAACCCGAAACAATATGAATGTAACAGTGCTGACATTAAACATGTTTTAAAGAGAATTGTGTGATTAATAAAAA
Organism: Rutilus rutilus; assembly: GCF_951802725.1. Classification (NCBI taxonomy): domain Eukaryota; kingdom Metazoa; phylum Chordata; class Actinopteri; order Cypriniformes; family Leuciscidae; genus Rutilus; species Rutilus rutilus. Next base: position 13,331,455 of record NC_140223.1, read on the forward strand.
CAAATTAAAACAATTCCAAACTTATGTAGGGGTTGAAATAATATAGTGCTCTGGAAGTTCGGAAGCCAGAAACCACATATATTTGTTTATGAATGACCACTGAAAACTGTACTTGTTGAACAATATTCTGAATATGGAGGATATGAATGTTTGGACTGACTGTCTAGAGCAGGGTTCCTCAAATCCGGTCCTGGAGGGCCACTGCCCTGCAGAGTTTAGTTCCAACCCTAATCAAATATTCCTAAACAAGCTAGTCAAGGTTACTAGAAAATTGCAGGTAAATGAGTTTGATCATGGTTTGAGCTAAACTCTGCAGGACAGTGGCCCTCCAGGGTTGGATTTGAGGAACCCTGGTCTAGAGTAACTACATTCAATATAATCTCATAATGTTGAACTCACTAATGTCGACATTTTACCGATGTTCTACCTCTAAGTTACCAGATGTCCTAACAGAAGAAGGAGCACATGAGCCAGAACCACGAGGAAATGATGGACATCTGGGAAATCGTCCTGTAGCACCATAAAAATACCATCTAGGATAACCTCATGCTTTCCCCCCCAAATTATATCAAGAGACAAATGGCTCTAGCTACAACTATATGTTTGATAATGTTAACACAACATAGCTTGGTAAATAGCTCCCTTATCTTGGTCTTTTTTCAAAGTCTTATCAGCATGTCAGCCATTCCAGAGGCACTGCTGCCAGCTAATGGACAATACCAAACTTAATGAGTTTACAAGGAGCAGGAGTGTTTGGAATGAGCTGATAAAAACAACATAGTTAAGCTGTTCTGTTTAACCAGTTTAATATCATTAAGATCTACTTAAACATAAGACAGTCTACACCAGGAGTATCAGTAAAGGCTATTATAAACGTTTTGTCGTGTTAAAACAGGGTATTTTTTTAACATATTGTAAACAGCAGACAATGTCTGTCAGATCAGATTGATTCCTCTCATCCTGATGGCAGTCACTAACATTTACACTTGTGTTTCAATATCCATCACACTAAAGAATGCATTGCACACCCACACAAATTGTGAATGTTATCAACAACACTGATTATATGGGGTAGTTATTGGTAGGGATAAAATTAGGATTAGGTTAATTTGACAGAAATGGTTTTCCATGTCATACTTGGTTAATATTTTAAAAAATGTGTTCTGTCAGATAGCCTTTCAAAGTGTGCATATTAAAAGTTCAATTACGCTAATGCTGATGATATTTTTATGTTTCTGAAAAAGTTGTACACAAAAATAAATGTTTTTTTTTTTTTTTTTTTGTAAATAGACAACTGAGTGGTGTGCACTCACATGAGATGAATACTGCTCTTAGAATAATTTCCTAGATGCTAATTATCATGCTTTACTAGCAGAGACAACGGGAGAATCTATACCTGTACAGCCGAAAAAGCAGAAAAGGTCTGAAGACAGAAAGACTGACAAAGACAAAAAAAATAATACATACATAAGGTGGAAATATTTGATGACTGAGAAAAGTATTTGCTTCTTTTTTGATGGAGAGGTCAAGGAAATAATTGTGTAGACCTCTCTGAAACTCATAGATGATCATGTTGATCTATGTCAATAAATGACAGTAGCATCTAACACCATTGTGGCTATTTAAAATACAAGAAGAACAAAATACACAGACCTACTGAAAGCACCTTTACTGTTCATTTTTGGTCAGCAGTGTACTGGTACAGTATTTAGTGTGTGTTCACACTTGTAGTTCGGTTCGCTTGTTTCATTTGGTGATGAGGACTTCCACGTTATTTGTTCTCTCAAGTTACATCGTTACTAAAGGCTAAGCATGAAGCATGCAAGTTTGCGAACCCTTGCTCTATACGTTTAAGCAACAAGTCAGCAGAAGAATCAGAATGAGCTTTATGGCACAATAATTCTTTCTTGAAAATGAAGCTTCCACTTCACACAAATACAACAACAATGCACATACTCTGATGATAAAATGAAAGAATAATTTAGTGAACTCATGGATGTCTTCACGAGGCTTTAATTAAACACAGCCTCTCCTCAGCAGACAAATGGCAGAGTACTGATGCAGCCAATTCATTTATCCTTTCAAGAAATGCCTCCCCAGGCAGTCGCTGACCCATGTTAATCACCCTCAGAATCAATCAGACTATGTTGTCGACTACAGATATTTCCGGTGTTCCCTGGATGGACAAAAGGAAGCCAGTCGCTCTATTTGGATGGCTTGCGAACGAGACGAAACATAATTCACTCCCAATGACTGTCATATGAATTATGGATTTCTATTCTGACAAGCAGCAAATACAAACAAACAACTACCTACAAAGGATAGATGGTTAGAGTCATTAGACTATGTTTTTTAGAAGAAAAAAAATATTTACATTTTAGTTTTGAGTTGTACTCTGCTCAGTGTCCTGCACTGAGCGTTCCATTTTGAACAGAACAATTTATCCTAAAGATATGGCGACAGGTTACAAGTGAAATGCATAATTGTTGTGCTATTTTTGTTGTCATCAAATACAAATACTTAATCATGTAGCAAAGCAGAAGTTACTAGATCGTATGTTGGATGCTGAGAGAATCTGACCTCAATGATATGACTCGCTCTATGAATGAGAGCGAATAATATTATCAACAGAGCCTGTTGCCGGCTGAGAGCTCTCATGACTAGGTGTAAGAGGAGTGCAAGTGTTTACTCGCTTTTATTCTGCCAGAACTGGAGCAGATTCTCTCCCCATCTAATTATCGCTGTTTTATGCACCTTTAGGCCCGCTAAAAACACCACATAGGAGAGAACCTTCTCACGCCAATTAACATCAATAGTATATTTTAGGTAGAATGTGTTACTGTGGGAAATATGCTTCAATAATAGAGTGTTATATGTTGTGCAAAGAGGTATGATGGCAGTATCAAAAAATTAAAGATCGCATAACACTTAAATAATACAATATATTCAGAAGACGTACAATCAGAAATAGACACATGACCATTGAATTATTCAAAGAATTTAAAGGCAGAGCATATATGAACAGTGTTGTTATTTTTCAGTTATGTGTTTTACATTTCATTTTATATTGTTTTGTTTACTGTATTATTTAAGTGTTATGGGATCTGTAATACTTCAAGTTGCCATCTCAAATATAGCCATATTTGAGTTTATATGTACATTTTATACTTAATTTGTCTGTCTGATTTTTCCTTGCTCCCCTGGCATTATGTAAGCTATATTGTTATACATTTTTTTAATGTTTTTTATATAATTTAAAAATAAATAAATAAGCAATTTTTAAAAAATATAATCAAATGTTATGCATAATTTCTATGAACATCTTTTTAATGCTTTTAAAGTGACTCAAACTTTTTACTAATACAAAAAAAATGTCACTGATTTATTGGCCAACTGTTTTTTAATTTATATTCAACATTGTTTTCCCATTAAAAATATGACATTATTACGTATCATAATTTCATATCCTTTAGTATTTGCCGTCTGTTTAGAATGCTGTGCCTATTTCCCTTTCCTTCACTCCTCCTGTTTTATATGATATCTGACACCATTGTGATTAGCTAAATTGCATATTTTTCCATTTACAAATGATGTGATGCAGGGAAGAAAAAAAAACTAAAATGCCTGCGGGGGAGTTGATGACAGAAAATGGTAGGCCTATACAAAAGACAGCAAAACAATATTGAATGCATTGTACATTCTCCCTTTTTTGTAAGCTCATATGATTTTTGAATCATACACTGCCAGTCATATGCAATGTCACCCATAATTAGCCTAATCCTGATACCATATTCCAGCCGAATAGGATATTTAGCCTTGTAGATTTATTGAAACAGATCAAGGATTTCAGTTTATAGAATACAATTTCGCTGTGAACAATAGGTCATCGTTGACTATTTAAGGTGAGACCCTTAAGCCTTTGATCAACCACAACGAGCGTAAATTGTATCCATGACAACAAAGGTTTCATTGGCGCGCTGCCAGACGCGCCTCTACCAGGGTGCAAAAATATTGCTATGGCAACTGTATCCGTCAGGTGATTACGATTATTAGTACAGAAAGCTGGCTGTAGTTTTGCAAGAGATAGTGATGGTAACCTAGAAACTAAAAATGTTTGGCAAAGGGCAGAATATCTGCTGTAGCGTATAAAGTGGCAGCTGCCTGCAGGACAAATCCTTGCCCAGACATTATTTAGAAATCAAAACACGATGGTATTCGGGCACGTCATCAAAACCGTATAAATGCAGGACACAAGATACAGTTGTTATTGGATCCAATAAAATGACATTTTAAGGGATAATGTTCAGTTAGATAATCATGATTCCAAAATAATAATGATCACACTGTACTGTCTCACTCTGAAAAGGTTTGTTTTGTGAATGTACATTATCTGAATTGTTACACGGCTATGCTATTTACCAAATGAATTGACATGCTTATTTTGATTTGTGAGTAGAGATGTCATGAAGGTCATTGTTAAGAAATATTTAACCATTGACCAATCAGAATCAAGTATTCCAGAGAGCGCCGCGTAATAAGCACTTTTACTCTGCGTTCTCGTTTATAATATATCGATCAGTGCCGAAGATAACGAGCTACCTGTTGTGCGCGCGGAGCTCAGTCGTGGTCATCATCACCGGACCCCTCCCAACCTGTGGATTTCCTTCAGCATGCATACTAAAATATAATTCCCCCACTTTTCCCCATACATTTCCCTCTCAGAATTTAATCTCGAATCCGCTCGTGCGCCATCATCATTTCCCCTCTCATTCCGGAGGAAGAAGTTGCACAGAAACACATTAACACATTTTCATCATTACCATGCAAATAAATAGCTCAGATAATAATTTGCAGCAAACATAACATGAATGATGTATAGAGGTCATGTAAATAGTCATTTAACGAGGCAACAACACACAAAGCAATTCGGACACACCCTCAACAACGGCGCTGTACAGCAATGTGTATTCAAACATTAATACGTAAAATAATTCATTTTTTGAAGTCTGTGTTCACTTCTGCTATGCGTAAACCGTATTATACATTTCAAAAAACATATGGCTGTTGAAATGTCCACAGTCCATTTATTAAATGTTTACATTACTTAGACTGATGATGCAATTGGAGTAAAAGCCAGCAATTACGCATGTCATTCCCAAAATACCACATTTATAATGAGAAAACAGCATGCAACAACATCAAGACTGTAAAACAACAGCACACGCCGTCGTTGGAAAAGTGACTTCATACCCTACCTCGTCTTGTCTCCTTAATTGTAAGTGGATGGGCAACAGTGGGGCAAACGCTGCTTTCAATTGACAGACACGATCCGCGCGACTGTCGGGTTCTCAAGTCGTTAAGTAATTTGGCGTTTTGAAATGTAACGTAAAGTTGTGGATGGGCAAAAAATCCCTTAAACGAGCGTTTGATGTTGTATGGCAGACAACAAGGTTTTTCTGATATAAATATACTGACTGTTGGCTTGTCCCTTGTCTCTTCTCTCGCGCTCTCTCTCGGTTCCCGCCCTGCCACGCGCGCAATGAGATACACCTCACGCGTTGGTTGGTTGGACTTTATAAGCGTAGGCCTATACCGCCATACAACACAAGTCTTAAGTGCCTATATCCTTTCCTCGTGACTCCACAATAAGATGTGGTGTTTGTTTTTCAACGTTATCACTAATGCTAAATCTTTATTATTATCCATGGTGTTTCTTGTAGACAGAGTTTAAATGCAACGCAAATCAAACTGGTCAGCTTCTCTTGAGAAAAAGACCACAGTAATCTCACAATCTAACAATGTCTGTTGAGAAAAAACACAACATTTCTCATCAGTTCTCTTCCAAGAACAAATGATCTTAACTATGTTTCCCACATTCATTTCATAGCTGTTTTGGAAGTACTGTATACTGTACAGTTTTGCTCAAAAGTTTACATACTTGCAGTATCTGCAAAATATGAATTATTTTCACAAAATAAGAGGGATCATATAGCACGCCAAATACGCATAAACCTTTACTCTTCCTAATTATATTTAAGTGTGAACTCGTGAATTAACATTTTGCATATTCTTCAAGGTGTATGTAAACTTTTGAGCACGACTATATCAACATTTGTCTCCATTATTATTATTACTATCATTATTATTATTTACAAGGTGTTTTAGGAGAAACATCAGGGACAAAGTTGATTCTGCAATAACATTTCCCCACATATTCCTCAAAGTGGAGTTATTTTTGAAAGTCTTATAGACTTAAGACTTATTCTTGGCTACAGAAAAGGTAATGAAATGGATATTTCAAGGGTTCATTAAATCCATTCATAATGTAAACAGATTCACTCATAATCTTATGCTTAAAGGGTTAGTTCACCCAAAAATTTAAATTATGTCATTAATTACTCTCAAGTCATTCCAAACCCGTAACACAGTCGTTCATCTTTTGAACACAAATGAAGATCTTTTTGATGAAATCTGAAAAATTTCTGTCTGTATACACAACTACCACTTTGACGCTTCAAAAAGTTCATAAAGAGATCATAAAAGTCATCCATATGAATTGAGTGGCTTAGTCCTCGAGGATTATCCCTTAATGTGCTGCAAACCACAATAATGTTTCTTCATTACATTACATTATATTTTCAATTCAAAACAGCTTATTTTGACAAAAAAATTCTACCCTAAAATGGTTGGCAAACGTTATCTACTTAGACCTTAACTCGCACTCTTTCAACTGTGTCACACTTGAAGAATAAAGCTCAAACTGTATCTGCTTTTGGCATGATTTATAAAGAGGCAATATGAATCAGAGAGAAAAGGACGGAACCTTCACACAAGCTAAAACAACACAATCATTTTATCTTAGCTCATAGACACTGATTTTCAAATAAAATGAACACCCCTTTGGTTAATAAATACATATTAGTAAAACACTCCCATTATTTCTGTAGAATCAGTGCAAGGATACAGATTTAAAGAGGCAACAAAGGCTCAGATTCAGCAGTGTGCTGTGAATTTACAGTATAAATGCAAAGAAAAGAATGAGAAAAGCACAGCAACAGCGGTGAACTGCATGGGCTTCGACGCCTGCAGCTCTGCTTTCCCAGGTTGAGTTGTTTTATTCTTGTAGGAGACCGTGGAATCAATAAAGTGTTTTTCTTTGTCCAATTGCGGCTACAATATTGCAACATTGTCCCATGTCAAAGTGCATTACTCTGTCCTTCATTTTTTGTTCTGTGTCCACTGTCATTGTTTAAATTCTCAGGAATGGACACACCACACAGAAGAAAGGCATCAGGGCTTCTCTTGCTAATATTTCAAATGACAAGATATAGACATGTTAAGAGAAAGCACTAAGTATAAAGTATATATTATGATTTACATGGACTCATGTTGTCCACCTTACCTGCATCGTGCTGTAGATCCAGGGCAGAAGGCTGGTCACTCTGCTATATACTCCTGGTTGTTGTCTTTGTCCACAACCTGCTCCCCAACTGGTGATTCCGGCCAGATACCAGCGTTCATCATCTCCCTCGCACATCAGTGGACCTCCACTGTCCCCCTGAGACCCAAAACAAGGACGGAGAGAAAGAGAATGGAACTTCAGACCATTGTGAACAAACAACTGTAACATTTGACTTAAAGCCTTTATATGTAATGCATTATAAAAGTATATTTAATGCACCTTATAATGCATTGTGTGGTTTCATGAACTGTATAGTCAACAGTTCTAAAGCATTATTGTACTGAACTATTCATTGAACACACCTTTAGAAAGGCATTAAACGCACATCAAACAACCAATTTCAGATGTAACAAAGAATCTGCATATATAATAATGCATTTTAACTGTGGTTAAACATTATTTATGAAAATATATAATACATTATGAATACATTTATAAAGGATTATACATAAACATTAAGTAAAGTGTTTCTAAAACATTAATTAAAATAGTGTATACAATTTAAAACAAAATGAATTCATTGTTTTTAGAAAAGTACTTTTAATATACAGTATATAGAAACCACATGATTTTGTTGGTTGCACTAAATGATTCAATATTATTTCTTAGAAATAAGATAAAATAAGAAAATATTATGTTGCTTTTCCTTTAAGTTTTGTAAAAAAAAAAAAAAAAGTGTGACATACAGACCTATTGTAATTTTCATATAAAAAAGTTCCAGCAAATGTCATCGTGCTTGCATAAATGCTTTGTTGAATAAAACATATCTGCAGCACTGTGAACAACAACATACAGCATTTGCCCAAACACCAGAATGAATCAATGTCATGACACAAAGAAACACTGGGCGAGACTTTGCCAGTAAATAATGTGTATTTGCCTGAGGTCACTCTGTGGTCTAGTATTATGGACACAATGTTAGATTCACCTGACAGGAGTCCCGGCCCCCATTCATATCGCCGGCACACATCATATTCCTAGTGATGGCTCCCCTGTACACCTGACTGCTGTTACACACACGTTCGTCAATGACATTCACTGCCACATCCATAAGAATCGTAGAGCTATGGTCTGTGGAATAATGGAAACACTCACAGTCAAACGTCAAGGTCGGCTAGAAAGCTTAGAAGACAACACACACTGTGACGTGGACAAACTTCGAAGCTCAAATCAGCAGTTTGCAAACTGTACTTTTATAAATAGTGTGAATAGGTAAAATTTCACCTAAAATCTAATTTTATTTAGGATTATTATTATTGTTAAAAGTATTTTTTTTTCATATTGACTTTTTTTATATAATTATATTCATTATATTTTTGCATAAAGAAAATAAAGCCTATTAAAAGATTTTTTTTATTTGCATTGTCATTTTTATGACTAAGATTTTTTTTTTTTAAAGTTTATTAGTAATACTCTTTATTCTCAATGATGATTGCTATTAAATTAAAATATTTAATTATCCTATCTGCACACAAGTTTTATAACAAAATCAGCATTAACTGAAGGCAACACAACAAACACTATCCTGTTGTATACATCCAGAACTTTACAATTAAAATAATATATCAGATTTTTTGGACATTTCAGGACAAGTCACATCACATAAAAAAAAAAAAAAAAAAATCTTAATAATCATAAAAAAATAAGTTGAATTTTCTTCATGCAAAATGTAATAAGTTATTTCTCTCTCTGTATCTTTTTTTTTTTTACCAGATTTGTGAGATTCACCCACTAAATGTTGTATGTTTACCTTCTCTATGACATTGTCCTGTTTAGGTAAATAATAATAATACATTGTTACTCTTTGTCCCATTTTTCCCCCTCAACCAATTTCGTTCATTCTCATTGTTATCTCTCTGTACCTGCTCCCTCTTGTGTTGTCCCAAAGCCAGATGTCCGGCACTCTAATCCATTAGAAAAGGTCTGGTCAAATGTAGGAAGGCAAACTGGCTGTATGGTACCTGTATGTGAAAGGGAATGTCGAGCAAAATTCAGAATATAAATGTATGGTTCTTTAAGGGTCACTAAATGGTTTCACGGTAGAAAATGCAGTGCAAACATATTTTTGTCAATCCAACTCACTGGAGAAAGCAACAGGACTGGTGAGTTTCAGTAAGGCGATATCATAATCATTGGTGGTGTTGTTGTAATTCTCATTCACCATAATCTTCTTCACAAGGAATGGAGTCTGAAAGGTATTCTGGGAAATAGTCCCAACATAAACACGCCAATTTCCAGAATTCGCCATTGAGCTGTGATCAAGAGAAAAAGATGATCACGTCAACATTTATTTTTTCATCAATGCTGTAATGGCATAAATTGATTAAAAGAATGTCTGAAAACTCACTGAAACTCAAAGCAGCTATAAATAATAAACATTTGACAACTGATTCGCTAGTTCCTGCAGCTTAACTAGAACATTGCATTAGCAACAAACATGAAGCTTTGAAACATTTGCAAATCTTTTGTTTTGAATCAGTGGTCCGGAACTTGTATTGAACGCACTAAGTCACATGATTTCAGCCAGTGAGGCTTTGTTACGTTATCCTGCTCTAAACCTTGAATAATTTGTCGTATCTAGGTGGTGTTGCTTTGGTAAACCATGATCGAGAGTCTAAAGGCCCGTTTACACCAAGCATGATAATAATAATAATATTCATAATATAAAAATTGATCTAAAATATAAAATAATAGCAGAATCCACAGCACAACCATAACGATAACAGCACAGAGAAACAATATCATTGGAATCACTTACATAGACAACTATTTTTTTCCAGCTGATGAATGATTAAAAGCAATGACAGCCAATCAGAATCCAGTAGACCTTAAAGAGCTTGAGCATTTAAAGCAGCAGATGACAAAACGGCAGCATGCCTTAGACTAAGCACAATAATATTGTCCACCGTTATAGTTAAGTTTATAGTTATCTTTCTTGGTGTGAACGGCCTTAAAGGGATAGTTCACCCAAATTTTTTAATTCTGTCATTAATTACTCATGTCGTTCCAAACTCGTAAGACTTTCATTTATCTTTGAAACACAAATGAAGAATTTTTTATACATTTTTCATTTATGTAATAAATGTAAAACTTATGCATGTCTAATAATGAAGAGGAGAATGATATTTAATTGCTTAGAGAATTGACCTAGTTAGTCAATCCCTGCCTAATAACCAACCGTTGGAAGCAATGGGCAGCTGACACAACAAAGTCTGGAGAGATGAGCGATCCACCACAAACGTGGTGTCCATTGAAATGCAGGCTGACCTGCCAAGGCCACTGGCCAAGTTTAGAGGACGTGCCACCTATGATCCTGGAGGCACTTTGCTGCTTGCCACAATCTGAAAAAAAACAATACACAAAACTATTAATTCAACAGTTCAGTGTGAGAGGGATGATCCATTTACTCATTATCCAAACAATGTCACTTATGGAGTGAACAATGATTGAAGGTGTACTGTGATGTATAACGTTTCATTTAGTTATGCGTCACAGTAATTTGATGTAAACTGCAATCAAATTTATTCTTACCTGTGCACTCAATTGAAACTGCACTGTGGTCCAAACAGCTCGAGCTGAACAAAGAAAAATCGTCAAAGACAGATATTATCTATTGAGGAAGTTTATACCCTGAAAACACAAAAGGTCTTATCCCAGCTAACAGGGACTATTCTCAGAACTTTGGGTAACATTCTGGAAAGGTTCTCTCAAAGTTATGAACAAACATTGTTGAACAGCTTTCACGTGATTTCACACCTTATAGGAACGCCCACCTGGAAGGTGAAACAAGGCTTTCCTCCATTGCCCACAAGTCAGTTTTACCAGGTTTGTACTAAGTACTAATAATACAGTAAGGCAGTGATATTAAAATACCAAATTCAATATACACCTTATTGATGATGTATACTATGCAAAGGCAAGCAGATGAACCCAGAATATAAACGTCTAATTAAGCATTTTTCCACAGAAAACCATTATAAAGAAAACGCTTAACGATTTAGCCTGTTGCATTGCGTTCATATTTTGGCTTCATCTGCTCGCCTGTATAAAATATTCATCATAAATAAGGTGTGTGCAAAGTTTGATCTTTTAACACTTTCCCTGCCATTGACAGAATTTTCCAGCTTTCCATGTTTTCACTGTTATACGGTAGGGGGCGCTATTACACATCTTCTAAACGAGTACAGAATCTCCAGATCAAAACAGGCAAAAAAGAAGCATAAACAAAAGATTAAAGGGGTCATATAATGCCATTTTTGTACAAGCTAATATGATTCTTTAGGGTCTAAATTAAAAGTTTGTAATATACTTTAATTAAAAATTCTCATTAGTATTGTAAGAAAACACTAATTTTACCTGGTCAAAAACAGCTCTGTTTTCAGCACGCCGTTTCAGTGCATGTGTCTTTAAATGATAATGAGCTTTGCTCACCCCGCCCCTCTGTTCTGTGGGTACACCGTATTAGACATTCTCTGACCTTCTCTGACCGTATCTAACACAATAACCACGTGTTATTCGTTATAAACGTGGGATTATGAATTATATTGAGAACGTCGTACATAGAAAACATGCCGTAATGTACCCTGAGTGTAAACCTTAGACGCATTCATCGTGAAGCCTGCAGCAAGGTTTGCAAATTTCGCAAAGATTAATATAAATACTAATATAAAGGTTAATAAAACATAACACTCATCGTTTTTTCTCGTTTGTGAAGCTGTCTGGTGTGAAATGATTCGCGCAAACATGAAAGCACAGACGATCGTGGGGAATCCCCGTGAGGGAATCCCCGCGTCAATCCTTTGGGCATATGCTTCAAAAACAAAACTCAGCCACTGCTTCTTCAACGGCTCGGATTTAGGAACATCCAAATGACTGCTGTGTTCCTTATTACATCTAAGAACAGAACACCACAATCGCTTAGACGCCATTCTACTCCAGCATATCAACAATGGCGGACTACTATGACGACGGCTGTCACAGCTTGCTCAGGGCAGGTCTTGTGTTGAAACACGGCTGTCAATCACAATAGCGGGAGGGGCGTACGATCTTATGACGTCACAATATCGAACGGCTTGATTTCAGAGATGGTCAAACATAAGGAGATTAAAACAAAACCACTGGATGGATTTTTATCATGATAGGATGGTTGTGTACAGGCACTGCCAACAGACATTTCAGTGCAATCAACTTGTAAAAGTGCATGTACCATTATATGACCCCTTTAAAGCATTGCTTATGCACGTTGTAGTCTTTGGGTAAAAACGTGATTTTCTCAGATTTTTGTTTTCCACTGTCTAATCGAATGAATGGAGAGGCGGGCCTTCCGTTGTCGAGATGAAAGCTACAGTTGCTTTGAATGCCCGGAGACTTGTGGTGCTCTCGCGGGTTACCAGGAGCTTAACAACTTCACGAACCAACTACCACAATGTTAACAGAAAGTAAATAAAGTTAATAAAAGGCTGATTTGACGTTTACTTGACTGACAAGACAGCTGTTTCGGTGGTTGCCTAGCAACATAAAAACGCAGCGCACTGCACGTTCTGTGTGATCGGGGCAGTGCTGTGTACCTCGCGTTTTCGAACCTGAAAAACGCGTTAGGTGTGATCGGGGCCTAAGGCATGTTTTGAAGATTAAGAAACTTTTTCATAACTTGAATGTTAGCGAAACGTTTTTAGAACATATTTTTGTTAGCTGGGATGCTGTTCTACAATCTGCACTTTATTTGATCTGGTCTTACCTGACATTGACCAGACCCTGTATAAGTTTGGCTGATCTAGATTGTAGAGTAAGGGCTGTGGACATCTCGCTATTCATTGTACTTGATGCATAAGACCTAAGGGAAAAGAAACACAAGACATCAGCTATATTAAAATAGTTTTTGTTGGAACAAGATTCATATTTGGTTATACAGTATCTGGACCATTAAGTGTTCACCCAATGAAGATCACCCAAAAATGAAAAAATCGGTCATCATTCAATCTACCCATTATGTCGTTCCGAACCTGTATGACTTTCTTTCTATCCTGGAGCACAGAATACAATATTTTGTAAATGTACAAGTCATATGGACTTTTATGTTGCTTTTACTGCTCTATTAAGGTTGATGGACCCTAGTCGCTGCTGACCAAGAGCTACGTGAACATTCTTCAAAATTTCTACTAAGAAAAGAAAGTCATGTGGGTTTGGACCAACTAGTACTGTAAATGGTAGCAGAATTTAAAGAAATGTTCTTGTTAGTGATAGATAAATATGTTTACCGTCTAAAGCCCAGTTGTTCACAGATCTGGTCAGCATAACTATTATCCATTCCCTGAGAACAAACTGGAAGGAATCGACCATCCTGAGCAGTTCTGACCTGCAACTCTCCACCTTTACCAAATCTCACTGAGAACATTGGAAAGGAATGTTAAACAGTGAAATTACTTTTTTCTTCTTCTTTTTTTACAGTAAACATATCTGACCATCATTAAAACAACTTTAATATACTTGAGATATTGCAAGATATTAAGACTTGCTTTCTGCAATATATATTGAATAAGTGTTATTTTAGTATTATTTACGTACTATTATAGTATTTATTAATATTTTGAATTGGCCTTTATTTTTATTTTCAATTTTTAGTCATTTTGTTATGTGCTTTTGTAATTTTATCAAAAAAAATTATCCAATTTTAGCTTTGGCCATTTTAGTTACTTCAAATTTATTTTATTTCATTAAGTTAAGGCATTTTTATTTTATTTTATTATAAGATTTATATTTTATTTTGAATTACCAAAAATTAATTTAAATAGTTTTAGTAAACAATAACAACACGGTATAGAATTAGCTTGATTTTACTTGTTTACTTTAGCTTAAATTTAACATTAAAAACAATACTAATCTGGTAAGATTTTTGTTAGTTTTTTTGTAATGGTTTTGTTTTGTAAAATTTATCAGATGTTGTTTTAAAGAGGTTTAGATATATTTGCTCTTTGCGGTACAACTTGCACTAGTTTTTAACAGCCTTTTTTTTTTTTTCATAACAATAAATAGAGGCCTTACTGTGTACTGTAAATGTTTATTGCAGTCCAGTCAGTTTCTGGCTAATCTTCAAATCTAGTTTCCTTATCAAGACATGTCATCCTTGTGGTTTTCACCAAAGTATTATCCAAAACACTCAACCAATAATCTCTTTGTAATCAGTAACATCTGATAGTCCGCCTCTTTGTTGTAGAAAGTGAGCTCACCGCAGTTTGTCTCATCGCTGGCCTTTTTGCAGTTTTTGATGCCGTCACACTGAATGGAGGAGTTGGAGCAGATGTCAGACCCATTTTTGTCGTCATGCGTCTCGTGGTCTTCATTTTCATTGCAATGTTTTCCGTTGCAACTGTCCTCATGATAGGTGGAATATGACTTGGATCCGTAACGCACTATCCCCATAAGTGAGAGAGCGGCAAAGAGAACAATCAGGGAAAGGGGTTAAGGTACAAGGTGAGCATTAATGGTGAGTCCTGTCGTTACCTCCAAGCCAGATGGCCAGTCCAATGAGAAACAACAGAAACAGCGCACCTCCCCATCCACCCCAACACTTGCCACTCCGTCCACTAGACTCCCGCCTTTTTGGTGGAGCTGAAGGAACAAGAACAAATCAGCAATCCAACTAAACTAATATCCCACATTTGAGATCAAAAGTGTGTAGCACTACTATAATTGTAGGCGAGTCGAGGACTGTTCCTTCATTCAAAAATACATTTGAATACAATTTATTAAGACAATGGGCCCTATCATACACCCATTGCAATGCAGCGCCAGGCAAGTGTGTTTTGCTAGTTTCAGCCCGATGCAGTTATCATTTTCACATTCTGCGCCACGTTGTTAAAATAGCAAATGCATTTGCGCCCATCTGTTCGCCCATGGGCGTGCTGGTCTGAAAATGAGGTGTGTTCGGGCGCATTGTTGGTGCGTTGCTATTTTGAGGCAAATGAAGACTGCGCCATTGACCAACAAAACCCTGGTCTAAAGTCAATGGCGCAGTATTTATTTATTTATTTAAAGAGCGCGTTAGTAATGTGTGCCTATAGGTGGCTCCACAACGCGCCTACACTTAGATGGTCTGCTTGCTCACTTTAACTTCGCGCACGAGAAGATCAGTTTCCTTGCTAGAGAAGCAGTCAGTTTTTCCGCCATGTAAATAGCAAATCCGCCATGGCGCGAACACAACTGGCTTTTAAAGGGAATGTGAGATGAGACTCTGATCATTAAAAGAATAGGGACAACCCTTTTAGACCACGCCAACCATTTTTCCTATCGTTAAACTATGTTCGGAAAAGCCCTAAGTGCTCCGTGTGCTTTAGACCATGCTCTTAGATTGTTAAAATAGGGCCCAATGACTTCAATATACATAGTCTATTATGAACTTTTTCAATTTCTGAATTAACTGTAATTTTTGTTTGTTTGTTTTTGGTGGGGTTTGACGTAAAAATGTATAGGTGGTGTAACTGTCTGGAGAATGCAATGTTTAAAAATGTAGACAATTCTTGAGGTAATAGTTTGGCAGTCTTTCCTTGTTATTGTAAACAATTATTAATTAAAAAACTAAAATATATTGTAGTGAGGAATTAGGAATACATTCCCATGACTTGATAATTTGTTCTATCGTTTTAGTTAAATCATCTGCATGTACTACAAATTAGTACAATGTGGCCACAATTTAACAAGAATGAGGGTAAGAATTAACAAAGGTTATGAATTTAAAGGTTGTGGGGACAGATTGTTCATTTGGGACAACAGTATCTTATTTTTCTGCGTGTTATGTGCAGGGCTCCATAAAAAGTGTTGACACAAACATTTTGTCCAGCCCTCTTGTTGTTAGTAACAAGAAACACAGAAACAGGAAACCTCACAAACAAGACCTTGTAGATTGTCAGTCTGTGTGTCAAGGTCAGAAAGTTTCATATATATTTATTTTTCCTGCCTAATTGGGTTTGAACAGTTAAATACATGTACTTATGTGTCAAAATGCCTGTCTTTGCAAGTATCCTCGAAGACAGTCATTTATTTCTTAAGTGAACGTAAACAGTTGAGAAAGAAAATGCACAAGTATATTGGATCCATGCATTCGGTCTTAAAGTGACAGCAACCTAATATATTTAAAAAAAAGCTTGCATTTTTATCAAAAGTTTGGAAATATGTTAATACTTTTTGCTTAAATGCTATTCCATTTGAAATTGTAAACATAAAAAAAAAAAAATCAACACCACAATCATTACATTTCTAAGAATTGAAATGGACCAATTTTTTATTGTTTTTAAACATCCTTATTTTCCAGTTTTTAATGTTATAAATTTGAGTCTCAAGCATTGCAGCTAGAACTGCCCTCCCTGTTTTGATTATGATCAATTAGTAAAAACATTATGCAGATATTAGCTTCATTTAGCAAGAGCATATTATGAAGAAAGCTTTTTTTTATGGGAAGCACCAAATCGGAGCGAATCAATAGATTCAGTACTTACCAATAACTCGCTGTGTGACGATGACAGCTGATACCTGAACTTTTGCTGGATCCTTCTGAACATAGTATGGCACAGTTTTCTGTGCGACACCATATTTGTCCTGATAAATCACCTCCTCGTAGGTCATAGGAGGTGGGGTTGTCTGTGGGTCCACTGCCACAGAGTAGTATGGTGGAGGAAGGTCCTTCTACAAAAGAGAAAGTGAAAGAAACAACTTCTATAAATGAGAATGAACACTTGCCCTTTTTTCCCCCCGTCATCTCTATTATAGTTGGTGTGGTTTGACAAGTTCATGTAAAATTCTTTTAACATACAAAAGATGCCACACATTGCTCTTAGTAGAACGTGTTTTGTGTCTTGAATAATTTAAATGCCTTCCACTCCCCAACAGGATTCTATGAGTTCTGCATTCTAGTCAAATGCCATAACAAATATGTCAATATACTTGTATTTCTAGTTTTTACTCTTCACGTGTTTTTATTTTTATTTTATTTTTTTAAGTTGCCATGAAATTTTGTGTTGCACAGCCAAATAAAACAACTTCCCGAATGAGAAAACAAAATAAACGTATTTTTTTTATCCTATTTTTGGAGTTGCTGACTGGCCTAATTAATTTGTTAAAATTTTTTTATTAGATTGTTGTTGTATGCTACATAAGTTTAATAGTTATTTGATGTGGTACATACTTAAACATAGAGTGTAATTTGATTCTTTGGTCACTAAAATGGGATCAAACCTGATCACTGAGGCTGTGTTTGCACTGACTGCATACTCCATCGACATAACCTTCTATATTGACAATCTGTACCAAATTTGATGTTTAACCTAAATTTGTATTAGACCATACTGCTTGAGTTTCGTTCATTTCCTTGTCTTGCTCATTTTCACCCCTTTGATTGTATTGGTTCAGACTGCCCAATCCATTATCATCCATGATAAGACTGAACAAATGCAACCAGGGTATTCTGTAATGGGCACTGTCTTCTGGGAGAGACTTCGTCTTGAGGAAAGGTAGGCAGATTGCCTCTGACAATGTGTTGATGTCTTCATGCTGATTTGTAACCTAGACAGTATGGTCGCAAGAATCGAATGGTTTGCTTCCTTGTTAGCAAATCAGTCCTGAAAAGAATACACTCTTTCTTCTTCTTCTTCTTCTGAATGGATGGATTTCATTACAGGGAGTATTTATTTTACAGGAATAGTTCAGTAAAGTATTTCAAACTCGTATGACTGACTTTCTTCTGTTGAATACAAAAGAAGTTGTCATGATGACTGGCCACTATAACACTTCAAGCTTCAAACATAATGGAAATAAAAGTTGTCCAATCCAATCCAAACATTAATCATTGAAAATATTCCCTGTATTTGTGACCAAATAATTTGAGTCAGTAAGCTGCTCTCTAGAACTGGATCAGTCCACTTCATGAACGAACCAACCTATTTATTGAAAAAATAATCAAGATAAACAATGGTTTTCTCTAATCTTGGAGAGTGTGGATTTCCATCTGTGAGAAAAATAAGTATTAGTTTTATTTCTTGGTGGTTTGTCTACAATGTTTATGAGGGTAGTTGCAGTATTTCTAGTTAATACTAAAGTTATGTTCACATGGCTAATTGGAATACTTGATTCTGATTAGTCAATCGCGGCAACTTTTAACACAACTTTAAAGTTGGCATGAAATCGACGTTGCGATAGTCTTTTAATCCCTATTGTGACACATATCCAAGTGAAACAGTTTCTCTAACAAGAAAAAAATGTAGGGCGGGACTTTTGTCCAAGGGGAATTGATTGGATGGCTGTGGTTTGCTATTGGTCGATCTCATGTGAGTGACAGGTTGCCCCGCCCCCAAGCCACTAAACGCATCATCAGAGAAGAGAAGACATTACAAGAGGGAGGGGAAGTTATTTTGATTAAAGATTATTCAAAAAAATGATGTTGTGCACGGATAAAGAATTTTTGATAAACTTCAATATTACATAAAAACAAGAATTGTACATTTTTGACTTTATGGTGACTTGACATGTGGCTTTCTTTTCACAGTGCACAATGTCTGTCAATACTGATGTCTTTCTCAGTCGAAACACATTTCACAGGATCGCAGACAGGTCTAGATATCTAACCTGCTAAATATCTGTCATCTAATATTAGTCTTTGAAAACTGACACACAGCGATAGTCACTAACGTGTATGAGCACTGCTTTGTCTCCATTGATGGTCAGCGAGTGGGAAATCATGGCTAAAATATAGTGTCAGGGTGACATTACTAAAATTACTGCTTATTATTTTTAATATTGTTATTAATTGCATTACTACTTATGTCTCAGGTAACGATTAAGGTAAAAATGACTTGATAGCACTTCAGAGGCCAGTTGCATATATATTTTGTTAAGACTGTGTCTTAAAAACTAGTCTGACCAACTAGCTAGAGGTAATCAGTCTTACCTTTCAGATTCAAATGAGATTAATCTACCATTTTATGGGACTTTTAAAAGTCATTACCATCCACATCACGGCCCAACCATTTGGTGATAATGACCAGCTTGACTACACTATCCATTACATGTTATCTATAGCCCATTGCAGAACACCTTTGGAAACTATGCAGTTTAACAAGATGCTTTGTAATGCAGTACTGAGTTGTGTTTTGTGACTGATGTATTTTGAAGGTCACAGCCTACCTCACTTTAATTTCCAGTTCAATGGCCTCTTTTAAAAGATGTACCTCTTCAGTCCAGTGAGTAGGTGTGTAAGTGTTGGCACTGCTTCACCAAATAACAATAAACTTGTCTGTTTACACCCGCAGTGTCACCAAAACTATGCATGTTTCACACACTGCCCAGATTTGACAGGTGGGCCATGTTTGCTTTGAATATGTATTAAATTCACATTGTATTGATGTCATTTTTCCACAAGTGTTGTATGAGTCAACACCACTTTTAATACCACAGGTCGGAAGGTGTTTTTTTTTTTTGGTTATTGCCTGCCTAATAGGTTAATAAATATGGGTGCTTAATCCATTCAACTAGACCAGTCATATTTGTTACCCAAATCACATTTAGTTGTTGATATTTGATATAGAGTTTTCAACTATTTAGTAGATCGTTTTTGCTGCAGTGCCACTAATACCTTCTTTATGATATCAAATGTGAATTGGTCATAATAACGTTATAATACAACAATGTTTTTTTGAGTAATCATTAAACCTACTTAACTATAGTTATATTTAACTACCCTGGTCTAGAATGATGACTCTTAAATTGACATACCAGAACAATACTGACCCCAGTTTCAGTCTAGAATGAATAGTGGGTTTCTGTCTGACATGCATGTATCCTGCATGAGTGTTATTCAACTACTCAGAAATCCTAGATTATCTTTAAATTCTTCTTTAGCATTGAGTGGGTTTTACAACAAGTCCTTAAGGTGATACAGACAGCTAAAATTATTCAATATAAAGCTAAACACCTTCCAATTTTCCAAATTTGACCAATGAGGTGTGTTTTAGGCCTCACTTTTCAGTGTTTGATACCAAAGCTTAGATATGAGAAAGAATGAGAAAGTTTTCAGGTCAATGTGGAGGAACTGGTTTGTCAAAACTCTTACCATTTCCCAAAATAGCATGATCAGCAATTATATAAAGCAATTATCAGCAAACTAGCTGTCAAAAAAAAAAAAAAAAAAAAAAAAAATTTTTTACATAGCTTTAATGTTCAATGCATTACCTTTAACTGAGGAACAAGATTATAAGCAGACCATCACCATATTTTTACATTAATATAATCATTTAGGTGACACTTTATATTAGGGTCCCATTAGTCACCATCAGTTAATGCATTTACTAACATTAACAATGAATTTATTCCTCTTTGTAAAAAAAATATATTCATTGTTAATCCACATTAGCTCAGGTCCACTGAATAATACTAACAGATACAACTGTAATTGTTAGTTCACGCTAACTATTGTTGACAAATGGAACCTTATTCTAAAGTACATACAGTTTATTTATAATTCTAATAATTTCTTGATCATTTAGAAACTTGGTAAATGTGTGAAAAATTTTAATGCCACAACTTTTTTTTGTCCTAATGAGTGTGTGTCACATATTGGTAATGCATTAATGCTTTGGTTAAAATTTGTTTAATCACACTTAAGATTAATCACACTTCAAAATCATTTGAACTAATTAACAGCTCTATTTTTATATGCCATTTCTCTTTCATTGTTTTAACAAAGCAAAACAAAAACTTTCTTAGTACCCTTTGGTGCTCAACATACAAGCCAGACCCTTACAAATGCATTCATATAAAAAGTCCACTCAAATAAACCACACGATATAGAACGTTAACATGTCACGCATGGATAAAAACATAGTTGAGATAAATACAAAAGCATACACACTTGCAGCCAAAACTCTGCGATTGTGTCTTACCGTGTCATTGTCTGCCATTATAGGCACAGGAGTGAGAACTATGGTTAGATCCAAAAGTGACTATGTATTTGGGTGGACAGGATTTGTGGACCTGTCTCTACAGTCCTAAAGGAAAAATGTCATGTGACCCTGTTTTCCATTTTTCACCTGCTTTTCAAGACATAGTTAGGACTGCCCTCTTATCCTCCCTCTTTTAGTTTCAATGTAGGAATGCCAGTGTCACATCTACCTGCCCGACCAGTTTCACGACACCGGAGCCCTGCATATCTTCTCACCTCCCCTCTGGCTCACCTGGAAATGATGAGCTAAAAATAGTTTCATGTCAAAATAACTTCCCTGTTGTAAAGTTATCAATATTGTCTCATTTCTCTGCAATTGGCAGGCTTAATTCATATTGTAAAGTAATGGTGGCTTTCAACACCACTGTGTTCACTCCACCTTCATGTTTTACAAGGTGAGAAAAAAAAAAAACAGTAGTCAACATTTGAAGTGGATCAAAAAAGTTTTGAAAAGTTGTCCTAAGACAAGAACGGGTATTGTTCAAAATTCATGTATAACTTTGATGAAAGGTTTTGATCCACTTCAAATGTTGCCTACTGTAGTTCTGTTGGATAAATATAGATGACTAGTTGGACTAAAAGTTGCTTGCTTGATCAGAGATTTAAATATGTTAAACTTCAATCATTCTAACCAATCATTCAACCATCCATTGCAATCATTCACAGATGAACTGCACAGGCCAGAAGTTGGGTAACAATTAAAGTGTAACTTTGCAGCTTTTCAGGCAGCTTTGTAATGTTACAACGTGTTCACGTTTATTTGTCAGCAAAAGTCCTCATATGGCGCGTTTTGCTACAAATTGTATCTTATGCATTTTTGTATCCCCGCCCACAGACAGTCAGATCGACAGAGGGTTATTAACATAACTGTAAGGGTAGGTATATCACTGAAAATTAAATATGTCTCTTTAAACAGCATTATGGTAAAGATGGAACACTATGGCAACAGCTTTCTTACCTGCACTTGAAATACCACTCGGGTGGAACTGACAGAACGGCAGTTTCTTTCAGTTTTTGCCCTCCATTTGGCTGTGTTCGTGGACATCCAGTTTGAAATGTTGACTACAAACAGTAGTCAACATTTCCGTAGCACCGTTCTAGTAGTATTTACGATTCTTTGCAGCCATTTAGCTGCTTCCTACAATGCGCTGAATCTTTCACTTGAGACCGAAAGTAACTTAGCCCCACTGAAACAAGTCGACACCATTAAAGTATTTCCTACTAAAGCAAGGCAGTATTTTGCTGCATTCAAGCCATGTCGTAATTGCCGTAGTCTCAAAATAACAACACGTGACGTTATATGCTGAGATTTTAGGCTTGTTCAATTTGAACCGGCGCTGCACAGACCGATCGGTGAATGGCATCAAAGTACCGCGAGAGCGAATAGAAAGTAGACGGCTCCTTTTGCTTTTGAATTGCTCTCGTGGTACTTTGATGTCATAAACCGATCGGTCTGTGCAGCACCGGTTCAAGTCGAACAAGCCTGTTCACTTCCTTGGACTGGGAAGTAGGCCTATGCATTTCTATGGCACCACCATCAACCCCTAGATGAAACTGCAGCGGTCAGGTCAGGTGGTACAAGTTGGAGCTCTCAGAAAATTCCCATCGTAATTACACTTTACGAGGACGTGAACGTTTTTTACAAGTTGAAATCATCTTATTGCATAAATTATGACATGGCGTGAACGCACCTTTTGAATCTGGTAAGCTTGTGTGGGTGCTTTTAATTTCTTAAATTTGTGCATCCTCGTTTCCTTCCCTCGCGTCTCAGCTCCACGGCGCCTCCACCCCCTGTAGGATGAAAGGGAAGGCTGCAAGGAAAGAAAATGAGGACAGAGGAGCGAAGAAACGAGGAAGCATTAATATCAGTGATAGGCCTATATATCACGTGTTTTGCAGTGGGCTTTTGGGCACTCAAATGACACTTAATGTATGAATGTTATTTAAACACCGGTGAAATGAAACTGGACCAATTTAATATTTTGATTATGAATTAGATCTTTGCAATTTTGTAATCTTTGGTAGGCTCTGGCTGTTCTGTTTTTTTTTTTTTTCAGGATAGCTGAAGCACGACAACATTTTTCAGCACAGCAGTGGTCAAATGGAAAACATTCTGTTCATCATCATCATCGCAGCAGTGGCAGCTGAGTCACCACAGTGAACAGGTAATGCTCAAATGACAATACACAAAGAGAATGACAAGGCAAAAAGACAGCTGTATCTCAACATCTCTCTTTTCCAAAGGTATGTTCAGTCTTTCAACAACGTCACTGAGCTTCTATTCATTTTGCGAATACATATCTAGTCAAGGATAGTTTTTGAACTAGCAGGAACTGGTGGGAACAATAACTGTCTTTTACCTTCCTTTTATTAATATCTTGGTTGTGCAGTATGTTTATATGTCCATGAATACTCTTTGTTAACACATTTCGATTCATGACAAAAGCACAGACATGAGACAACCTTGATTTATTGTGTTTTTTTTCGCCCAAACCAATATAAACCATACAGTGGACATTTGAAAAACGAGAGCAAAATATAATAAAGCAATAGTCAGATTACATCATTTCATTCAGATTTGTGCTGTAACAGAGCATGAGGCACAGAATGTATTCATGTGGTGCAATTTATTGTATCAACAAAAGAGAAAAGTAACAAAAGCCACCTTGAAACTGAGCCACGTTATTTGACTGAAAACACAACTGTTCTGTTATTTACAGTAATCAATGAGTGACGACACAGAAACGTCCCATCGCATTAATTATATTACTCTTTACAGTTATTTACCATATAAAATACAGATTTTTATTTTCATGAATATAACATGATTCCATAGTGTATCACAAGGCACAATGTTAAAGAATCCGCATTCAGTAATGTATTCAAACAACAAAAAGCAATGTAATATGAGTTTGACTATGATGCAAAAGGCACTTCAAAAGGCACAGGTTAAACATTCAACACTAAAGCAAACATAGGGGATATATATTTAGAGACTGATGATGTAATACAGGTGAGGACAGCTTCATGATCTCAGCAGTTAGGAAGCCAGACAACTCCGTTTATAAAGTGCGCCTTCGCTCTACACTGCCTCCTGTTGGCCAAATGAAGAATGGCAGAAACTCTCCTTTGGTCTTCATACAAAAGCAACCATTTTGTGTGATTAGAACAAATATGTCATTTTCTAACAAAAACTGTCCATATGACTCAAGCTGGCAAAATAACTGAATACATTTTTGTAAATGTTCTAATAAAACAGGAAGAAAATTATGTAAATGCAAAGACTGTTGACACGGATAGTTTTCAGTCACGTGATTGTAGGGTGGCATTTAGTGAGGCAAGAATAGTTGCATAGGACTCTGGTGTACTCGCAACTACAATACAGTTTTGTCCATCATATCGATGGTATCATGATACAGTGATTCTGAAATAGCCTACTCTATTCATTGCCAGACAATTTGATCTATGATATTGATGTAGACATATGTGTAACAGAATTGGCAAAAAAGTGTTTGTAGATGAACCTGTCTTGCAAAGTGCACAGTGCCAGAAAACATAACATTTCTGGACTTCTTGAAATTACAGAAATACATAAATAAACAAATAATGAATGTGAAAAATAAATAAATACACATTTCAGTTCTTAACAAAGAAGTTCACCCTCTGCAGCAGCTCAGGCGACAACAGCACCTCTAGGGTCATCATGGCCAAATTCGTGTTCTTTTGTCCATTCCGGATTAAATGAGGTCTGACATTTCGGCATTATAACGTCATGATATGACGTAGCCAGCACATGGACTCCATGCCGTGGAGGCTTGTTTACGTTTTTAACCAATGACATATCAGATATTTATTTGACAATCATTTGTTTGACCAGAGATCTTACGGCATTAGACGCTATGCTGCTGCGTCCCAATAAAGATTCTAGAGCGGGTTTTTTTAGGCCGATTCAGCGCAACTCCAAAAAGGAGGACAAATGAGTGTCCGGCTTGAGGCTGTGCCAGACGCCGGACGGGGGGCTTAGAATCCGGACGTATGGCCACCCTATGTGATTGGCGCATGCGTTTAGCTCCACTTTTAGGGTACGTTTACACAACAACGATGTAGGCAAGTAAAAACGCAAAAGTCGTTTTTTTTTCATTGTCAAAGCCATACCCTTTCACGTGGATCCGTGAAAACAATAAAAAACTCTATGCATGCATGCCAGGCCAGTAGTTGGCGATGTCACTTTGTAAAGAAACACAACGCACTGATAGACTGAACACGTAATACGCATGATGTGACCGGTTTCACAAATTCACGTTTTTGTAGTTTACACGGAGACAATAACGTATCATTTTCAAAAACATGCAGTTTTAAACCCGTTTTCAAAAGTTTGCATTTTCAGGCCCCCCAAACGGCGTTGTTGTGTATATGAACAGCCAAAACACATATGTTTTATAGTTGAAAATGGTGTTGTGTAAACAGCCCCTCAGACATAGGGTGCTTCTCAGTCGGAAGGCTGCATCCTATGAGCCAGTATCCTTCTTAGCCCAGTCCTTCAGAGGCTTGTAGGCTAGAGTCCTCCACAGCATTAATGCTAGAATGAGATGCTCTAGTAAGTGCACATGGCTACTTTGTATTAAAAATCTCCCAGTAGCTTACATTATTGGCAGTTTAGTGTTACGTGATTAATTTACACCAAAACAAAAAACTTGTATGCCTTCATCTCCAAAAACATTACTTTTGTCTTACAAAGACGGCTCAGAGTCGGATCTTTTTCGTCAATTAGATTGTGTGCAAAGGATTGTGGGTGATTTAAGGATGCAAAAGATACACTTGATTCATCCTTCAAAATGAGCTGAATGAAAGACGTGAAATGAAGGCTGTCTTCCAAGGATAGCCTACTTAAAATTGAGACAGTCTACCATGGCACTTGATGATGTGGGCAGCTGAGATATGTATAGCCTTACTAGGCGCAGCCTACCTTTGGAAAAGTACCCATAGACTGCGTTTAAATCCAGATTTTTTTATGCCCTTCCCTTGCCAACATCCCTCACATGTACGTCATTGCTTACATTGCAAGAGTGCCCACTACTGGCGGAATCTTTGAAATGGATTTAAATGAAACGCCCTTCATCGTTTGGAATCCATTATTGAGCTGATTTATTATTTAGTTTTTTTTCCTTATGAATTTGTTTTATGCACCATTAGATAGGCCTCTGTATGTGTGCTTGGGCTATTGGAGAAAATATAAAAAATTACACAAACAAAAATGATAACAATACAATAAACTATAACAGAGTAAAAAAAAAAAAAAAGAATAAGATTTAGGTAGCTACAAGTATTATGTGGTTAAATGTGAAAATAACTCAAATTTATACACTAGAGTTGTGTGTGGGTAAATTTAGTCCAATCTGCTGTGACGTCACAATGGCATTGTGGTCTATGGATCTGCCTAAAGTGTACATATTGAGTATATATGAGACTCGCTCCCTCTGTCAAAATTGAGGGGTCGAGTGTCTGTCCAAATAAACTTCTCTCGCCCACTTCAAAGTTGAACACACTTCAAATGGCGACAGGGATTCCCTCAAGGGGAAGTGCTCAGGGAAGTTCACCAGTGTATGTAAATGCAGCCATAGGGTAGGCTACTTCTCAAAACTCAAGTGGATGCTTCCTCATTTCCTCGTCCCTCAGTTATAATGTTAGGATAGCATTAACATTACTGCTATCTGTCACAGGAACACTAGCTATTTGTGTAAATTAACTCTGATCAACATGTCAGCAGAAATCAGAAGGATAAACCAGTGTTTTGATGACATAAGCAGTTACTTTGGAATTGGAAAATCTATTTTTTATTCATAAAGTTTATTTAACAAAGTTCGGGAGAAGCTCATTCAGATCATTTAACCAATCACCACAAGAAGCCTATATACAATACAGCCATCTCCCACCTCTGTCCCACAGCAGTTTTCTAGGATCCCTCCATGATCCCAAATTTCAAGCTCTTTATCTGTTTACTATGCATGTGTAAACTCATGAAATGGTATCAAGGGACATGCTAAAATGACCTTTATCAGGAGGAAACACATGGGAGTGTTGTCAAAACGAAACCTGAGGAAGGACAAAGAGGAAGTTACAGTCCTCAAACAATTTTCTGTAGAACACACTTTGCTGACCTGTAAGCCGTCAATATGACTTTATTGTGGTGTATTTACTGGTGGTAGAATCTATTTGCAGATAATCTCTCACCCCTAAATGACATGTCAGCAAAAAGAACAGTGATTTTACATTCTCACTCTCATATTGTCTTTTCTAACGGAGCCTGTTTTAATATATAATAAGCAGAATAAGCACCAATATGGCCTAGACTTTATGCTGTTAGTTGAAAGCCTGCATAAGTAAAATTAATGTAAATGAAACACTTGGGTCAGTAGTGTTAGCAATATATCTTACCAGAAGAGGGCAGCATTTGACCTGTTTTAGGTTGTCTGGGCTTTGAGTGTCATTGTTTGCTTTGGGCAAAGAGCTTCCAAACAATGGTGACTTTGATAGTCAATTAAGCAGTGGTGGAGGAAGTACTGAATCTCAGTAAAAGTACAAATAACCAGAGACATACTTACTTTTGTAAAAGTAGAAGTACCACAATGAAAACCCTACTTAAGTAAAAAAGTACCTGATTTTAAATGTAGGCCTACTTTAAGTATTAAAAGTACTTGCTTAACAATCTCTTAATGTCTATATTCTAATAATTAGGGCTGTAACAATATGCAATATGAAACCGAACTGGTGTGAGAAGGCAGAATCGCAAAACACCCCTTATTTGAAGTTAACATTATACAATACGTAGACCTACACCACAAAACTATTTGAGGATAAATTCTTTAAAATTGGGCAAGACATTTGCAGTAAAAACTTGGAATATAGATTCTCAGAAAATGCATTTAATACATATTGACACTGTTTATATGTCCATACTCCCTTAATAAAGGAGTCCAGACATTAGAAAAAAATCAGTCTACACATGCATTTTATATTTAATATGAGGGAAATAGGCTACAGGACGTGACACAAAAAAATCTTTAACTTTTAGGTGGCAAAATATTTTTTTAGTAATTCTATGAATTACATTGCGCAAACCAAAAGTAATACTACCCACTGGATGAAGAAGGGTAGGCTCTCCACAGAACATAAAATATAATTTTTTATTTATTTTTCATGTTCGTATTTATGAGGAAAAAACAATGTTACGTGACAGTTCTCAATTACGGACGTGAGCGCTCTGAAAGCGGCACTAAAAGACTGCTTTAAAACTTTCACAGAGACCTCAAACAGAAAGCACAAAGCCTTTCTTTAGTGAATTTAGTTTTGTATTAATTGTATCTTAATTTTAATCAATGTTTCATCAACCAATTGCCTGGATTTAAGAAATAAGAAGTAAATATAGCAGACAATAGATAATCACGACAACACCGGCGCGTGAACTGGAGCTCGTCTCATGAATAAACCAAAACTCAGCGTATAAGGTAGCCTACTTGCCTCAAGACCTGAGAAATGTCTTTGTACTTTGCAATTCAAAACGAAAGAAAACAGACTGCTCTCTGCTTATGTAATCCGTATGAAATGTGCATTTCTCTCTGGCGCGTTCACTACTGCGAAGATCGCGAGTCAGCATCGTCAACTTCATCTTTGCAGCAGACACTGACACAGAAAACACTCGTTTATTAATAAACAATTAAAATGTCTCCTTGCTATATTTTACATATTCATTCATTACTTTTGCCGGTTCTTTGTGACAGCTTTTAGGTGCTTTATTGGCAGCGCCACCCTTACATGTTAAATGAACGCGTCACCACCGCATCAGCAGCACCGAAAACATGGAGATTTATTTCAATCCCTGTTTTGGCAGGGGGAAAAACTGATCAGAAAATGTAACGAAAATGTAACGAAACGTTGTAGAAATGCAGTGGAGTAGAAAGTATAATAATTGCTGCAAAAAGTAACGAAGTAAAAGTCAAAAGTAGGCTATGTACTATTAATTCTACTTAACTAAAGTACAGATACGTGAAAAATGTAGCCTACTTAAGTATTCCAACACTGCAACTAAGTGTAGCCTATTCAGCAGTTGGGTACAAAAAAAATGTGTGTGCGTGTTTGTGAGGAATTATCTGAATTTTGTGCACTCGCATACGATCAAGACTCTTCTCATAATAGTTTTCTATATAAAAGTGTTTTTATAAGCCTTATATAGTGCGGGTCACTTCCCCTCAATGTAGCTATTTTATGCAATGAAATGACGTGAGCCGCTGTGTTTTACTACAATCCTCACGCTTATTGGCTGCCGCCCCAGTAGATGGGCTTGTAGCGTAGTATTCAGTGTCGCCAACTATGCTAAGTCCGCGGTTTCCCCCTGGATTTGAGCTACGTTTACTGTGTTGGCACATTTTTTTTTTTTTTTTTCAGTCCCCCTCCTAAAAAACGTGGTGTTTGGTGACGTGAGGAGCCAAACTTAGCAAGTGCAGATACTTGCATAAACTTTTATCGTGCTTTCCCATCGGAGACAACGGGAGAATTAGTGCATGGTCGAAGAAATGGAAAAGATCTGAGGTAAAAAGACAGAAAGACTGACATAGACAAAATAAATGAAAATCCCGATTAGTGAACAAGTTGCTTTTTTTTTTTTTTTTTTGGATAGGTGAGGGAATTAAATATTGTGTAAACAACTCACTATCAGTGTAATTTAGATACATCTCAAAAACGAATTACATGAAGAAGAACAACTTACGCTAGCGAACAACTAGCCAACCAAATGCACATTTAAAATAATCCAAGCATGTTCAATAGGCCTATATTATTTTGTGTAATAAAAAACAACAACAGAAATTCAATATAATTATCATGGTTGAGCTACTGTAAGATCCTAAAAAGTTTTGATGTGTACTGTATATATATATAGATGATAAAATCTTAAAATGATTTAAATAATTTAAAATGATTCAAAAATGACAGTTGGACAAAAAGAGAATCTAGTGCTTGAATTTATTTTGACCATTTTTATTTTCATTTCTTGACCCTATTTTATTGAAAAGGAGCAGTGAAACAAAGGAAACACCATGAAACTAGTCGGAAAATACCAGTAGGCTACATTTGACCAAATGTAATAATGAAACCATGTGATTAGCAAAATTCAAGCACACTTCCTTGTGAATAGCACAGCACTGCTCAACCATATTTTGCCATTTATAAACAAATGAATGCTTAAAACATTTACATTTTAGCACTACTAAATAGAAATTACGAAACAAGTGCATTTCTGATTACATTGTAGGTGCAAATGTCTTTTTAGTAAAAAAGAACAAAAAAACTGTTCAGTTGGTAAGTTAAAGAGCTTTTGATAATAAAAATGATCATAGTGCAGATATTAGTTGCAAAGGGTTTGCTAGAAAGTATTTGATTAGTTTGATATGCAGAACCTGTACCACACTGAGTGGTGAAACCTTGTCACCGTGCCATTTTCTTTTTGTGTGGTTTTCACAGACGAGTGTCGGGTCAGAGACCTTCTCATGGCAACGTCTGCAACTCTCGTCTAAGCAAACAATTTTAATCTGGGTAAATGAGTGTTCTAGCAACAGAGTTAAACTTCAACTTCATTCAGTGAACCTTCTCAGAGAGGCCAGGTGAATCTAAGTTGTATTTGAACTGTAAAGGATCTTCCGCTGGTGACTTCATGACATCAGACAGCTAGCCCAGTTTTCTTCGTCTCTGTGCGGTTGCTCATTTCTCATGTTTGTGTACATATTTGTATTCAAGAGAGATCTAATATAGTATGCACATTCATCGAGTCTAAATATAGATAGGCTACATGCCCTAGATATTTATAGAGGTGAATCCTGAGTCTGTGATTCATCCTGAGTCTGACCTATTTTAAAACCATAATCCAACCAGACACGCTTTAATTTAATTGAAATTAATAAAAATGTGTGTTTTGTTTTATTATTTCATTTTATTTAATGTGGCTGCAGCTGAGGATGCAAGATATGACTATTGCCGTTTATGGTTTTGCTTAGTGAGGTGATCCTGTTTAAAAATGAACAATGGCTATAATAAGATCACAGCAAATCATTTAGAAACGGGGCTGACATGTTTCTAGATGCTAAATAGCTTTTACCCAAAGCAGACTTGTTAAATGAGTTTTGTGTCATGCTTAGCCCAGAGCAGGTGTGTGAAAATCCTTTCGTGAGAACACAGATCTGGTCCAGCCTTTGCTTTTCAAATAAGAATATAACTTCAAATGGAACTGAATCTAGATGATCAGTTTCGATTTAAGCGCACTCTTCGGGCCTGGTTAAAAGGTGTGTGCTGGGAGGATCTTTCAGTTCTTTAACAAATGGGAAAGTGAAACATGCAGACCAAGGGAATCAAATGTCAGCTGCCTTTCAGTTTTCTTATGCAAAAGGTGATTGAAAACAACGATTTTGACACACACGCACACACAAATTTTTTTTTTTAAATAATGATTTTTAATACTTTTTATTAGTTTATACTTTAAAAGCATAATAAATAAAATATACTTATAAATATACTTTAAAAGCATAAATTATTGGAAGTTACTTCAGCAATATATTATATATACTTTTTAATATATATTTTTTATGACTTTATACTATGATTTAAAAACATAGTACCTAACCAGGTTAATTATATAAAAGAGTAAATTAATGGAAGTTAATACAACATTTTATAATACACTATTGAATTACTGTATACTTTGTGATTTAAAAAATGTATTTCTTATTTTATTCACAATCTGTTTTTTT
The DNA here is from genome assembly GCF_951802725.1 of Rutilus rutilus. Lineage (NCBI taxonomy): Eukaryota > Metazoa > Chordata > Actinopteri > Cypriniformes > Leuciscidae > Rutilus > Rutilus rutilus. The sequence continues at coordinate 13,363,697 of NC_140223.1, forward strand.
CTTTGTTTTTCACATTCTTATTTTATTCACATTCTTTGTTTCACATTATTATAAAAACAAAACAAAAAAAACACTCTTTGTTTTTGTGAATTTTATTCACATTCTTTGCAGATCATAAAAAAAAAAAAAGAAAAGCCAGCAAAACTTCATAAGAGTAAAAATACATAAAAAAAAATAAGAGCTCAGTGAGTCGTTGGTTAAAAATTACAACCACACCCAGACAAATTTTAAAGCTGGTTGTCTGTACCATGCAAAAAAAAAAAAAAACCCTGCAAATAAGATGTGTGACAGATAGTCCAACAAGATGTGTGAAAAATAGTCCATCAATAATGTATAAAATAATGGGTAACACTTCATTTTGATGCTCCCCAACAGACATTCTACTGACTATAAGTAACTCTGCAACTACTTTGCAACTATGTCAACTTCTTCCAACTCTAACCCTTCCAGTCTACCAATACTCTACTAACAATCTAATGAGAGTTAGTAGACATGTAGGTGCAATGTTACTTATAGTTAACAGAATGGGTTAAAGGGACCATCAAAATAATGTGCATTCGCTGCATGTATTACCACTAACCACTGCATTAAAGATTATAGTCACAGATATGCAAACACGCGTGCATGTGGGCAAACATATCTGTAGCTCAGTATTGAGAAGCAACCGTTCTTGTAGTTTAGAAAAAGTGTTCATCAAAAACAGTAATAACTTAATGAGCTATTACTAACTAAAAATTTCCTTTGTAAATACCAAGAAAGAAATATGATAACTCGGGTACTCCCCCGATGTAATGTTTGCACTGGTATTTCCCTCTAAATTTGGAATCATTAACATGCATAGATGCAAACATTGTAGATTTTTTATGTTCCGTGTTTACACATGCTCATGTACACTTCAACAGTTTTCATACTTAATGCTACGTTTCTAACCACAAGAGAGAGAGAGAGAGAGAGAGAGAGAGAGAGAGAGAGAGAGAGAGAGAGAGAGAGAGATAGAGAGAGACATGTTGCTATCTTAGAGTGGGGGAAATATCTGCCATCACGGAAGACTGACTGAAGCAAAACAGAGAGAGGGGAAGTTCACAGTATAAATACATAGAGAGTCAGTCAACCACTCAACCTCACTCACATGAGAGAGAGAGAGACGTGCGGACGGACGGAACTGAAGAGTCACTGAACATTGAGCTGGCTCTGTTAGAACGGTTATTCAGTTATTAGACATTTTGCGCGTGTGCTTGTATGGAACTGAACTGGAATTTGTTGTTGGATATGATTCTCGACTGACATAGACATGGATTGGATCTCATGGATTTCTTTTCTGGTCACACTGATGCACATCCCGGTTTACATAGCAAGTAAGGTTTGATTGATCAGGGGTTTTTTGGGGCTTACTCTTCATTTCGCAAAGTGACAATAATAACAATGTACTGTACTGTTACATTTTAGAAAATACTTTTATTTAATTTGTTATATTAAACCATATTTGTCATTTTAAATGACATTTTCTTTAAAAGATCACGTCCACAATACTGAAATAAAAATACAAGAATACGAAAAAAAAGATATAAAGTGCAAGTGGGCGTTTGACTTGAAAAGTAGCCCCCTAGTTTCTGTCACAGCAATGACGTGAGTGACGTAAATTCCTCACCGAATTTGGGCGTCCCCCTTGTGACCACTGCATTGACATTTATCAAATGAATATATAGCAACGACTATATGGTTTTATTTATTTATTTGACTCTAGTGAATATTCAAAAAAAATGTTTTTTGTTAAACCAACATAGAAAATACAAGAAAACACAGATAAAGCACAAATTTGTTTACCCAACCCCCAACCAACTATACCCAGTCATCGCTATTACATTGTATTGTATAGCATTGTGTTAGTTATTTTTGAAACATTTTGAGTAACGGTTTGCTTGATGAAGTAGACATCCATTAGCAAATTGACTTAATTTAAACGTGCCATGTCACCTACATCTGGAAAGTACAGCTGATGGACAAAAATACAGTACATCAAGTGTGAGAATGCTGCTATGACGGGAACAAGAGCAAATAAACCACTTCTCTATTGGGAAGAGAAGCGTCTGGGAAAGTCTGAAGATAATTCTGACAATATTTCTATTTTGTTTACAGGTGAAGAGCTATACTTTGATATATGGGAGGGAAAAGTAACTGCGCTCTGGGATCCCCCTGAAGGAGCCCCCATACATGCCCTTTATCAAGTAAAGCAAACACAGTAAGCAGTCTTAATATAGTTTCACAGTTTACTAAACACATTATTTTGGTTTTCTTTTTTGCCCACCTTTTTTGCTTAAAGGAAGTTTAGTGTGCTCCAAAAACTAATGTATTTGTTTTTTTCTCTTTTAGGTATTTCGGTCATAATAAGTGGGATATTGTGCCAGAGTGTAACATGACTACAGAAACTAGATGTGAACTTGGGAACTTTTTATTTAAACCCGACACGAAAATAAAGGTTGAATTGCAAGGAAATGGCAACTTTTCCTGGTCAATGGTGAGAAGAATACGTTTAACTCAGAGTAAGTATTTCCAGGACTTTTTCTTTGTGTTACTATAAGAAAACAACTGTTTAGCCAAAAAATAAAATAAACTAACTGAATAAAACAGCACTAAATTAAGCTTATACTCGATCTTTTAAGAATAAAGAACATATTTTCTACAAAAATAAGGTTTGTTTATTGGCATCAATGGTTACATGAAAAACCTTGTAACATCCATGTTCTTTCCATGTTTTAGGTAAATTATTGGCTCCAGAATTTGACCTGTCTTTCACTGCTAATACGGTGAAGGTTAAGATTCACACAAAGCCATTTCTCAAAGAACTTTTTGAATATGGACCAAGTTACTCTGCCATTCTGTATCCCAAAGGACAGGAGAGTCAGGTTGTTGTTTTTTTGTAGACTAACCCCTCCCCCCCTCCTTCCCTCCTTCCTTCCTTCCCTCCTTCCTCCTTTACAATAAATTAACTTGCTTGTTATATTGCATGGTGTTGCAATCTCTAAACCTGTATTGTCTCGGATACAGGCTAAAACAGTAAGCGATGATGATGACGAAGATGGTCAGGTGGAGTTCACTTCATTACCATTATGGCAAGAGTATTGTGTCTATGTAAAAGTGGAGACGACATCTAATACTGTGAGCAACACCTCATTACCACGGTGCATATATCCATCAGCAGGTACGCATGTGAATAAATAATAATCTTCTATTTTTACACAGCTCTCTCAAATGGAATAAGAATATGACTGGTCAATATAATATAATGACTGCTAAAATGTATATTTCACTGTTGTATTGATTTATTTAGTAACTGGTATGTTGCACAAATAAACCCCTTCAGGGTGATACTGATACAAGATGCTTATTCTTTGCATTTGAGTTTTTTTATGCGGTTGTTATTAATTCTTTGTGAAATTTCAACCACTGAGGCTTAATGTTGATTCCTCTTGTTTGTCAGAACATGTGTCTATGGTGATCTACATGGCAGCCGTTGGTGTTGTTGGTGTTATGACCTTCTTCATGTTGGCAGTCTGTTTCTTCTTAAGGCGTCCTGGTAAAATGCCGGCTGTTCTGGTGAGTCAACTTTGTGATTTTTAAATAATAAATCACGGGTTCCCACAGTTCTTTGAAATCCTTGAAAGTTTGTGAATCTAAAAAAAAAACATTTCAAGGTCCTGGAAAGTTTTTGAAAATAAACATGTATAGATACAGGTCCTTGAAAGTTTTCTGTATTTCGCCAACACTTCAGGGCCTTTGCATACTAGCTTGCTTGATTTGCGTTAGTTACGCGCATTTACGCGTTACATTAGTTTTTCCCGCGTGAGGTACTTTGTGTTGAGGTCCCCACATTAAGTCCTTGAATTTGAGGGTATTGGACCTGGAAAGTCCTTGAAAGGTCCTTGAATTTGAAGTTAACCAAGTAGTGGGAACCCTGATAAATGTAGTTTCATCAAAACCAAAAGTGTTAGAGCAAGCCAGTTTCAAGATCCTAAAAAGAGAATGTAATCTAAAGAAGAGAGGCTCAGTAGTAGTCAGTTCTCCTTTCGAGGAACGGTAGCAGAAATGGAAGTGCTGGGGATTTACGTATGTGTTACGTATACATGATCTCAAGTGTAATATTGTGAAACATTTTTACAATTTAAAATAACTGTTTTCTATGGAAGCTTGTTTCCGCCACAAAAGAAAAAAATTTTAATGATAATTGCGACTTTTTATCTCACAATTGCGAGTTTACATCTCGCAATTCTGACTTTATTTATCAGAATTGTGAGATATAAAGTCAGAATTACGTGAAATAAAGTCACAATTGTGTGTTATAAAGTCAGAATTGCGAGATATAAAGTCGCAATTGCGTGTTATAAAGTCAGAATTCTGACTTTTTTTCTCGCAATTGCGACTTTATATCACGCAGTTCTGACTTTATAACATGCAATTGTGAGTTTATATCTCGCAATTCTGACATATTTTCTCAGAACTGTGAGATATAAACTCACAATTGTGAGATATAAAGTCCAATTCTAAGAAAAAAAAAAAGACAACTTTTTTTTTTTTACCTCAGAATAGTTTATCTCACAATTCTGACTTTATAACACGCAATTGCGACTTTATATCATGCAATTCTGACTTTATATCTCCCAATTGCGTATTATAAAGTCAGAATTGCGTGATGTAAAGTCGCAATTGCGAGAAAAAAAGTCCGAATTCTGACTTTATAAGACGCAATTGCAACTTTATTTCACGCAATTCTGACTTTATATCTCAAAATTCTGAGAAATAAAGTCAGAATTGCGAGATGTAAACTCGCAATTGTGAGATAAAAAGTCGAAATTATCTCTTAAAATGTTTTATTCTGTGTCGGAAACAAGCTTCCATAGTTTTCTATTTGCATATATTTCAAAATGTAAGTTATTCTTGTGATGCAAGAATAAGCTGATGATTTTCAGCAGCCATTTCTCCAGTCTTCAGTATCACATGATCCTTCAAAAATCATTATAATATGCTGATACAGCATTTATTTTAAATGGACATCTTTTGTAACATGTATAAATATCTTTACTTTCACATTTGACTTTAATGTATCCCTGCTGATTAATAATATTCCCTTTTAAAAAAAATATTTAATTTTTTTTGTTTTTTTGTTGTTGTTTTGTGAGATTAACTATTAAGTGTTAACCATTATTTTATCATATATTATTGTCCATCAGAAATCCGCTGTGAATGGATGGCACCCTATGCATGTAGGATTGATCCAAGTGGAAACCGTCACTGACAAGGGATGGCTGCTGACTAGTAACAACATGACGGCAAAGAGTAAAGATGAGGAGCTTTCTGAGGATGACAAAGAGAGAAGAGAGAGTACAGACAGTGGCGTAAGTGTGGGCCAGCAGAACTCGCTTAAGAACAGAGGCACAGACGGACATACGGAAGAGGAGGACAGCGGCTGTGGAAGTCTGACAGGAACTGAGGACAGCGGTCTCAGCGGTGGAAGAAGAAGCCTGGAAGAGCTCCCTTTCCTGGACGGAGGAGTAAATAGCAGCAACGGTGAAAGAAAAGATTACAGTGGCTTGGGAATGGGAAACAAAGATGATTCTGACAATCTCCAAGGGGCGGATGGTGACCTGTCTGAGATTGTAGTTGTTGGGGATGGATATCGTAGTCAGAGCCCTTCTGCTGATGCTGAAAGTAAGGCGACCGTTCCATATGATGTAGACACTAAAATGGCCAGCCCTAGCTGTGGTTATCGGCCTGGTCATGTGACGTGCTCGTGTTCTGACTTTGAGACTTGCATTTGGTGCGAAACCAGGAAGCTCCTAACAGACAGTGGTTCATTGTCTCATGAGAAACTCAGTACTACTGATAACGACAATGACAGACCAAGTTATTTGAAAAAATCACCTGTACAGACTGTGAATGCGCTAGGACTGGGAGATTTGTCCTACCAGTCAGATGAGAACTCCAGCGAGTCATCGCTATTCATTACGTGTCCACTACTTCTACAAGAGCCCTGCCAACTGGACACTTTGTCTCTTACATTAGGAGACGTAGAACTGACATTCACGTGAGATACAAGACGTTTTCATGAACGTGTAAGCAAATATGGGCCGAACAAAGCGTTTCTGCTTCTCCTCCTGCCATTTGCTCCATTTTTTGTTTAGAGTAACAGCATAGAGATGCTAAATACTTTGCTAATACTAAGCCCTCAGAAAAGGAGCTGTCCCTCAGAAGTGTGACTTCCTGCAAGCACCGGGTCATCATTTTGTCTAAACGTTGACCAGAGAGGAGACAAATTGAGTGATCAAGAGTGAACTCGTATCAGAATATGATGATGATGAGCTGTTACCAGTTCTTGACGTCCAATGTGACACATCCCACCCACCACTGATGTAGTTCATTTATTGTTACATTCTTGTGTTCATCTATTGCAATTTTGCACATGAATTGTACGTATTTACATTTTATGTATGTACTGACATTTTTGATATGGTGAAATTTGAATTGTCCCAGACAACATTTCATATTGGGACCAATGTTAGCACGATATGGGATTGAGTTACGGGCCCTACATGGGTTTGTTCTTTGGGTCCATGTCGGCCTTATCTAAATTAGCCTATATTAATCGAACCATGAAATGTTGGCTAGGGTGTTGAATGTGATGGAATGATGGTAAAGGTGATGTTGATGATGATAATAATAATAAATATCTAGATTTTTACATTTTATGAAAATAAGTGGTGTTTTCCCATTCCCAATTTTTCCATCCACACCCTCCTTTCATTGCCATGTTTGATAGGTGTTTGAGCGTGTTGTTTATTGGCCCAAGTTAAAAGAGTCTTCGCCACCACCTGTAGTGAGTCTTTAATTTCTGTTCACTTTAGTGTCGTTTTAGTCAGTCAAACGATACAAAAAATTTCAAATAAATTTTTTCTAATTCGAGTCTTTGGAAGATCCAAATGTGAAACCTTTGAATCTGCATTTTACCAACAAGAACATATGCAAATTATGAGGCAAGAATATCTTTTGTGAAGTTCCAATTTAATGAGATATATTCAAATACTAATGACACAGGAAAACCCAGCACTTCCTCTAGTGGAAACCCACGAAAACCTGTGACTGTTTGCCCATGAAAATGACTTGTACTTGATACTAGTGATTTCCTCAAACAGCATATCAGCATATCAAAGCTAATGACAACCACAGTCACTTCTAAAAAGAAAACCCCAATTGAATTATGAATAAAGATAAGCTAACCCCAACCCTTATCCCAGTAAAGCCCTGCATATAAACACGTCTTCCGTAGCAAAAACTCACAGATTTTGTGCAAGCCTATTACTCAGTATTTCCATACTGTCACTGCGCTGTGACGAAACACAGCCACTGAATGAGAAAGCGAAGCTCAGCCGCAATCAATGACCTCCATCTTCAGATAGGGAAGGAAACAAAAAGTACTTTACCCACATCAACATCTCAGTCTCAGATTCAACATGCTGTCACCCAAATCTTAAGGCTCCATTCATAATAAAAGAGAAAATAAACTCTTATGGAGATTCCACATAAAAAAAATAAATAAAAAAAAAGGGTATCTTTAGACATAGTTCTTGTCACTGTAATAATTATCGGATCATTTTTTCAGGGAAAGTGATGATTCTGATATGGACTAAAATACAACATGAGGATTGATTTGAGTATTTCCTTTCTCTGAAAGAACTTGTGTTAACAGTCATTTGTAGAACAGCAGGTACCTTTGCTTCTCATCTCAATAGCAAATCAGTTGCTAAAAGAAACCACATAACTTAATCTGATACAAAACATGACAAGAACATTTATACCCTCCAAAAGCTCCATCATAAAATCTCACACATGTTCAATTCTGAAAGTGTCAGGCGGATGCATAGTGAAAACGGTTCTCTTTCTGTATTACAGACTAGTGCACTGAAATCAGTAAATGGGCAGTAAATAATATTTAATTTTGTATAGGAAAGTCTAAAATGGGCATATCTGGAGAAAGCCATCTTTTAGCACTCCTGTTCATCTAACTGTTACCAGGTGTTTTCAAACATTTTGCAGCAAATGACCCCAAAATATGATGATTCCCTTTTCTAAAATATAAAGGCAGCTTTATATTATTAGAAAAAAATTATATTGTAATAAAAGAAAACATGCTTTTAAACATAAACTTTCAGTCATTTTCAGTTCACTTTAAATTCATTTGTATAAAGCTTTTCATATGTCACAGTTATGTTCAGATTGTCTTTGCTATCATGGACTTTTAGTTTGTTTTCATTCATTCTCATATGTTCCTTTGTTTGATTTTCCCACCACTCGTAAACTGCCCTGTCAATCATCTTGTCACAGTTAAAATCCTCCATTCAATCTAATTTAATTTCCTACCGTTTCGGAGAGAAATGTAGTTGCACGTTCATCTGTCGTGGGTCTTTCATGCGGAGACTCTCCTCATGTTTTTGCAATTTGAATATAATGATGCATTTAAAAGTTAATGGCTAAACGTATCTTTACAAAAGTTCACAATGCTGCTGCAGATGCAATATAATGTAGACAACATTGAATAAATTAATTTTCGTCAGGTAAGATACTGATAATACATCACTCAAACCCCTTTATCTAAACCTCTCTACATAACCGCCGGACTCGCGCGTCCTTTTTGTAGTTCTAACCGAATCCTCATCCAACGCGCGATGGGTTGTGGGCAATATTAGCCGTAGAGTGTGCATCATAGATATCATATATAAACGCTAGATGTCTTATGGCGCAGTCACTTCCGGCATCACCGTTCGGCCATCTTACGGCAGTGCTCTGTGCATTAAGGTGAATGATCAGCACGTACACAAATCCTCATATCTCGATGAAATCTCGACGGATTTACAAACGGTTTGGTTTCTTACAAACGTTATTAACATGGCTATAATTCCGAATGCTTGAACATGCATGTTATAATTTTTCATATGTATGCAGTTTATGTATGCAGTGTCGTAACTACATCTCTGACGTTTATAACAAACCAAACCGTTTGAAAATCGGTAGAAAATTGAGCAAGTTATGGTTATTTTAAAGTACATGCACCATTAAACGAGTGAGCGAGCACCCTGTCGCAAGATGGCCGCCGTGTGCGGACGTCGACCTCCATTGGCCAACAGCGCGTACGAGGTATCTAGTGTTTATATATCTATGGTGTGCATCGATCTGCACTTCGTATTCTGACCGGAAATAGTAGACCATCCGGGTATCTTTGGAACACTAATTTCAACATACTACGATTTGGATGTACTAATTCTATTTTTGAATAGGCTACTAGGATTTAGGACGGATAGTATGCGAATTGGGATGCGCCATATTTAAGTTCTGTCTTCACCCCTTCACTGCTCCCGTCTGTTTGCCTGTTCTGACAATTATTGATATTAAACACGTATTGGAACCGTATTTTTCATCTTCATCTGTTTACCTGCAACCACCCGTGACAGATGACTGGACCAAATATGAAATATGCAGCAAGATTTTCTGCTGCTCAAATGAGCCCTGATTTCTTTAGTTACACGGAACAATTTTGCCCAGGGGTGTCATTGTAGCAAATCATAGACATATATGTCGACAACACTATAATAAATATCACTCCAAACCAGTTTTAGAGAGAACAAACTACTTCTCGCTAAAAACAAGGGCTGTCAAAGTAATTAGAGTAATTATATTTCAATCATCTGTTGCAGAGCAAGTATGGACTTGATGCTACCATTAGATACACAGACACTCTGCTGTGAGCATGTACATGTATGCTGCTGTTGCATGAATAGACAAATATTAATCCTGTATAGCAGATAGGCAGGTGGTGCTGGGGGAGGTGGAGGATTTCAGAAGAACTCTGATAGTGCGCTGCAGGAATAGCCAAACAACTAATAACAGACTATTTAATGTTGAGCAAGCAATCTCATTGGCTGCAGAATCAGCAGCGACCAATCAACTTGTACTATGAAGTGAAGAAGTGATTGCTTGCAGATTGCATGGAAAGGACCTATCAGCCTGCGAAATCTAGTTTCATGACAGAAACATATATACATATTTTCCATTAACAGTCATTAAAAATGGAAAATGTAATAAAACAATTAGGAAAAAGCACAAATTCAATCTGTTCATCATATAAAGATTGTATCTCAGAAAATTTGGACTAAACACCTCAATTCATATGGATTAGTTTTACGATCTCTTTATGAACTTTTTGAAGCGTCAAAGTAGTTGGATAGCTGTCAATGGAGGGAGAGAAAACTCAGATTTCATCAAAGATGAAGATCTTCATCTGTGCTCCGAAGATGAACGAAAGTCTTACAGGTTTAGAACGACATGAGGGTGAGTAATTAATGACAGAATTTTCATCTTTAAGTAGATGTTTTACAAGTTACCAATTCTTTTAAAAAGCATGTATTTAAAAAGCATGAACTATTCTTTCTGTCATCTGTCTTTGTTTTCTGATCTCAGGACTTCCATCAGCCGATCAGTTTTACAGTTCACAGATCACAGTTCTGCAATTCACAGCCGTTACTTGATATGACTACCCAACTACCCAAATCGGAGAATAAAAAAAAACAAACAAAAAAAACCTAGATCTCAAAACCCACTCACTGGAAATTCTACAATAGAAGAAATACTAATCTTCTCATCTAGTGACCTTGACAGAGGTGTCACGCTTTAAAGGAAGGATACCTACAGGTTAGAAGAAAATGGGAGAATCGTGGAGTTTTTGTGGGTGAAGTTGTCATCACACTCCTCCAGTATGTGAATAATCAACTTAGTCATGACTACGTTTTCTCAGCGTCCTCGCCGCCCTCACAGATAGTATCCCACACATGACCGAATGCTGAACAGAGAGTTATTGAGCATAACAAATATGTCAGGGTTTGCCCCACCCAAAAATGTAGATATGGATATAAAAGATAACCTCCTACAATATACTTCCATGCTATAAACAACTTTTAATGAGTCAACAAAGTAGATAACCATGGAATGATTATGAAACATTCAAAAGGCAAAATGTTCTGACATATGCATGGCCTGATGCACAGCTTATGCTGAGAGCCAGAGAGGAAGTGAGTAGGAAGACCCGATGAGGAATGTGGTTTTCTTTAGCTGTAGTTTCTCAGTAGCTCTGTAGATCTCAGATTGCTCAAAAAAAGGTTCAATTGAATGCATTGAAGTTGCCTGTTGCAGTAAGAACGCAACTGCCCATGCTATCATTCATAGCAGTTCACAAAAGCATTCTCACATTTCACTAGAAGATATAATGAAGTTCCAAACACAAGTTCCTCTTGATCAAGCCTTCTTAGAAGACAGCATGCCAAGTTTGTTTACCATTAATTATTATACTTATATATAATATACTCTGTAGTAGCCTTTATTGTCACTTAGTCACAAGTACCAGCGAAATTAGCCATTTTTTGTGTGACCCAACTGTGCACATGTAAAATGAATGCAGGATTCAAACCGGCCTTTCTGGCATGGGATAACAAGGACGCTAAAGAGCGGAGCATCTAGCACGCTTCTTGAGGCCTGAGGAGTAAGGTTTACTCGCAGAGCTCTTAGTAGCTGGTCTTCATAACACTCACCCTTCTAAACCTCACACCTATCCGGGTCATGGCACCAATGTAGCCCCTCCGGCACTACTCACACCACTCCCAGCAGGATTTGAATGGGCATTTCCGGCAATTTCACTAATGTCACCAGTGTACACAACACTGCTCAGTGCCACTTAAAACGCTACAATGTCTCCGCTTTGGGACATGTCTTAAGTGGCTGTGGGTGTCTCATAGCAATTGGCTCCTAGACATATATTTTACTTGATATTTGCATAAAAGTGAGCATCTCTCAACTTTTGGATGCTCTCAGCCTCTCTCAATGCTTTCTCTGACCCGCTGTCAATCCAACAATTCACAGCACGCGAGTGAAGCTGAAACTCCATAGGAATTAATTGAAAACCCTAGCTCTGCTTTGCTCGCTCCATGCTATGGGACATTTACCATTATACACCCTAATGTGTGACATCATTTAGAACAGAATCAGGCCAAAACGATTAGTTTAACACTGTAAAGCTCATAGATTTCCCACTTCTTTTTACCCCTAAGCGAAGAATGAAAAAGACTTTCGCCATGAGTATATTGAGGCCTTTACGCTAGAAACGCAAGAGGCATCAAAACGGTACATTGTGCAGAATGAAGCACACTTTTTCTTACAATTACCTCTCAAAAAATAGCAGTTTGTTTCAACTGCTTGAAGTTAAATATCCAATTTATCCATTTGCTGACTGAGAAACAGCTCAAAATGATTCAGTGAGACAGCACGGTCCTACAAATCAAACTGAATTATGTAATTCAGACCGTTTTTCAAGCCCATTTGGCCACTCAAAATAATGTATATTTCATGCAAACTATTAATTTGCATTGCTAATTCTGATTTTATAAATGTGATTTTATAAATACTCACAAAAATAATAAATACAAAATAATTATGGAATGAACAAATCCTCCTTTGCATGTCATGATGACACATGATTACTTAAAGGAACAGTCACCCAAAAATGAAAACTGTCATCATTTATTCACCCCCATGTCAGTCCAAACCCATGCTATTATCTTTTCCACAATTGGATGTAAAGATATTGCATAATTGCATACAAAGTATAATGGTAAATTGGGGGGTATGAATTAGCAATTTCAAGAAATTGCCTTTTTATTTTTGTTTTACTTAATACATATATATATATATATATATATATATATATATATATATATATATATATATATAATTAGTGAATATGAATATGAATTTATTTTTTTTGCCATTCCAGTCCCCATGAACTGTCACTGTAAGGAAAACATCCAAGATTCTTAAAAACGTCTCCTGTTGTGTTCCAGTGAAAAATAACAGCATGTGGGTTTTGAATGTCATTATGGTGAATAAATAATCAACAATCATTTTTATTTTTAGATTTACCATTCCTATAAATAATCAAGCCAACCAGTGTCTGGTTTTTATCATCCTGTGGGTGTCAAAGTTGCTCTGCTTTAAACAGGCCTGCTCTCACAAAAGTCATCGAGAGACTGCTGAACCTCAGATGTTAACTGCTGTTTCTCACTTCCTACAGACCACCACCATGCACTTCGCTTGCTGCATGCCAACTCCGGAAACATCTAGCCCCTATAAATGTTTGCATGAACTGCGTCAGTTGAACAACTAATGAAGTTTTTTTCTGGCTTGCGGTTTAGTGAGCTGCTGTCAAATGCTTTCATGAACTGAATCAAATGAAAAACATAACGATGATCACCAGAGATTAAAGAGGAAATGTTGTTAAAGAGGAAACCGAAGTCAGAAACCACTAGTAAAAATGCTTCTACAGTATTTTTCATTATGCACATGTAATATATTTTTATATTATGAACAAAATAATTTTAGTGTATTACATTTTATTTATGTATATAATGTAATAATGGAACAATTGTTTTAAAGAGTGATCTGCATTTTCATGGGTTTAAAATAAAATATATATTTATTATAAGAGACAAAAACAACTGTGCATCAAAACCACTTTAAAATATACTTGAAATAAATTTGCAACCACTGAATGTTTTCATCTTTGACAAGCCAAACATGTCAGTTTCTGAATAACATGCAATTTAAGCCACTAAATAAACTTTAATCTGTAAAATAAGCATAATTAACTAAGCAAAAAGCATTTCAAATGTCTCCAGCACGTTTTAAAACTACCCAAAAAATCGAATATAGTTCAACCCTTACGCATGTTATCATGTCCGTCAAAAATGTATGTTGGCTGTCGGTTAGGCTATTAGAACTAAAAACATCAACATAACACACTCATGGGCAACAATCACTTCCCTGAATACTTGCCGGCTAAGACACAAATAAATATTACCTTATAATCCATCAGTTTTCAAATCTACATCTTTTGAATATCACAACATCGATGTCTGTCAAAATATAACATGCACAATGCATGGTAATGTTTATGAGAAGCAGAGTTCCAGCAAGTACATGCATTCAAAACCCACACTACCGGATGTTTTGACTACGTCATCGCTTTCCAAGAAGAGGGAGAAAATGGGGGCCTGAGCGGCTTCAACATGCTGTCTGTCAGAGACAATAACCCGCATAATACTGCACATAACACTCGTGAGTATAAATTTGTCCGTCAATTGCTGAAATTGAATCGGAATGATCTGGGAACAGTGAAATACTTCACACTGCATGCTAAAGAGAATAAACACCAATCCAACAGAAAAACTTTGGCGAGTTAGTGAATATTGTATAATGTGTTCTTTTTGACGGACGTTTTTTATTTACAAACTGATTCTGACATTTTTTGTTTGAATATTTTCAATAATTTTCTATTCTTGACTGATCTTTTTTCCCCCCATCATTTTGCCAACAGATGAACTGTTGAATGAGTGATCTGGAGATGAGTCCCTGTACTCTCATATGCTGATGAAATATAATAAACTTGACAGGTGATTTTTAAATAAAATGTACTTTGAATACTATCTTCTGATTTGTTTAAAATAATAAGGCAATTATCAAAGTTTGATAAAATGTTTAATTTTCCATTAAAAGACGATACATTTTTACATGATTTCATACATGTAATTACCCCTTAGCAGATTTCGACACACACACACACACACACATACATTAAACAAAAAAATATAGAAATATGACCACATTTTCCTTGACATCAGATATGAATACAGATCCATATTACATCACACACATGATATTGCTTAACAGGAAATCACCCGAGACTAGAGGACGTCATTAATCACAATGAGGATGATGTGATCGTTCTACTCTCTGAAGACACTTGACATTTCATCAATGTATATGGTGACCTTTGAAGTCATTTTTATGTGGAAATGGTTCAGCTTGAGAAAAAGGCTTCGCTATGTTTTTGTGGTGAGACTGAAAATCAAGACATGGAGACAAATTTTGAGTCAGAGAATGAGAAAAACAATAAGAGAAGCGTTCTCATTAAAACAAGGTGTGTTGCTTTTCCCTAGCTGTGGGAAAGCGATCATAACCAGTTATGAATCATCCCCATCACTGACACCTTCACTTCAGAAGCGTGATTCACACTTTTCACAGAAATAAAAAATAAATAAATTGACAGACGTTATCACATCATAACATGGAAATAATTACGGTTACAACGAGTGCTGTAAATAAAGAAAATATGGACTAAATTAGATTCTTTCAGGATGCATGTACACTATTTACAGGCATTGAGAGAATGATATATGAGCAGTGATGGCCATTATTTCTTGTCAACGATTCTGCTGATTGAAAACGGAGGCAAATTCTTTATCCCGAATTTCCTGTAGAGATACACACAGCAACCAATCATTCCACATTTATTCTGTAAAACAGAATAGGCTATACCATTAACACACAGACATTGGGTTTTCATGTTTTATTGGGACTTTCTATCGACAATGATTTTTATACTGTACAAACATATTCTATCCCCTACCCATAAACCTACCCATAAAGAACTTTCTCCACTTTTACATTTTCCAAAAAACATATATGATGTAAGCTGATTTCCTCATGGGGAACAAATTTGGTCCCCATTACATAGGCACCACAAACCCACACACACACATAAACAAACATTAGTCCACTTACTTTAAAATTTTGTCTTTCACCGAATGGTCTGTTAAGGAAAAAATGGAAGCAAATATCATAATTATTTTCTCACAGTTTTCTCAAGGACATTGATTATTATTTTAAATTTTTTTTAGACAGTAATGAGGATGCTGCTTACTTTTGCGCTTGCAGCATTTGATTTTCTTGCAGCATATCTGCATCAAACATATCAGCAGGAACACTCCCAAGATCCCAAACGCCACGGCTATCCCAATCGATGTGGAGCTATCTGGAAGATTTTTTTAATTTATTTAATTCTTTATTTGACAGGGACAATGGACAATGGACAGTATAAAAACTGCCCCAGAATTAGCTACAAAGCTAAATTTCATCTGCTGTGCCTGGGCAGGAGATCACATTACATACCAAAAGATCAAAAGATCATTACATAAGGTAAAATTGACATGACATAAAATGAAAAATATATACAACATTTAATCCATCACATAACAATAAAAACTGCAATCCAAATTACTACCGTACATCCCCTAATATACATATTATTAACAGCTCTTACACTCTCAGAAAAAAAGCTGTCACTGTGGCGGTACCTTTTCAAAAGGTACACCTTTGTACCTAAAGAGTGCATTTAAGTCCCTCAAAGGTACATATTGGTATCAAACGTGTACATTTTAGTACCTAAATGGTACATATTAGAACCCTTTTGAAGGGTACTGTCCCAGTGACAGCTTTTGTACCTTTTTTTCTGAGAGTGTACAGAAAAAGCTGATCGACCAAACTCAGTTATTCTAAAATGTGCTTCACAGTCACTTCTTGACGAAGCTCTTGTTTGTCTGATATTTTCTGTACGCGAAGAAACATATGCTTTTAAGGATGAGGGTGCAAGATAATTAACAATTCTGGACATTAAACAACAATTGTAAAACGTAACAAAATTGTCAAAGGTAAAAAATGTTAATTAAAAAATTTTAATTATAAAACAACGATGACATCTATCAGGTTTCTTGTCAAATACTTTTAAAGCACATTTATATAAGGTTTATAAAGGTTTAAGAATAGGTTTTCCTGCTTGTGATCATGAATACAGTAAGAAAAATTAGAAAAAAACTCAAAGAAAGCAAATACATTCTTGCAGCTTCTATTGAAATAAATTTCATAAATTATAAAATGTGTAAGTTGAGATGTCACTGCACAGACAATTTTTTAAATATGCTTTTCAAATGTTAAATGAGTGTCTAAGATAACTCCAAGATATTTAAATTCTGGCACAATTTGTAATTTTTCACCATTAACTAATATATCTGGCAGTTTTCCTAACATTTAATGTTAAACAATACTGGGTAAGATCCCATCACATAACTCAAAAAACAAAAAAAACAATGGCATCAAAACTGCAGGACACAATTCCTTAACAAAGCACTTTTACAGACAAAGACTAAATTTCACACAGTGATATAAACATATAAATTTTACTTTCGGCAGCACCTATTATGCCCATGTTTTCAAGATATATAAAATAAGTCTCTAATGTCCCCCGAGTGTGTATGTGAAGTTTTAGCTGAAAATACTCCACAGATAATTTTTTATAGCAAGTTAAAATTGCCACTTTTTGGGGGTGAGCAAAAACGTGTCGTTTTTGTGTATCCCTTTAAATGCAAATGAGCTGCTGTTCCCTGCCCCCTTTCTAGAAGATGGTGGAGCTTTAAAGGAACACTCCACCGTTTTTTGAAATAGGGCTTATTCACCTTCTTTCCTACATTTAGATAGGTGGGCAAATGCATTTTTGTCTCAGTGCATGCATTGTTTTAGTTTGACAGGGTCGGCGCTAGCTTAGCTTAGCATAATGAATGGAATCCTTTGTTGCCAGCTAGCATGTCCTGAGTAAAAGTAATATAAAAAAAAAAAAAAACACCTAATTACTTCTTGTGGCATGCGTATTCACAACGAGTACAAATAGCGATGCAGATTAACACTAGGCGATTTCCTATGCAGATATTGACATGGGACTATATTAGGGGGAAGCACAGGAGAAGCACTGCTACTTGGGCTCAGAGATATCACGCCCAAGTAGCAGTGCTTCGCCTGTGCTTCCCCCTAATATAGTCCTTAATATATATGTCAATATCTGCCTAGGAAATCACCTAGTGTTAACTATTTGTACTTGTTGTGAATACGCAGGCCACAAGAAATAATTAGGTGTTTTTATTTATTTTTTATATCACTTTTACTCAGGACATGCTAGCTGGCAACAAAGGATTCCATTCATTATGCTAAGCTAAGCTAGCGCTGACCCTGTCAAACTAAAACAATGCATGCACTGAGACAAAAATGCATTTGCCCACCTATCTAAAGGTAGGAAAGAAGGTGAATAAGCCCTATTTCAAAAAACGGTGGAGTGTTCCTTTAAGAGCTCTATGGCAACAAAACAGGAAAATCTCACACACTGAAACTGTCAGCAGTGTTCAGCCTACAGAGCGAGAGAATATATGAGTAAGAACACGTATAGTTTGGTTTAATTACAGTCATAACTTTTATCCACTATTAGTACAAGCTTGTTGTAGCCCGTCCAAATGATGCGGCCAAAAATGTATTGATGAGTTTTATGAAGTTTATTGTACATCACACAAAATATGAAGTGGTTCACTCAGGGCGGGATCTATGCTAATAGGGCCAGTCATGGGCGGGGCTTCCCTACTCTTTGGTAAGAGTAGGGGGAAATCTGAAACCAGAGATTGTTAATTATTTATGGAGATTATAAAAAAAGTATTGGGTGGATTTTTTACAATTATAGGCTGGTTGTTTACACACACTGTAGACACACATCTGTGTTCAAACACCTTATAAAAAAAATGAATTTAGCATAATAGGTCCCCTTTAATGGCATTCTTAAAACAAGGATACTAAATAGTGTGCTCACACCCTGTTGGACTAATGCTGCATACCAGCTCACAAAAAATAGTATCCAATTGAGGGTTTGCACCTACGTCATGGTTTAGTCAGTTACCCGAATGCCTGGCCATATTGGAGATACTCGGATGTAAACAACAGCATGGATTGCACTGTTTATGTACTACTGAACACATTGTTACACTAATTTATGATGTCTAAACCACAGAAAAAATAAGTGGAAGCTGCTAAATCATATAGAGAAGGATTTAGTAAGCAGGAAAGAGCAGGACATTTTGACAAACTAAGGTTAATATGTGGTAAAGATCCGAACGAGGACTGACGACTCGACAATTCTTCCTTCTATTTCTTATCCTGACAGGCTACGTTCAGATTGTCAGTCCAAATCCGATTTTTGTTCATATCTGATTTAAATCTGATCAGAATTAGCTAATGTGAACAGCAAAAAAAATCACATGAAATCCGTTTCAAACTACATCCATATGTGGTTTTCCATATCCAATATTCTGAGTTTTCCAACTTGTGACTAATAGCTTGACAAAAAAACACACAGCACAAACATGGGCACAAACATAGTTGCAATACACTATTAATCACAACAATTGCTTGTTCTGAATGCTAAGTGCTAACTGCTTAAAGCAAAGGCCTGTTAGCTTAGCATAATGCGTGATAGACCTGTGCTATTTAAAAGTCGAACGAATGCACGACCAGTCCCTGACCAGAATAAACTTAGCCTATTCATTGTGAAAACATGTTGAAAACAAAAACACATTTAATTCATTTATATTTATTCATTCAGCAGATGCTTTTATCCAAAGCAACTTCACAAGAAATTTGTCATAAGACTAACATAGCGCTTTTAAATGCTTGAAACCTAAGAAATGTGATGTCTTCCGGTTAGAGGAGCTTTTTTTATGAACAGCAGTATTGAGTTTCTTACCCATGATGCCTTTTTCTTGAGAATAGCTGTACTTTTGTTATGATGTGCCCTGAAGAAGAGTTGAAGTAGATGCTCCTTTAAAAACAAATATTTTTCTAATACAGTGCTAACTTGCTATGTCGCTAACTTGCTTTGTGTGTGTCTGTAGCCTGAGAAAAGCTGCTTTTTTCTAAACTGGTCTGTCTTCATTCTCTTTTTTTAACATTGTCTGGTCCACCCTTTCACATTGGTGCTTCATTTTCACCTGACTACTATCACTTGTTCTGATTGCTTCTTTAGCTTACTGGCTACATAGTTTAGTTTATCACTGACGGCATCTCTTTCAGTCACACCAAGTTTGACGCTCTGTTTCCATTTTCATTTTCATGAGGTGATTTAAGTACAAATGTGGCATTCTTAAGTACTAGAATATTTTTATTTGAAATAAACTTTCTGTTCTGGTAAATGTGTAGTATTTCACAGAATGTCTTCATGCCATCTTCTTATATACACCTACGTTTGTCACCTAGTTTAATGTCTGTCTGGTTATGAATCAGATGGAATCATTTTCTGCTTTCTCATTCCTTACAGTGCACACTTTGTGGGGGTGGAGCGGTTTAGGTACATGTGCATGTGGTACGTGCTGCCCTCTGTTGTTCACTAAATGAAATGCAGCAACCTGGTGGCTAACTTGTAGCCTGGTAATACCAGACTCTGCTACTTCACTTTGCTTCGTAGACAGAGTCTGGAATAGCGTAATAGAGAAGTGTGTTCTCTCTCGTGGGGGGGCGCTTGTCTGAAGTTTAAAATCATTGGTTACCCGTAAGCCAATCACATAACGTTTGGTTATGGCGTGTGTTATGCGCATGCTCAGCCGCATCTAACTTCCACTGTAAACGCATGTATGATGCAAAAACTAAACCATCGAGCGAAATACCGGAGTGAACATGGCTGTGAACGACTTTTGCAGATTATGTGAAGTAAATCTACGCATCCACGGTACAATCAGCGTCTACGTCACGGCTCTCAGCCCGCCCTCTGTTCGTTGATTGGCCCGGCTGTTTTCAGGCCGGTGGAAAACTGAAAGATAGGCTGCTATCTCAGACTGACTACAGGAGCGAAATGAAATTAGCGGAAGCAGGAAGTCTGACGTAGTCAGGCTAGCTAACTTGACCACATGTGTGAGTTTCTAATTCAGTGGAGTGATGTAGCACAAAAAAAGACTCCCATCATGGCTTTTCTCTCACAGAATGAAATAAAATTCC
The DNA here is from genome assembly GCF_951802725.1 of Rutilus rutilus. NCBI lineage: Eukaryota > Metazoa > Chordata > Actinopteri > Cypriniformes > Leuciscidae > Rutilus > Rutilus rutilus. The sequence continues at coordinate 13,384,481 of NC_140223.1, forward strand.
CTTTAATTCAAAAGTAGCTTGTATAAGACAGTACAGGAAACATGAGGGAAGACATACAAAACCAGAAAGATAAAGTTCAGCCTTCTGAATGAGAAACCGTTAACCACTGAACAGTCATGCATTTATCATCTGTATTGTCTTGAATGAGCCAGACAAAGTTACAAAAGAAACCCTTTTGATAATAAATGCATGGAGAGTAAGGCGGGTGACGTTTACAAAAGCATGCAAAAACAAGCCTTTTCTTCTGAAGCAATATAGATTTTTGTGAGGAACATACTAAAGTAGCTCTCTGTGACACCTTCATGAGTCTCTGATGTCTCTTCGATTAATTGGTTGATGCAATTCACAGAACCAGTATGCATGTTCACAAATCTGATTGATTCTCTTCTTGAGTTCAACTCAGTGATCTGGTCACATTGGTCAACAGATCATAATTGAATAATAATGTGACATTTTATTCATAAGACTAGAAAAATAACACATGAATTGATACTTTAAAGAGCTAGCACATTTTTTAAAATTTCTGTTTGTTGTAATTGCATGGAAGCAGGCACGTGCACAGGTAGGGCTCAACCTGTGCAGAGCACATGCCCTTTTTGCCCTTACACTCCGAAGTGCCCTTTTTTGGGTGGTGTTTTTTTTTTTTTTTTTTTTTTTTTAATCAATGCTATTGGTTACCATTTACGTCTGTCTGTCTGTTTTACAAATATTTAGCCAATGAAAGTTCTTAAAATGAACTTGTGTAAATCGTATTCGATCCTCAAGCTGTCAGTAAGCTGATAACTCCGCCCCCTCTATATCACTGAATCCTGAAGTTCCACAGCAGCCGCACAGTAAACAGCTGCTGAACGAAGTTTTGCGAAGGGTAAATAAATATCTTGTTGTTTGAATAAGTAGGCTACTACTAAACACTATGTCTATAAAGGCTAGTATTTTATTTATTTAATGTCTGACTCACTGAGACATGTGGGACGTCGCCTGAGACTGAGAGGTAGGCTACGGCTAGCATTTGCCATCTATAGTCATAGCCAATACATAGACACTTAAATAGCCTGTGCATACAGTAGCATTTCATCTTTTATAAAATGCGATTTTGGCCAAATTTATTTTACAGCAGGAAAAACTGAGCGCCCATATAGGTACAACAAACTAGTTTGTAACCTGTTGATGAAAATGTAATGTGATACCGCCGGCGCCGTTTTAATGACGGACAAAAAATGCACATTTGCACACATTCGCTGGTCAAAAACTATATACTGAAGTAATACAACAACATATAATTTGTTTTTACCATCGGAAAAATAACAGGTGCGCCCCCGCGCTGTTTCGTACTGGAACTTACACAAAGCTACGAGTGATCCTCGTCACCTAGGTAACATATATTTCTAAGACGTAAGACATTTCTTCTTTGATTTATGATTGCTGATACACTTAATTTATTAACATTTAGACTAATCATGTTATGGTTAATTCAAGGCTGTTAATATGCACGTATTATCTAGCTAATTTTTTAATCTATAGCCTATATTCTATACTCTCCGCTCGTCCTCACATGGTTTTACTCATAGACTGTAAAAAATAGGTTTTACTACAGTAATATTGTAGTAGTGACTTAAAAAAAAACATTACAGAAGATCACTGTGAAATCTTTATATTGTATCATGCACAATGTAATTCATGATTTAATTCATTCCAAGGCTTCATTTATTTGATCCAAAATACAGCAAAAACAGTAATATTGTGAAATATTTTTACAATTTAAAATAACTGTTTTCTATTTGAATATATTTTAAAATGTAATTTATTTCTGTGATCAAAGCTGCATTTTCAGCATCATTACTCCAGTTCAGTACTCTTCAGTGTCACGTGATCCTTCAGAAATGCTTTTCACTGCAACTGTAGGCCTACTTTTCACACTATTTTTTATTTTATTTTTTTATTGCTGGCTTATTTTAATTCATTACATTTATATAGCGCTTTTTCTGAGACCTCAAAGCACTTTACATAGAAGGGGGAATCTCCTCAACCACCACCAATGTGCAGCATCCACCTGGATGATGCGACGGCAGCCATATTGCGCCAGAACGCCCACCACACACCAGCTTACTGGTGGAGAGGAGACAGAGTGATGAAGCCAATCAGTATATGAGGATGAAAGTGAGAAATTTTAGAGAAAGTGTAGTGAATAAGAGACCTTCAAGAGACCAACATCCCTGGCTCACAGAAGGTTGCTGTTAGGTTTAAAGAAGCCCTTAAAACATGTGTATCTATATTATTATTATTATGGTTGTTATTAATCGTGAATAAATCTAAAGCTTTTGAGACTATTATTTTGTGTTATTGAAAATGGGAGGTGGGGTGCCCTTTTTTTAGTTTCAGCACATGCCCCTCAAAAGGTCTGTGCACGGCCCTGCATGGAAGGAGCACAATATTATTCAAAATGTTTAATTTGGTGTTTCACAGAAGAAAGAAAGTCATACAAGTAAATAATGAAACTTTTCATATTTGAATAATGCTCTGACAATAAGTTATTCTAACCAGCCTCAATGCATTTGCAGTAATTTTCCTTTTTTTAATTTTATTATCTGCCAGCTATCGCACATGCTGACATTTTAATGTCTCATTAAAATTCAGAACCACCCTTTCCTATAGCAAGTGAGAATATCTTAACCACATAAACAGTATATAACTGAGTGAGGTACTTTTTTATGTCTGTAACAGATCACTAGGTCAAATGTAATGTGAAGTGGAGGATCAAAGTATTAATTTTCAATTTACGAGGAAAATGATGTTCTGCAGAGGGGGTTTCCCCTTTTGCACCTCTTTATCTTCATTTCAAAACTGTGAATTTCACGAAAACAGTGCCGCTGCCCTGCACACAAACAGATGCGGGTGGATGCCGCGCTCACTGCAGAGTTCTCAGAATGTTTTGAACATCGAGATCAAGTCAAATACCACAACCTGTCACGTGCAGCTCGCAGGCTACAATATTACAATAATAACACAGTTACATTAGTGGTTTAAAATGAGGGCTCTCGAAACTGAGCCTTGGTAGGAGTCATAAAGTAAACACTTTAAACAGATGACTACTATTGTACAAACAGTGCACAAGCTAAATATTATATACATTTATATTTGAAATATCCACACACAAAACAAATTAGATGTAAACACTATAATATATATCTTTTTTCATTTATTGTGTCTTTTCATTAAGTCTTTGTATTATATTAATATTATAAGAACTAATATAATATGATTACCACTGACAATCTATGCCTTATTTGATTGAAACATTTATTCCAACACTCAGTGTGTCCTAATTACGTTGGAATAAGTAAAGACTCACAACATATTTTACTTTGGATTTACTGTAATGATGCAGCACATCTATATACATTTACTTCCTTCCACACTGACAATGTATACTATTCTGGTAATGATGTAATTGAGCATATTTTCCTGTAGATCAAATATCAGGATGTGTTGAGAGCTCTTATTTGCAAGATAAAAACACAAAAGAGAAAATGAACACGAGCACTTCCTTATATCTCATTCCTTGCACATACTACAACAAAAAGATGACAAGAATATATGGACAAAGCAGTTCGGTGGAAAGGGAAAGAGCAGCAAGGGTTGGTTATAAAGAGGCTTGATTCTTAAATATGTTTGTTCTGATACTGGTTTGCCTAGTGAAGACTGATTTCCATGACCACTGTGGACGTGAGAGCAAGAGCAGAAAGTAGGATTCAACACAACCTGCCAGTCTTTATCGACATCAGATCCTTTTGGAATACAACCACAGTAAGTTCTGCTTAGTTTGTCTGTTAGTTGATTTTTGTTCATTTATATTAAATGTTATCTTTTATAAGAGCGCTTGATATATATATATAAAAAGCCATCTGATATCTCTAAAGTTGTAAGATCTTTAAGGGAATTGGACTAATTGTTCTATGGGTTGTAATTAATAGCACCAGAATAATTCAAGAAAATTAGGGTATGTTTAATTCAGATTTCCTTTAGTAAGGGTGTGTATTTGCTTTAGGCAGGATGTGTGTAGAATGTTCCGCTTTGCCTGTGCTAAAATGAACAGCAAGTATAATAATAGAATTTTGCAGTATCAAAGAATAAAATAAATAAATAAATGACTACCCAGATTCCCAGGGGGCCCATCCTCTACTACAGGGCCCTATGAACAAAATAAATAAATAAATCATATATATATATATATATATACAGTGCTATGCATAAGTTTAGACACCCATGCTAAAGTTGACTAAAAAGAGGAATAAAAAATCATCTTTTGGAAATTGAACTTAATGCCTTAATTCAATTTTTTTTGGACAAATCCAACCTTTAAGGACATCAATTTTCTTTGTGAATGAATAATGTATCGTACATAAATAAATGTTCTTCCTTAAAATACAGGGTCTGGACACCCCTATGTTAAATTCCCATAGAGGCAGGCAGATTTTTATTTTTAAAGGCCAGTTACTTCATGGATCCAGGATACTATGCATCCTGATAAAGTTCCCTTGGCCTTTGGAATTAAAATAGCCCCACATCATCACATAGCCTTCACCATACCAGAGATTGGCATGGAGTACTTTCCATAAGATCATCTCTCAATGCAAATCAAACCAGCTATTAGGCTAACTGAAATAAAACCATGCCAATCTCTAGGTATGAAATGGCTTATATACACACTATATACACAGGGATTGTTAACTTAACGCAAGACACCTTCTTAACATAATCAATCAAGCTACAGTTAGTCCAAAATGCCGCCGCTAGAGTTCTTACTAGATCAAGAAAATATGATATAACACCGATTTTATCATCACTGCATTGGTTACCTATAAAGTTCCGTATTAATTACAAGGTATTGCTACTGACTTATAAAGCCCTAAACGGCTTAGCTCCAGTCTATTTAACGGATCTTCTATCGCCCTATAATCCATCGCGCTCTTTAAGATCACTAAATTCAAGGCTTTTGGTCATACCTAGGATATCCAGAACCACCAAAGGAGGGAGAGCATTTTCACATTTACACCTGATAGTGTTCGTTGCTCAGACTCGCTCTCCCAGTTTAAAACTAGATTAAAGTCGCATCTCTTCAGCCAGGCATTCATATAATATTTTTAATAATAATAATAATAATAATAATTAATAATAATAATAATAATAATAATAATAATTAATTACATTTATATAGCGCTTTTCTAGGTAGGCCTACTCAAAGCGCTTTTACATGAAAGGGGGGAATCTCCTCAGCCACCACCAATGTGCAGCATCCACTTGGATGATGCGACGGCAGCCATATTGCGCCAGAACGCCCACCACACACCAGCTTACTGGTGGAGAGGAGACAGTGATGAAGCCAATCAGTGTATGGGGATGATTAGGAGGCCATGATGGACAGAGGCCAAGGGGCAAATTTGGCCAGGATGCCGGGGTTACACCCCTACTCTTTTTCGAAGGACATCCTGGGATTTTTAATGACCACAGAGAGTCAGGACCTCGGTTTAACGTCTCATCCGAAGGACGGGAATCACAGTTCAAACTACAATCCGGCCTCTAGTTCATAAATGCCAGAGGAGAACTGGCCCCCGACTGAGCCTGGGTTCTCCCAAGTTTTTTTTTTTTTCTCCATTGGGTCACCTGATGGAGTTTTAGGACACCATTAGGTCACTTGATGGAGTTTTTTCGGTTCCTTGCCACTGTTGCCTTTGGCTTGCTCAGTTGGGGATATTCTGGGGATATTTAATTTGATTTTATCAATCAATAAATTCCACTAGAAACAAACCTTGTTGTATCATTTTAATTTAATACTGTGAAGCTGCTTTGATACAATCTGTATTGTGAAAAGCGCTATACAAATATACTTGACTTGACTTGACTTGACTTATTTTATCTCCAATGACCAGTCATAAACTCCACTCCGTCAGGTAGTGTTTTCATTAGCTTAACACTGACATGAACGAAAATGAATTTCTGAATGTAAATTTTAAAATATTTTTAAGTAGAGAATAGAAAGAGGTCGCAGCAGTCGAAGAGAGAATACGTATTCTCACATGAGCAATGATACAGCAGCATTACACGAATGATTCAGTCAGTTATTTCAGTGTGACAACTGGTAGATTCCTGTCATACTTAAAAGACTTAAAATAAAGCATAATTGTTGTCAATGAGTGTATTCATTGCCGGTCATGGCTATATATATATATATATTTAGTAGCATATTATCAGTCACATTGTATGATTACCTTATAACCTATTTGAATGAAACATTTATCCCAACACTCAGACTTGCCCTTCTGTATGATTAATTATGTGATTAAATACGTAGAGATACACAACCTATTTTAATTAAAGGTTTTTGCTAATGATGCAACACATCTACAGACATTCACTTCCTTCCACACTGACATTGTACAATATTCCAGTAAGTAATATGAGCTCATTTTCCTTTATCAGATATCAGGATATGAGCTGAGAGCTCTAATTCAAATTTCAATCCTGTCTACAAACAGTGTTTACATTGTTTTAACCTTGGGCTAACGCTGCAGTTTGGTGTCAGCTTTCCAAACAGTGCTCCGTTGTGATTCCTATTTTATATTCAAATGTCTGAGCAACATTCTTATTCATGTTCTCACTGACTTTGTTTTTCACATTCTTGCTCAAATTTGAAGAATGATTTGAAATACAAAAACAGATTGAGTCATTGAGTCACATGCGACTCTAGTATCACTACATCACAATAGTGGCAGAGCAACTTGCTTTGTAATGATGGCAGTGTCAACAACATGTTTAACAAGGTAAACATATCGGATCATGGCTCTGTGGAGAGCCAGTATGTGTTAAACAAAGGCTGTGTCAATGGAATTCATTACACACAGTTTCCTAATACAAGACTGAGATGCACTAGTATCATGGGGTCACACCGGTCAAGGAGAGGTCACACTGACCTGACCCTTAATAGAAACATGATCACTTTCCCACTGATAACTTTCACAGAGAACCTTTTCTCTACATGTGACTCAAAGTTTAGAGTCCTCTCTCTCTCTTTAAAGAAATAACAGTGATAACAAAACACCAGGGTCAAATGATCATTGATCTGGTTCACTTGGTTATATAAATGGTGTGTTAGTTTACCTTTGAACTATAGCAAAGTTTAGTGATTTGATCACTGAGTTTAGAAAAGGAGGTGAGAGATTTTTCTATTTAGAGACGGCACGCTGTAAAAGAGAAAGTTAAATACGCACATGATGTGAGTTTATGGCATATTGAGGTCAAATTTGAATATAATGCTGATCCTTTGGCTAGCCTTATTAAGTATTTTTTCTTCTAAATGGAAATAATACTCAAAGGTGCCAGTTTGGGCAGGTTACACCAGCCCTAACATGATTACATTATCTGCATTTGTTGTCAGCAATGATAAAAGGCATGCAAGTGAAGTAAACCAGTCAGCAACATAGTGTCGGCCCAGATCCGGCCCACATCGAATCCACATATACCAGATGTGGCCCGGATCTGGGCCGACACTATGTTGCAAATTGAATCTGAAACCAATCAAACTAAACCAAATTCATTTGAATCAATCCAAATTAAATGTGTATCTGGTTTCACACTCAAACTTTACTCTGTCAGGTATCATTTAAGTAAAGTGAAATTAATTGAATCAAAGCAAATTCAAATGTAATTGAATCAAATCAAATGTGAATATATTTAGAAACTAATCAGGGGTAGACAGGTAATCACTTTTAGACAGGTGGTGTTTTTTTTTTTTTTTTTACTTCAGGAAAATATAGTGAAGAGAACCAAACCAAACCAAACCAAAGTGAGTCAAACTGATTGAACAGAAATAGACAAATGAAATTGATTTTTATAAGTGATGTAATGTGAAATCAATAAGTGAGTTGAAGCAAATTAAAGTACCATGAAATGAGTGAAGTAAGGTGAAGTCAACTGAAATATAGTCTCATGATCAGACCTAATCAAATCAAAACAAATGTGACAACTATTGGCTGAGAGGGCTCAACTGAAGAAAACACATGCAGAAATTAATTTCTGAATGTAAATTGTAATATATATATATATATATATATATATATATATATATAAGTAGAGCAATAGAAAGAGATCACAGCAGTCGAAGAGTGAATACATATTATTTCTCACATGAGCAATGATACATCAGCAACATGAATGATTCAGTCAGCTATTTCAGTGTGACAACCGGCAGATTCCTGATCTAACGTTACATTAATAACGGATGAGCAGTCATCATTAAAAGACTTCAAATAGATCATAATTATGATGATAAACAATGAATAGTAATAACAACTAAAACCTGTTTGAATAAAGATCCAGGAAATTGAGAGCCACTTCCTGATCGTAAAAGCGCTTTTAAACCGTTCAGACAGCACCCCTGAGTTCAGATAACTTCAACCACGTACAGGATTTGGCCTCATCCCAACGAGGAAGTGATTGAATGCAGCGAGGAGGAGCGACATATCTAGGTGAGATGGGTGGTGTTGTGTTACATAGGTAAGGGTTCTGGTCGGGCGCAGAGAAACTCCAATTCCAAACAAATCTGCATAGGAGGGCAGAGGGTGAACACGTTCAAAAGACTTGCAGCACAGCGAGTTTGAAACAGCATTAAGGCAGATCAGGTAGCAGGAATTGTTGAGTGAAAGGCAAGACCAGGAAGAATTTACGGAAAAAGAGAAGTATAGTGCGCTAAGAAAAGGAGCATCGTAGAATTAAGAGGTATTTTTTGCTGGTATAGAGGTGGCTTCTGCGGTCTCCACTGCCCTGTCTTCTGCTGTGTTCTGTACGGCCGGCAGATTGCAGAAACCCGTCGACAGGAGAAACAGAGCCATGAGGGTGAGTTGAGTTTGAACTGATTCTTTCTACTCAAAGAAGCAATTTTCACTGTGCAGTTGATAGCGTAGCCTACGCTGGTGCTTTCAAATTCACACTGGCAGTTTAGTTCGGAACGGGGCACGGTTCCCCTTCCCAATGTGAACGCTGTCGTGCGGACACGGGTGCGCACTGGGGTACCGAAACCGAGACTATCTGGAGGAGGTGGTCTGAGTTCAGTTGCACTCGAACCGTGCCGCGGTTCGCGTGAATGTGAAAGCCACAACTCGGATTCGGGTGCGCACTTGTTCAGGAAGTAAAGTGACCTGCGCATGCGTTTTAGCTGATTATGATGTAGGCTATTTAGTTAAATAAAACACATGTACAAGTGTTGATGATTGGGGACAATCGCGCTCGGACCGCAACAAACGAGCCCAGTGTGAAAGCAATGTAAATCTGGCAAAAATAAATGAAATCTTGACTACATTTGTCAAGTTGTCATTGTCAGTTGCGTTGTGTCACTGTCATTCCCAAATCCTCATGGGACTAAACTGTTTAATGGATGCACACTTAAGAATCTCGCCGGAAGTAGTAGCCTAGGTCTTCCAGGTACTTTTCACCTACTGTTTTATGAATAGCCTACTGTGAATTCAGACAATACTACTCTTTTCAATATTTACTGCTTTTCACCTATTGGGGAATATGCATATTCGGATGCAGACTGCCATTCTGTGCATTAGTGGTGGGATTTTTCAGTATCTCGTTACAGGTTACATACAGGTCTTAATAATTCATTTAATCTATTCGTTAATCAACACCTATTCATTCAGAAATGAAAAACGTGAAAGTCTTAATTCGAAGTGAGTCATCGCATAATTAATTCAAATGATTAATTGAAAATGAATGAATTATTCTGGAAGGAAAACAAGTGTCTATGAATGAGTCATTGAATAATTTACTCAACCAATATATTCAGAAACACAGAATCATTCAGGAACGAAACGCACTACAGTGTGTACTAATTTACTGGTTGTGTATAAATGTAAGTAACTTAGTATTAAGTTCTTGTTTATCCAACTGTTATATGAAAGCAATGTTATATCATACATCGTGCTGCGTACCATATTACTCCCAATAACTTCTTAGAAATGTCATTCATTCGTTCTAGTTCTAACAAGGATGTGTTTGCATTAGTAATGAAGGCTTGTGCAATGATATATATGTTGTGTGTGTGTGTGTATATATATATATATATATATATATATATATATATATATATACACACATACATACATACATACACACATATACTTATTATTTATATATGTGTGTGTGTTGTAGAAACATGATTCTTGTGTGCATTGTTCAAATCCTACTTTGCATTTCAGTCATTTGAATAGGTCTGGTTCCTGATAAAATGTTTAGGCCTATGTGAGATCAGTATGCCTGAAGGTTTAAATGCAAAAACTGAGACATTAACAACAAATAATTGGGTGCAGTTTGAAAAGAGCTGTTGGCATGTGTAACTAATCCGCTTTGGCAGGAGTCCGCTTTGATACTTCTGACCTGAGAAATCTCTTCTAATTGGTACCTGTCAGATTTGGTATTGTAGTCCTCAAGGGGCCTGAAAGCTGATTATAAAAAAAAAAAAAAAAAAAAAAATATATATATATATATATATATAATATTTATATAGATATACCAGAATATAGATCAACAACACTTGGAATGGTGTGGAGTCAATAATGGTTGAGTTACCCTAATGTATGTCTAGATCTTTCTCAAAGCAACCACACCAAACTTTTTTTTCTTTGTATATCTATATACTGAATAGGGTGGAAAATAATTTAGAACAAAACACTTATGCTATCCATCATATTCTTACCTGACGTTATGCTTTGTTTGATATATTTTCCCACCAGTTAATCGACATGTGATGGCACCAGTAATACCGGTATCATTATGTTTTTAATTGTAGTGTCTGCTGTTTAACTGAACAAAATTATATAAAAAAATAAACAATGTGCTGCGTTGTACAAGTGATGTTATCAGTGTACGACTGAACACTGTGTAACACAGGTAACACAGACTATCCCAACAAGGCTATTTTGTTATAATTTCGTAGTTTCTTGTCAACTGCCACTCTTACTGTTTTACAAGATTCGTTATTAGATATTTTGTTTTAGATATTTTGCTCTGTGCATCAACACAATATAGTTGTAAATTTTACTGTTAACCTTATTAGTAAACAACTCTTTTCAAACTACCCTCACCATTTGCATGATTGTTTCTCTCTGTCCAGATATCCTAGTGTGATAATGACCCATTTAAATGAAGTTCAACTTTCAGTCTCTGTCTCTCAAAGAACTTTCTGTGGTTTCAGTATTTGTTGAAAGGGGGATTCAAGCTCCACTGTGTGAACCTTTCAATTTGAACTTTATTTGCTATGTAAATATCACCAATATTTGACACTATTTAACAGTGTTTGTTTACAATACAAAGATGTATTCTGAATTTTTTTCTGAACCAATGCAGACTAGGTCATTTTCTGTTCTAATACAACTAATTATATATTAGACAATTGCAATTGACACTATATGTGGTGTCTCAATATATGTTGTATTACATCATTATACATCATTACATATCATTTTTACAACTACATATCATCATACATATCATTATACTACCCAGCCCTACCGCAGTGCATACTTGGAATGTAACCATTAGAAATACTGATGTACTGTTCCTATTTGTCTTTCTTATTTGGTTGGGGTTTAAAGTTTTTTTTTTTTTTTTTTTTTATGTATCAAAGGAGTGTTCTCAGGATATTGTTTGAAAATTCTTTGTGGAAAAAAGCCATTATCAAATCTCTTTTGATTTAAGAAGACAATTGAATGTTTAAGGTGTGTTCCCTCCTTGTGGTTCATAAAATAAGAACACCACACCCAAAAACTAAGTCCTTATTAAAAACACTGGGGATGCTGCATTGCTTTGTGATATAGGACAACTTCCATCTTTTGAGAAGTCAATCATGCAGCTGTAGCTTAATGTACGCATGCACCGATACAAGGACCACAAGACAACACAAATTCAGAAACTGCCACACCACATTCTTGACCTCAGTTCAAAGTGGCAGTTAAATGTATTACTAGTGAAACTGACCTGTGGCTGGCTTATCAGTTTGAAACTCGATTAGAGGCTCATTAGAGAGGCATGAGTGTCATACAAATAAGATAAATTGGAATTCGGATCATTTTAATAATTCAGTTTCTGTCAAATTGATCCATTATTTCCAAATCACCATTCAAATGATTAAAAAAATCACAGTCCATTATTTCTCTCACGACATTAAAATTCAACAAATGTTATTTGGAATTCTGGTGTTTGGAAAACTGTGGAAGGCAGCTTATTTGCTTGTCCCAACTTAAGATTTGACATATCTATACATATCTATCCTGTCAACTCCTTGGTTTCTAGATATGCTGAAAGTTTGTACGTTGTATGATGACGAAAAAGAAAGTCTGAGTCATTTGTTGTTTTACTGTAATGTTGTTCACAAATTCTGGGTACAACTTGCAAAGTAAACTGGGGAAATTTGGGAAAGCTTTTTATGTAGTTCGAGAGCTTTTATATTCACTGGTAAACATTTGCACACTTATCCAACATTTTAATAAAACTGTCTTAAATATTAAATATTGTTTCTGATATTCTAAAATGTTTTCAACTTTTAGTCTTGATGCATACAGTGAAATCTCAATAGTAAACTATGCTGTTTGATATATAAACATTAATTTCCATTATTTAATCAATAATTACAAACATCATTTCCATTGAAGCTTTAAGGGAATCAACTTAAAGCACACGAGCATTAAGTGTATTTAGACACATTTATTTTTTTAAGGATTTATTCATTCAGCCTGGATTTTCTCCCACAGTATTAGATTTGGAGATAACGAATCTGCAGAGCTCACCACTCCTGTTTTTGGAGACTATTTGTTCTGGCTGTTATTTTATGGGTTGTTTTTTTCAGTAACAGAGCTGTCTGGAATCATCCGTTACACTCATATTAAGCGTTAGTCACTGTTTTGACTGACAGGCTGATGTTAAGAGTCACTTCACATTCTCAAATGTGACAAACCTGGTGTATTTTACTTTGATAGAATACCATAGAAAGCTTTTTAAGGAGACATACAAATTCAACGCTATTTTAATAATTACAATGATTTTTCTTTAAATTGCTTGTGGTGGTTACAAATGTCCCCTTTTTAAAAAACAGTCACCTGATTATATTAATATACAGCTCAAAAGAGAAATTATTTTGACGTAAGAAGTTAAAAATGCTCTTAAAATTGAAACAGCAGCGCAATAGGTCTATCTATTAAGGTTTACATCCAGCTGTGTTAGTGATGTCAGGAGTCATGTCTGATCTGATACAATCAAAAATTGAATTTTCATAAGTACAAGGGAAGTGTTCCTGCTTTGCCATGAGAGTAACCATATCAGTAACTGAAATAACCATACAAGATTAACAGGTGTCAAATTGAAGATGAGATTTAAAAATGTTGCTAAAAACGTGGCAGCAAAGTTTTATGTTTTTAAAGTCCAGGTTTCAGTGAAAAAACGTAAATGTTCGATGTACCTCATCTACCACACTTTCTTCTTTGTGGTCTCAGATCGTATAAATCAAGCTAACTGTTTGTTACTTACTGCAGATAAATCGCGGCCTACATGGTTAAGCTGAGTAGGACGGTTTACAAGGAAGTTTTGAGATTTCAAGAAAGACTGAAAAAAATCCCGTGTGACACATTGAAAGTGATATCAAAAACTGAGTCATAAAGCTTCAGGGGTACATGTGTCATAGAAATAACAAAATGATCTCTAACTTTCTCCCTTTTCTCTTCTCTCTTCGTCATTCTCAGACTAAAGCTCAGGTTCCTGAAGAGAATACTATACCCTTAAACCCACCTCAACCAGGTACAGTAATCTATCACCCGATTTATCAATCTCTGATTCATGCGATTTTATCAATACCCTCCTTTGTAATACTCCTGATTCAAGTGGGTGTCTTACGAGAAAGAAAGTTTGCAATGATTTTCGTCATTTTCATATTATCTTCTAGTTGCTCAGCCCGGAAAACACAGAAAAACAATGGCGACTCCAAAAGCTCCAACCACGAGAAGTCCAAACGCGAAAAAGATCATCATAACAGTCTTGATCGTGGTGGTTATACTGGCCATTCTGGCAGTGGCTGCTTTCTTCAGTAAGTTCTAGGTCATTTTCACCCCATCTCTAAGCTCATGTGATTATGATACAGGGAAGGCCAGGGCCTAGTTGTCATGCTTTCACTCCATTGAATACTGTATGTCTGAAAGTCAAAAACAGACTCTAAATTCTTGGCTACTTTAAAGTTATTGGACATTTCCTCTGTTACTGAAAGATAAAGTTCATTAAACAAGCATGTAAAGTTGTTACACCAAGTGGGGTAAGTTGTCACTGGAACCTGCCACTAAACGGCCTATTACAATTTAGCAAAATGAAACAATTATGAAACGTAAAACAATTTCTGTAACAGCAAAAGTATAAAAAGCTAAAATGCATAAATATTGAACCATATACATCAAAAAAAGTATAACAATAATAACATTTCAAACGTTTAATTCAGTTAATACGGCATATTAAACGTATAATATTTCAAGTGAAAACTATAATACATTACACAGCTTACATTTATAACAGTGAATACATTGTATAAATGTAACAATTACAACATGTTTCAAATTGATACAATGTATAAATGTAAAGATTAATGCATAGGATTCATTTATATCATTCAAAACATGAAATTTGTAATAAATACATCATAAATTGTATAAATCTATGACATTTAAAACATGTGACATACATTATATATACATTTATAATATTTAAAATGTGAAAACTGTAATACATTGCATCCAACATGTATTGTTATATTAAATGCATTAACTTTTAATGAATACATATATTCTATAACATTAAAATATCCTATAACATTCTATAATGTTGTATAACATTTATAATATTTAAAGTAACAACTTGCCCAAAATACCCTTGTCCTGAGAACACAGATCAACTCAGATAAAGCCCTCTGACAAACACCCCCGTGTGACAACTAGCCCCTCTCTCCTCTACATTTAATGTTTTCTACCCAGTAATTTTAATGTGGGCCAGGGAAAATGACCTACTTTCTTTTCTGGTCATAACCTTCCACTTCACTTTTAACAATAACAATGAGTCAAAATATGTTTTTCTCATCAACAACAGTTATTTAGTCACTCCTTTAACGTTTGTGACTCAAGAAACATAAACACTGATTCATTTAATTGCTTTATTAACAAATGCTGTTTTCATTCCTCTTCCTCATGACGTAGTCAAGCAGTTGATCGACAGCAAGTATTATTTTTGCTCAAAATCGGTTAAGTTCATTCCTCTGGAGAAGGCCTGTGATGGGAAGGAGGACTGCAGTGGAGCTGAGGATGAGTCAGCCTGTGTAATGCAGTTTAGAGCCAACTCCACCTTCCCCCGTAAGTCACCTGTGTTCAGACACACACACATACACATGCGCCCACACACACGCCCACATACCTGCTCACAGACATGCGTGCAGTCAGCAAAGATATAACCTGTTTGTCCTGTTTCAAGACAAACAAGCCAAATGCCCCAACCTCACCCTCTTTTCTGAGGGTGTATACATAATATAGTTATGGCAATGTATATTGTCTTGGAGGATGGATAGATTTGGTCATGTAAGATATATGCTGATGCTCCATTAATAGACATGCATAAATCCCATAGCAGATCTGGGCAGGTGGTGCTGGGGGAGGTGGAGGGTTTCAGAGTAAATCTGATGGCGCACTGCCGTTCTAGCCGGTGAACACTGAACTGGACTATTTAAATGTTGAGTAAGCAATCTCATTGGCTACAGAATCAGCAGAGGCCAATCAGCTTGTGTCAAGTGGTAATGGTGTGATTGCTTGCAGATGGCATGTAAAAGAGCTATCAGTCTGCGCCATCTAGAATTTCATGGCTGAGCCAGATTTATATTTCAAATATAACCACCATATAATGAATATAAATCTTTTATAATGTCTGAATTTTAAAACTGTTTTTCTTTCTGCACAGTACGGCTGATCTCAACCAATAATGTGCTTCAGGTATTCAGCTCCGTTGAGAATAAATGGAAAAGTGTATGTGAAGAAAGTTTCACCCAACAACATGCAGAGACTGCGTGCCAAAAGCTTGGGTACTCAGCGTGAGTATTGGTCCACAGATCATGTTGTCATTACACTCAAAGGGTTAGTTCACACACAAAAAAAACATTAATTACTCACCCTCATGTCATTCCAAATCCGAAAGACTTATCTTTGAAACGCAAGTGAAGGTATTTTAAATTAAATTTAAACTCAAAAAGTTCATAAAAAGGCCGTAAACCTATATGCTTTATATGCTGAGCAGATTTAATTTAGGCTTTTATTCACGTATAAACATTCATCAACTCAGACATCAGATATGGTAAATGGAAGCTCAAGCATGCTTGATGCGCGAGAACCAATGAGGTTCATTCTCGTGTTACATAGCACATTTGAGCTTCCTCAAGAACCAATAACGTTTGTTCTCGCACGTTAAACTTCTGGTTATGTTCGCTGATCAATGGTTTTATGTGAATAAAAGCCTAAATTCAATCTGTTCATCAAATATAGAAATCGAGTCTCTTCAGAAAATGTGGGCTAAACCACTCGATTCATATGGTTTAGTTTTATGATCGCTTTATGAAGTATCAAAGTGGTAATTGTGTGGCTGTCAATGGAGGTCAGATTTCATTTAAAATATCTTCATTTGTGTTTGGAAGATGAACGAAAGTCTTACGGGTTTGGAACAACATGAGTGAGTAAGTAATGACAATTGTTTAAATTCTTGAGTAAACTAACTCTTTTACAACAAGAGAAAACTGGAAAAACTCAGGAACTGGAATTGCATCAATACTGAAAGTTTGCAAAACTACAATTATCATCAGAATAACAAGTCTTGGATTATTGACTTGATTATAAACGTATAATAGAATATAGCTCATTTATTCTGCATTGTTTAAATTTCATTGTCTTGTATTTTGTGTTCTCAGTAATCCGTCTTTCAGCGTAGTTCAAGTGGGTCTTTTGTCATCTGATCTGAAAATGGATTTCTGTATGGTGGGCTCATCTAAACCCCAGACTTTCCAGTCCACCGTAACGGATCGGTTAGTATAGATACTCATGTATATACATTTCTTTACTTGTCATTGCATTAGATAATCAAACCAAGTGTCACCTATTTGAAATAAATATTGCACACACATAATTTGTAAACTAAGCATTTCAGAAAAAAGTGGTTTTAAGCACTATTATAAGGCACATATTCAAGTGTTCGTGCTGAGTGTGGAAGGAAGGCAGCAATAGTATGGCGCGCTTTATTGGAGCCGCCGGCGCGATCACTGGCTTTTTTTCAGTTTAAAATACTCTGTCATTTTTTGTCATACAGATAAAAGTAATACATCATTCCTAATTTTCTAATTTGTTAACACTCACAAAAACAACAAAACGTTGTGCTTTTGTAAAATAAAGAAAAGAAACAGGATGCGCTTTCTGCCGTCTCGGTCTCCCCGAACGAGTATAGGCTACTTGCCTTACAGACATTAGAAATATATCTATAGAAAGCTTGAAATGTCTACTTTTAAATGATTTTATATATACAGCAACCTCAAACTTAAGTCATATTTAATTTTTGGTTGTAAACATTTTCTCACTCTCTCATGTTTTCTTCCTCTTTCTCAGTAAGGTATGCAGTTCGGGAAAAGTCGTCACGTTAACATGCTCAGGTAACTATGAAGTCCTAATCCAACAACCAATTAGGGCTTTAGTCCGTAAATAAGTGTTTATATTCAGCCTATTTTAAACCGAGCGGGACGATAACCGCTGCAGAGTAGCCCAGTACCTGTCACGAGTAGTGGCTGTAGTAATCGCACAACACAGGAGAATTCAAACAAACACTTCTTTGTTATATCCACAACAGGTGCAGCAACTAATTAACTACCAGGGAGACTAATAATGATCAGGAACACAGGCAAAACAGGAACTGGAAAGAACAGAACCAAAACACAGTGAAACTAAACAGACATAGAACTGCACGTTATGGTAGCTGTGTGACACATCATATAGCCTACAACAGAGAGAAGTAGCCCTGGCTACAGTGTTCTTCCACAACTTAAGCAGACTTTAAACTTTATCTTTAAACAAGAACAGCTCTAATTATACATCATCAAATAATTCAGAGGTGTGTTCACTGACAGAGTCAGTCATCTGGACTGGGCAATTCAACATGCTAAAGCATGTTTTAAAGAAAGAACAGAAAGAGATTTCTGTCAATATTAGGTTGAACTATCGCTTCAATGTTTAAAATACCGTCGACAGACAACTTATATTTATATTATATTTTCTAATTTTATTTTAATACAGAACACAAAACATATTTGCATAATATATTTTTTTTGTTATGATAGGAAACACATTGTTTTGTCTTTTTATTAATTTTTTTTAATTTTTGGATGTTTTTATTTTGTAGACTGTGGTAAGTCCAGAAGCCAGGACCGGATTGTAGGTGGACAGGACGCTATCATTGAGAACTGGCCCTGGCAAGTCAGCTTGCAGAACAACGGCCAGCACACCTGTGGAGGGTCACTGGTGTCTCCAAACTGGGTGGTCACTGCGGCCCACTGCTTCAATGGGTAGGTGTATAAACATTATAATATAAAATATATATATATATATATATATATATATATATATATATATATATATATATATATATATATATTTAAGTTTATGCTCAACAAGGCTGGTTTATTTAATCAAAAATACAGTAAAAGAGTTATTTAGGAAAATATTACTACAATTTAAAATAATTGTTTTCTATTTCAATACATTTAAAAATGTAATTTATTCCTGTGATGTCAAAGCTGATTTTACAGCATCATTACTCTAGTCTTCAGTGTCACATGATCCTTCAGAAATCATTCTAATATTCTGATTTGCTGCTCAAGAAACTATTGTTATTATTATTGTCAATGTTGAAAAGGTTTTGCTGCTTAACAGTTTTGTGGAAACAGTGATACTGTAACTGGTGAGTGGCTTGCAACGAAGCGCACAGCGATATAATCCAACTAGAACAATCTTTAATAACAAATACACAGGAAACAAATGTAAACGAGACGAAACAAAGAACTGAATGAATGAAGCCTTAAATACACAGACTGAGTAATCAATGGAAAACTTAACAGGTGCGTAAATTAGGTACTATGAAACCGAAATGTAATGTGTATGCTCCGTTTTGGACCGTCCTGCATCTTACAATCATTTCTTATGCGTTTACGTGTGATTCAGAGAACGAAAACACATTCGTACGCCTTTCTTCCAAAAGTGAAGTTTATAAATCACAAATGATTGTTGAAATTGTGCTCAGCTGAATGGTTTCAGATCTCTGACTTGTATATGCTGCCTAATTAATGTCATTTACATATAAAAGAGCACCAGTCAATGTCCAAATCCTTTACTTGAGAATGGCGAGCGGCAAGGATTGCTTAGATTTCCAAATCTCCGACTCTCTACCACAAGGAGAAGTGCGTACGTCTGCTTAAACCCTGATGTGGCACATTTTATAAATGAGATAATTGTGTTTTGGTTCTGGTAACCCTGTTCCTGTTTGACCGTGTTCCTCGTCATTGTAATTTGACCTAATTTCCTAGCATGTGCCAGCTTGTTCCATTGGTTACTAATTTCATTCACTTGTCAGTCATTTGTTTCTTTATTACTTCTTTGTATTTAAACCCTTGGTTTCCTCTGGTCATTGTTCCGTGTTGTCAGTATTATATGTGTTTGGGTTAGTTTATTCTCCTGTGATTTCTAAAGAGTGTTATTAAATATTAGAATGATTCTGAAGGATCATGTGACACTGTAATTGTTGAAAATTCAGCTTTGCATCACAGGAATAAATTACATTTTTGTAAAATATATTAAAATACAAAACAGTTAATGTTTTAAAGTTTAATTTGTAATAATATTTCTACTCGAAGTAGGCCCTGAGATGTGCCTTTTTTATAAATTACAATAAATATGACTTTTGCATTTAAGATCAATAATCAATCGTTAATTGTGCATATTTTAATCAATTTATTTTGGTACACTGAAAAAAATGGTAAGCTAAAATTTTTCAGGCTTCAGGTAGACGGCCATACGCATCGATTTACACCAAAAGAGTATTTGAACTTGACGCTTGAACCCTTGAACTTGACGCTCAACATAATGACGGCAATTGATGCCTCTCACGGTTCAAACAAACAGGGCAACCGCGTTCGTCATTACGTTGTGCGTCAAGCTCAAGTGTTTTACTCTTTTGCCGTAAATCAATGCGTACGGCCGTCTGCAGGATGAGTAAATCATGGGCTAATTGTCTTTCTTGGGTGAACTATCCCTTTAAATCAGGTAATTTTTTTGTTGGTGGTATAAATCAATTAGAAATAGCTCTTTAAAGTAACAATTGCAGGTTCCCACATTTGCATTGTATTTGCATTTGTAGCTCAGTTCTATCAAAGCCTGGTTCATCAACAGAGTCTCTATTCATAGTTTTAAGTCATTTGACTAGTGCAAAGACATCATCAAAACATCCATGAAACAGCAACACAGACCTGTCCATTTTTTTCATCTGTTTCAAGCCACAACTATTTAGATCTCTCAAAAGAAGAAAAACAAAAATTAGTGAACAAAATGCAAGTTTTGAGAACCTGTGATCCACATACTCACCTTCTGCATTATTTGAAACTGAAAACATGAAGACTGAAAACATGAAAAACAATTAAAGTGCCTTAATGTATTAAAAAAAGGATCAAATTCAGTATACACTTTATTGATGATGCATACTATAGTCAAGCAAATTAACCCAGAATATGATTGATTTGATAGCACTTTATTGCCCTTGTACACGGAATTTTGTCTTGCAATACAAGCTCCAACAGTTACAACGCAACAACCTACAAAAAAAAAAAAAAGCAAAAAACATATAAGCATCAGTAACAACATAAATAGATAGTTAATATGATGGGGGGCCCTGCCCTGCAAGAGTGGTCTTCAATAGCCATAAAAATATAGATGAAAGTGGGTAGGAATTAACACTTCTTTACTCTCCCGTATTGATTCAGCAGAGATATAGACACAGGAACAAATGAGTGTTTATATTTGTTCTTTCTGCATTCTGGGACCCTATAACGCCTGCCGGAGGGCAGGAGTTGATATTCCCGCTGCAACACATGGGAGTGGTTAAGTGAATGGTCAAGTGTTTTCAACACATATGAATGGTTAAGTGTTTTCTTTATAATGGTTTCCTATGGAAAAAACACTTAACAAGACATTTATATTCTGGTTTCATCATCTTGCCTGTACATAGTATGCATCATCAATAAGGTGTATATTGAATTTGGTCTTTTAATGTCAGTCTTAATACATTGGTACTAAGTACAAACCTGGAAAAATGGCTGGCGGGAAATGGAGGAAAGCCTTGTTTCGTCATAGAAAACTATGAATAGGTTGTATACATTCAGTTAGTTAGCACAACCAGTCACACTTTTATATTAGGAGTCTTTAACTAATATGTACTTACATAAAAAAAAGTGTATACTGTACACTTTTTAAGAAGTATAATGAAGTACAAACTTACAAATCATTTGCAAGCTATAGTTAGTTTCTATACTCTAGTCTTCACATTAAATAACATAATGCTGTCAATGTTTTTTGTGTCTATGCTTATGTTAATGTTATGCATGTAAATCACGGTTTTAAAATTCACGGTGTAATTATAGATGTAATAACAGCTGTAATTACATGCATGTATGTACACACAATAAGTGCTTTGGGTTACACTTTATTTTAAGGTGACGTAGTTACATTGTACTTGCTTAGAGAAGTAATAAGTAGCCTAATATTAATTAACTACATGTACTTACTATAGAGTTAGGGTTAGTTACTTGTATCTATGCATATTTTACTGTTATTAACATAGTAAGTGCATGAAGTAACGTCTACTAATTACATATGTCTGTTACATGGGGAAAATACGAGTCACAGAAGTGAACTTGTTTTTTATCACTTACTTCAAATATTTCTTTATAAACACCATTCATTTCTGAAAATCATTCATAGCCCTAACAAGTTCATCTGGTTTAGAAACTGTTGTACGTCATTCTTCATTCAACATGCAAAAAAAGAAACACAACTGTGAATTGTTCACATCTTACCTGAAGCATAAATTGAAGCTTTGTAAATAGAACTAATACAGGGTGTAAGCTAAAAGGACAATGCTTTTAAGATGGTCACATTGTTCTTCTGTTTTTCAGGGATGGTAAGAAGGCACTGGTCAAATGGAATGTAGTCTCTGGAATCACATATCTGGGATCTTCTGGAGCTTCTTCTGTGGACAAGATCATCGTCAACAGAAATTACAACTCAGGACGGAACGACTATGATATTGCCATGATAAGACTCCAGTCACCCATCACTGTGGGAGGTAAATCAGACAAGCACACACACACACACACACACACACACACACACACACACACACACACACAAACACACACACACACACACACACACACACACACACACACGTGCACACCAAACTCACCCAAAAATTCAGGATGCCTAAATATGAAGAGTTAAAACCTGGAGAGTTTTTTAGTTACTTTCTTTTGCACTTGACACAGTAGGATTCCATTTAAACCTGGCCACATAAATGCATTCCCATCAGCCAAATAGAAATTCAATCTGTTTTTCCTGCATTACACCAAGGGTGCAGGACTAATCTTTTGTGGTCTTGATGTTGTTGTTGTTGTTGTTGTTATTATTATTTTAAATATTTTATAATAACTTATTATAGTTCCTTAAGAAAACAAAACAATATGCTCAGATTAATAATGTCAATAAATGTATAATAATTTAACCATTTGGTGCTCTTC
Organism: Rutilus rutilus; assembly: GCF_951802725.1. Lineage (NCBI taxonomy): Eukaryota > Metazoa > Chordata > Actinopteri > Cypriniformes > Leuciscidae > Rutilus > Rutilus rutilus. The sequence continues at coordinate 13,407,423 of NC_140223.1, forward strand.
GGTCTATATATATATATATATATAGCCTATATATTATATGTGTGAAAAATAAATTCTGGACATGATTTGAAAAGGTCGAATGTTCCTGAAAAACAAAAATAGTCTTAAGAACTTTTTTTTTTTTTTTAAATGACCACATTGGAAATAAATGGGACACAAATTTCATTCTAGTGGATATGTTTGAAATTGCGCCAAAACAAAATCTTACTGAAAGCAAATTTTTTTAGATATCAACCTCAATTTTGGAACACAACATACTCTCAGTTTTGGAAAATATATATTTCATAAAAAAAAATTTTTATATAGTATTTGTGGATTTTTCATAACAAACTTAAAATTCTATAACTTTTTTTTTATACCTTTTTTTTCACTTCATCAATAATCTGCCAATTGTCTTCTTTAAAAAGAGACCAAACTTAAGTCTGTGCTCCAAAGTATTCTACTGCATCAATATCATTATTGAACATAACTACTGCATCAATATCATTTAGTAACACAAAACATTATCAAACTAAAATATAGTACATTCTTTTCATTGAAATAAATATCATTTTTGACCGACACCAGAGGGTTAATATCAATTTGTCATTTTATACTGTATATTACAATGTTATTGAAAAATCCACTTTTGATTTTAATTCAGATAAAATAGAATAATTTGGTTTAGATAAAACAGAATTTTTATAATCAGCTTCTCAGCATCCCTTCTCCACCATGCTCTGTCAATCCTTCAAGGTCAGTGTTTTGTGTTATCTTTCGACCATGAACATTGATACTAATATCATTATTTTCATCCCATTCAGAATCCCGTAGGCCGGTGTGCCTGCCACCTCAGGATCTTGGCCTTAAAAAAGACGACAATCTGGTTGTGACCGGCTGGGGCCATCTGATGGAAAAAGGTTCCTGGCTTTTTTTAATCCTCCATTTTTTATTTTTTTTTTCTCCCTGGCAGATTCAAATAGACTTGCCATCAAAGGCCTCTCTCGGTATTTAACATTATCTGGCTGTTTTTCCTGCAGGGAATGTGTCTCCAAAGTTACAAAAGGCACAGATCCCTCTGATAGACAGAGCCGAGTGCCAAAGACCAGAGGTGTACGGCTCTTCCGTCACTCCTAGGATGATCTGTGCAGGTTTGCTGCAGGGAGGAGTAGATGCGTGCCAGGTACGTTTTCTGCTTTTCTGTGTACCAATAGTTCATACGAGTGTGATAATGTTATTAATATAACCGTTTGTTTTTTCTCACTCTAAGGGTGATAGTGGTGGTCCTTTGGTGTATTCATCTGACCGCTGGATGTTGGTGGGTGTAGTGAGCTGGGGTGTGGGTTGTGCCAGAGTAAATCGTCCCGGTGTCTACACCAATATGGACCAGATGCTTGACTGGGTCCATTCAGTTATGCAGGTATGAGCATATTGTTCAGGAATTACTGTTTTTGTGTACACCTAGTAATATTGGAATACTCATGGTTGCTTATCATCTTCAGGAGTTTGCGTGAGTCTGGGATGGAGAAGACACCATCAAACCCATAGTACGAATTCACAAAGTTCTCAATGCACAAAAAGGAGATATGGTACTAAAGATAGATTTTGATTTACACAAATGTGCGGATGAATCGCTGTGGGAGTTGTTGGTCAGCATACTCAGGGACTTAAAGGTGCCACGAAAAAGATTTTGCACACTGAAATGTATATTGTATGTATAATGAGGAGACAAGTGGGACAATGCAATCTTAAAGGAACAGTTCAGTCAAAAATTACAATTCAGTCATTTACTCACCCTCATGTCATTCCAAACCTGTAGTACTTTCTTTATTCGGTGGAGCGCAAAAGGAGACATTTTGAAGAATGTTCACGCTTCTCTCCTACATACAATGCACAAACTCTTAGAAATATTGGTTACAAAAGGAGGTTTTCATAGCAATTCCATATATTTATTATTTGGGGTTCCCCAAAGAACCTTTCACTGAACAGTTCTTAGATGAACCATTTTATTATTATTTTTTTGTGTGTAAACACTTTTAGACACTTTAAATTATTAAAGAACTTTTTCTGTGCAATAGAAAGCTAAAGGTTCTTCATGGAAATATAGATGCCAATAAAGAACCTTTACTTTTAAGATTGAAGGGAATGATCTTGTCGATCACTTTAATTGTATGGAGAAGAGCAACTTAGACATTCTGCTACATTTTTGCCCATTTGTGTTCTGCTGAAGAAGGAACATCATAAAGTCATGAGCAAGTGCCAAATGAGGTCCAGCTCCTCCTCTCTGGGCGTCATGGGTGGATCTTGGACAGGTGGAGGGATATGGTTAGATCTTCTAGCTCCAGATTACATCCAGGGAGTGGGAGTTGGAAATCATGCTCCACTCATTGGCCCTGCAGTGAACAGCCTGTCATCATGAGGGTGACTTTTTAAAAAAAATTATATGAGCTGTCTCTTTAATTCAAAGTGACCTAAAATGCACTTTGAGACAGCAGCCACAAGAGGGTTCTGTTTTTTCTCATCTTAAGATGTCTGTACTTTTACTTTTCTCAGGTCTGAGGACTTTTATACTAGGTGCTATGTTATAACCTTGAATTAATGCCAGTGCTCATTTACTCAGCCAAAACACTATGGGTGCCTTTTAAAATGTTTAACAAATCTTAATGGACAAGTTATGGCATCAGTTATAGAGGCCAGCTATTAAGACCAGGATTAAGTGGTCGTCACATTTTTCCCTTTGTGGGGTAGTATTCGATTCTTGAGTTGTAAGACTCTTTTATATGTTCATTTAAACTGCACGCAAAGCTAAAATGATGTCATTCAAACATGTTTTCATGTACTGTTAACTTATGGATGTTGGTTTTTTTATTTCATTTAGGGTGGACTAGTGTAATTAGGACTTTGTTGAGAGTCATCTCAGTGTCAAAAATGTAGCGCGTTTTACCTGAATTCACCCTACTTGTGAAAGTAAAGGATATTTCTTTGTAAATATTGTACAGTTTTGTGTCTGCAATGTCGAATTTAGAATAATAAAGTGAAGTGTGGTCAACGGCTTTGAAGAATTTGTTGTTTCCTCATTCAAAGAGATTGGAGCTGTACTTACATGACTGAAATCTTTGCCCGAGAGGCGTTTCAAAGATGGCCGCCGAGTGAAATGATTTGCCTTAAAGGAACTTTGGTTTCATCAATGACCCCACAAAACAAATGTGATTACCCAAGCAAAAAAAAAAAAAAAACAGCAAACAAACACAAGAAGTCATTTTTTTTTTTTTTTTTTTGCAAACCTTTATTTCTCATAGTGATATATTTATTAGTTTATTCTTTACAATCCAGAGAAATCTACTGCGGTGCATAGTTATGATAAGGGAATATGACATGTTTTTACAAAGGTAAATTTAAAGACAAAAGCTGTACATACATATATTTCTTTAAAATGTTCTCTTTTTTCTGAGTACATGACATGTGTCTACAAGCGTTTAAAGTGCTCAGCCAGAGCCGGTTTTCACAAAACTATTATTCAATGCTATTCATTCGGATCTTTTTACCTTTTGTATTATAACCACTTCCTTTACAACCTTAAAGAAGAGAAGTTAAATGAAAGGAACGTTCTCCTGGGTGTGCTGATGGGTGGTACAGCAGGGCTTGTGTTTAAATAGCTTTGAAAGTTGTATCCTTTAGGCTGTTTTCTTGGTTTACATATAGGAATAAAATCTCTTAAATTTGTCTAGTCTATTTAGTGCACAAATAATACTTATGCACATCTGTAAAATATAAACTTTAAAACTCTACATATCTTCTTATACAATGGCTAGGTTTGGATTAGCATGCTAGCATTCTACTAGTACTATTTTTTACAGTATGCAACACAGTTTTCAAAACGCATGTGATTCCTACCACATTTGCTTACGTGTACAGTATGCATGTGTCATTATTGTTAAAACTATTTTTTAATTTTAATTTTAATTTTTTGGTAATTGAAAAATAAAAATAATAAAATATGAATATTATATGAAGACCTTAAAAAAACTGTAATTTTGACTTGGCGAAATGAAGTACTAAGTAAAATTTTAATATTTTAAAGTTAACTTATATTAATAAATGTGGTAATAGTATATAAATAATACTAGAATTGGTATCCCACAATGCAATGCACCCAATATGACTAGTGGGATTGATTGAACATCTTTTCTGGATTTATTCCCATTAATTTGTACACAAAGTGTTATCTAAAAATTGAAAATATATGTTTCATTTCTGACTGGATGGCATTTAGTGAATTAAATTTAAGACTTAAGTCATGTGAAAACAGTGAAGCATACTGTTTTGCATACTATTTAAAAAAAAAGTGTACAGTATTCAAAGTATACTGTGCAGTATGCAGTTAGCAGTAAACTTATTAGCAGTGTTGGGGAAAGTTACTTTAAAAGGTAATGCATTACAATATTGCGTTACTCCCTAGAAAAATAACTAATTGCATTGCTTAGTTACTTTTCATAGAAATGTTACGTTACGTTACTTTTGCAGCACTTTTTCTCACCTGGGCTGGGCTTGCTTGCTTGTTTTAATAAAAAAATTAAAAAAAGTTGTTGTTTTTTGGCAACTGTAAAGGCCCTTTCACACCAAAAGTGAAATTAATAAACCTTTCAGCTGTGCTGCCATTCTGGATAACGGAAGAATAGGACTCAGGAGAAGAAAGTTAAACACTCTTACATGAGCAATATAAACAAAAACAAAATTAAACCCAAATGTGATGTTTTACTAAAGTCATTTTTGATTATTAGTATGATTAAATTGGATCTTCAAAAGTCAGCAGCAAAGACATTGGTTAATAAAGTGAGTTTAAATACATAAAGTATATTTGTGCATTTTAACGTATTTAATTATTGCAGGTTTGTGTAATATTCGGAGTAAATTTTAAGGAATACTGAAGCTGTTTTTGTGCAAGTGAGATGAGCATGCTCACATTATAGTCTAGAACTACAATAAGTGTTATGTTCACACAGTGCACACAACACCTCAGCTCCTACTCGAGATTTCTCAACATGGAGACAAGAGAGGTGTCAGTCAATAAATTGGAAACCAAAGTAACTTGGGTTAGTTATTTGAAAAAGTAACAAAATATTTTGTTTTCAAATTTAAAAGTAATGCTTTACTTTACTAGTTACTTGAAAAAAAGTAATCTGATAACGTAACTTGTAATGCTTTACCCCCCAACACTGCTTATTTGCCATTCCAAACATAGCCAGTGTGACTGGAATCATTGAATCATTTAAAAATGTTGGAAGTCTTAAAATCCACTAGAGGGAGACAGAGTGTCTTGGAATGTGTTGGAGCACATAGCAGTCCTCACACTCTCTTGGCTTGGCAGTGAGAGCGAGACACCCAGGCAGTAAAATCCAGTTTTTGTTTTTCTTGGAAATCCATTATTTTGTAAGTCAACTTTACAAAATGGCAATCTGCTCCCGTATAGGATCAGATCGAAGAGAGCCAAACTCTCAAATGAATATAAGTACAAGAATTTTAAAAGAGTGCAAGTGGTTTTGGACAACCCACGTATGTAGAACAAATTTTCTCTGCAAAACACAGAGGAACAACTGCGCACATAAAGCACATTTTATATTCCAAATCTCATATTTTCTTTCTACCCAGATCAAGCAGCCTGCCTGAAAATGCAGCTGTAGATATTTACCTTAACATGCATTTTGAGTAAGTAAAATGTATACACTTTTGATAGCACATAATATTTTGGCCTGTTTGGATGAGTATGCTCTTTTTATGATATAAATCAGACATTTCCCTTTAGTTTTCCCTGCCATGGTCCTTCAGATCCAGAGAGAAACGCAACCAGCATGACGTGTGCCGATTCATGGCTCATGGATGGAGTGCTGCATTGCAACACTGCAGCTATGCAGCCTGCTCAGACATTACTAACCGAACACAGATTTGGCTGAGCTGAGCCAGCAGACATGAGCAAACGACCAAGAGACTGCATATTTGTGTCTATCTACACAGCTACGCACTATACCAGTGGTTCTCAACTGTCTGCCAAGCAAATCAAAATGGATCACATGTCTGGTTTTACTGCACAACAGCAGGGAAAATAGTTGCATCACTCGATATATAAATACAAAACAGCTACAAAATAGCCAAATAATAAAGTTAGGAAGAAAAGAAAAATAATTCTGTGGTATTTTGACACATCTTTTACCTGCCACTTGGTAGAAGGTAGTCAAGATTTCTACACAGACAGGTTGTGACCTCCAAAACCACGAACAAAACTACGTTAAATACGGCATTTAGATCTTTGCGCAGTACATGGAAATATGAACAACTTTCAGTATTTGATTCTGAAGGCATTATTGTTTACTTTTGTACAATAAGCATTATTTCTTACGCCGCTTGATGTCCGGTGAAAAGCAAAACCAGTTGAGAACCACCATACTATACTAATCAATAAATATCTGATTTTAATAAATGCAAAATCATTATGAAAAAAGATATATACAAAGTCACAAAAAATGAGCAGAACAGGGATTGGGTTAACATGATTGCTTAAAATAGCTAAATAATAAAAAAGAAGCTCTACTAAAAGTTAAAGTTGCTCATTTGCATACAACAGTCCATTCATAAGAGCCTATACATCCATGTTTTTTTAATTTTCCTTTCTTTTTTTTTTTTTTACAATATTGCTGGTCTACGTAATCTCCTTGTTTATGCGGTCCATAAATACACTGGCTGAAAATGACAAAAGGCAACAAGCAGTAAAAAGCATAACATATTAAAAAAATCAATCAAAGAGGCCATGCGAACAGCTCAACAACAGTTAGGACACTCGGCGCTAATCACATGACTTTACAGTGCATCTGACAGACAGAGCGGCACCAAACCCTTTCTCCAAATCATGGCTTATTTTGACACATTTACGGACACAATTTAAAGGGATTAAATGAAAACTGTCTATAAATACTTGGATTTCATACCGCTCTGTCAAAAGCATCCCAAACAGTTGAGATTGCCAAAGCCCCCTGATTTCTAAAAGAGAGTCAAGTGATTCGGAAGACTGCTAATATGTGCACATATAAGAGATACAGCCATTCAAAGAGACAAATTATTCCTGTTCCCCTATTCGTGATATCACCACTGCAGCTATTCAACTTCATGTTCAAATATCCTGCGATAAATTCTACATCGCTCTTCGCTCTACATATACAATGCACATTCAAAACATATATCTTTCTGAATAAAGTGCCCAGAAACAACCCCTCTGAATTTGCCATAACTACAAACACTGCGTACATTCATCTTTGGGTTATGGCGGAAGACTAGTGAGGGTTTCATTGCATTTTTGCTGAACAATCGCAAAGTGACATTCATCACATGTTATGAATTTGTCAAATTATTTATACTTAAACCAGATATGGATATGAGCGAGAATTGTGCATTTATGGGGTTTCCAATACAAAAGGAAAGAGGAAGACAAACGAAACTAGATGAAGGCAACAGCTAAATCATCCACCGTTCCACTAGCAGTTCTGGTTTGGCACTTGAATCTTAAATAACTCCTGAAACATTTGGAAAGTTGGCTTGTTTTGATAAAACAGAATTCGCTTTAACATCTTAAAGAACAAAAAGTGTTTTCTGCAATTTTTGTGTTTTCGTAAGTTAGCATCGAGCTAATCTGATCTATGAGAAGATTTGAGAGGTTCACGCTAATGCTAGTCACATGTAAGTAGCCATTGAGAGGCATGTGAGGTATTACAATACATTATATTTTGTCACAAAAGTTTTTCACTTGTTTATGTATAGTGTGATGATATGAAAACAGTATTCTTAGCATAGCATCTGTGAGGACTGGTGCAGGTTAGCGCACAGAGGTTGCTAGCTTGCTCGTTCAGATGTCAAAAGTCAACATTAGCAGTTAGCAACAATGGCGGTATGATGTCCTGTGGAGTCTGGATGGTATGATGTTATGATGTATACGACAAGCACAGACTGATCAGTCATGTTTAGATCACGCAAGGAAAGACGAAATGGATACATAGTACACTAGATGTACTGTATAAAACATTCACATGCATTAGGAAAAGTTATTGGTTATTTTTGTTGAAAGCAGCATCAGAAGATCATTCATTTACAGGGAGTTGGTTTCTGGGGATTGTCTTTACATTGGTGTTTATTGTCTAGGTTTTTTTTGTTGTTTTTTTGTTGCTTTTTTTTTTTATGTGAGCATTGTATAATTTATTTATATAGCATTTGAAGGCTCCCAGGAAGCATGTGGAGCTTGAAGCGTTTACAGGCACCTGTGTTTTATCTAAAGCAGAAAACATGAAAAAGAAATGAATAGAATAAACTGTGCTTGGCTGGATCCTGTATATACACCCCTTATCTGCATCTCTGGTAAGTATTTTTTCCCCCTTCTGACCCTCTAAAGAACGCTATTAGACATGAAAAATACTCTACGCAACCTAATTTTCACACACGAAATGTGTCAGAACGCAATTTACAATGAACGGCAGGTTAGTGTTGTATTATCAGCATTGCCACAAGGGGTGCTATTGCGTAGAGTGTGTTTCTGGCCTTCAAGTGCACTCGCATCCTGCTCTTTATGACTCATTATCACTTGTTGGTCACGATCACATGATCACAAAATTGGTCGGAGAGGTTAATAATCAGAATCGGTTAGCTGCTTGAATTGGTGGTAAACATATTCCAATGTCAAGAGGCACCCATGGTTTTATGCGTAAATTGTTTAGTATTTTTCCATAAAGGCGTTTGTTTTGTTACTGACTTGTCAGCTTGTGTGTGATTCCACCTCAGGATCGTTTGGAATGCAGTGTGAAGAAGATGTATAAAGTTGCACGAGAAAAGTTTATCTGAAACATTTCGTTATGTGGTTCTTGTGCTGTCGAGCATTCAAAGGATATGGCAGTTTGTGAAGAAGGCAGTGTGAGTGTGCTGTGTCTCACAGACAAGATAGAGCAGAATGCAAGCACACCAAAGCGTCACCCATCATCTGCGTTCTGTTAGTAGTTCAATAATGCTTTTCTGTCCGGCAAAGGGTATGTGATCCAGCCTACAGCACTTCATATTTTTCCTCAAGCACAGTCTAAAATATATGATGACATATTTATATAGCATTTTTCTCATGAGATAAAGAGAATAAAACTGTCCATTGTTATGACTTTCTTTCAATCTGTTATAGTTATGCATGTATACATATGCTCACATATGTACACATACATGCTGTTTTCATGCCTTTGGTGTTGGTTTGCTGTCTGCTTTGGTTCCCGGGAGGCCATTTTCTGTATTGTCATTCCCTGAAGAGCTCACAAGGCACTCTTTACTATAGGAAAGAGGAAAAAAGACATAGACATTGTAGGACATTGTAACTTTGCCTTGACATAAAAATGTCAATTTATCTGATACTTAAGGTGTGGTCACATTTACTAGTGTTCTGAGAATTTTCAATAGTCATGTATTTCAGGAATACATGAGATTGGGAATTCTGCATAAGGACAAACGATTTACCCATGTAAATTTCACAACTGATTCAAGCTGATCACATGGATTCACCAGGCTGACCAACCCGAAAGTTCAGTTCTGTGTGAGCTGTGCTTCATGGTCACTGCTCTACTGACAACAGACAATGGGCCTTCTATTGCCCATGACCTTTTTGATAATGTGACCGCACCCTATCCCTTATGACATAATTTCATGTTTTGATGTTTTATCATTTTAAACTACTTCATAAAGTTTTCATTTCAAGAATTTTACTCTTTTAATGAGAATGTGTTTTTAAGAATGATTCGGGATTGTAATGAATTTTATTTCAGACAGAGTATATAGAGAAATGTTGTCCTGTGAGGGGTGACCTCTATCACCATTACCCAGAATGCCTTGTTATTGACATTTACTCAAAATGACAGAATGATATTTTTTGACATTTGCTCTGGTCTCACAGGGAGTTTTATAACAGTCACCATGTCAAAGTCACCAGAAGAGCACTGGACCCTAGAGAGTCGCTTCTGTTAGTGTGCAGCACACATGCCACAATTTACAGAGAACAGAAGGGAAGATGACTCTGCATATTTTTTCGTGATGTTGCAAACCACTGCCCTATGTCGATCTATCTATCTATCTATCTATCTATCTATCTATCTATCTATCTAATACTGTATTAGAAACTTACATTGTTTGAAAATATTGATTTATAAAGAAAGCAGATATGTTCCTAATTTTGAGAATTATTATTATTATATATATATTTTCTTTTGTGTAGGCTAGTCCACTGGTAGTGTACATAAGAATTTACTTCAAATCTACTTAACTCTTTCCAAGCCATTGATGACATTTTCTGGCAATCCATGTTTTCACTGTTATATTGTAGGGGGCGCTATTACACATGCTCTGAAAGTACAGAATCTCCAGATCAAAACACAGGTGAAGAAGAAGCAGAAACAAGCAATAGAAGCATTGCTGATGTGCATGTAATCTAACGTGATCATCAGACATTAAACGGCATATACATCAAAACTACCTAACGTTACAGGATGAAATGTCGAACCCAGGAAGAGGTACAGGACTATGGGCAAGCTATGGGGTGTTGATGAAACTGATACTCATTCTTTGTTTTGATCATCGTTCTGAATCCCATCCGGGCGTGGTCTTTGGCAAAAACGTGATTTCCTCAGTTGTTGTTGCTTTTTTTTAATTTATGAAACTTACCCACATTCAAGTGTTGATAAAAAACGTACTCGGTTACTAACGTAACCTCTGTTCTCTCTAGAGAGGGAACGAGTATTGCGTAAGCTAGCTTACGCTGCGGGAAAGTCTCCTTTCTCGAGATACTGAAGCCAAAAATTATCCTAATTTTTTAAAATTTGTCAACGCAGTGCGGCAGCCTGCAGACCTAGGGCAAGCGAGTCGCGTGCCCATTGGCTGCTCTGCCGCAACTGCAGCAGCCTATGGCTGAGCCTTGCGCGTGACGTCACGTCCAATGAGCGCGCTTGGCGCGCTTAGTGCGTCACAGCCCGTAATTAGGGGTGTGGCTTAGCGTATATAAGCAAGGAACAGAGGCTGCTTCGCTGGTTTCTGTCGCATGAAGCGAAATGAGCTCGTGGCGAGAGCACGGCGGGTTACGCAATACTCGTTCCCTCTCTAGAGAGAACAGAGGTTACGTTAGTAACCGAGTACGTTCTCTTACGAGAGGTTCTCTCGTATTGCGTAAGCTAGCTTACGCTGCGGGAACACCTTTGTCAACGCCGTGCGCGCGCCCAGCATCCTGAATGAATCCCATGGGAAGCCCAGGGAACGCGAAGCGGAGCTGGGCGGCCAAGATACCACAGTACACAAGCACATAATATGGGGCAGGGAGCGGCACAGCCGGTCCAACTAACACTTCCATATAGTGTAGCTCAACCAGTAGAGCTAAATCAGCAGCGTAGCCCGCGCACAGACAGTGGGCTGGCTTACGCGAGACTTAGACTGATAGCACTTTGGCCTGCAAAGCGGGAACTTCCAGGTTGTAAAACCTAACAAATGTGGAGGGGGAGGCCCAGCCTGCCGCTGCACAAATGTCATGAATGGGAATCCCACTGGACCACGCCCACGATGAGGCCATGCCTCTGGTGGAGTGTGCCCGAATGCCCAAAGGGCACTGCAGGTTTTTGGATGCGTAAGCAGCTGCGATCGACTATCCATCTGGACAGGGTGTGTTTCGAGGCGGCGAGACCCTTGGTGCGCCCACCAAACGAAACAAAAAGCTGCTCTGAACGCCTGAAGGCGGCGGAGCGCGAAATATAGCTTCTCAGCGCCCTAACTGGGCAGAGGAGGTGACTATCTGCCTCGCAGCCAGTATTCGGCAGGGCTGAAAGGGAAATGACCTGCGCTCTGAAGGGAGTGCCCAAAATTTTTGGGACGTACCCATGCCTCGGTCTGAGAATAACTTTAGAGGCATTAGGTCCGAACTCGAGGCACGCAGCGTTAGTGGATAACGCGTGAAGGTCTCCCACACGTTTTACTGAAGACAGTGCTATCAGAAAAACGGTTTTGAGCGTGAGGTATTTCATGTCCACAGTTTCTAAGGGTTCGAAGGGATGTGCTTTCAGTGCGTCTAAGACCAGTGAAAGATCCCACATAGGAACCGAAGGGGGTCGCGGGGGGTTCATCCTCCTCGCTCCTCTAAGGAAGCGGATGACAAACTCGTTCCTTCCTAATGCGCGGCCCGGCTCTGAAACAGAGAGCGCTGAAATGGCCGCGACATAGACTTTGAGCGTGGAGGGGGACCTGCCCGCGTCCAGTAGCTCTTGAAGGAAGCACAATACTTGCGAGACCCCACATGTCTGTGGATTGAGTCCTCTGGCAGTGCACCATTTGTTAAACACAGACCATTTAGACGTGTAGAGCCGCCTCGTGGAGGGGGCTCTAGATTGTATGATCGTGTTCATCACCCCTTCTGGTAGATCAGCATGTAATTGTTGAGGCTCCACGCATGCAGAGACCAGTGCTCTGGGTGGGGATGCCAAATCGAGCCGCGGGCTTGAGAGAGAAGGTCTCTCCGCACCGGAATCGGCCAAGGGGCTGAGTCTGCCAATTGTATGAGTTCCGGGAACCAAGCTTGGTTCTCCCAGAACGGGGCTATGAGGAGCACTGTGTGGCGCGCTTCCCTGACTCTCTCGATGACCTGGGGCAGCAGAGAGACGGGTGGAAACGCATATAGCGGGCCGCTGGGCCAAGGCTGGGCCAGCGCGTCCTCGCTCTTCGAAAAGAACGCTGGGCAGTGTGCGTTGTCTTTTGACGCAAAGAGGTCGACTTTCGCTCTGCCAAAGCGGCGCCACAGCGACTGGACTGTTTGGGGGTGTAGAGACCACTCCCCAGGGGGAACGTTGTCCCTGGACAGTCTGTCGGGGCCCTCGTTCAGATGGCCAGGCACATGCGATGCTCTCAGAGAGCGCAGAGAGTGCTGAGCCCATACGAGGAGGCGTTCCGTCAGGGCGCAGAGTTGCTTTGATCTGACACCGCCCTGGCGGTTCACATAGGCCACTACTGAAGTGTTGTCCGTGCGGACTAGAACATGGTGACCATGGAGGAAAGGGAGGAAGTGCATGAGCGCTTTCTCGACCGCGAGCATCTCTAGACAGTTTATGTGTAGGAGATTCTCCTGGTCTGACCAGTGGCCAAAGACCGGTCTGCCTTCGAAGAGCGCTCCCCAACCTAGGTTGGACGCGTCTGTTGAGACAACTTTCCGGTGAGAAACCACTCCCATATTCACTCCCGTGTGATACCATTCGGCTGCTAGCCAGGGCTGCAGGGCTGAGACACAGACCTGAGTCACTCTGATTAGCGAGCCGCCGGTCGCCCAGGCTCGATGGGATACGCGCGTTCTCAGCCAGCGTTGAAGCGGGCGCATGCGCAGTAAACCCAGCTGAAGCACTGCTGCAGCTGAGGCCATATGCCCCAGAATGCGCTGAAATGCCTTCAGGGGAACCCGGTTGCCTTCTTTGAAGGATGCAGCGAGGCGCTGGATGCGGCGCGCGCGCTGCTCCGACAATCTGGCCGTCATCGCCACCGAGTCCAGTTCTATTCCGAGAAAGGAAATCGACTGCCGGGGCGAGAGCGAGCTCTTGGTCCAGTTGACCGCTAGACCCAGACCCTCCAGGTGGTCGAGTAGCGCTGTTCTGTGAGACACAAGTTCTGTTTCTGACTGCGCTAGAACGAGCCAATCGTCCAAGTAGTTCAGAATTCGCATTCCCTGACTCCTCAGGGGAGCGAGAGCCGTGTCCATGCATTTCGTAAATGTACGGGGTGCTAAAGACAGGCCGAACGGCAGGACTGTGTATTGATAAGCTCGACCGTCGAAGGCGAATCTCAAAAATGGCCTGTGACGGGGAGTTATCTGGATCTGGAAATACGCGTCTTTCAGATCGAGAGAGATAAACCAGTCTCCTGGGCGAATTTGCGCGAGGATCTGTCTGGTTGTAATCATCCTGAACGGCCGTCTCATGAGAGCCTTGTTCAGATGTCTCAGATCTAAAATAGGTCTTAATGCTCCGTCCTTCTTGGGAACGAGGAAGTAACGGCTGTAAAAGCCTGACTCGCTCAGGGAAGGATGCACCTGTTCTATGGCCCCTTTTCGCAGCAGCTTTGTTATTTCTGCATGAAGCAGATGTGCTGTTTCCAAACTCACTTTCGTTTCCGTCTGCGCTAGAAAGCGCGGAGGGCGACGAGCAAATTGGAGCGAATAACCGTGTCTTATGGTGTTGAGCACCCATTCTGACGCGCCCTGAATAGCCTCCCATGCTTTTGCATGCATAGCTAGGGGTCGAATGGTCTCTGGGTTCAGATCGCCGCGTTGCGCGGGATGGGGAACCTGTATCAGAGAAGACGGGGCGGCGCGCGCGCCGTCGATGCTCGGACACGAGGGCAGAAGGACAGGGCTGGCCGACTGTGCAGAATTTAGTAGCTCGATCTCGGGCGATGGAGCGTGAACTGCTGTCAAATAACCCAGGCGCGAGAGCGGCGTGGGGATTATGGTGTCTGAAAGTGGGCGCGCGTGCTCGTGAGCTGGCGCGGGATTTGCACTTATGACACGGCCAGTGTTTGGGGGCTTTATGAGGTTTGCAACCTGTCTGGCAGAGCGGGCAGTGGGCAGGTGTGAGCACAGGGCTGTGGGCACATTTCCTACACTTGATGCTCGAGCGGAAAGTTTCCGCTTTAAGAGATAGCGCTCTGGACGCGTTGCCATGGGAACCTGGTCTGTGTGAGGCAGTGAGCACACGGGAGTGGGCACTTTTTCTACACTTAATACCCCTGCGGCTTGAGCCGTAGCAATTTGAGGTAACTGAGAGACAGAGCGAGCAGCGAGTAGTTGTGAGCACGGAAGTGTGGGCACATTTACTACATTTAGTACTCGAGCGGTGTGACGGCTGGTCGAGCGCGACCTGGGGCGATTGCCCTGGCGTCGCTGCGAAGCGCTGGGGGGCCTGGAAGAGCGCTGGTTAGAGCTGCGCACAGGAGGCTGAGTTTGAGGGCGGCCTGTGGCTGAGCTCGAACGGCGGGGCAGGAAGAGGTCCATCGCCTGCGACGCCTTCTGTACCTCAGAGAACCGATCCACAATTCCGCTGACCGCAGGGCCAAAGAGGCCGGTGGGCGAGAGTGGTGCGTTGAGAAACACAGCGCGCTCTGACTCACTCATGTCCGCGAGCGTCAACCAGAGGTGTCTGTCGATGACGGTGAGCGCGGCCATGGATCTGCCGATGGCTTGAGCAGCGGTCTTGGTAGCGCGCAGCGCAAGATCCGTAGCGCTGCGCAGATCGGTTAAGGCAGACTGATCCGAGCCCTTCTCGTCCAGTTCACGGAGGAGGTCGGCTTGAAGGATCTGAAGAATAGCCATTGAGTGCAGGGCGGAAGCAGCCTGGCCGGAGGCGGCGAAAGCACGGCCGGCGAGAGCTGAGGTGGTCCTGCAGGCTTTAGACGGCAGGGCAGACTTTGAGCGCCATCTAGCAGACGGCGGGCAAAGGTGCGTTGCCACAGCATCCTCAACGGCGGGGATGCCGTTATAGCCGTTCTCGGCGGCTCCGTCCACCTGGGAGAGAGCCGAGGAGACTGGCGGGCGGAGTCTGGTGGAGAATGGAGCGTTCCAGGACTTAGAGAGCTCGGCGTGGAGCTCAGGCAGGAAGGGTGCTGACCAAGAGGCAGGCGCAGGGCGGCGGCTAGGCAGAAAAAACCCGTCAAGGCGATTGGGCTCCGGCTCCTTAGGTGGGGACCAATCCAGTCCCATTCTCTCGACCGCTAAAGTGAGGAGGCGGAGAAGCTCTGCGTCAACACTAGCGCGGGTTCGAGAAGACTCCAGAGTCGAGGGGGCGGAGCGGTGAGAGCCCGACCACTCCTCGCTGTCAGACGCGAGCAGAGAGCAGCTGTCAGCGGCATCATCTGCATCATCCCCCAGGGCGACGGCAGTGCGGGCAGTGGCCGGCCGCTGCGCGTCGGTGAAGGGTGGGGGGGAAGGAGAGAGCGAGGCTCGCGGGAGAGGTTCCGGCGAGCACTCAGCTGTAGCGTCCAGTTCCGGCGGCCTTTGAGAGCGACGTTTCTTCTTTCGTGGCCCGGAAGAAGCGGCCGGAGAAGATGGAGTTTCTTCAAACTTAGCGAGTCGAGCCCGTAGGGTCGACATCGGTAACTCCTCACACTGTTCGCAGCCGCCCTCGGAGAGAGCGCGAACAGCGTGGTCAAAGCCCAGGCAGAGAGCGCACAGCACGTGGCGGTCTCCGTCGCTGAGCGCGGCTCTGCACGAGCCACAGGATGTGCGAGGCATTTGAAACAACGCCTCGCGCTCTTTTAGATGCAAGTGTGTCGCGGCGGACACACAAACACACAACACAGAGCAGAAAAGGATATAATATGCCGGATAGCGCAGCAGGCAGGGAAGGCTGAAGGCGGCGAGCGGCCGGCGTCCTCAGGCTGAGATCCTCGGCGTGCTGGTCGCTGGATTCGACGGCGGCTTCCTCGGAGATCAGCGATGCGAAGAGCTTCGCTGAAGAGACAGAAATCAGCGAAGCAGCCTCTGTTCCTTGCTTATATACGCTAAGCCACACCCCTAATTACGGGCTGTGACGCACTAAGCGCGCCAAGCGCGCTCATTGGACGTGACGTCACGCGCAAGGCTCAGCCATAGGCTGCTGCAGTTGCCGCAGAGCAGCCAATGGGCACGCGACTCGCTTGCCCTAGGTCTGCAGGCTGCCGCACTGCGTTGACAAATTTTAAAAAATTAGGATAATTTTTGGCTTCAGTATCTCGAGAAAGGAGACTTTCCCGCAGCGTAAGCTAGCTTACGCAATACGAGAGAACCTCTCGTAAGAGAACAATGCATGACGCTAGAATGAAATCATGCATTCTTAAGCAGAGGCTTATATATTCTAGAGCAGAGGCTCTTTTCTTTCTTTTGATAAATTGCGTGTTCAGATATTCATACAACAAAATATTCTGGGGGCCATGAAAGATTTGTGAAAACAATTTAAAAAAAACTCTACCGTGGCTGGCAACTTTTTAAAACAATGCTGGTGGGGAAAGAGTTAAAAGTCTATTTAAGTATAAAAATGAATACCTAAATAGGAACATAGTAGTATACTTAAAGTGAAAAAATAACATAAATACAAAACAATAAGTATGATGTTAAGTTCCTTTAAAGAAGACTATTTGCAGAATAGAGCTAGTAAACAACTAGTTTACTGAGAGAGTATACTTCTAAGTGTACTTTCATAAACTAAAAAATTTGCTACAAGTATGTAACTAGTAAACTGTCAGTATATACTGTAAGTTCGCCTGTAGTATAGTTGCAGTACAACAAAAAATGTATTTGTAAAATAGTTTTGTACTCAAAGTTTACACTTAAAGTATACTAATAAGTATACTTTTATACACTAAAAAGTGGGCCAATTTAGTCCTGAGTAGTAATGAAATAGTACAATTACAAGTATACTACTTGTACATTGATATTAGTATACTTACTACATACTTACTTGTAAGTATTTTTTGTAAGGGATGTATCTTAACACACAACCAAGGGCAGGCTAAAATTCATTGATTAGGTTATAATCTAGTCATAAAAAGTAAGGGAACATTCATTACTGTATAGATTTTGACTCAGGATAAAACTGACTTACTTCTTCTCCTGGACCTGGCTTAGAACGGCGAGGACTACAGCTTTCACCACCATTATGAGAATAATCAGGCCTATGACCCCTCCGAGTACGGACACAATGATTACGGTCAATGTGTTGTCCACCTCTTTCACTGCAAAGACAAACACGTGTCGAGATGCTTTGAGTGCTATAACACATCTTGAAAAAAGACACTGTTTAAAGTACATATAATTACCCTAGTGAAAAATAAATATATTAAGCACTTTAGTTATCCAGAAATAGTGCACTTTGCTTATCTCATCTACACACATACGCAGCAGTTCTCATTTTTAGAAAACCACATTATTACAAGGAACAATATTAACACATGAGCAAAATCATTGTTGTGTCCATGAAGATGTGAAAAAATAGGCATAAATCTTACACATTTACCCAAATTATTATACACCTGTTTAACCGAAGCTAATTTGGGTGGGTTTCTCCCATCCCCATACAATGTCACTTCTCTGTGTTTTACGGCCCTGACGAGAACGTCGGTCTCCTCGGCTGTGAAGCGCTCCTGGCAAATCCGCCGTCTTTTATATCGAAAGCCAAATGGTTCAGAATTCAGCCGTATCAATATTAAAACAACGTCTTCATAACGCCGCCAGGAGAGTCATCATTAACTCTCTGCCCATTTCATGTTTTTAGCCCAAATCAACTCAGATATAGCCTACATAAACAAATGCACTTTGCATAGCACAAGGCTTAATTTAAAGAAGAAAGA
Organism: Rutilus rutilus; assembly: GCF_951802725.1. Lineage (NCBI taxonomy): Eukaryota > Metazoa > Chordata > Actinopteri > Cypriniformes > Leuciscidae > Rutilus > Rutilus rutilus. Next base: position 13,425,804 of record NC_140223.1, read on the forward strand.
AAAACCATGAATAATTTAAACTATATGACATTATGATAACAAACTAACAGTAAAATGTTCCGGAAAAAATATTACTTTTATAGCACAATAACCTGTTTTTGGAATTAGCAGTTTACGTCTTATAATAATTACAAATTCAGAAATGCAGGTTTGTTGTGACTGTGAGTGCAAATCTCAACAGATATTTATTTGACAGGTTTTCACATCAGAGCTGTAAGTGTAAATTTTAGCAAACAAGTTCTCAGATTCAACTGAACTTCCTTTTATACGTGCAATTCACACTGAGCGCTTTATTATAACTATTAATGTCTTTCATAGTTTTCATTTAGGCTACGTGACTGCGGAGACCTGCGTTTATTTTAATTTTTAATTTAGTTTTATCAATATTTTGATTTTGAATTAGTTTTAGTTTTATTTTTCGTGGTAATTTTAGTTTAATTTTAAGCAATTTCGTTATGTGCTTTTGTCTTTTTTTTGTCTTTTTTTTTTGCTATTTAGGTTTAATTTAGGCTATATTAAATTATTTAGGCCTAGCCTATACATATAGTTTAGTTTAAGTTATTTCTTTCCAGTTCATAATTTTAGAGCTTCAACTTCAACTTATTTCAGTCTATTGCAAGGCAACATTTCTAATTTTCGTTAATTTTTTCAACTAATATTATAGGCCCATTTTATTTAGCCTAATTTCAGCTTCATAGGCTCTATGCATGATCGCTTCCGCGTTTTGTCTCAGCCCGCCCAGTTATATCCGGTGCTGCGTTGGAAGCCGTTTTTGCATTAGGTGGAGATAATGGCAAATTACACTCGCTGTTTACAAGAACTTCCAGCAGTTAACGAGAATGATGTTAACAATATTGTGAGGCAGTTAACTGTCACACATAAGAGTAAGAAAGAGAAGTTGTTTAAATTATAAATTTCGAGCTACATCGACAACTTTGAGGGTGAGTATTCTCTCAGTTTCTAAAATCGTTGTCTCCGTTTCTGAGAAAATGAATTTTGTTAAAGTTTTGCCGCTACACTTCGCTATAGAACGCGCTATGCGGAAGTAAAGACGCCGGCTGAGATCCTACCGGAAATACGTCAGCAGCGTTCGTGCATAGAGCCTATTTCAGTTAACTTAAATGCTTAATGTTACGAATTATTTAGGCTAATGCGGGACACCATTAGGCCGGGAGTCGCACACTCAGACAGGCCACCCCGTAAAAATAAAGTTTGATTTGCTACAAATTCCCAGCTTTTGGGTCTTATTTTCCTGACAGGCCATGTCATTGACATTTCAGCACTTCATGAAGGCAGCGACATTAATAGCCTAGTTCTAAGCCAAATGGCAAACTCCATCCTATTGCACTCAATGAGTTGATTAACTCATCCCGTGCTGATTTGATTATCTGAACGTGCTCCTCCCAAACTTTGTCATATTTAATTTAAATATAATTAATGAATGAATTTAAGGGATTGCATAAAGGGAAATTAAGGGATATTTATGCGCAAATTAGCTGGGCATTTATGCGATCCCTAATCGCAGTTAGACATCTGAAATGATTTGACTCTACAGACATTTTTTCTGGTCTCTGATAACGGGAGGGGCGAGCCAGACTACATCGCGCCGGATCTTAAGCTAGACTTTTTTATTTTATTTATTTATTTTTATTTTATTACATTTTTACATTTACATTTACACTTCATACTCAAAGTCATTTACACCGCAAAACAAATCCTCTCCTTGCCATTTTAGCGTTCTTCCAAACGGGATTGTCCTCTCCGACTTGCCGTAGAGTCCTCTAACTCAGTAGAGGACGGGCCATGTAGATGATCTCATAAATCTGCATTCTGAGTGGCGTGTGGCGTCAATTTAACATCTATCGGCGAGTGGCGTTATTTTAATGCGTGGCGGCGTGTGACGTTAACTTATCGCCAGACGGCGCTTATTTAACGCCTGGCGGCGTTATGAAGACGGTGTTTTAATATTGATACGCCGATCAAAAGCACGCGACTTGTGAACCATTTGGCTTTCGATACTCCTCGGCTATTAACCGCTCCTGGCGTGCGCCTGTCAAATCAGCCGTTATAATAGCAATCCGCCATGGAACAAGCGCGCCTGCTCTTAAAGGGAATGTGAGATGTCGCTCTAATTGGTTTATTTCACGTTACGGCCAAACCACACCTATGAATAATGAAGCTACTTCAGACCAACCCATTTTAGGTTTGCGTCAGGCGCAAGAGTAATTTATCCCGCCGGTATAATAGCAACAGCGCCCAAGACCCGCCCACAAAGTTACTTGCATTTCGCGCTTGATACTTAATAGATTTATTTTGTATAGCGCCTTTAAAAGTAGCTTTCTCAAAGCGCTTTACAGACAAGCATAACAGCAAATGAATAAACACAATGGAAATACAAAACAAATAAACACATAAAATCAAGTTCATGTAAAAGCAATCCTAAAATAAAATGTTTTAAGAAGAGATTTAAAAGTCACTAATGTACTTGCTTCCCTGATGTCGGCCGGGAGAGAATTCCAGAGCTTAGGAGCATAGGCAGAAAATGCTCGGTCACCCCACGTATGAAGCCGTGTCTTCGGAACAACCAAAAGACCACTCTGAGAGGAGCGCAAATTGCGACGTGGTGTGTAGGGGATTAATAAGTCAGTCAAATACTGAGGTGCCAGATTGTGCAGAGATTTATAGGCCAGCATAAGGATTTTAAAATCAATACGGTACCTAACAGGTAGCCAGTGCAGGGACTCCAAGACCGGGGTTATATGGTCCCTGGCCCTGACCCCAGAAAGTACTCTAGCAGCTGAATTTTGAAGATATTGCAATTTATCCAATGATGATTTAGATACCCCAACTAGAAGACCATTGCAGTAGTCAATGCGCGAAAAGACAAAAGAGTTTATCAACTTCTCAGCTACCGAAAAGGACAACATAGGACGTAGCCGGGCTATATTTCTAAGGTGATAAAATGATGTCTTAACTGTATTCTGGACAAAAGGCTCAAATGACAGTGTGGCGTCAAATATGACACCCAGATTTTTTAATTTGGTCTTAAACTCCAATGCAACGCCATCAACAGACAGAGTAGGAGACCCAACCTTTCGCAGTTGATGTGGAGATCCAAGGAGCATAACTTCTGTTTTTGAGCCGTTTAGAGACAGAAAATTATTGGACATCCAAGTCTTTATCTCAGCAATACAGTTAGAAAGATGCCCAACGTTCACTTGCTGACCCGGTCTAGTATGTATATAAATCTGTGTATCATCAGCATAAAGGTGATAGTTAAGGTTGAGAGATTGTAGTAATTGACCAAGTGGATAGATGTACATACTAAAGAGTAAAGGACCCAAGACTGACCCTTGTGGAACACCCGTATGAACAGAACCAACTTTGGACCTATAACCACCCATGAAAACAAATTGACTGCGGTCAGTGAAATAGGACTTGAACCAGTCAAGAACAGTCTCTGACAAGCCGAATACATGTTCGAGGCGATCGAGTAGTAGGGCATGGTCAATAGTGTCGAAGGCTGAACTGAGATCCAAGAGAATGAGAACGGACGTGGAGCCGGAGTCGGAGGCAATTAGTAAGTCATTAGCGACTTTCACCAACGCAGTCTCAGTGCTATGTAATTTTCGAAATCCTGATTGATGTGGCTCACATAGTTTATTTTCAATTAAGTGTTTGTTTAATTGAGCTGCAACCACACCCTCCAAGATTTTAGACAGAAATGATAGATTTGAGATTGGGCGATAATTTGACAGATTTCTCACATCAGAATTTTGCTTTTTTAAAACAGGAGTGACTGCAGCAGTTTTAAGTGCTGCTGGCACCTCCCCAATTGATAAAGAGTCATTTATTATAGCAAGAACTGATGGACATAAAGGACCAAAGCAAGATTTAAACAGGCCACCAGGCATGGGATCAAGTATGCAGGTGGTAGCTTTCATACTAGAAACCTGGTTGCAAAGCATCTCAGGTTGCAATAAAGTAAATTTGGATAAAGGAATGCCAGAGAACCTAGGAGTATTAACTGTAAGATCGGCAGACTGCAAGGAATGAATATTTGTGCGAATATTGTAAATTTTTTCACTGAAAGATTTGAGAAACTCATTACACAGCCAGCCAGATGAAGTCAGAGAACTGACACTATCTACATTAAGTAGACTGTTAATTGTATGAAAGAGCTTCCTGGAATTGCTTTGATTAATATCAATAATATTTGAGAAATAGGCAGATCTTGCAGTTTCAATGGCTACTCTGTAGTTTGACAAGCAATCTTTCCAGGCCTGGTGGAACACATTTAAACCAGAGTGACGCCATTTTCGCTCTAATTTCCGACACACAGCCTTCTGTGTACGCAAATCACCATTATACCAGGGGGCTGACTGTGCAAATGAAACATTACGTGTTTTTATGGGTGCAAAGATGTCCAAGTTGGCTGTAAGGACATTATTAAATACTGAAATTTTATCCTCAAGAGGAGCAGAAGACATGCCAACTAATGAAGATACAATCGAGTTTGCAAAGGTAGCATGATCAATTGATTGCCATTTACGGAAAGAAATAGTTCGTGAAGTCTCTCTACTAGAATGAAATGTCTCAATATTAAAAAAGATAGCTAGATGATCAGAAAGTCCAGTATCCACAACAGAGAGATTAGAAAGAGATGAGTCATTTGCAATAATTAAATCTAACGTGTGTCCTTTACAGTGAGTGGGGACATTTACAAACTGAGAAAAATTAAAACAGTCCAAGAGTGATAGAAAATCCTTGGCCAAGGGACAGGCTTTCTGATCTACATGCAGGTTAAAATCACCCAGAATCAAAATTCTCTTAAATCTGACGGACAATATAGAGAGAAGATCAGCAAACTCAGACAGAAAGTCCTTATTTAGTTTAGGAGGTCGATAGATAGTGACCATGGCAGAATGGAGAGCAGAGTGAGTATCAGACACATTTAAACTTTCTTCTTGATTATTTACTTACTTGATTATTTACTTCTTGATTATTACTTGCGTTTCAGATCGTTAAAATAGGGCCCCTAGTTGCTGTAAGGGCAGAATTTAAAAACACAACTTTTGCCTACAGCGAAAATGTAACAATGAGTAAATAAAATAATTGAATTTCTTAAATATTTAAGAACTACTTCAGTAATTAATTTTTGTTGAATCCTCTGTTGACCTGTTATGATTAAATGTGCAATACAATGAACTGTATTTGAGTTCTACCGGTTGAGAATAAAAATAATATCGCCTGCATAAAAGAAATTTACAGGAAATGTGTTTAGAGTTGCAAAAAAAATAATCAAGAAGAAAGTTTTATAATTATGACCTTTACCTTTTCAATAATTTACCCACACTTTGAATATCGGGTATAGCCTGACGTCGTCATACTCAGATTCTAGTCAGAATGTGAGTCTGATACTGTTCCATTGAATTTGATTATGGGGCGTGATCAACCGAACCAGGAAGGAAAATGCCTCTGCACTCAATTGGATAGTCAACGACTCTGCCTACAACCAATCAGAGCAACGGAGTAAGTGACGTATGTTTTTCATTCATGTTTCCGATCTACAAATGCCTTGATCGCGGTTCTCTGTTCCTCTTTTAAAATGAATCCGCTGTCGATATCATCTATAACAGACGCGATGGCGGAATCTACACATAATGTTTTATATACAAAGTTCGAGAGGAGCACGTTCAAATAATCAATCCAATCAACTTGTCATCAAACAATGACCGTCTATGTTCTACACTATCAGCATGAGAGGAAGCATATAGTTATTCACTCAGTCAACTCACCTAACATTCCTTGACAGTTTTCAGCATCCCTCCACTCACTCTCGGCTTGTTCTTCCACAGCCTGGAATACGGGGGGGAGTACTTTGGGTTCGGGCCGAATACCGAGCCCGGAACCTCTCCTCGGACAGCACGCCAAATATGCATTTATTCTATCTGACTTAATTGTAAGTGTGAACTCGTGAAATAACAATTCTCCAGCGGCAGTCATCTTTGTTGTAAACGAATTCAACCCAAGCGCTCGTTGGTGACGTGGATGATTACGTTACGTTGCTCATCTGTCCATCATCGTATAAAGCCCGCCCTGACAATTTGATTGGTCCGAACAATTTTTGTTCGGGCATAATAGCTCCTCAGCGGAGCGAGTCCAGACCGAACTTCCCGACCTAAAAATGTTGTGGGCGGGGCTAAGTTCGGCTGGCATCCAGGCTATATCGGGTAGGCTATAAATGTATTTCTATAGCACTTTTCACAATTTTGCATGGTTGCAAAGCAGCTTTACTTACATATAGAAAGTAGTTACAGAAGTAAATATATGTAATTATGACAAAAAAACAAAAAAAAAACAAAAAAACAACAACAACATAGTCAGTTTGAAATGGTGAAAGAAATTTACGTACCTGATCAGAAGTTTTATTACTTTAATGTATTCCTAATACACTCCCATTGCACTTTGAAATGTGCATTTCTGCAGATTATATTTAATGTTGTGTCTGCAGGCTTTATTTCTTCAACAGCCTCAAGTTTAACGCTCTTTCATGTTCTATACTGTTTCACGTTTATTTTCATGCACATGCAGAGAAATCAGTTTGCTTATAGTAGTATAGAAAGAACACAAATTAACCGCAGTTTTGCTTGCATATATGCGTGGTGGCGCAACTGGTGAAATGAGTGAGCTTGTGTGGCAGCGAGGTTCCTGGTTCGAATCAAGTCTGTTGTCAGAGGATGAAGATGAGGATGAGGATGATGAACTGAAGACAGGATCAAAATAGTATAATAAAACAAAAGGGTGAACTGGTGTAACAGTATGTAGCATACGCATACACAAACAATGACCAACACTGAAGACTGAAAACAGAGGAACTAAACACACAGAGATAACAAACTAAATGATGAGCAGCTGTGGTGGAGGATTAGTGTCCATGGTGACAGATGAGTGGCGGGAAAATAGAACAAAGGAAACATGTGACTGAAGACAAACAAACTAAAAGTCCATGAAGGTGACACCAACTGAACATAAACGTGACATCCGTAGTGGTTCCTACATCAATGTACATACTGTTCCCATTGTCTCACTGATGTTCACCGGATAAGGAAGTTACTGGTAGGCCTATAGGCTACTGGATGTGTCTGTAAAATGTCAGTAAAAGGCAAAATCTTAAGCTGTGCCATTATTTATAAAGGTATTGTATTTGAAGCACACAGTAATGATGCCAATAGCACACTTCAAGTTTACTCTTGCAGTGTACTGTAATTGAATCCTGCATTTCAAAATGTAAGTACAAGTTGAACTTCACCACTACTTTTGGACAACTAAAATGCATTTAGTATAAAATAAGTTGTTCCAATTTAACAGACTTTAAGTATACAAATTTAATCAAATGTGCTTAAGTATACTATTTTTTTTCCACTAGGGTAAGACCTTTTACATTCAACAAAACTTACATTCGTCCACCACATAAAGAGTGAAAATGGCACTATGGTTGCGTTCCTTCTCCTTGGGGTTGCGGGCGAAGCAGATGTACTCTCCCTGGTCCTCGAAGGTGACGTTATGCAGTAAGATGGAGATGTTATTTTTCTTGCTGGAGCCGACAAACTCCACCCGCTCATGATAGATTTTTACATTAGGTTCTACTCCTTCTGCTGGGATAGTGGCCTCACAAAGCTGAGGGAACAGATCACGGGAAATAAATAAATGTCACCACATTAGAAACAAAACATCAAACTGAGTGCCATGTATTTATTTTTGCTTGAATTCACTTTTCAAGATAAATATTTCTCAAAATATACACAGTTTAAATGGGCCATAAATTGAGGAATCAAATTTTCCTTGAGCTTTTGACATATAAGAGGTCATCATACTATAAGAATATATTGTTTCAGAACTGAAACTTCCTTGTTTGTCCCAAAAACAGCTTTTATTGAAACCAAGCTGAGAAAACGACTCGTTTTTGGAATGTGGCGATTTATGACGTCATAGATATTTGAAAGAACGCCTCTGCAGAAGAAGATCAACGCCTACTTCATCATCGCAACTTTGGCCCCGCCCACTGGCGTGTTAGTGATATGATGAGGATAGAAGAGCGATACAGGATAACTGGACTAAAAATAACATTACCTTCCAAAGGATCCTAATGCTAGGAATGTGGTTATTTATTTTCAACAATGTGAATGTCTCAGTTGAGCAATATTTATGTGAATTCTGTACATTTCACTGGGTAAATCGGTGCATGCTTTGCAAACAGACTTTTACGATATGGACTCAACAGTAATGCCACAACATGTAAGTATGTTCATTCTAATACCTGATCTGTGACTTCTGATAAGTAATGATTCATGTACAGTTATATGTTCTTTGTCTCAAAATCGTGTATTGCTGTTTGTGTCAGTAAATCAAAATTCACATTGTTTGATGAAAATAATCTGTTATTTAAATTGTGATTAAATTATATATAGAAATGTAACAAACTAATCATTTGTTTACAGATGTCACCATTTTACAATAGCTACAATAGCTATTTATCATTGCTTTGGCACACAATGCATTCAGTGGCTACTTCTTTTAAATTACACAAATGCTCACTTTTCTCACAAAACCACTGCCAAAACTATATGTACAGGCTAATTTGCATGATTATATGCTCTTAACAAAACTTTTAAACTAACTTTCAAAACCTAGCCTAATACAAAACTGTACAAGACAGTAATTTGCAATATTTCTACACTAAAACCATATTGAAATAAATTCAAAAAAGTCAAAAAAATTAAATACTAAACACAATTAGATGTGGCTGAACACCTACACATGTTTAGTCTTTCAATGTCATTACCATCTATACAAAAGAGAATAAAAATCAAGAATGATTTTGTAATGTAATGTAAACATGGATCATGTAACACACTGCAATTAATTCTAAAGCTGTAATTTTTGTTTTGTAAATAAATATTATGAAATAAATACTGTGTAATGGTAGATGTTGTTAGTGTTGTTTTATGAGTGACAAATTGTGCTTATTGGGTGACAACATTTGCTTTAGTATTAGGGAAGAATGAGTTGATTTGATATCACATTTCTTATGTAAAATGAACTGCTGTGGCAAGATAGAGTTCGATAACTGTGTAAGATAAATAAGATAACTGTGTGAAGCATTATTGTGAAATGGGTAAAGAAAAAAATGTAAAAATGTTCTTCTGTTAGCATGAGCTGCATGAAATCAGTGTGATTGAGAGACGGCTGAATGTCTCACCTTAACCATTGTCCCATTGTCCTTATACTGCCAGTTGAAGTAAAGGTTTTTAATGCCTATGCAGCTGGCGTAAGTGCAGGGTAAGAGCACTGAACTTCCATTCATCACTTCTATGAAATTGACCTTCCCTGTATTCACCTCCAAAGCCTGAGCGTACCACACTCCTGAGAGACATGAAGGAGAGATGAACATCGATTATCAAGACTTATCATCCTAACTCAAACAATTGCCAGGATTGCGAGATACAAGTATGGTTCCCCACAAAGATGCAGTGGTTGCACTTTATTTTACAGTATGTGCACTTACGTGTACACACAGTGTACTTACCTAAGAAAGTACTGGATAGGTAACTGCATGGGTTATGGTTAGGTTTAGGGGTTGGTTCAGGGTTAGTACCTAGTTATTACCCAGTTATTGTAATTACTATAATAAGTACATAGCATGTACATGGGGAACAATTTCTGAAATCCTTGTCCTGAAAATATTTGGTCACCATGAGGAAAACAGCCTACTCTAAAAGAATGCTGGGTTGTTTCAACCCATGTTTGGGCCAAATATGGCCAAACCAAACCATTGGTTTACATTTTTTAATTCAATTTTTAAACCCAACAGTTGGGTTTGTCCACATTTGACCCAAACATGAGTTGAAACAACCCATCTTTTTTTTTTTTTTTTATATTCTGCTTAATCTGCTGACAGACTGAAAACTCACAATCAGGGTTAATAATCAGTTCATAAATGTTGTATTCCCAATAAGAAAAAGAGCCATTCAATTTGACATGCAGAGTTGTTTTCTAACCCAGCTCTGGTATTCGTAGCACGTGTCGTAGCTGAGAGCCATTGCGGGAAGGACTATTTTTAAATGCTTCCATCTCAGTGTTTAATTTCACAAGCAGAGATAACTCTGATGTAAGCATGTAGCTAGGTTATCGTTTTTATACTCTAAGCACAAAAATACACAGCACACAATGTTTTGGGGCCTTAAGACCTACACATTTTTCCATTAAATGGAACTATATCATATCAATACTTTTTTTTTGTATTGTATGAGTGTAGTAGACTTAATTTCAAGTTGTTGTCCTGTGGTGCAACATGTTATGATTTATCTTAAACATTTCCCAAATATAAAGTGACAGTTAAAGTGACATGTGAAGGCCAAGTATGGTAACCCATACTTGGAATTTGTCCTCTGCATTTAACCCATCTAAGTTCGAGCACACACATCAGGAGCAATGAGTAGTGAACACACACTGTAAACCATGGACACACACACATAGCTGTAGGCAATGGCTCCCGGGGAGCGCTCAGGGCAAGGGTACCTCAGTTATTTCCTGCCGGTATTGAGGATCGAACCCGCAACCTTCGGTTTACCAGTCAATACATCATCAATCCTTCTACAAAAATGTGTTTTTGTCTTACCCTGATTAACTATGGTAAACCTATTATAAGTGTTTATATTTTAGACCTGGCGTGAAGATTTTGGCAGGAAATTGTGCACACACGTCAATCGTCCGTGTGTGTCTCGTCATATCCGTAAATAGGAAAAAGTTGCTCCGGCTACTTTGACACATGGTGTGAGTGGCAGAGGTTAGTTGTCACAACGAGTGAGAAAGGTCGACATGGAGCAGCTAAATCTCGAACCTCCGGGGAATCACCAGTTTTAAACAAACGCTGAACATAGGAGATTCTGCTGACAAAAAGAGAGCACGACAGAGCTCTTAATAAAACAAGAAACAACATTGGCTTGGCGAGAACTGAGGGATTTGAAATGTTCTAAAAGTGATGCAGAGATGCCATTTTTATTACTCAATAGGTAAGTAAGGTATTTTATTGAACAGATAAATTGCCATACGTAGCTCTAACAGAGTTAATTGTAAAGTATTATATATTGTGAAGGGTCATTTCATTATGGTTGTTGTAGAACTGTGCTGGAATATATTTTTATACATAAGTACTGTGTCTATGGGTAAAACTACAGTAACGTCTTCAGCTCAGCTTGAGATACTAAACTGAACCTAAACATCTAAACTGGTTATATATCTTAAAGATAGGGTAGGCAATGTTTTTCACAAACACTTTTTGTTTTACTGGTTGAAACTCTCTTCACATCCTGATAGCAATCAATTATAGAAGTGGTCTAAATATTCAAATATGTCTTCTGTGGAAGTCTCAGGAGCAAAAAATGTTCGTCCAATCATTGCATTTGGTCCGAATGCAATAATAGGATGTCCTACCAGCCTGACAACATATGTATTTGCATACCTCCGCGCACCATCACACGTCATCAGCACTTTCCATGAGGCTATGCAGGGTTGTAGACAGACAGTCACCAATCGCCTCAAACAAACAGCAGTCACCTTTAACAGATCCTCCTGAACCAAAACAACAAGCTAATGCTGCGTTCACACTATGTAGTAATTACCATAATTACAAGATGACAACCCGTGACGTTCAACCTGGAGCTGTTCTTTTCTTGGAATTATGCGTTTCCATGGCAACACTATCAACGCCGAAATGAATCTGCAGCATGAGATATAAGGTAATTTAACGCCGTCTCTCGTGACGCTTTGCAGACTCTGCTCTGGCTATCCACGTTCATGTGTTCTGGAGGGAGGGTGGGATCTTATGCTTTTAAAGCTAGCCTGCTATTGTTAGCCTCTCCAAAACAACCTACCCAAGCTTTAATCTTAGTAGCGAATGTTTTATTAGAAATAGGATAACCATATTCATATGCACAGTCACCCAGATCCAAAGCACAACCAAAACATTTTCTCCAAAATGCATGAAGTTTTGTTTTTTAACCGCTAGAGGGTCAAAAGTTACAATGTGTACCTTTAAATTAAAATCATGAAAATATGAATGAAATAAAATGAAAATATCATAAAATGAAAATATCGGTATTGGCCAGAATTTTTATATCACTGCAAACAATATATTTTGATATTTTGCACTTCCATTTTTTGAGGGATTTATTTCTAAGTTTTTCACAATGTATTGTGGGATTGGTTTGACCATTAAGGTTATGTCAGAAGATAATAATTTTTCTACCTTTAACCTGAGATAGACTTTACATCCAAAAAGGCTGTGATGCCCCAAAACAGCAGCTTAGGTAGGCAGAAGATTTGAGACATAGTCAAACTTAAGGCAAGCAGCTTCAGATCAAATAGCCTTGTGCGGCACTTTATATGATGCTGGTTGTTAAGGTCCAGGGTTCAAGGAAGATAACAGCCTCTTCACCAAGATCATATACCTGCCTCCTGTCTGCTGCCTTCTGGCTATTGATCCCTCTAGCTTTGCTCATAGATGGATGACCAGCCATTATAGTGCACTTATTCATCGATGAGGCCACTCTAAAGCTCAGAGAGTTCATTTCTGAGCCTGTCATCACACTGACATACACAGACACTGTGCGGATCACTGATGCGCAAAAGATGCTGTCAAATGGACAGCTGATTTGATCATTCTCCTCCTTTTGGAGATTTTTTTTTCTGTTGTTCTTGATCACTTTCTCTCCTTCAATCAACTAATACTGTATGTTATGGTCTCTGTTAAAAGAGTTATACCATAAAGAGGTCAATTTATAATGCTACAAATATAGGCCTGTATTTTTTGTGCCCAAAACAGTCATAAAGCCATACAAATGAATGTATTGTAACTGAAATATTAACAAGACAGAATAATGATATAACGATTTGATGTTTAACTACAAATTGTTAAAACATGTTTGGCCTGAAAGTGTAAAGTAGTTTTAATAGCTTGAGGTTTGAAGGTTTTACTGTCAGACAGACAGAAAGAAGGTAAGATGACGATAGAAAGACCAATAAAAAATTGTTAGCATGTTTCAGCACATTTCTACCATGTTTTAGCATTGTGCTAACTTGTTTCTAGCATGTTTTGACATGTTGATAATACAATGCTAGGCATTACTAGAATGTTTGAACACATTTTTGGCATGATGCTATATGTTCTTAGCATGTTTCATTGCTAAAATGTTTTAACATGTTACGAACATGATGTTTCTAGCATGCTTCTAGCATGTTTTATCACATTGCTAATGTTCTGAGCTAACAAAAATATGTTCTAAATGTTTTGGAAACGTAAGTTTTGATTATTGTTTATAATATATGGAATTCCCGATTGCATAGATTCCTATTAAACGACTAGATTTCACCTATGATTCGCAGAACAGCGCTTAATGTGGCCGCACATTTATAGGGCTCTATCTTACACCCGGCGCAATACAGCGCCAAGCGCAACGCAAGTGTTTTTTGCTAGTTTCAGTCCGAAGCAGTTATCATTTTCACTCCTGCACCACGTTGTTTAAATAGCAAATGCATTTGCGAGCATTTGTGCGCCCATGGGCGTGCTGGTCTGAAAACGAGGTGTGTTCTGGCGCATTGTTGGCGCGTTGCTTTTTTGAGGCAACAGAAATAGACTGTGCCATTGACCAACTGAAACCTGGTCTAAAGTCAATGGCGCAATATATCTTTTTTTGTTATTTAATGAGTGTGTTAGTAATGTGCGACAATAGGCGGGTCCACAACGCACGTACACTCTAATAAGTACACACTTATTAAACACACAGGGACGCACAGCAGCACACAAACATGCCAAATATTTAAAATAAAAGGATTACAATGTAAAATATTATTATTGTGTACATAAAGATATGGTGGAATCCGGCTTGTCCCGTAGATGGTCTGCTTGTGCACTTTTACCTTGCGCACGAGCAGATCCGTTTGCGCTCTAGAGATGCGTTCAGTCTTTCCACTATCAAATTCCGTCATGTAAATAGCGAATCTGCCATGGCGCGAGCGTAACTGGCATTTAAAAGGAATGGGAGATGAGACTCTGAGGGCCCTATCTTGCACCCAGCGCAATTGACTTTGTACACCGACGCATGTATCATTCCTATTTTGCACCCGCGCACAGCGGACTTTTCCCTCCACAGACGCACGTCGGTAAACTAGGAAATGCATTTGCGCTCCCGGGGGCGGTTCAGCGCAAAGAGGAGGCGTGTTCCGCCGCAAACGTTCCCTGGTGCTATTTTGCAGGTTTAGAAAACAATTCCACCACTGACCAGGAAAAACCTAGTCTAAAGTCAGTGGCGCGTTGCACATGTTATTCATATGCTATTTTAATGGCGCATGCTTGGCCATAATCAATGTAGCGTGTGCACAACACGCATTCACTTTGATTCTCTCATCTACACACAGACACAGCAGTTCTCATTTTTAGAAAACCATACATTATTACAAGGAAAAATATGAACACATGAGGGAAATCATTGTTGTGTCCATGAAGATGTGAAAAAAATAGGCATAAATCTAGCTTACACATTTACCCAAATTTTTATACGCCTGTTTAACCGAAGCTAATTTGGGTGGGTTTCTCCATCCCCATACAATGTCACTTCTCTGTGTTTTACGGCCCTGACGAGAACGTCGGTTTCCTCGGCTGTGAACCGCTCCTGGCGTGCGCCTGGCAAATCCGCCGTTATAATAGCAATCCGCCATGGAAAAAGCGCGTCTGCTCTTAAAGGGAATGTGAGATGTCGCTCTAATTGGTTTATTTCACGTTACGCCCAAACCACACCTATGAATAATGAAGCTACTTCAGACCAACCCATTTTAGATTTGCGTCGGGTGCAAGAGTCATTTATCCCGCCGGTATAATAGCAACAGCGCCCAAGACCCGCCCACAAAGTTACTTGCGTTTCGTGCTTGATACTTGCGTTTCAGATCGTTAAAATTGGGCCCTGATTGGTTTAACGCACGTAAATCCCAAAACACACCCATTACTCATTATGAGAATAAGAACAACCCTTTTAGACAATTTTTCCGACCATTTTTCCCGTCATTAAACTAGCAAAAGTGGATTCTGACACGCCCTAAGTGCGCTTTAGACCATGCGCTTAGATCGTTAAAATAGGGCCCAAAATGTTTTAAAAATGTTGCTTTGCATTGTAAGCATGTTTTAAAGGCACATATTTCACACCAAATAAATGATTAGGCCTGCTATTATATTATAAGTGCAGAAAACATTAAAAATGAGAAACAACAGTCTACTTTAGCACATATGGCAAGGAAGTGTTTCATTCAAGTGCAAACATTCTATCCTGAAAAAGAGCAGAAGAAAGTGGAAAGCAAGAACATGTCTGGTCCTCTGCAATCCGGCAAATCGTTTTATTGCTTTTCATCACTCTGTTATAGAAAACAGTGGGACTTAACAGCCCAGCGGTTTTGATAATTAATCCAACCAAAGCAATTGTAGAACAAGTGCTGAACAAGACTTCTCACTGCTATGGATAGCACACCTTCAGCAGTGTGGATCCGCTTGCAACCGCTTACATTTACACCTCAACAAAACTCTGCCCACCCAGTCATAGTAAGGAAACAGAATAGATATTATTCCAAACACCACAAGACGCAATGATAATTAAGGGGAAGTCTGCCAAAATGTGCCATATTCTGGCTCTGCATATTTACTTTTATTCATTTAGCAGACTTACGAAGAATACCAATGTTGAACCTCTGGGAAAGAAATGATGACTAAATCAGCGGATTACTTGTGTGTGTCCATCATATGACTTGGTGTGTCTAATCTACAAACTGGTTTAATTAAACGCTAACCTTCATCCCTACAGTCTCCATTCCATTTCATCATTTTCACTGCCATTGTGTTTGGATAAATTCCTCAACTTAATTATTAAAACCTACAATGTTTTCATTCAGTCGCTGTGGAATTTAATTAAAACCCAATCTCATTTTAGGAATACCTGAACCCCACCTCCCTCCCTCTCTATCTCTCTGATTTTACTGAACATGTTCGGTGGCCCATGTTATTTATTGCCTTTGTCTGTCGACAGTTGCGCCTTAGCTGTCCTTGGGGTGCTGCTATATGTTATTTATAGAGTGAATTGAGGCACGCTGTATATTCACTCTGATCTGTTTAGCGTAGGTGACATGCCATTCTGTGTGCCATGATGGCATTATCAACACCAAAGCAGAATGAGAAAGTTCATGGTCACTGTTACGCCTGGACTCTGGGTGGATCTGTGGTGCATTAACTTAAAGCTTGTTTTCAAAGTTTATAAATAGTTCTGCATCCTTAAAGTATAGCAGTGTTGTTTTAGTATAATTCAGATACTATTATAGTTTTAATAGTTTATTTAAAATATTAATAATATATATGCCTGGTTTCACAGACAGGGCTTAGATTAAGCCAGGATTAGGCATTAGTTCAATTAGGGCATTTAAGTAGCTTTTATAAATGTGCCTTAGAAAAAAAACTTACGGGTGTGTATCTTGAGACAAAACAATGGCTCTGACATATTTTAAGATACTGTCTATCAGTGCTTTCAGTTAAAACAGCTCAAACATGCATTTTAGTCTGGGACTAGGCTTAAGCCTTGTCTGTGAAACCGGGGGATAAATTAATATTTTTTGTTTTTGTTTTGTATTCTTGTCAGTTTCATACACAGTATTTATGTCTAATGTCCATATATTTTTCAGTTTTAGTTTAATTTATTTTAGTACATCAAGGCCTGGTTTCACAGACATGGCTTAGATTAAACCAGGATTAGGCCTTAATTCAATTATGACATATAAGTAGCTTTTATAAAAGTGCCTTATAAAAACACATAAATGGGGGAATCTTGAGAAATAATGGCAGTGTTGCTTTCAGTTAAAACATGCATTTCAGTCTGGGACTAGCCTTGTCTGAAACCGGGGGCAAGTTAAACTAAATGAAAATGAGAAATGTTGCCATGGAAACTACCTGAAATAAAATACATTTATTTGTTCAGTATGGTATCATTATCTTTATAGTTATCCTTCTTGAAGTGAACAGGCCTTTAGTGCGCCAACTGTTTTTTTTCCAATGCATTGACAACAAATTCTTTGCATGCAGAATGCATGAATCGGAAGAATCAAATGGCAGCTCGATATATATTGATATTCAACCGCACATGAGCGTGGATGGCGAGTTCGACACATGCGCAGTACAATTTTTTTTTTTTTTATATTCTACCAGGCGTCTATCAGTGGATCCCTAATATATCCGGTGATATACGGATCCGGATTCTCTGTTGCTCTGGCCAAAGAGGTTGAGTTTTATACGCTCAGAGGAACAACACCCAATCCTTAAAGGGATAGTTCGGCCAAAAATGATATTTAACCCATGATTTACTCACCCTCAAGCCGTTCGAGATGCATATGTCAATCTTTTTTCAGACTAACACATTTTCAGTTATTTTAGAAAATGTCTTAGATCGACGCGCGTTCACGGAGATGGATGCTGGCGTAGGAAGCGTTGTGACGTACGAATGTAGAGTTTTGTTTTGCTCTGCTCTCTGGCTGCGCTATCACGTTCGTTCTACGTCACAATGCTTCCTACGCTACGTCCTACGTCATACGCCAGCATCCATCTCCGTGAACGTGCGTCGACCACAACCGGAAGCCAGTTATTTTCATTTATAAAGTTTTAAATATGTATATTTTTACGACAAAACCGCACGGATTACCCTCAGAAGGCCTTCATTTATCCCCCTGGAGCCGGATGGATTACTTTTGTGAAGGATGCATGCACATTTTGGGACTTGGAGGAGGTGGACCCCATAGCTTCACACTATAACCACTGAAAGATCTAAGACATTTTCTAAAATAACAAAAAAGATTTAAATATGCATCTCGAACAGCTTGAGGGTGAGTAAATCATGGGTTTAATATCATTTTTGGCCGAACTATCCCTTTAAGTCAACAAATGCTTCCGTGGAAACTAAGTTCTTACTCTGCATACACATCCATGTCTCTGACTCTTCCAGCACACCCACTCCCTGTCTCCCACTCTTGCATGTATATCCAAGAACACTATCACAGAATACAATGATTACAAATTATTATGAATACAAATAAAGAATGATAATATTAAATAATAACATTTTAGTCTTCAGCTCCTGCGCTCAGTACCAATTTGGCACCGAAGTTGGTACCAATGACAACACTGAAATCAAGTTCTGAACAAACGCTCGTCTATTTTTCTTTATTAGCTGTGAATAATGGCGTGGCGCGTTATGCACGCACAAAACACTCGCTGTAGCAGAAAAGCCGAGTCTGACAATCACACAATCGAAAACGTGCATAAATATTTGAGGTCAATCAAGGTACGTATATGTACGTATACATATATTCGTATATCAAGGTACGAATTGCAGGGAAATGGAAGCGTCAGCGTAAGTTCTACCAGAAAGACTCTATTGTCACGTCACTAATATGTAATTTCGCACCACCAATCACAGTTCAACATCAGATATAAAGACTGACCTTACCTCCCCCTTTTCGTTGCTGTAGGTGTCGTAGAAAAGTTTTCCCCCATCCTCCCCACCACCACCAGGTATAGGCTCCTGTCCAACCGTCAGGGGGTTTAGGCTCCGCCCCTGTCCAGACCATCAGGCAGGACCTACCGGCTAACTCACCGACCCAGACGGAGGACAGAGCCCACGCCAAAGAACCGAGACGGAGCTTGTCGAGCATCAATTTTATTCCGTCTGTAATCTTTCACAAATAAATCTATTGCATTCAATAATTCTCTCCTGAGTCTTTTTGGTAGAATTTAATATATCTTCATGAATATATATGCTCATATGTACTTGTAAATATACATTTCTACTGTTCTGACTGATTTTAAAGGCCCACTGAAGTGCATTGAAACGCGCAGCATTAGTCAATGTGTTAACGAAAACAAGGCGGGCATATTGAACAGCTCCTCCCCTTTATATAATAGCCAATAGGGTTTAGTTTATTTCACAGCTCGGCCTGAGCCGTTGAGCTCAGTAAAGCTGCAGTTTCCTTCTAATCTCCTGCATATCGCTTTAAAATATAGCATTCTTTGCAGAATTCAAATGGGTCCGATACGTTTTCTGTGGTGACACTAACGTGAAACCAGACTTCATTCACCTGATTAAAAGCATATTTACATTGTCTGAATAATTCACTATCCCCTATATATTGCACTATGTGCCATTCACTATGTATAAAATAGTAAATAGGACTGATGGGAATGTGAAGGGATTGTTTTGGATTATATTCACTGTTTACACTTTTTGCCTTCTGACAGGGTGAGTTGGGTGGCAACAGACGGAGGAGAAAGACCTTGATGCTCTCTGACGGTGGAACAGATGTCCTATTGAGACCAACGTGTACTGCTGTGCCAGACAAGAACGATACAAACTCACACATGCTTCTCTTCCAAATAGAATAAGGTATTACAGAAAACAGTGTCTTTTGAGTGAATGTTTGTTTGATATGTAGACAATGACAAAGCACTGACTAACAAGTAATCATGCGGCCAAAAGGAGATTTGCTGTTTATACGCTTGATAGTAACATGCATTATATTTCAGCTGCCAACTTATGATTTAATTACCTTAGTGAGGTTGTGTATCTTTCACTATTCAACTCAGAGTTCCTCCTAAAATGTCAAACAATGTTTTGTTTGAAATTAAATGCAACTGAAATGGATTTAAATTAATTTAAGTGTAGTTTTAATTCAGAAATACCTGCCACCTGAATAATGGTCCCTCCTAATACCGTAGTTGCAAAGCTGAACGTCAGTGAATAATTCATCTTCTCAACTCAGACCTTTTTTTTTTTGCTGAGTGAACTGTTTCAGGATGAGTTCACTTTTACCTCCGGGTAAGGTCAGCATGTGGGGGACACTCTGATTTGTCTTTTATTTTTGCCTTTTATCCCAGGTCTTTAAACTGTCTGAAATTCTGATAGGTGGCTTTCGTCCATCCACATCCAGCTAAAAGTGCTCCACATTCCTCAAAGCCATTACATCCTCTTTCTCTTTACCTCTTTAGATTTCCTCCTTACTCACTCTTAACACTGCCATTTTATCCCTTTCTTCATATCCAGCCATTTCTCTTTCACTTCATGGTTTTCTTCACAGTAAAAAAAAAAAAAAATCCTGTTAAACTTTTGGTAAAAAAATATATTGTACATTTCGTATTTTACCTATTAACATTTAATACAATGTTAATATGATTTGAATGATGTATTAGTACATTTTGAAATTAAAATGAACTAAGATTAATAAATAATTTAGAAGTATTGTTCATTCTTAGTTCACGTTAACTAAAGTAGTTAGCCAGACATCAACATAGTGTCGGCCCAGATCCGGGTACACGTGGATTCCACACGGCCCAAATGTGGGCCAGATCTGGGCCGATACTAGGTTGCTGTCTGCTAATGTTAACTAATGAAACCTTTTTGAAAAGTGTTGCCAAAATTGTGTGTGTATGTACATAAATAATTACTGTATAATTATATTCACTTATATTCTTGCATTCATCTTCTCTTAAATGACTAAATTAATTTTATACTGCAGCAGACAATATAATCACCATTGCTGCTGGTTTTTCTTCCTCACTCATTCTCCAACCCTCCATCTTCTCTCTGTACCTTCCATTCACCCCATCTCCTTCCATTGGCCCTAATTCCCCATGAGAGACTCTGAGTGCAGTCTATAGGATAAGCGGGAGGGGCTCTGGCTTACAATAATGCTTTCTCACTTAATGTACAGACTACGGCATTGCGCTGAAATGGGGAGGGCATCATTCTGATCATTTTACCACAAGCCACTATGTCAAGTGGTTTCCGTTTTTATTGATGGATGACTTCCAAGCAGATGATCCAGGTTGTTTAGTGTTTCTTATGGATGGGCAGTCAGTTAGTCATAGATTCCCACAAGAAAGAAAAATTACAAATGAGATGTCTTTATAGACATATTGTAGAATCTTATTCAGCTTCAACTCCCAGATTGTTTTTCTGTGAAGAAGACCTCAGTAATCTCACGTGTCTCCTCTAAAGTTTTAGTGTCTCATTGGCTCAAACTGTGCTCAGATTTGCCAAATGGCAAAATTTGAAATAAGTCAGAGATTTCAATAAGAAATTATACATTTATCATTAGAGGTCTTCATCATCTTCATCTTCAGCTATCTGAGCCGCTCAGTTTGCTTATGCCATTGCATGATCCTCGCTGGATATTATCTTGTATTGCAGCCGAGTGGCTCTGATTTTTTTGTGGGTGTTGTGGAGGATGAAATTGACATTCATGAAAGCTTTAGCGTAAGTTCTGCCAGGAAGCCTCAATCAGCGCGTCATATATTACCTCACTTCTAACCAATCATGTGTTAACACTCGCAGTATAAAAGATTGGTACTTACATTTGTCTGAGTTCGTAGATGCTGACGCTGCCAATTACCTCCATCCTCCCCAACCACCACCAAGATGGTACCTTCCCCTTCATCCTCCCCACCACCACCAGGATGGTCCCTTCCTTTACCTCCAGGGGGTCGGCTGCGCCCCTGCCTTCATCTTCAGGCAGGATATGCATGCAGCTTCCGCTACCCTCGCATTGCGCGCTAAGGATGGGGCCTACGCCAAAGAACTTTATAAATGTATGCTTGCTGGGCTGTTAATAAATATACGCTTGTTATATCAATTTATCTCCCGAGTCTTTCTGGTAGAAATGCTGTACCCACCACGCCAGAGTCTCCAGCCGTCATGGCCGCCATGTCAGAGTCTCCAGCCGTCATGGATGCTGCAACTCAAGCTACTGAAGTGGTCCCTAGTGCTTTGAGACTGGCTTCCAGTTTAGTGGACCAACCGCTGATGTCTGTGCGAGCGGCTGGCATTTAGCATCCACTCCTGAATACCCAGAACACTCAGTCTGCCCTGACACAACCACGGAGGTCGATCCTGGACACACAGTCTGCCCTGACACGACCACGGAGGTCATTCCCGGACACACAGTCTGCCCTGACACAACCACGGAGGTCGTTCCCGGACACTCAGATTCAGACTCAGACTCTGAATCTAGTTTTACATTCATTTACAGAAATCAACTGCGTGGATGAAAACTGCTGATGTTATCGGATTTTCAGGTGATATTCTAAATTCATTCAGTTAACGGACGCTCTGAGGTAAAGTGTTCAGACTGCAGACTTTAGTTTGCAACGATTGTATTTACTTGTACAGTACAATCATAACATAGTACAGACATTATCTTAATTCCATAATGTCCTTAAACATAACAATATTGCTGGCCATGAACTGAGAAAATGCGTGTCCGGTGTGCGATACCTCGAGTTGTCCTAGACGCGGCGCGGTGTGCGGGCCGGCCCCCTTTAGACCTAAGTTAGCCTGGGGGTAAGGTGTCTAATTTTTTTGGTCTAAATTAAGTCAGTCTTTATTTTTGTGAAACAGTCTAACTTGCATTAGACTAGTCTATGAGCAAATTTTAGACTTGTCTAACACTATAGACCGGTCTAAAATAGCTTTGTGAAACCGGCCCCTGGTCACCTACTCTGCATGCTGGTCACCTGCTCTGCCTGCTCCACCCTGGTCACCTGCTCTGCCTGCTCCACCCTGGTCACCTGCTCTGCATGCTCCACCCTGGTCACCTGCTCTGCCTGTTCCACCCTGGTCACCTACTCTGCCTGTTCCACCCTGGTCACCTGCTCTGCCTGCTCCACCCTGGTCACCTGCTCTGCCTGCTCCACCCTGGTCACCTGCTCTGCCTGTTCCACCCTGGTCACCTACTCTGCATGCTCCACCCTGGTCACCTACTCTGCCTGTTCCACCCTGGTCACTTACTCTGCCTGCTCCACCCTGGTCACCTACTCTGCCTGTTCCACCCTGGTCACCTACTCTGCCTGTTCCACCCTGGTCACCTACTCTGCCTGTTCCACCCTGGTCACCTACTCTGCCTGCTAGGGATCCAAACACAATCCCTAATTTGGATTGTTTGACCGTGTGTTTGACCCTGTGCTGGATTAAGATTCTGGAATGTCCCAATAAAGCTGCATTTGGACCTTCAACCCAAGTCTTGGAGCAGTATGTAACGATAAAAAATACGATAAATAATGATAATAAAATTGGTCTAGACCAGGGTTCCTCAATTGGTTTTTACCAAGGGCCAAATTCTGCCGACAATACAAAGCCAAGGGCCACCGACCAAAATATTATGACCTTAATGTTTGCTCTTCTGCTATTATTGTTGTTGTTGTTGTTGTTTTGTTAAAAGAGTCACAAATCACAATATAATTATTCTGATTTTATTCTGATTTTATTTATTAATTTATTTTTCTCATTAGTCTGTTTTATTCAAGCAATTATGAGCATTTTTGTATTCAGATAAAGAAAACTAAAGAACTTTGCATGGTGGATATTAAAAACAAATGAACAAACAACAACTCTGGATCTCCATGTCTGCATGGGAGTCGACTGATCCTGCTCATCACCACACTGGATCTCTTCTCATCAATTTCCCTAAGCAGATTCAATTATTAGACCTATCAGCATTAACATTTTATTGTTCTTACTTGGATCAAACTAAAAGTATTAACTGTCATGTACTCACCATTCAATGAGAGAAGTGACAGCGAGAGGCTGAAGCAATAGCTCTGATGTTAGGGCTATATTCTGTTGTAGCAATTCCGAGACACTGATCAAGATGCACACTGGACAGTCTGTTTCTATCCTGGTTCTTGATGTTGTTCATTATAGAAAACGATGACTCACAGATGCAAGTGGATGGGAACATTGAAAGAAGGAACATTGCAATAATTCTGCTGTTCTTGAATTTAGCTTGAGAAACCACTTTTGTCCAAAAGTCGCTCACACTAGCCTCCTTGTGTTGCTCTCTAATCAAGTGAGACTTTGACATTTCCAAAATCTCCAGCTGCAAAGATGCTTCATCCAAGGATGAAACCAGGCGTTTGGCCTCAGCAGTCCATTGTCCATCTGCTGGGACTGAAAATGGCTGTCTTAGGAAGAGAAGGAGTTCACTTGACAGGTTAAAGCTCTGAAATCGCTCTTTGAAATTCTCTGCCAGTCTCATCACAAAGTCGCGCATTAACGGGTCCTCTTGCACCTGGTGTTTCTCGCAGTGCTGTTGTAAATACGGAAAGTGCAGCTTTCTCCCTTGAAGATCCCGCTCAAAAAGGGTCAGCTTTAAACGAAAAGCTTCAACCGCTTCGTACATGTCAGCAATAGTGTGGTTCTTGCCTTGCAATTGCAAATTAAGCTGATTTAGGTGAGACATGATATCGCACAAAAAATGCACGAATGCCATTTCTGTGTTGTCGGTCAAAATCTTCAGAAATGTCTCTGCCTTTTGGCTTTGAAGGCTACTTAAAAATGAACAAAGTTCATTTTGAAGTTCACACACTCTTTCCAGCACACGGCCCTTGCTCAACCATCGGACATCATTGTGCAGCAATAGATCGTGCCGTTCTGCGGACATTTCCTCCAGCAAGGCTCGGAAAAGGCGATGTTGCAGACCAGAACTCGCGCGAATAAAGTTTACCAGCCTCATCACAGTATCCATTGTCTCTTTTATTTTTCCAGACAATTTGGCGCATAACACCGATTTATGAATAATACAGTGAAATGCTATGAGTTTTGGATTGACAGCAGCTAGCCTGCTTATCAGGCCTCTGTGATGTCCGACCATTGACGGAGCCCCGTCAGTGACAACTGACACAACTTTGCTTAAATCTAATCCATTCTTTTCAAAGAATTGCATCAGTTCGTTAAAAATAATTTCTCCGGTTGTACGTCCCTGTATTGGCAGCAAACAAAGCAGCTCTTCGCGGAAAACCTTCCCATCAAAAAATCTGACGAACACTGACAGCTGTTCAATGTCGGTTCGGTCGCAAGACGAGTCTATTGCAAGTGACCTGACTTCGGCTTTCTTTATGTCGGATAAAAGATTGGACAGACACTCACCCGCCAATGCCTCTACTCTTCTTGTTGCCGTGCAATCGGATAATGGTACCTTCTGTAATAGCTCCACAACCATTTTTTTCGTTTTCTCATCGTGATTTAAAACTTCATCCACCATGTCAATCGCACAGGTTTTAATTAATTCGGCATCTGTGAACGGCTTTTTGGCCTTTGCCAGGTTCCAAGCCACACGTAAGGATGCTGCGGTGGCATTCTCCTGTATGGATGTGGTTTTATGAATAACAGCAACTGATTGCTTGTAAGCTGCTACCAATTGTGTTACCTTCTGTTTGCGACTCTCAGAATGTTCAGGAAAATTGCTGTTAAAATTGCAGTGCAATGAGTTGAAATGGCGTTTGATATTATCAGCCTTACAGACAGCCACGGTCTGCGTGCATATCAAACACGTTGGCTTTGCGTTGTTGTGGTCAGGCAAAATAAAACAAAATTGTTCAGTCCATTCAGATTTGAATCGTCCATTTTCTGTGTCCACTTTTCTTTTCTTAACACTTGCCATTTTCGATGTGCGCGAATGCTGTCAGATACTGCGTTTGAATTTTTACGCCAGTGACGTGCTTACGCTGATGTTACCATGACAACCTTGAAATAAGCGCGGGCCAAACATTTTCCTCTCACGGGCCTATTGAGGAACCCTGGTCTAGACAATATCATCATAGTGTAAAATTGTGAATTGAGAATAAGCAATTATTTTCCTTTAGTCAATTAAATAAATAAATGGTTGATAAAAATTACCCACAAGGCTATTTAAAGGCCAAAATTGTTTAGATTCTACAGTTAAGATGAAATAAAACAAAAAAAAATACAACCAAATTAGCCAGTTTAAAACAAAAAAACAAAAATTTCTAAGAGAAATTATATTATTCTGTCATAGATCTGATTCACATAATAACTTCCCTTTAAATCTACACCCACCTTTCTACTGACTATCACTCTAGAGAACAAAACTAATTAAAGCAAACAATCCCCCTTTCTCCCATTACTCTGACCTTCATAAGCATCTTTTTCTTTCCCGTATTCAGGCCATCAATTTTCAGTCAACTATCATATCTCATTATCTCTATCCCAGACAAGCCATTCCCTTGACTATAAGTTAAAGTTCCTCATTGCAATATAATAGTGAATAATGTAACAGTTGCGGATTTGAGCAATTGTGATTCTATAAAGTTAATTTAAAATGAATATTTGTTTACAGTACAGCACATACATAGTATGTGTGCTATTAATTTATTTGGTCAATGAGATGCTAAAAAGATAATCAAATGTTTTAAAATCAGTCATAAGATGCCTCACAATAATTTATTATATGAAGGTAATGAAGTTGTAGATATCCTAAAAACAGAAATGAAATAAATACAAATCAACTATATTATGAATGAAACATTTGGGAGCATATGAAACAACTGAGTAGAAATGAGAGACAAGGAAAAACCAGAATCCTTTCTGGAAATATCACTGGATATTTTTGTGCAATATTTATAAGAAATCATTTATTAAGATTCATTTATTTTCCCTTTTTACCATATAAATATTTTAATCACCACTTAAGAATTGTTTTTGTTTTCCTTTTTCATATA
This sequence comes from Rutilus rutilus, assembly GCF_951802725.1. Classification (NCBI taxonomy): domain Eukaryota; kingdom Metazoa; phylum Chordata; class Actinopteri; order Cypriniformes; family Leuciscidae; genus Rutilus; species Rutilus rutilus. The sequence goes on from NC_140223.1 coordinate 13,452,454, forward strand.
CAGTATACACACAATTGCATATACATGTCTGTTTGTTTATATATGTGACTTTATGTCCATTTATACTTTTGCTTTTTGAAAGTCCACAGTTAAGTGTACATTTTCGTTTTATATATATAAATATATAAAAAGAGAGGAGTTGAGATTTATATATATATATATATATATATACATATGGGAGATAATCAATACCCATAATACACACCACAAACACTAATCTGTACTGGAATGAGGTTCATATTGCTACTTAATAGGACACATGGAGTAGATGGAGAAAAAAGAGAGGAGTTGAGTGAAAGAAATTGAGGAGAGTGCTGGATAACAATGACTGCTCTCTGTAACAGAACTCCACGTCTTGCTCAGAACATCCTATGACATCAGCATATCATGCACACTTACTGTTAGATTAAACCAAAGACCCTTTAAGGCCTGGGTCATTCTCAATGCAGCCTCAACAAATAGGATGTTTGATTGTTTAAATTGAAAGACAAACCTTTTACGCAGCATATTTAGCATTGCAATGATGGCAAGATTTAGATGGTTACCTTTGGCTTTTAGCCCCTGCCAGTAGATGCTTTTACTACATCAGCATCAAAACAATAACGGCCATTCAAAAGTAATTATTTTGATTGGATGTTGCAATTACTTGATGTTGTGCGCCATTTGTGAGACACAATTGTTTACCAATTGTCTCACAAATTTGTTTTTTTCTGGAACTGAGCCGGGTCACACACAAGGAACTACATGTGAGGAACTGCAGTTGAGATGAATGGAAATGCTAAGGAATATACTTTATTTCAATACAGCCAAAAACCTAATAAAGCCGTTTTCATTTACATATTGTTTCTGTTTCTGGAACAAGTGTGAAACAGTGACTGAAATGCAATGTCTAAAATCCATTAAGACAACATGCTAATCGGCAGTTACTTCCAATCTACATTTCTGCATCCTAATTTTTTATCACAGCTAAAATCCTGACAAAATCATCATACACAATCATCTCTTCTATTGAACATTGCTAAGGTATGTCCAAATTGCCAGATTGGTTGTTTCTTGTTTTTTTGTTGTTTAAAAAAAAAAAAAGTTGCTAAAGGGGTATGAAAATCAATAAATTTAGCATTTATTGTGGGCGTCACTGACACCCTGTGTGTAGGGTGTAGACAGAGACCCTGTCTATATTTACTTATATTTACTTTATTTATATTTATATTTATATATATTTTATTTATATTTACTTATTTTGTAGACCCTTACAAAAATAAGTATACTTCAAGTTAATTTTACTGGAGTAAAGTTCAAGTATATTTTAAATATACTTTATTTACTCATTCAATTCAATCCAATTCACATTTATTTGTATAGCGCTTTTCACAATAAACATCGTTTCAAAGCAGCTTTACAGAAAATGCATGTGTCTAAATTACAATTTAGAGTGATCTGTTATCAGAAGGGACATTGTCCATGTTATGTATTTCAGAAATGTACATATATATCACGCAGTTAGCTATATATTAATTTAACAGTGTATTAATTAAGGGCATAAGTACACTAATATCAATATTCTAGTAGTATACTTGTAGGTGTACTGAATCAATACTACTTGGGACTAAATTGGCCCACTTTTTAGTGTATAAAAGTATAAGGATACTTTAAGTGTAACAGCAGTAAACTTTGAGTACACAACTAATTGACAACTAGGTTTGTCATTTGTACTGCAACTATACTACTACAAGTAAACATATGTATACTGATAGTTTACTGGTCAAATACTTGTAGTCATTTTTTAGTTTCTGAAAGTACACTTTGAAGTATACTCTCAGTAAACTACTAGTTTAGTAGTTTTATACAACTTGTACGTTTTCTTAAAGTTACCATAACATCATAATTATAGTTTACTATTTAGCCATATATTATTTTTGCACTTTAAATGTACTACTATGTTCCCATTTAGGTATACATTTTTAAACTTGAAATATACCTTTAACTGTACTTTAACGCTTTCTATTTAAAAAAAAACCATTTTATTGTAGCTTCATGCATCATTTTTATCAACACTTGAATGTGGGTAATTTAATTCTAAAAAAAGCAACATTTTAAACAGACAGCTGAGAAATCAATTTTTTTTTAAAGACTACGTCCGAAAAGGATTTAGAAAGAGGAAAAGAGGGGAAAGAGTCAAGTAAGTTAATTCATATGTACTAAACAAAAATTCAGATACTTAACTAACATATCTGTTTTCATTATAAATTCAAGTCAAGTCAAGTCAAGTCATCTTCATTTATATAGCGCTTTTAACAATATAGTTTGTTTCAAAGCAGCTGATAGGAAATTACAGTAACAGAGATTGTTTTGGCCTTACAGCAGCTCTAGAATAAAGTTATTGTCTAGATAAAGTTAGTTTTAATTGAATTCACTTCCACTGCAAAGATCATTAGTTATTAACTTAGGGGCCGCTAACACGACACTGTTCTAACAGAAAACACAAAACAGTGGCTGGTGGCTCGAGAACGCAAACCCTGAAATAGATTCCAAGGTGCAAGCTTTGACATTTTTTGAAAAAAAGGTTACCTCTGCGCAAACCTCAAAAACGCAAACCCGCAAAACAGTCGACGGCGTGCACATGTGCATCACGTGTTTAGTCTATAGGTATGCCCGCAAATAAATAAATATATTCTCCCTGAAATCTGGTGGGTCCTACAGTCATTTAATAATGTTGCTAATTTTCAATGATGCTGATGACTCTGTTCAGGGGTTTGCATGTGAGCTCCTAATCACATTTGTGATGGACTAGTGACGGTAGAGGAGATAATGTTCTTCACACGCTCCGCATGCCATGATATTACACACATGTGCTCTTAGACTATTTATAGAGCCCAAGTCTTATCCATTCCTGCACAGGAGAAACTGTGTGTACTTTTCATTTAATTAGTAATATGGTAAGTATAGTAAGTAAGTGCAGGAGCATGTTCATTTGGTGTTCTAATAAACTGTATTGGACAATTGTTTAAGACCAGAACTGATTTAAGAAGTATTTTCTCTGTCTTTTAAGATCTTCCAGGCCTCAGAATATTCCTGTGTGACCTAAAAGTCTCGGCGCATAATCTTTGTCAAAGCTGAATCGTTTCCCCTGATAAGCAAGTAAAGCCTCTTCTTTCGCAGGCCTGATGGAGTATCAAAAAAAGTATTTAGTGTTAAATACTATGGTGTAGGTGTTTGTAGTTGTAAACAATAGTTGACCTTCTCTCCTTCACAATCCATTTTTTTCCCTACAGGCATGGAAGCAGACCGATCTGATGAACTCTGATAATACATGAATGAGTGTTGTTCATATTGCAATTACCATCACATTCTAACAATTGCAGGCACACCAACAGAATAATGTGTAATCAAACCATCAGTAAAACTGTGTCGTTTGTCAAAATGATGATTCGCCCCTAAGTGGTGCACCTTCTCATAACCTGACGGATGTGCCATGAACATATTCATCATACCTCCCCGAGTCCACCGGGAACTCTGCAGAGGATCATATTAACCATCCGAGTTCATACTATGAAGAAGAGAGTGAAAATGACCTAGTTTAACGGCCTTTGGTTCACCTTCACAAGAAGTAAAGGGAAAGGAGAGGGGGGCTTTCTTGGAAGAATCAGGCCCACCTGCTCAAACATAATTAATGTAATTCAGCTGCGAAATTCAGTGAGCTCAGCATATTGTTGTGCAGTGTGATTCAAGACTCGCACAGTGTAATACATCATAGACACTCCAAGCAGGAAGCCAAATCCCAAAAAAAAAAAAAAAAAAAAAAATTATGCTTTTTACAGTGAGATCATCGGATATTGATATAAAAGTCATTGCAGAAAAAAGAAAATATGTAAGAATGTAATCAAGATTTGGGGTACCAAATGTAAAAGTTCAAGAATCAGTCATTGAAAAACCCACATCGACTGGGGAGGCCGTATTCCCCCCAAACTTTACAGGGTTACGGCCCAGAGAACAACGGACATAGCTGAAAGGGCGACTGAAAAGAAATAGCAAAATCACCTCATTATTTATTTCAGTAACTTAATGAGATGTATTTACTGCGCTGGAGGTGAAGACGTTTAAGAATGAACTTCGACAGACCAAAATGCACAAGTGGGACTGATGATCACATTTAATATCGACTGATTTAAGAGGTTTGATGCCAACTTGATTATGCCCTCTTGATATGTACCACGTACCGACATGCTTTTACATGATTTGTCTCTCTATCCCTCTCTTTGACCAGAGGAATGAGAGAGAACCTAGTCCTCCCAGACTGTAGCCCCTCGAGACATTGAAACCCGAGATCTTTTAGGAAATCAAGCTCCACAAACAGCAACAAGTAACCCGGCTTGTTTAAAAAGTCTCGAGTTGGGCAAGCCATGCCAAAACTGCAGCATTTTGGCAGCCGCCCCATTTGGAAAGCGTAGGAAGGTGGGCTTAAGAGTAAACGGCTAGAGAGGGGTACAAGGGTGGGATAGTAGGGAAAGACTACAAGAGACTTACCAATCAGAAGTGTGACGACCAGACCTGCGTGGACCACATCGCCGGATCCCGCACATCTGTGCAGGAAGGATCTACCTCGTTTCAACTCCATGTCAGACCGTCTGCCCTCTTGTGTCTGTCTGTCTGTCTGTCTGTCTGTCTGTCCCTGGTCGAGTCTTCCGCTGTGTGTCTTGGTTCAGGATACTTTAGATCTGAGGGAGACCCAAAATCAATTCAGAAAGACTTTCAGCTGGGGAAGGCTTGCGGAGTACCTTCCTGTCCTAAATCTCCCTTTGCAGTATGTCCCGGTGAGGGAGAGAGAAAGAACTAGAGAGCGAGAAATACGAAGGCAGGACCTGATCCGTTGTTCTGATCTTCAGATCAGTGGCTCTCAGTTGCGGCAGTGTCTCTCTGACACACACTCTCTCTCTCTCTCTCTCACTCAGCGTGGTTGTAGACGCAGGAAACGCTGCATTCATTCAGCAGCAGCTGCAGCGCAGAGCTCCACTTTCAGTCTGGGGAAGAGATTGTTGGTCTTACCCCTGAAAAGGAGCATATTGAAGGAGGGGTGAAGGGGGGGTGGTGTGTGTCTGTAGCCGGCGCAGGAAAGAATAAGCCACTGCAGAGGTACGGGACGAGCGAGAGGGAGAGAGAGAGAGAAATAAGGCAGGGCGGGAGAGTGTATGAGGAGGGGATGCGTGTGTGTTGTGGGGTGGTTGTCTTTTAGACTAATCACATCTGTGAAAATCGTAAAACCTTCAGTGTGTCCCGTTATAGCCAGTGCCTGTGAGCACATAGGACTCTTTCTTTCTGCCCCTTTCTGTTTTTATATCTGCGTACGCTATTATTATTCATTTACTGCCGCCTTCCGAATTTCATCTCCCTTACTTTTCTGTCTGAGCTTGTTGCTTTTCCCACAATAATATTTTATTGCTCAGAGGTTGCTCTTTCAAATCTCAGGAGCAGGGTCAGAAATTAATCACATTTCGGGGCAAAAATGCCACTAAAAGTGACACAAATTGTCCAGATATTTAAAACATAGGGGTCAAAAATGTCCCCTAATGAATTTCCTTTTATTTATCTGTTATATATAATTTGATATATTCCAGTTTCAAGTTGTATTCAAGTTGTATTCTAAGCCTATCTAGTAAAGAGAAGCAGGAGCGAACAAAGGTCTCCATTTAATCTCATTGACATCTAGGAAAAACAATTAAGGAATTACAAAGATTCCCTTAGTGATTTTTCCTCCCTCCTATGGATGTCTACCTCTTTCAGTCTGTTTCTCTCTTTGGAGCTTCGCCAGGTCTGAAGTAAAACCAACCACAAACCACCCTACAATGCAGGACTGGATCAATGATTAAAGTTCCAGGAAGAGAAGCTAAATCGAACACTGCCTAGCTTGACTGAAATACTAAATATGAAGTAATGGACACTTGAGTCCTGTAGTATCCCAGCTACACTCATTCAGGATATTAAATATATTATGTGTGCATAATTTATGATGCCGTTTTAATTTCTGTTGTAATGCATCTAAATAGTTTTGTTTTCCATAGTGGCTATTTTAGGCTTGTAAACACTTGATTGGCTGTTTGTGCAGATCTTCCCTCTATGACATTTATATCCTGGTCCCCATAATAATAACCCTATTGTAATTGTAAGGATTCGTAAAACGCATCGTGCAGGCCAAACCATAAGGCCTAGAGACGTGAAACCTGGCCAGATGGTAGGCCTCAATGTGGGGACAACCTATCAGAGTATGACCCCGATTGGCCCATAGGTGGCGCTACAGCAACCAAAAGTAAAAAATCGCTCATAACTCTTAGACCCTTTGGCCTAGCCTCAAGTGCCTTACACCACTGTGATCACTGGCTCAAGGTGGACAAATGGCTATCTACAAATTCGATTTAGGCAGGAAAAATGTTCTGCTATGTCGCATTTTGCCCAAAACCTACTTTTGCGAACTAGTCCCTGGTTTTTGGCCCGATCGGAACCAGACCAGTCTAGGACAATTCTCTGGACTCTCCAGATCAATAATTATCGAAAAAAAGTTGAACTTTTGCATTTGGGTGGCTGTAACAGGGTCATTTAGAAAAGGGGCATGACAAAATACACTAAAAAGCCTATAAATCCCAAATGAAGACTCAGAACTTCACCAAAATTGATGAGCATATGTGTCATAACATGGTGAAGAAGCATGCCGAGTTTCATGCAGATCGGACCAAAGGTGGCGCTATAAATGGTAAAAAGCTTCCATTCTTATTAGGGATTCAAGCATGAAATGCTGAAACCCTATTGTAATTGTAAGGATTCGTAAAACGCACCGTGGAGGCCAAACCCAAGGCGGACAAAATGGCTATCCCAAATGAAAACTCAGAACTTCACCAAAATTGATGAGCATATGTGTCATAACATCATTAACAAGCATGCAAAATTTCATGGAGATCGGACCATAGGTTGCGCTATAACTGTTAAAAAGCTTTAAAACCATATATTTCCTATGGTATATTGCCTGTATTGGCTGTAAATGGTCTTTTCCATCTATTATGTCAGTGGTTACATGCTTACTAAATAAAACTTAATAACTTTTGATGCTTTTGTGCTTAAATGCCTTAAAGGCCTTAAATGCTTGAACCCCGATAAATGCTGCTTGCAGCTTTAATTTAGACTGCATTCATTAAATAACATTCATAAATAAAATATCATTATAAAACAACTTATAAAATAACACTTTATTTGCTTAGGTCAATGGCTATTGTTTATTTTAGCTAAAACATTATGATTAACTTATGATTAGCAAGACCCTTTTTAAAGCATATCACAAGCAACATACTAGATATTTATAGCTTGAGAAAATGTCGAGCTAAGCATTCTGTAGCCTCAGCTTTATGCAACACACCCACAGACCGCAGTATTTTCATTGACCCTCTCATGCATATTGCACACAAACATGTCAGAAGCTGACTCAAATCACTAGCTCTGATTGGATGAATGCTACGCAAATTCTCCAGGGTGCACATCATGTTTTAAACATACTTTAAAGTTTGTAAGGTTGGTGCCATAAAATCTTTGAGAGATAGATGCATGAGGCACTAATTACATCCATGAGCAAAACTGTATATTGTGTATTGAGTGAAATTTTAAGTACTTATTAAATTAGTGCAGATTTTTTGATCTCTGGTGTTTATTTCTTGTTTTATTAGCCATTATTGTATCGTTAATTGTTGCTTTACATGTCATCCACATGTCTTCCAATCTGAATTGTTGGTTCTTGTCCACAACGTCATTTGCAAAGTGGAGCAAAGTTTATTCCGATAAAAGGTCTGGCTCTGAGTCTAAGCAATCTGAAACGCACTATCCCATAGATTATTTGATTATCTGGGTCTCATCCCCCCAGAATTGTAACAATTGGATTGAACACCAGATGATCCAGCAGTGCAGCTGTTAAAATGGAAAGCTTTAACACATGAAGAAGTGGACTGGGGCCCTTGTGGTCAGAGTTTTATGGACTATGACACTTGACTAGTCAATTGCTTTGGTCATTCAAGGCATATGTGGTTTGGACTTGTGGTCTAAAAGGGAAACAACATATCAGTAATGACTCACTAGTAAGACATAGGACAGCCTAAAATTGTATTTACTTTATTCCATTAGTTCATCATATCAAGCAGTGGTCTGCAAATGTTAGAGCTTCAAGACGCTACGAGGTGCTCAAATTTTGACTTTATTTTGACCAGTATATATATACTTTTTTTTTTTAAACCTAAAAAACGAATTGTTTTTTTTTTAAGTGTGCTACTGCTATTTTACTTTAAAATAAATACCTCTTGCTTTTATATATTATCTGGAATGAAATGAAAAGTCACCAAAAACACAGCAACAAACAGGATATTATCCTGGCCACAGTAATTCAAAATGGCAAAAATGGAAAGACAGTCACGTCTCACATTTGGAGTTTTCCCCTTCTTTCACCCTTACAATATGCGGCTCTTTTTTGCTGTTTTTGGCATTTTGGATATCTAATAGAATGACGGTAGGTCATCCAGGTATGTCTCGCCTGCCGCTGCACATTTTACTTACTGCTTTTTGCATAGGCAAGAGTACATATTCTGAGTGTGCATGGGGTCTGTTTATAATAATATATGGAAAAGATACATTTTTGTATATTTTAATACATTTTAGTGTTTTTTTATTTTATTTGATGACTGTGACTGGGGATCTTTAGGTTTGATCAGGAACATTTGCGGAAGAACAACGTTGTTGCTCGATGCAGATGTGATACCAAAAAAAGAGACAGCAGCTGTTTCACATCTGATCTAAACAGAGATGTTTACACACACACACAGATATCTGACTGAAAGAATATCATCCTGTGTGGGCTGTTGTGATTTATAGGAGAGCACTCAATATCAACCCCCTGTGGTTGGGGACACACACACACACACACACACACACACAGACGCACACACACACAAACACATACTTATAGGACAATGTGACCTTGGGAGTCCATATCACAGCATATGTGTGTGTGCTAGTGTGAGGGTGGAGATTCAGAGAGAGAGAGAGAGAGAGAGAGAGAGAGAGAGAGAGAGAGAGAGAGAGAGAGAGAGAGAGAGAGAGAGAGAGAGCAATTCCCATATTGCAATCTACAGTATAGAACCAGTAAGAATGAGAGAGAGAGAGTGAAAGAGAGAGAGAGATTGGACAAGAGAGACCCACTCCTAGTTGAAGAATGGAGAAAGGCATTAACTAGACAGAGGTTGGTGACACTTTGGAGCAAGAAACACTTCCATTGGCTTCTGATTGAGAATGGCCATTCAATAGAAGAGAAAAGGAAATAATGTTTTATTACCGTGACCTTAATATGGATGGATAGATTTTACCTGGAAGTCACATACGGGACGCCACACGTCGAATTGTCCTATCAAACTAATGATTTACAAATACTGGAAAGCATCCTGGAGGTGAAACGTTTGTTTATCAATGATAAACAGACGTAATAGCGAAGATGCTGGACTCCCCGGACTGCACCAGCGAGGGGAGCATGATGTTGCAAAACTTCGCCAGACGGGAAAGGAGAGGAACGGGGAGGGGCGGAGGAGAAGAGGTGTGGAGAACAGCAGGAGGAGGGAGAAAGCGAGCCGGAGAGGTAGAGAGTAAGAGAGTCTCTGCATTTCAAGTTAACAGTGACCTTAGAATCTCCTTCTATGTGTTTCGCTCTCAGACTCTCTCTCTTACTCACTCACTCACTCTGCATTAAAGTACAATGCTGCATTTCTTCAGACCTTTAGCATCCCGGGAACAACTACAAGAGAGTCTGCAGGAGGATGCAGCCCTCCCTACCTCGGTCTCTCTTTTGCTCCCTCTTTTTCTACAACTTTATGATGCGTGGAATGTGATGGGGAGGAGAAGTTTGGACTAATGTGCAGGACAGGCTTTACTTACAGAATTGCACTTTAAAATTTAAGAGCAAAGACTTGTTTGATGGTTCAAAACTGGGTAAGTAAAAGTCATTTTTATCTTGAATAAACGCAACTGAATCTCTTTAAACTCTCTTCACTAATACTAATGTCTGTGTAAATGTTTTATTTCATTGTATTTTACATTATTATTTATTGCAGTGCTTTAAAAAGTTGTGAAGTTGTTTCCTTAAGCCGGGGACACACTTAACAACTGTAAGGCCGATTATAAATGTAATTTGATACTTACGACTGATCATGCCCAAATGCTCAGAGTCAGTTGCGTTCAGTCTGTGTTCATAGTCGTGTTTAAAATCTGCTCCAGGCGTTGGAAACTGTAAAGACCGGGACACACCAAGCCGACGATCGGCCGTCGGGCAACGTCGGGCCGTTTTAGAGTGTCGGCCGACTTAGTTTTCTCTGTGTGTTCCGCACCGTCGGCAGAAATTGGACCTCGTCGGCTTTTTTTCCAGCCGATTTGACAAGTTGAATCGGCGTCAGGCCGTCGCGGTGAAGGAGGGAACTCTGATTGGCTGTTCAGTGAGTCATTGAGTCAGTGCACGAGAATAATAGCAAAACAGCGAGCAAAGAAGTCAAATCGGTAGGCTACAGATAGAAGGCTGTTCTAATGTTACGTCATCTTACATCTTACGTGTTTCTTGCCGAATATTTCAATATTAACATGAGCGGAGTGGAATAAAGAAAGTGTTTTGCAGGATTGATATTCAAAACGGTAAGCACGCACTGCTTTGTTTATGGTTTGTGTATCTGCAACCTGCAGCGTCGGTTTCCCTTTTTGAATGACGAATATGAATATATCTGCAGAAATAGACAGTTGTCTAATTTACACGCAGGCGCAGAATACGCATTCTAGCTGACAGTCGGCAGTAGTTCTCTCGGTGTGTTCAAGTGCAGCTTTCAAGTGCAGGCGACAACACAGTCGGCTTTCATCAGCGCTAGTTCTTTGGCGTCGGTTTCGTGTGTCCCGGGCTTTAGTGTACGGTTTTTCCTGTAAGTGTGTTCAGTTCAGTCTTAGAATGTTTCATGTGTCCTCGGCATTAAGGAACTATTTGTACCTTGTCCGAAACATAAAAATGACTTTTGTTGGTATAGTCAGTCAGGTTGATTCAGTGACCTTAAATCAATTAAATCAGCTAGATGTTACCATGTGAAGCACATTTTTAGGTTTCCTGACAGAACTTCATAAATTATTTATGTGTAAAAAACGTATATACTGAAGAGACACTTTTACAATTCATTACACTTACAAAGAGTAACTTACAATTCATGTGGAAATTTAGCATGGTTATAGTATGGTAGGTTATATATATTTTTATTATTATTATACAAACAAATACTTAGAGTTGAAGGTGAGGTTTTGATGTGACAAAGCATGTCTTGCAAAATATCAGTGTACAAGAGATTGTTTTGCGTATTAAAACTCTCATCAAATAAGAGTTGCTATTGATATTATTATTCATTTAGTTTATTTAAAAATGTGATTTGGTATTGCAATTACTGTTATTTGTTCATAGCAAAGTAATATCAGGAAAATATATCAAAGTACAAATACAAAGTACTTGTAGGATTAAAAAATAAATACAAATAAATATAATAATAAAAATGCTTCAGTTTAAGCTTGATTTAGGCAAGCCTCAAACGGTGTTATTACTCTTACAGTATGTGATAGTCACATTTCTTTCTGTGCATGAAAAATGACTAACGTCTCGGGTTACAAATGTAACCTTGGTTCCCTGAGAAGGGGAACGAGACACTGCGTCCTAGGACTTTAAATGGGGAACACCTCAGCGTGACCGGTGTCTGAAGGATGTGTTTAAACGTGACAGTTGTATTGACTGGCGACAGCCTATGACGTCCCTGTGAGGTATAAGAAGGGCACCTAGAGAAAATGTCATCCACTTCTTCATCTGAAGGGACCATGCAGGCAGCCCTGAAGCATGGCAATGAGACGCAGTGGACTTGTTCCCCTTCTCAGAGAACCAAGGTTACATTTGTAACTGGAGATGTTCCCTTTCGAATGGGAACTCGCACTGTGTCCTAGGACGCTAATGGGGAACAAATGCCCACTCCGCCATGCTGAGGGGAATGCATGCTAGATTGGCTGTGGCTAAGCCCTAAAGACTCAAATGGCCTAATTGTCAGAGTAAAATTCCCCAAAGGTACACACCAGTATTTCGCTGTTGGTGACATTACTCCCTACGGCCACTGCCCAAGCTGCATGCCTCAGTCAGGAAGTTCACTCATACCATTCACCTCTCAAGGTAAAACGGAAGGATTTGACCCAGGGCAGAGCTCAAAGGCTTGGAATCATTTACCTAATGAAGATTCCTTTAAAGGAATATGACCAGGGACAATAACCAGTTTCTCAGTCACTCTTCGTTAAGTCTTGCGTATGTTATGTCTGCAATTCTCTGCCATTGTGTCCTGTTTTCCTGTGTTTTGATTCATTCTGCCTGTTGCTCTGGATTATTCTTTGCTTGTGTTTCCTTTTTGACTGTCTTGCTAGTATTTGACCTGAGACTGTGTTCGGATTTTTGATTGTCGATTAGCCCCTAAAAATAAACACTTGAGTATCCTCAGCCATCGTGTCTCCGTGCAGTTTCATAACAGAAGACTTAGCCACACATGGATCCAGCAGTTAGAATCATCCACCTGCGTCAATGCAATAGATCCCTTGAGGACCACATCCAGGACTTCTTAGACACTGTACATTTCTCTGACCTCTAAGCTCAACTGTGATGGTCTTTGAGGGTCGCTGATTGAATTTCGGGATTATGCACTGTAGTTGAGTTGGGTTGGGAGAGGATCCTTCCCCTAACAAATTTTTTTGGGGGGTGGGTTGGTAGCAGGACACACCAAGCCCCGGCCCACCACGGTCACCAGAATGTCCTATTATAATGGTTGCTAGTCCTGTTCTTTCTGTACCTTCCCATCCTGCGGTTCCCACACCAGAGCCTATTCACAACATGGCTGCCGCACCAGAGCCTGTTTCCAACATGGCCGCCACTCCAGAGCCCGCTCCAGCCCATGAGTCTGCTTCAGAGTCCACTCCAGCCCATAAGTCTACTTCAGAGCCCACTCCAGCCCATGAGTCTGCTCCACAGCCCACTCCAACCCATGAGTCCACTCCAGAGCCCGCTCCAGCCCCAGATTTTTCTGTTTGTCCTAATGCGACAAGAGAGATCGTCCATGAGTTTCCAGTCTGCCCTGATGCGACCACGGAGGTCATCCACAAGTTTTCAGTCTGCCCTGACCAGACCATGGAGTTCGCTCTTGAACTGCCTGTTTGCACCAACACGACCACAGAGGTCATTCCTGAACTTCCAACCTGCCTTGAGATGACAACAGAGGTCAATCTGGAACACGCTGCCTGCTTTGACCCGGCCCCTGAGGTCAACACTAACCTCTCTGTGATTTGTTTCTGTTTCGCCTGATCAGCTGTGGTAGTCTCTAGTTCCGCCAGTTACACCAACTACACCATGGTGGTCTCCAGCCCTGCCTGCTCCGCCGTGATGGTCTATAGTCTTGCTAAGGTGGTCTTCTGCTCCCCCATGGGGGTCTTCAGTCTCCTGTCAACTCAGCTGTGGTGGTCTTCTGATCTGCCGTGGGGATGTTTAGTCCCGGCTAATCTGCTGTGGTGGTCATCTGCTCTGCCATGTTGGTCTCCAGCATCGCTGGGGTGAACTTCAATCCAGCCTGCGCTTCCTTGGTCACCTGCCCAGCCTGACCCGCCCAGGCCACCTGCCCTGCCTGCTCTGCCTTGGTTCCCTGCTCTTCCTTCGTCTTCAGTTCCTCTTCCATTCCATGGACCTGGCCCTCCACTCCGCCTGCCTCATGGACTTCTCTGACCATATTAGGTGCGTCTGGAAGCCGCCCCTTGGGAGGGGGCTGTGTTATGTTCACCAGCTGGAGTGCCCTTGATTGCCACCAGAGGGAACTCCACCCCAGATTATTGCCACTCTATTAAGGACTTTATTACCCATAACTCTCTGCCTGGTCTAATCATCTATGATTGTTTACAGCTGTGTCTCATTTACCTCATTACCTCTGCCTATATCTAGCCTGGTTTCTCAGTCACTCTTCGTTAAGTCTTGCGTATGTTATGTCTGTAATTCTCAGCCATTGTATCCTGTTTTCCCGTGTCTTGATTTATTCTGCCCGTTGGTCTGGATTATTCATTGCTTGTGTTTCCTGGAATCTATTATTACCTATTATATTATGGACTTTCTTGCTGGTATTTGACCTTAGCCTGTGTTTGGATTTTCGATTGCGGATTACCCTCTAAATTAACTACTGCATGTGTATCCTCAGCCTTCATGTCTCTGTGTGGTTTCATAACACACACCACATCGGATTCTAGAGACGGAAGTCCTGGGAAGCAAGACTCAACATAATGAGCCTCCAAGTGAGGGGAGTGACACTTCTTAACCCAAGGGTTCACCAGGACCTACAGAGCATAAACATAGCTCTAGGGGAGCTGAGTACTCTGAATACCTCAAGTGAGGGAAGTACTAACCAAGCTCTTACTAAAATAAGTCTATCAAGTAGGCGGAAAGAGAATCCCTCAACTTGATGCTCATTTATTTATAAAGGAGGCCATAGGAAAGCCTTGCACGATTTACACGCTGATGTAGATGGATGCGAGTTTTCCTTTCCTTCTCGATCTCAGTATGGAGATCAGGAAAACATGGAAGACTCACGGTAGCTGGGCAGTTATGTCTAGATAAAAAACACTCATCTAATCTCCCACGAGCTGTCTCCTTTTTGCGCTTCCACGGCAGATCAAGTCTGGCCGTAGCACGTTCCATAACGGCAGGCAAGGAGGGCTCGGACATTTCAACACGTCTTTCAACAGAACACTGGCTGCTAGATCAGAAGATGTGACAGATAACACATCTTCCTCCAGCAGCTCACTCTTGTCAACCGCTGAGTGCAACAGATCTCAAACTCATCAGCGAGCTCCACCTGAGAGCCCCACAATCAAAAAAGCCTCAGCGAGAGCAGGACCCGAACCTTGAGTTAAAAGTCCCTGTCCCCCCTCTCTCGAGAAGAAGGGTAGACGAGAGTGGAGCTTTTCAAAGAAAAACTCTGACAGTGCACGCTAACAGCCGCCTCGAGGACTGAGTATGCATTCTCCTTGCCCAAACAAATAACGCAAAAGTCTTGTGCGCCATCTGGTGTCAAATATCTTCACATCATAGTAAATGCTTTCTTACCACTACATGTACTCAAACAAAACAGTCCCTGAAGATGAAGAAGAAAATGACATGTTCTCTCAGTGTGCCTTCTTATACCTCACGGTCGCACTAGTAGCGGCGTAATAGGCAGTCACCGGCCAATACAATTGTCGCGTTTAAACAGGTTCTTCAGACACCGGTCACACTGAGGCGTTCCCCATTAGCTTCCTAGAACGCAGTGCGAGTTCCCATTCGAAAGGGAACTTCATGAATCTGGATTAATAAAAAAAAAATATTTGAAAGGGACAAAAAGAGAGAACGGACAAAGCTAAAAAAAAAAAAAAAAACATAGATCAAACAACATTTGGTTCTTCACCAGCACAGATCCAAGCATTGCTGAAACATTTCTAAATTTACTCTTGCAATATTAGAGACATGTCGATGAGAAGATCGAAAGAGGAATCTTTATGGAAACACTTGATACAATAGGAACATTAAATAAAAACACATAATTGTGAGATTGCCCATATCTGTACACTACACGTATAATATCTGCCCTTTTCTAAAAAGAACATAAGAGTGCGATTAAATTACACATCAGGCAAAATTGGTCTTATGAGGAATTTGACATTATAGAATAAATAAATAAATAAATAAAGCTATTTTACCAAAACAAATAAGAAAAAGAAGACACAAGCACATCTGTGTATCTAAAAACTGACTAACTGCAGCGAGATTGAGTTGCTGAAGGGTTTTTTACACCAGATGTTTAAATTACATCTGTCTTGCTGACTCACCGTGGCAGCACCCCCAACATTACATGTGATTCATATAAATAAAATATGTTTCAACAAAAAAAAAAAAAAAACCTTAATTTATCTGGATTGGAGTATTAATGATCAATAGATGCACATCTCAAATAATTCATGGTGGTCTGTTTAACTTAATTAGTTGATTTTCAGTCTTGATATTCAAGTTGTCATGATGTTGTGGTCTAGTTGAATTTGGCACTTTGATGAATATCTATTGTGTATATTTACATGCATGAGTCACCTTCACTTTTGCCTGTGCTGCAATTTTCTCCAGCAGTAGCTATGTAGTGTTGATCACACTGCAGAGACGCTGCCCCCTCAACACCCTCTGTCAGCTTCTCTCAGTATAACCTACTTAAAAACACCTGCCCTGCCTACCTGCTCCAAATGTCCATGTAATGCATATTGCCAAGCACTAACATTTGCTGTTTTTGACAACATAGCTGAAAGTAGCTCAGTTGGCTGTAATTAACTAAAAAATAATCAATATTTTAATACAGTAATTACAATAATTTTTATATTTGATATTTATTTTAAAGGAACTGATCATCTTCAAGTGTTTTCCCCAGAAGAAAGAAAGCCTAATGGGTTTTGAACATCATGGGGGTGAGTAAATGATTTTCATTTCAACAGAATTTTCATTTTCAATCAATTTTCTATCCTTTAAATATTTATTAGTGTATATGTTTTCAGTGAAAATGCAAATATTTTTAGTGAAAAAAAAAAACAGACACAAAATGCTTTTTTCTTTGTTTTTATTGGAGAAAAACAATCAGTGATGCAGCTCATTGTTATGGTGAAGCGCAAGCATATGTATTTAAAGTAGGCCAGGGTTAGACCTTCAGAAAGATACTAAAACAGAGGCATGCATGATGGAAAAATGCTTGAAAAATGCAAAAACTGGTCCCCAAGCCATTCCAACCAGCCTCGCTGGACTGCTGCTATTGATTATGTCCATATACATGTTATGTTTGTATGATCTTGATGTGTAGGCAAATGCATTAAAGAAAACATCAAGGCAGTACAATCAACAATATGGTATCATGGTTACATATCTGTGCTATAATTTACCTATAGTATATTTATATAATTATAATTACAAAATTATTCAAATATAATCAGGGATTTAGAGTCATGTTGCCTGGCGATGAAGGCAATTCAACCTATGAATGGCAACCATTAATGCACCAGCCATAAAATCACTGTGCCACAGTCTGTATTTCAAACCTGGCTTAATGTTAACTGCTGTGCAGCAAATCAAATTATGAGCTTGATGGTTATGTTTTATCCTTTTGGAGTATCTTTGTGTCACTCACATTACAGTATGTTAAACTCACAATGTGATATCTACACAATTGCAAAACTGCACAGGGTTGTAAAACATATAAACGAAACAGTATAATTCACAATCTACATGTGCACGTGAACAAAGTAACTAAGCGTAATTTTGTATGAAATTATAATTGAATACATAGCAATAATAGTTAACAGTTCTGATTACACAATATGTAAATGTCAATAGAACCTTACTGAGTCCATAACACAATAAATTAACACTGATTTAAACATGTTCAATTAAAATAATAATAAACAGAATACATACATAAGAATACATTCATACAAAAAAATAAATAGAGGTAACAGCAAATTATAGTGGTACAACAGCATGGATTTACCATGTATTTTTGGTACATTTTTTGTTAGTGATATAACAAGAAGCAATATTACATGTCATGATCCATAAAATACAATATCCCTAACCATGGTTTTGTTATAGTAAACGTGTAGTAACCATGTTTTTTTGGTGGATTGATTTCCATTTGTATAACCACAGTTGTATCACTAATACCATGGATAAACTATGGTTAGTATAGCAATGGTTTATGGTTTATTTGTGGTAACCATGGATAACCATGTTTTTTTAAATTATTTTTTAAATTATTATTATTATTTGTAGTAAAGCCATGGTTGATTTTATAAGAGATGATGTGGAAGTGTAACATAATACATTTGCAGTGGGGGAAAAAAAGCAGCGTAACCCAATCAGAAGGGCACTCAGTGAGTTAAAGAGTGCCTGAACAGAAGCCAAAAAATGTGTTGGCTTTGCCCTGCTAAGGGTGAGCCCTCCTAGGCTCAAAATCACTGTGGCTCCAGGCTTTGGGCCTGTGCTGCATAAACGTTGTATTTTTATTTTATTTTTTTGCAGCATGCGAACCGAGTAACTACAGATAGTGAAGTAAAATAAGTACTACAGTAGTTTAAACTGTTATGGTTTGAAGGCAAATACTGTACAGTATATCATTGTTCAAGTTTTTTTTTAAGCCAGAAAAAAGAAGAACTGTTTATTATTTAATGAATGTAATGTTCTAACCTACATCTCTATTAATTGCTTCAATTTAAATAGACAGACTTTTCAACATCATTCAAGATTACAACATACATATATATTTAGATTTAGATATATATTTACTTTTATTGAATTAAACTATTTAAAACATACTTCTCACGTTTCCTGAACATAACACAAAATCATACTGTTGTAACGTCGAGGCTATTCTTTGCAGAAATTGTTCGATTTAGCAGATGGTATGTAGGGGAACTGCCCCTTCCCTACATAATCTACTAGACAGTCCATTATAGTCCACTACTATGAGTCTACTGAAAGTGAGTTCACAATCAAAATGGATTCCCAACACATTCGCTATGGAAACAGAATTTTTATAAACAGAACTAAATATCTGTTTTTGGTTTTGTTCTTTTTCTTTTGGGAAAAAGGTTCAGTGAATCATTAAAAGGTTATTATTTCCTCTGTATACCCAAATGTTTCATTTTCTTTTAAATTTGACACATTCAATCATCTTTCACCTGCACAAGCTTAAGACTCAATTTTAACCTTTTTTAAGCCTCTTTTAGATTATAAGATTAGCTGTGAAAATTGATTATCAGGTTAAAAATGAAGTGTTCATAAATTCAGTACAGAGAAAAAAATAAACATATATAGATACTAATGTAAAATAAGTTCACACATTCCAAATAACACACCACAACATACTTGTCAAACACAATAATATCAACAATCAAATTAGTTTTTTGGTTTTTATAAAAACGTATCCAACAGAATGTTTCAAATGCCACATAATCGTTGCACCTGAAATGACGATGTTTGTGTGATAAAGCAGTGTTTTGTAAATGGCATTTTCTATAAATAGGGTACAAAATGCCTGAAACTTGAAAAATATATTTTAGGGTTGCAAATTTGGCATAAATGAAGCTGTCGCTCCATAGATATTTGTTTTATATATATATATATTTTCTATTCATAATTTCTGCCATGCTGTACAGGGGGCCAATTTAGCTTATTTTTTGGGCCTCACAAGGAATGTTACACGTTTTGTTTTTGTAATGGAAAAAATATGTTTTTTAAATTTCAATATTTTAAAATTATGTCACTCTTCTATGATTTTAATTTTTAGATATAGTTAAGAAAGTGAAGTCCTCTGAGGTGGAACAGACTAAAATCGCCATAAAAAAAAAAAAAAAAAAACTATTCATGCTAAATTAGTTTCATGTTAGATAACAAGCATACGGTTTATAATAGGACATAACAAAAACAACAAGGGATTTGTGCCTCTAAAGGCTGCGACACACCAAGACGATGTTAAAGAACTAGCGGTGACGAAAGCTGACTGTGTTGTCACCATAAAAAGCTGGACTTGAACACACCACAAAGGCTACAGGCGACTGTCATCTAGCACATGCGTTCTGCGCCTGCATATAAGAAAACAACTGTCTATATCAGCAGTTATCAATAGTCTATACTCGTCATTCAAAAGTGGAAACATTAGCCACATTCCCATTAAATATCAATCATGCTGATCACTTTTTTTAATTTCAGGCAGCTCAAGTTTAATATTTGTGCATTGGAATGTTCAGGTAAGATGACGTGCTCAATTGGCCAAAATACCCCCGACAAAGTCCAACTAGTGCAGACGGTACAGAACACGCCACAAAAACTGGGCCAGCTGACGTTCAACGATGGCTCGATGTTGGCCGATGGCCGACCATCTGCTTTTTGTGTCAGGGCCTTAATGCTTTTAAAAAGTCATGGGACACCAAAGTGTACTCTATTCATAGAATGTGCCAGATGCTTATGCAAAGTAATGATTTGTTTTGTGCAATTTTTGTGTATCATGTATAAGAAAATTGTCATGCAATGATTGTACATGTTTTGGAGGTGTGTTATGTGCTATAAACAAGCAAATGATAGATTTTGATGGATAGTCATGGTCCTGCCATTTTGGTAGGTTCAAGGTATCACTGCTAAATATTCTGCTGTTTTACATGCTGGATTGTAAAAACAGCACAACATTTTGCAAACTGGCACAACGAGAAGGCACACACACAAACACACACGTTATGTTTCTGCATCCACTTAAAGAGGACGTTGAGGGCAGTGATTTCTCAAGAAACTGTCAAAATACATAAACACCATAAAGGTAACTTTGGCAGTTATAAAGGAGGACTTTGTATAATTTAAAACTCTCCCTTTTAGAAAATTCTTAGCAGAAATACTGGATGGCTAATATTTATAGTGCTAATAGTGGCAGTAAAAAGGGTGGACCAAATAAACAGTTCTGTAGGACACTGTTATCACATTAGCCTGCCATATTGAGTGGAAGAGGCAGTATAAAACCCTTTGTGATTTCTCACCAGTGATTGGACGTCATGGCACTGTGGCAGAGATCTTCCTAACATGACATGTTTGGTCGCTACACAAGAAAACTGAGGAATGTTGAATGAGACGAAGAGTAAAACAAATTTTACATATCTTCAGGCAGGAGGCATAAATTTCTGAAAGGTAAAAGAAAGACAATGAAATGTGAGAATTTATTATTAACAGTATATTTAATCATTTTTTATATTTGTTATTTTGTAGGAAAAGAAAATCCCATTAGAGTTGGGAAATCTGATTCAAGATTTTTTTTTTTTTTTTTTTTTTTTGATAGTCTCAATGAATTGGGTTTAAAATACTAATTCAATTATTCATTATTCATAAAAATTCCAAAATGTTCCAAAAAGTTCGAAAATGTAATTTCTGTGAATCCTTAGGCATTACTTTCAATTAAGCCATTCAAAATACTGATTCAATGATTCACTTGCATTGTTGTATTTGTATATATATATATAGTGTATTTCAGCAAACCAAATAACTGCACAAGACCTGCCCTTGCAATATATATATATAATATGAAAGTTCATATATATGAAAGCACTTAGAGGCTTTTGCATCTGAACTCTTCATATATATATATATGAAGAGTTCAGATGCAAAAGCCTCTAAGTGCCATCTGAAATTTTCTTCTAGAATGATCATTTTTATCAAGCTCGTATATTTAAGTTCAGTATTTTCACTTAAATGACAATTAATAGGTTATTTTCATTGCCATTTAAAGGACAATTCCGGTATTTAACACTTTGAGTCTATTTTGTAGTTTGTTTTGGATGAACAAGAGTGGTGGACAAAGAAATTTTGACAATGGTTCCTGTCTCGACTTTTGGACTATTTTAGAATTGCCCATGACCGCTTTAGAATGGGAGTATGGCCATGCACAAACATGTCCTTAAAACAACCCTTAACGTTCGTTTTCAAAACTGTTCAACTCACCGAGTGGTTAGTGGTGTTCGTTGATGATTAAAAACAAATATATCGGTGCAATGTATGATTTCAATCCGTTTATTTTTCTATAGTGGAACTATTTTTTCAGATACCTCACAACCGCTTATAAACTTCCGCTCTTCCGCAACTTCCGTTGCTCTGTTCACGCTAGCCTTCTGAGACCCAAAAGACTACAACCAAATGTTACAGCCCCCTTTCCGTTTCCGGTAGCGCAGTAATATCAACGAGCAATGAGTCCCCCAACGGAAATCAATGGGATTTTACAAAATGCCAAATAAAACATGACAGAAACTGTATTTCGCTACGCTACTTGTTTTGGAACATCAGCGAACACCACTAACCACTCTGTGAGTTGCACAGTTTTGAAAACGAACGTTAAGGGTTGTTTTAAGGGCATGTTTGTGCATGGCCAAAGACTCCCATTCTAAAGCGGTCATGGGCGATTCTAAAATAGTCAAGAAGTCGAGACAGGAACCATTGTCAAAATTTCTTTGTCCACCACTCTTGTTCATCCAAAACAAACTACAAAATAGACTCAAAGTGTTAAATACCAGAATTGTCCTTTAAGTGAAATTACTGAACTTAAATATACGTGCAGTATACAGAAACTTAAATTATCATTCTAGAAGAAAATTTCAGATGGCACTTAGAGGCTTTTGCATCTGAACTCTTCATATATATATATATATATATATATATATATTGCAAAAGCAGTTATTTTGTTAGCTGAAAAACACTGACAGCAACCACCACAAACAGACACAACAGAACCTAACCAGATAAAGAAATACTGATTGCAACCAGAGAATTCAGAATTCAACCTAAAAACAAGAAGGACAGACTGATGAAACAATGATGGAAAGAGAACTTGAAAGAGCCACTGTCAACCACAGTCACATGACCACCAAGACACACTAGCTAGCAATCAGTTTTACCAGAACGTGAAGGATGGAGCTCCACCATACGTTAGGCCTCCATGGCTAAGATGGCGGGTTAGGGCTGTCTGTTTCAGGATTCAAAGTAAGCAGTTTGTTTACAGAGACGAAATACTAAAATACTGGGAAAGAAAAGAAGAAGAAAAAAATCTTACTTTGTTGCTTCTTCTGTTCCTCCTTCTCCATCTACTTTGCCCTCTTCTTCCATCTTCTGCTCGTCTGAGATCAGCTCCTGGTTCTTATGTCTACGAATGCACTTCACCACTACCATGGACAGAATGAGCAAAGCAAGAATGCCCCCCACAGATGCCCCGATGGCGACAGCAATAGTCGAATCCCTTGGTGGTGGCACTGGGAAGAGGAAAATAGAGAAAAAGAAGAGATGCTAACAACAAACTTCACCAAAGCAGCATATTTCTTCAGTGAAAAAAGGATATTCTGAAAATTTCTGGGCCAAGATTGAGTACTTCTACCTCCAGTGGCTAACTGGCCTATGCTAACCAGCTAAAATCTACTGGTTGCATTCTCAATGTTGCCATTAGGGGTGCTAGAGCAGACAGTAGTTATTAACGTCTTCTATAGTTTTCAAGTGTTTCTTTATATAGTGACATCGCCAACTACTGGCCTGTGCATGCATGCATAAAGCGGTTTAATCGTTTTCCAGGATTGGTGTGAACGGGGATCGCTTTGACAATGTTGTCATCTGTAAGCGAAAAAAAAACACACAACGTTTTTAGTAAGTTGTGTAAATGTACCCTTAGTGGAACAAGAGTTTAAATATTTCTGAGCAAGTTAAGGTTGTTTCATTGAGATGAACTATGAATACAAACCGTATCAATGTGTTTTTTCTGAAGGGTGCTGAAGGAATGGCATGTTTGTCGGCCAAAACACAAAGTCAATGAAGTCAATGAATTCAATGAATCCCTGAAATGAATCATTTATATGAAAGTAAAATATATTTCCACAGTTTTACAACATATACAATATCAGAGTGATTTTGTGATTTTTTTTGAAGTCATCACACCTAACTCTTTTACTCGCTAGTCTACTTTTACAGCTTTGTTGTGTTCACAAACTATTCTAACTCAAACTTTGAGGCAAAATTGTATTTTTTTAAATAAAGACTGAGAGTTATTAGAAGCTTAGTGATGGTGATGTTGAAATAATGCGACCGTGCTGTAGTTCGTTTATATCCTATGTTTAGCTTTTTACTCCTGCCGGTTGCATTTAGGCTTTACAATTATAGAAGCTGTGTTCATTTGTGAACAGAATAATACACTTTTTGTTGGTTGAGGAGATTATTTTCTGCAATAATCCAAAAGCCAATAAAAACATCTGATTGGGTTTTTGTCAAGGGAACCAGGGTGATGCAAACTTCCGGGTTGACCAACAAAAATATATTATCTCTGCAGCACTCTATTCTAATCCTGGACTTAACAACACCTGCAATAATGAAACCCCATTCATCATGGCCTGTCTTGAAGCAACCCTGGTTGAAGACCCAAAACTTTTGCCGTACAGCATCTTAGCCCATGCTGAAGTCTTACATTCAGTCAAGACGTTGAACTGGATGGTGCCGTGACCCTGAATACGATCTGGAGGGTTGCGCACATAGCAATTGTAGATTCCATCGTCTGTCAACTGCACATCTAAGATAGTGATGCTGAGGTCGTTCTTATCTAGGTTTCCAGAAAAAATAGCCCGCTCTCCAAATCGGCTTGGCTTCAGGGGTGTAATCCTGGTCTTATAGGTCATGAACTTGGAAAAGAAGAAATTGAAGGTAGATTGAGAAAAGTGACGAAACAAAAGAATCGTCTAACTTTTTATATTTATGTAAATATTGATATTTCAATAGCCCCTTTCACACAGCAATCCCAGTAAATTACAGTAAAATTGCCTGAATGACTTTACCGGTAAATGCACAAATATGCTGTTCACACAAGCAACAGCGTTCTGCTTTAGTTTCACCATCTGTTCAATTTATAATAGTGCAACTGCAGCACTGATTAATGGAAAAGAAGGCAGGGTCTCGAGCGCGACACGTTGAAAAAGCTGTGAGATGTGGCGCAACGGTCAAAAATGATCATCGAGTGCATATTTAAATAGAAAAACTATTAAAAAGCTTACTGTAAACAGTGCTGAGTAATCGCATTATATCCATAAGAACTTTACGATTGGCCCAAAGCAGACTTCTTAAGTCAGCACGTTCTGACATTGTACGTGATCATACGGTTAATCTTCATTCTGCATTCACACAGAACACATTACTGGTAATTTACTGGGAATGTTACAACTTCCCTTACCGGTAAATTGACCGAAACCAATTAACCGGTATTTTTGAAAAGGTCCTGTTCACACATGATCTCTTACCGGTAATTTACCAGTAAAGACTGTATGTGTGAAAGGGGCTAATATTTTGATGATATTTAACATTTAAGTCTCTTATTTTCTCTCACCATCTCCTCTGTGCTGTTGAGTGTCTCCTGATAGGTCCAGTTCATGGCAAATTGCTTGGGGTCCAGCTTGTAGCATGAGGTGAATGCACACGGGATTTTGACATCAGTTCCGTTGAGAGCGTTGATCTGTTGTTGCACCAGCACATCCATGGAAGTCACTGGACAGGCTACAAGATATGTAAATATAGACATGTATAATTCCTGTCATTTGATTTTCCTGCCATCTGATCGGTGCACGTTTTTTTTTCATCTAAAAGTCACTGAAATGAAATTTGAAGTCAAATTCAAATGTTATTGCTAACCGATAAAAAATCTGTTTTTTAAACTTCCAAAATAATTTGCAAAGTGGTCTTATATAACTTTCGAACAATTAAAAAGTGTACCTTATCAAATTCTGACTGGAGGAGGTAAATGGCTGGTTAAATTTTGTAATACTAAAAAAGAAATACAATTGAAGCAATGGGTTACATCAATTGTTTAGTTACCGTCATTCTTCAAAATATCTTCTTTTGTGTACAGGTTTGAAACAACTTGAGGGTGAGTAAATTATGACAAAATTTAAAATTTGAAGTGATCCATTCCTTCTGATGAAACTGAAAGAACCAAGGCAATGACGGACGCATTTGCATTACATTCCAAAAAGCTCCCTTATCAGTCCCAGAGAGGAAAATTAAACCCACGGCTGGATCGGCACAGAATGGAACGGTTAAACATAAGAAAGGTTTGGCCTGATGGTGGAAAAGTGGCACACGTGGTCACATGTAGAAAACATGGGAAATTCTTTATCTCTGTATGCATTAAGCTTACACTGGGTGACATTATTTGTATTGAATCGACAGCCAAAATGTCATAATTTTGTCTATCAGGAAGGTTTACTTTCTCCACCATTCTGCCAATTCTGCCAAATGGACACCATTCTGCACCAAGTTCTGGACAAGTTCCCACTGCTGCAGCAGTTATGCTTTATCGGCCCGGCTCTCTGCAGTAGTAGCAGCAGCAACTTCGTCACACCCTCCCATCCCATCCCATCCCATCCCCACCCCCTCAAAGTGCTGCAGTTTAGTCCGTCCCCCTCCCTCTCAAAAAATCAGGTGTCCTCATGGATAGAGAGCAAGAACTACAGCAGCTGTGTTCTGGAGAACACATACACACACAAACCTCATGTGTGCGTGAATCCCTTTAGTAATCACAATGATTTATAGTGTGTTAAATTCAGAGTGCCTACAAAGCAACATTTGAACTATACAGATATACAAGGATTCATTATATACATAGTGTTTTTGTGCTGAAACAGTATCCTACTTGTGCTTTCAGTGTGTGCTGTAATAAACACACACAGAGACACATACGCATGTTCAGCATAAATATACACACACGCAGAGTCAGCACTCGGCCGGGTGTGTTACTCAATACCGGCACTACGTCAATGTCGTCCCCACCCACCCTTTTACTCTCATGTATATTAGTCTGTTTCTCTCTGCACTACAGCAGAGACACTTTAGAACTCCTTCGCATTCCCCATGCACATTTAATCACCGAATTCATGCATTTTAATAAATAATTGTCTAACTGTTGTAGTTAAAAAGCTACAATGTATCGGTAAACTCTCTTACTTGACTGTTTGGGTATACATGAGCATGGAAATATGGGGTCTAACTACTGCTGATGTCTCCAGCCCACTCTTGGGGAACCGATTTGATGCATGTATCAATATTCACCGGTTCAGAGTGCTGTAGGAAGAAAATACTGCAGTGTAGCTCTCTCTCGCCCTCTCTCACACAACAGTTCCTGACAAACCCCATCCCTACACCCTCCCTGCGCTGTCTCTGTCCTCTTTTTCCAGCTCTCAAGGTTATGGTTAAAGGAGAAATGTGGACAAGGTACGTTGTGGAGCTGTATATGCATGCACAAACAAACAAATACTTATAATTATATATTAACATTTTAATTGATATATATATATAGATGAGTCATTTACATTTATCACACCCTCAAAATCTGAGTCAAAATCTGCTAAGGGGAAATAATGGAACATCTGTTTGAAAAAGTGATTTTTCACTATTATTTACAACAGGATTTGCATTTTCAAGGGTTTAAATAAACTATTTTTGTTATAAGAGAAAATACAAACAACTTTGAGCATAAAAAACGCTCCTTTCCTGGTAAAAAAAATTAACTTGATTTTCCAAAGTCAATGAATTCGTGACAGCTGAATGTAACGTTTATGACAAGCTCTCATGTCAGTCTCTGAGTAACATATAATTTATTTAAGCCACGAAATAAACTTCATTCCATAAAATAAGTATAATGAACTACGCAAAAGCATGTTTTATAATAACCCAAAAATCAAACGTAGGACAGCTCTTATGCACGTTATCACATCCGTCAAAAACTGGCTGTCGATTAGAATATTAGAAGTAAAAACATCAACATAACATAAATCACTTCCCTGAATACTTTCCGGCTAAGACACAAATAAACATTACCTTACAAATCCACATCATTTGAATATCACAACATCGATGTCTGTCAAAATACTGTATAACGTGCATAATACACAGTAGTATTTACGAGTACATGCATTCCCTGGAAAAC
Source organism: Rutilus rutilus (assembly GCF_951802725.1). NCBI lineage: Eukaryota > Metazoa > Chordata > Actinopteri > Cypriniformes > Leuciscidae > Rutilus > Rutilus rutilus. The sequence goes on from NC_140223.1 coordinate 13,480,089, forward strand.
CCACACTTCCGGATGTTTTGACTACGCTATTGCTTTCCGAGAGCAGGGAGAAAATGGCGGGCTGAGCAGCTTTAACACGCTGTCTGTCAGAGACAATAACGCACGTAATACATAATGCACGTGAGAATAAATTTGTTCTACACACTGCAAAATTAACCGCCAATCCAATAGAAAAACTTCGACGGGTTAGTTAACATCGTTCAACGTGTTGGTTTTGATGGACATTGTTATAATACACGAACCCATATTTTCAATAATTTTCTATTCTCAACTGATCTTTTTTTCCCCATAAATTTGGCAATAGATGAACTGTTAAATGATTGATCTTGAGATGAGTCCCTGAAGTCGTTCAATTAGGCCCTCATATGCTGATGTAATATCTATTTTATAAACTTTACAGGTGACTTTTATTAAATGTAGTTTGAGCCCTATCTTCTCAGTTGTTTAAAAGATTAAGGCAGTTATCAAAGTTAAAGTTATGAGTTAAAATGTTTCATTTTCCAATAAAAGATTATAAATAATAATAATTTGTTACATTTATATCCAGTCTAACAGCACTGGGACATTTCACTGCTCGTATCACTCTGCACTCACTGCAAAACCTTTCTTTTATTTCAGTATTGGGTTGTTAAATGTAAATGTTATGGCAACAAATCTGTTTAGACGGTTTAAATGCACCACATTTTAGTTTCTGCTTAATGACTGAAATATTGTGGGCAAAACTTTGAACATGGTATGTTTGCAGTAAATGAGAAGAGCGAGACATCTGTATTTCTGTGAGAAGCAGATCTTCACAAGCTTGTTAACAGCAATTGTTTTCTCATAATCTACCATATGTCATATTCGGCTCACAGACAACTGTTACTGCAGTTGGATTGTATCCATTGATCCACTATTTTAAGGGACAGTTCACCCTAAAATAAATATTCTGGCATCATTTACTCACCCTCATGTCTTTAGAAAACTGTATAATTAACTTTTTTTTCATAGAAGACGAATAGAGGTATTTATAGCAGAATGTCCAAGCAATTATTTTCCATACAATGAAAGTGAATGGTGACCATAACTCTCAAGCGAAATCGTCAGTGAATAACGTCATAAATGCTGACAGAATTTTTATTTTTGAGTGAACTGTCCCTTTAAATTAAGACTACCTAAACTGTAGTATAATAAAACAACATATGCATGCACTGTATGCAATCTAAAATAACGTAATGAGTAAAACATATTCTTGTAAACTATTATCCTTAGGTAGATTTTCTCCAATAGTAGTGTAGACTTTTTATATTTTCTATAGTTTATCTTTCAAGTTTGTATACACCACCATTAAAAAAAATTGGGATTGGTAATTTTTTTGTCTTTAAAATAAGTATCTTATGCTCACCGAGGATTTTTATTTGATCAAAATACAGTAACAAGTGATATTATGAAGTACTACAATTTAAATCAACTGTTATTTTTTATTCCAGTGATGCAAAGATGAATTTTCAGCATCATTACTCCAGTCTTCAGTGTCACATGATCCTTCAGAAATCATTCTAAAATGCTGATTTGCTCCTCAAGAAACATTTCTTATTATTAACAATATTGAAAACAGTTGTGCTGCTTAATATTTTTGTGGAAACCGATTTTTCTTGTAACATTGTCTTAACTGTAATTGTTTTATGCACTTCGTAGCCTAATCCTTGCTGAATAAAAATATTCATATCTTTCAAAAAACAACTTTTGAACGGTAGTCTACTGAAGAAGAAGAGGTTTCTAGTGAAATTGAGTTCAATAGCTTTTGGGGCTAGTGGAATAATTCAGTATTTTTTTCAGAAAGCCGACTGAAATGTATTATTAACTTCAATCTCCTGTAGGATGCCGCACCAATACCGCATCTGTATACCTGAATGTGGTATTGATGTGCAAATAATTTTGCCAGTGGAATTGACTGCTCTAGACTACATGATGAAAGCTGAGAATATCCATGCATTAATATTTGTTTTAAAAATACATGTCCTAAAATATATCTGGACACTTAAGCCACATGTATGAATAATAATAATAATAAAAAATCAATAAATTAATTAATCTACATGAAATATGAGCATGTGAAGAAGACATTACCTGTGCCTATTCTAGTGCCAATTGACTTTTAATGGAGATTAGTAGATTATAAATGTCTAATAGTTGATGCACTTAAGTTTGTACGGAGATATATTTTAACCTCATTAAATCGTTTAGGATGGGAAGTAGGAGGATCTTTGGAGATAGTTTAGTGAAAATGGGTTTTATTATAATTCTATCTCATGTTCATCTACTGTCACTGAAATGCTGTGTTTTACGCCCTCTGGTGACTTTCTAGAAAAACTGCACTGTATTCACTTGAACTTGAATGCAACTTCACCAGCATTCGTTTTAAAGTCGACATGAAATCAAAACTGACCCTATTTACTTTGTTAGAGCATATTACTAGTCTTGCGGTGAACAATTAATCCATGCAAGTTAATACACAGAAAAAAAATTGTTTGCCGTGGTTATCTTTAATCAAAATCTGAAAAGTTACTTTCGGTCTGGAATGGCGTTCCTTTTCTGATGACGTCAGTTTGACGGCTTGGGTTGAAAACGCTGAACCACTCCTCTCAAACCGTTAGTCTGCTATGAGCAGAGATGGAGAGGAGGAGCGCTAAAGTAAAACCCTGCCCTCTGTTCAATATTCCGTTTCACTTGGAAATTCATCACAACACTGGAGAAAAGTTGTTTGCAACTTCCGGTTCACGGTGACTTTAAGAATACTCTTTTTGGTGTGTGCAGCTCTTTTTCCTTTATGTTAAGCCTACAGTACAATGAACCATAGTTCAGTAATAAAACTTTAATTAATTAAAAAATGTGGACTTTACCACATGGATTAAGCACAAGAAAGTAGGGCATAGGCCTACTGTATGCCTTCTGTTGAAATAAATAATCCTCATGTAACCTTCAAACGCAGCAGTCCCATGAGACAACATCTGTAGCAGTAAACCTATTCACGAACATTTATTCATTTTCACTAGGCTTGCTAGCTTGTGTGTTTGTTCAGACATTCAGAGTCTCTTTTAAACATCTTTATTTCTCTTTATTTTATAAATGAATTGGTTTGCTCTGAAGCACTTTGTTGTTTACTTTGTTGTTCAATATTACTTATCTCCATTAAATGGATAGCTCACCCAAAAAAATGAAAACGTTGTCATCATTTACGTTCCAAACGTGTATTAATTTCTTTCTTCTGTTCAACACAAAAGATATTTTAAGGAATGTTGGTAACCAGACAGTTGACGGCACCCACCCATAGTAGGACAAATATACTGGACGTCAATTGGTCAACCATGTCTGGTTACCAACATTCTTTGAAATATCTTCTTTTTTGTTCAAAAGAAGAAATAAACTAGTTCATGCGGGTGAGAAGGCCTATAATGACAACATTTTTGGATGAACTATCCCTTTAAGCACCCTTTCCTCACCCAGCAGTATTGTCTCCATGTTTTCCTATTTAACTGTCATTATTGTTATTATTATTATTATTTAAAAGTGCTGTTCCTCGTCTTCAAATATTATATACTGCGAACATGTACATTAATCTGGTTATGACGAAATCAAATGTGACACCCACTTTTCCTTCCGCTCTCAATTTTATCTTACAATATTGGCAGTTATTTTTTTATTTATTATTTTGCGTCGTCATCAAAATGGTATTATGTGAAGCAAAATATTATCATTTGAGTTCATTTGATTATATAAATTGGCCAACAATTTGGCCAATTATGACCTGCTTAGCATTTCATAATCTGATCTAAATGCGCTCACAATGGCATCACGATGAAACGCAGATAATGCTGATTAATGACAATTAATCTGCAATAATAATCACCATCAAACGCTATAATGTACTCTAATAACATATGCCCTACACCTAATTTGATCTGCATTCTTTCTTATTCGCATCATAACAGGCTGAAGACAGGGAAACATGACTGAAATCACATCTGTTTGGCTGGTAGGCTACACTGAAATCGTTAAAATGTCAAATGATAATTTTAATGATGGGCGTATTTATTTATTTTTTCCATAGCAGAAGCTTTTTTTACTTACCCAAAAACATCACCATTGCAACACAGGATAATTTCAAAGCGGACGCCCACTGCGTTCCCCCAGAATGCAATAAAATTGTCATTTTGGTCGCTGACAATAAACGATTCGGAATATAAGTATTAAAAATGCGTGTGCGATCTATTTCTCCGTTTCAATCATATAAAAAACACGGATATGTTTTTTATTTTGTGCTATGATATGGCTGGCAGTGTCTGTTGCAAGAGCACTGGTTGATATTATGGTTGTGGTTTGTCATTTGTCTTTATTGAGATTCAAACGAACCCCGTTGCAACATTATAATATTAAAACACTATAATAGCACCATAAAACGGTATAAAAATAATTTCACAAGATGAAAAAAACAAAAAAAGGGACGCATCTATATATTACATGTCCTTCCTCGATTCAGTGCAATCAGAAATCAGTCGAAGAAAATCTACGCGGCCGTTGACGCAAAACCAAAAAATAACGCACTAGCTTGCAGAAGGACCACCTCTCCTCACTAATGGAGATTAAAGTGTAGGGGAGAGTGGGGTAAAATGAGCCAGTGAGTAAATTGACCCACCCCCTTTATTTTGGCAACCGTACACTTTTATTGTCATGTGACCATATATTTTAGAACCACCCATCATTTCTGTAAAAAAAGAGAAACACATGGGAGGAGTGGAAGGCACCCATTTACTTTGAAAACTGTTTTTGGCTTGTCAAAGTACAATTTTAGCATACCAGATGTAATGGCTGTTACATCAAATGAAATTTGCCCAGGTCTAAAAATATGCATGATACATAGGCCTATTGGTGATTTGGCAATGTATAAAACCATGCAAATCATTTAGCTAAATATTAATCTGAATTGGTAATCTAGCTAGCTAGTTAGTTTAGTTTAGTTAGTTTAGGAAGTTCTAGCAATGGGGCAAAGTGAGCCAAATGCATTGGGGTAAATTGAGCCAGCATTTTAACTTACCCCACCATAAGGCACTTAAGTTAAATCTCTGAAGTATAAACTGGTATAATTTCAATGTAATAGTAGGCAACTGGTTTAGTTAAACTTTTCTTTTTTTTTTTTTTTTATTGATAGGAAACAATGTACAATTACACCAAATCCTTCTCTCATAAGAACCTGATAAGGTGCTTTTCACCAGATTATAATCATATATATCTTTCCACATGTAGTTCCTAATGGCCTCACATGTTCGGCATTGCAGAAAAACATGCCAAGAACCTTTTGACTAAATGTCTATTAGTTTCAGTGACTTTTATTCATTCATTCTAATTCAGTTTTTATTTAATATTACTTAACAAACTTTCTATTTAGTCTGTTATTGGGAAGGTTACAACTGTGGTGTTCAACATATTGTTTCAGAAATGCAATCAATTAAAAATACTGAAATTACAAATTCGATTGGTTTTCTGTGGTTTAAGTTGGCTTTAAGAAAATAAATCTGACTATTTGTAAAAGGAAATTTGATTATTAAATTAGTTTTATAAGAGGTAAATTATCTTTAAAATTTCACATGGGTTTGATTCAGATTCAGTTAGATGGTCAGTTTACACCCAGATGGTGCAACTTACCCACTGACTCGGATCAACTTACCCCTAACCTGGGGTAAATTGAGCCACAGGAACACTTTTTTAAAAATAAGAAGCCATATTTTTAGAACCCTTTGTCATTCTTTAAAAAATGATTGGCAACATCCTGAAATTCCTTTAGATACTTTCATTGTACTGCCTCATTTTCTCTTATCTCGAGGACCAAAAAAAAAAAAAAGGCTCATCTTACCCCACTCACCTACTGAAGATTATCTGGAGGTAGTGAGAATGGTGCTGAACAATTATGATGATGCTGCTGCTTATTAAGGATATAGACTTTATGCATAAGCATCTGCCATCTAAGGCACCGTAAAACGAGAGTACACTGAGAGTGCCTTGATGCCAATGTGGTTTTAGCCGCTAGTTTTATTGTGTTAATAATACTTAGTAAGTGGTTCCACAAATCTCTAAGGACAGATTGAGCATGAATACGTGAGTCTGCAAAAGAGACAGAACTTAGAAGAAGTGGTAATTTCATGCTGATGAGAAGTCATTGAGAAGATAAAGAGGAAAAAGTAATGATGAATTACTAATTTCATAAATAATTAAAATGGCATTGAACGAATCACATGCATATTCAGAGAGATATATACAGATTTATTATGAGGGATAATGTAAGCTACAGTCAGCTGGGCAGTGTTAAAAAATAAACCAATTATTGACGTATATTATAAAGGTACACTATGTAACTTTTTTAATTTAAAATTAGCTAAATTTAAATGAGTCAATACATCATCAATCCGTCCTTCTTACAAAACATGTTTTTGTTTTACCCCGTTTCACTAAGTGTTTATATTTTAGACCTGATGGGATCTTGCGGGAAATTGCATGCATAATGCATACGTCACTGCACACTGTAAAAAAAAAAATCTGTTACATTTACGGTAAAATACCGGTTGCTGTGACCAGGGAGAGGTGGAGACAGAGCAACACTTTCTCACCAGCTGTCCCAACTATGAGGACATTAGAGGGACTTTTTACACAAAATTTGAAATACTTTGCCCTAACTTCCTAAAATTGAACAACAAAACACAATTTCAACACCTATTAGGTGAAAAAAGAGATTGTATCCTACTAGCGGCAAGATACATCGATGCCTGCCACAAAAAGAGAGAGTTGACGACTATTGATGTGCCCACATACACACACACACACACACACACGCTCGTACACAAAACAAACACACAAACACTTACACACTGAATTCTAAATTGTTCACAGAATTTTGAAATGTTCATAAACTGTTCTACTATTTTTTCTTATTTTTATTTATTTATTTAATTGAATTATTATTATTATTTTCTGTACTGAATGTTCAAAATCATTTTCTATGCTGTTTTGATGCTTTGGCAATACAAATGTATTTTTGTCATGCCAATAAAGCTTTATTGAATTGAATTGAATTGAATTGAATTGGTTGCCAGAAATTTACCGTAAAAAATACGGTAGCAACATTTTAGATTTTACAGACTTTACTTAAATTAACATTAATAAACCGTATTTAATTATCTGATATAATGTTAATTTACTGACCTATTGAAGTATTTATATCTGTTTTGAACCATAGTAATACACTGACAACCACCAATCACAGTGGAGATGAAAATCACTTGATGAATGAAAGCTCATCACAAGCATCACTTTCACAAGAAAGTCAATACTTATATATAGAAGTTGCACAGTGTCATTCACACAGACATTAAACACCATCATGGTAACACACGTGAAATTTTAAAAATGCAATAAACATTCATTTAACAACATTAAATGTAACATAAAACCCTAATTTCATAACTGATTAGAAAAAACTAAGAAAACTATTAAGAAACATAGTTATTTCAACAAAAAATACATAAAATGTGAAGTGTCACGCAGGTAATTGTGGGAATGTCAATGTACGGTTTTTCACTGTAAATTATACAATGACTTGTTCTTTTTCACTTTTTTTTTTACAGTAAAATGACATTAAATGTACCGTTAGATCTATCACAGTTGTTTACCGTATATAGTAAGGAAACTTTCTATTAACCAATTAACAGTTTTTCACTGTAGCATTTTTACAGTCTTTGACCGTTAAAATCACAATAATTTTTTTACAGTGCTCGTGTCTCGCATCGTAAATAGAGAAAAGTTATTCCGGCTACTTTGACGCGTGTATGGTGTGAGTGGCAGAGGTTAGTTGTCACAACGAGTGAGAGAGGTCGACATGATGGAACCGATAATTCTCAAACCTCGGGAAATTACCTAAACGTCAAACAGAGGAGAGTCAGACAGAGCTCATGATAAAATGAGAATCAACATTGGCTTGGCCTTTCAGAGATGAAGAACTGAGGGATTTGAAATGTTGTAAAGTGATCCGGAGATGGCGTTTTTTATTACTCACCAGGTTAGTAAGTTCTTTTATTGAACAGATAAATTGTCACATGTAGCTCTCTAACAGATTTCATTGTGAAGCATTATCTACTGTGAAGGCTCATTTCATTATGGTTGTTGTAGGTCTGTGCTGGAATTTATTTTCAAAGAAGTATCATGTGTATTAATGTGTAGGCCTATATATAGCTACAGTAACGTCTTCAACTAGTCATCTTGAGATCCTTTCCATCTAAACTGGTTACATCTCTTAAGCCTAGTAGTGAATGTTTTATGTACAGAAGGATAAACATATTCATCCACACAGTCACGAAACACAACCAAAACAATGTTCTTCATAAAAATTCACAGTTTTGTTTTTTAAAACACAACATAGTGTACCTTTAACCAGAACAGAATGATGGGGACCAATGCCTCAGACACATTTTACTATGTGACAATACAAACTGCTTTTACGCTCATCCATTTAAATAATTAATAATTCTGTTTGTGCCTCATCTTTTATGAGTTTTGCACCAAACGGCATGATCTGATTTTATATCTTAGTGGGTATATACAGGATCCTCATCCTTTGGCTGCCAGTCAGAGGGAAGACGTCTGCTGCGTTCAGCTGTGACCGGAGCGTCTGGTGCGAATGGGAAACCGTGCTGCTTCCAGCAATTGAGAATACACACAAACAAAAAAACATTTTACATCCTGTGAACACATTCTCGCTCTACTAAATATTTGTTATATCCAGTTTACATATGAAGGGATATATGCATTTACATATACACATTATTTTACTTACAGTAATTAAGGTGCAAGCCATTATGAAATGAATTAATATGTGTATAATTACTAGTCCACATAACATTTGATGAAGTGTATTAAATCTGCTATTATTACTTTGAATAATATGAAATTTGATATACACTTATTCTATAAAAATATTTTATTTGATTGTAGTTGCGTAGCTGTCAATGGAGGGACAGAAAGCTCTCAGATTTCATAAAAAAATATCTTAATTTGTGTTTTGAATATTAATGAAAGTCTAACGGGTTTGGAACGGCATGAGGGCGAGTAAATGATAACATACTGAACAAACTAACCATTTAAGTATAACTTAATTTGACATTACAAAGTGCACTTTTTAAAAGTGTACTTAAAGGCACAATATGGAATTTTTCGCCACTAGGGGTCGCTAACCTATTTACAATAACAAAGGCGTAGTTTGATGACGCAACACATGCTAAGAATTATGGATGTTGTCGTCAACGTCAAGCCGGCCGATCTAATAATGTTTATGGATGACTGAATACATCGATGCTTTTATCATGACTGTGATATGAAGCAGTTCGGGATTGATAAGAGACTGCTATCAGCTCCAAACGCGATGCGAGTCCCACGGATATAAAAGGAATATGGACATTTCATTCTACCGAACTACACGCAGAATTACTACTCACAGGTCAGTTTACTAGACAAATTAAACTTGTGAGGTAATGCAGCGCTGTTTCACTTGGTCTAACATTACACTAGCACACTAAACTGCATTTGAATGTGTTGAAATGTATGTATGTGTTAACGTTAGTTTGTCTGTATGAGACTAGCAGTAAGCTAGATCAACATTAGAATAACATACAGATCATATTCTAACATTTTATCATTGTTGAACTATATAATATTGTTTAGTTTTATGTAAATGTGCTCACCTGTTTAATAAAGTACATGTAGGAGCGGTCGAAGTCTCGGACGTGGAGCTCTCGTTTATATACTGTCTATGGGAGCTCTCGGCATCTCGAAAACACCGCGCTGATATTGATTCTCGGTTTAGTTCTCTTTTTTTATCCAAAGTCTGCTTGCCATGGTCCATAATGTTTGAACGAAACAACAACAGCGTGCAGATAGACATTGCGAACTACACAGTTGTCCGCGTCAGTTTGGTTACTATCAGAGGGCTCTGGGTCATAGCTCTGGTTGCCATGGCAGCACGAGCGGAAACCAGAGACAACACGGATATGACGGCATTGACGGCGACAAAACGGAAATAAAGACACGGTCCGTGTCTTCGAATTAAAATATTAATTTCTCTGGATTTAGAAGTTAATTGGAACTGTCGGGATAATGTAAATACACAACTTTAAAAAATATATAACATAGATATAGTGATTTTTTATATTTTTAAAGCAAAAAAAATACATATTGTGCCTTTAAAGGTTGTATCAGTGATTTCAGGCCCAATTTTTTTTTTATCACATTCATCTAATCTTTCCTAACGATCCGCTAGCTGCCCGCCCCATAAGCATGCCGTCAAAAAAACGCGTCTCTGTAGGCAGCCTAGGCTCTGAGATCTGCACACAAAAACAATTGGTTTCACCAACCACTCAAAACCAAAACAAATAGTGTTCCAACCAATCACCGACAGGGGGAGGGTGTTGTGAGGTTTTGAGCCAGCTTCTTCTTCAGCTCCAACTTCGCGTGCAGCCGTGCACGAGCACAAAACCTCAAAACACCCTCCCCCTGTCGGTGATTGGTTGGAACACTATTGTTTTGGTTTTGAGTGGTTGGTGAAACCAATTGTTTTTGTGTGCAGATCTCAGAGCCTAGGCTGCCTACAGAGACGCGGTTTTTTTGACGGCATGCTTATGGGGCGGGCAGCAAGCGGATCGTTAGGAAAGATTAGATGAATGTGATAAAAAAAAAATTGGGCCTGAAATCACTGATACAACCTTTAAGTGTGTTAAACACTTAAGTAAACTTAAGTGGCCTTTTATTTTATTATTACTAAAAAAGTATAGTTTAAAAAATAATGTATATATATATATATATATATACACTTTTAAGATTTAAACAACACTACAAGTGCATACTCAGTAGAGTTAATCACACTTCTTTTTACTTAACAGTCATATTTTGATTTCTCATGTTTGACAAGATTTGATAACAAGACGTAGTAAACCACATCACATCATGTAAAATAAGCAGAAAAAAGTTATTGAAAAATGTCTTAGTGTTTACTGTAAAGTAATATTTTAAGTATGACATAACTCATATATTCACATATGATTTCCTTAATTTAATATCTTGCTTTAATTTCTTGCTTACCATGGTAACATAGATGTTGTCTGGATTGGGAGGACTGCTCACATCTGCCATAACAGGCATAGAGCTGAATCCCACCTGAGACACAAAACAAGCTTAAACAAGGACTTTAGATATACAAAGACGGTGCACTCATACTATTTATGAATGGGAGAAAGTGCTGCGTGCAGTATGGTGGAATAAGTCCTGATAAAAAAAAAAAGACCCAATCGCTGATTGATAAAGTCATTGCATCACTGCAGCAGCCGTTAGAAGTTCCGGATGCTATGAAAACTGTCATGCTGCATCCAAAATCACATACTCTCTTGAGTAGGTACTTATTTTGAAAAAGTAGTTATTTCACACTAAAATTGCTAAAAACAGTATGTTCTATAGTACTGTATGAATGTGTCCATTATGAATGTAATCCGGAAGTACCATGTTGTCATTATCATGTGACCTACCAGCGTCAGTTGCATTGCTTCACTGCCATTCATAAATTCTTTCCCGCGGCCTCATGGGATAGTAAAGTGTCCATCGTATGCACACTTCAGAATCTCACTGAAAGTAGTAGGTCGTCTGGGTTTTTGGCTACTCTATTATGTTATTATTGTATTATATTATTGTAACATACTGCTTTTCACCAAACTATATAGTAGGGAAGTAGGTGATTTCAGGTGCAGCCTCATTGTTCTGATGTTTGAAATTTGACATTTAACGTTTTAATTTTAGGGTGAACTATCCCTTTAAATGGACATTGGCTTAAAATCATCTTCAAACCCCATTCAGTAAAGATTCAAACCTCAACCTTGTTGATTTAAACAAAATAAACAAAGCGTGGAATATATGAAAATTTGATAAATTAATTTTCTTTACCGAGTGCAGAAAGCAACGAGAGGAAATGAGAGCAGAAATACAGAAGTTACAAAGATAGTGCTACCTTGTATGTGATTCCCATGTCTTCAGTGGCAGTTCTGGTTTTAACCTCTTCCATATTTTGCCTATAGAATATAAAGCACAACATGAAGACAAGCAGAAAAAAATGCCTTAAAGCTGTTATATCTCTCTGTGGACTGACGATGACTTACTTTGAGTCGTCACCTTTCTGGATTGATCTGCAAGCCCCCCTTCCCAAAAACCCGCTACCAATTAGTAACACAAACCCAGCCACTGACACCAGGGCCAGCCACCAGGGAGGATGAGCCTGTGGATGAATCACACCTGGACTGTTTCTCCTGCTCAGTGCTGAAGAAAAAAAAAGGTGAGAAGAACTGAGTTTGGAGCTCTTAAGTCTTGTTTACTTTGGCCTTGGCTCTTCTGTTCTACTATTCTGTGAAACAACAGGGGGCAACCAAAGTAATTGTCCTCTTAACCATGAGCATGCAAAAGTTTCTCGTGCGCACGCGAAAGGCTGTATTTGTTTTGTTTTTTGTTTTTTTGCAAAGGTACCATGCAAAGGACAATTATGGAGTTTGTAAGATTATTATTATTTTTTTTATTTTTTTTTTGAAAAGTAAAGGCCTTTATTTGATCAAAAGTACAATAAAAACTGTAATATTGTGAAATATTATTACAATTTAAAATATGTATTTGTATTTAAATATATTTTAAATATGATTTATTCCTGTGATGGCAAAGCTATATTTTCAACAGTCATTATTCCAAAAAGCTGCTTCTTCTTATTATTATTAATTATGGTAAAACTTTACAATAAGGTCTCATTTGTTAACATTTGCTATCAACTAACATGAACTAACAATGACCAATATATTTGTTACAGGATTTATTCATCTTTGTTAATGTTAGTTAATACAAATCAAGCTGTTCATTGTTTGTTCGTGTTAGTTCAAAGTGCATTAATGTTAACAAATACAACATTTGATTTCCATAATGTATTGGTACATGTTGAAAATAACATTAACTAAGATCAATAAATGCTGTAGAAGTATTGTTCATTCTTATTTCATGTTAATGAAACATATTAATGTTAAAATCAGTGCTGTTCAATGTTTTTTTTTGTGGAAACTGTGTTAAATTTAATGCAGGATTCTTTGATGAATAGAAAGTTCAAAAGAACAGCATTTATTTGAAATAGAATCCTTTTTATTATTATATATTTCTGAACTGACACTTTTGATCAATTTAATATGTCCTTGCTGAATAAAAGTTTTTTTTTAATCGTACTCACTCCAAACTTTTTAACAGTATGTGTTCATGTACACAGCATAGTCAGGGAAATAAAAAAACTCTACTCGCATTGTTACATGAACAGAACTGATCCACAATGAGTAAACCAAAGAGAGCCAAATAAACAAAAAATACATTTAGCAAACAAAGAAAGGTCTGTTACCTGATTGGACAATAAGATGTGTATGATTCTTGAAGATCCTGCCACTGAGACGCAATCTACACAGGTAAGTTCCATTGTTCTCATGGGTCACGGATGGGAGGTATATATCAAAACTCCCCATTTTGACATCTCCGCGAAAATATACACCAGGAAGTGTTGATACGGTTTGATTGCTGATGTAGTACAGGATTATTTTGTCAGGATTAGAGATAGTCTGTGTTTAAAAAAATATAGTAAGTTCTAAAGCAGTTTACATTTACATTTATTCATTTAGCAGATGCTTTTATCCAAATGAGAACAATAGAAGCAGTTAAACTAACAATAGTTTAGGTTTTAAAGTTACACATAAAAAGTATTCATTGCATAAGTGTGTAAAGTATATTTGTGATGGTTTGGATACCTAAAAATAAGCCTACCTGGAATTCCCACTCCGCACTGAGAGAAATTAAATCCAGATATCCAGGACATTGGAAGAAATTACACGACAAATACACATCTGTACCATTATAAACCTTCTGGTCTGAACTTGTCATCACACAACCATGGGCTCCATATACGAAAAGAATGAATAATATATTTAAAAAGTAAGCTTCATATGCTTAAATAAATAATGAATGAATGCTTACCTGTGAAGATATGTAGGGCAAAATACCACATCACTGAGCATACAAAGACACTCCAAAGTTTGTTTTTTCTTACACAGTATTTAACAGAACACATAAATATACACATTGTAAAAGTAAGGCAGAAATGACAAGATCCAGAAGAATCTAATGGACTCTGGAACTCTTACAACTCAAAAGTTCTTTGCTTACATTAGCGCTGTGAAAAACTTTCTGTGGTGGTTATCAGTGTCTGAAATGTTAATTTACCACATCCTCTGTGGCCTAAACACATGATCTAACTGAGGCAGATGTGTCTCCCTTGTACCATTTTTACATGTATATCTCAGGAACAAAAAAATAACATAGTTCTTGTGCCGAAAGATTAGTGCTTATCATCACTGCAAGACAATGCTGGGTTTCCTTTGATCAGTTCATAAATACAGTGTAGTTCCAGTCCATCTAATCCTTAACATAGTGACAAGTACATTATTATAATGTGTTCCACAGAAGAAAGAAAGTCACACAGGTTTGAAAAGATATGATGGATTTAAAAAAAAAAAGAAAAATTGGCGAAAATGTAAATGGCGACCTCCTTTAAGAAATGGAGGTCGGTCAAATGAAGGTCCGCTTTCCACATAAAAAGGAACTATTTTGACCTCTTGTGTGCCATTTGACGTTAGCTATATTCGATTGAAGGCATTTTCCTCATGAGAACAGAGACATCGTGTCAAATGAACTTTTCGTGTATAGCTACATCACCTGAGGCAATAGCCAAAGACATATGTCACATTTATCAATTCATTCTTTCTGATTCCGCACCTTTAGCTTTCACAAAAACACTTTGCCATTTCTGTACATTTGAAGAAATGCAAAAGTCACATTATTTTTGAGAAGACAGAATCATTACATGGGTCAGAAATTCCCTCAGCTTTGTTAAATATATTATTCATGAATAAAACATTAGCATTCTTCTGCAATACAGACATTTTTTATTTGTTGTTGTTGTTGTTGTCAGGTTTAAATAGTGCTTATCTGGGTCTACACCAGCAATCTTAATCTCTTGTGATTGAAGCATTGAATTATTCATCAGAACAATGAGTCACAATAAGAGAATATATCATCAACTATTTGTTACTGCTAACTATTATCTACAAAAAAAACTTGCGCTCTACATCAACTCAAGAAAGGCCTGTGGAAGTTGGCTGTGGGTGGTGAACAATTCATTTTTAAGGACAACTGAGACATTGGGTCGTAATGAATCAGAGCAGTAGAGTTGTCATGGACAAACGGTAAGTAGGGCCACTGGAGCATCCTCAATCTGTACTTCGGAATCATCTAGCTAAAAAAGAAAAATCAGGAAGAACAACATGTTAGAACATGATCGTTATTATTAGGCCAATAACACATCAATCACTAACTAGTCTAAATTCTGTCATCATTTACTCAACCTCATGTCGTTCCAAACCTGTAAGACTTTTGTTTATCTTCAGAACACAAATATACAATTTTTTTGAAGAAATCTGAAAGATTTCTGTACCTCCATTGACAACTACGCAATTACTTTGACGCTTCAAAAAAGTTAATAAAGAGATTGTAAAATTGTTAAACTAATCCATATGAATCGAGCGGTTTAGTCCCAATTTTCTGAAGAGACTCAATCGCTTTATGTAATGAACAGATTTAATTCAGGCTTTTAGTCACATATTAACATTCAAACTCAACCGAACCTGCTTAACGCGATATAACAAACCTCTTGCGGAAGCTCAAACATGCTGCGAAACACGAGAATGTTCATGTGAATAAAAGCCTAAATTAAATCTGTTCATCATAAAGCGATCGTGTCTCTTCAGAACATTTTGGACTAAACCCCTCAATTCATATGGATTAGTTTTGCAATCTTTTTGTAGTTTGTCAAAGTGGTAGTTGAGTAGCTGTCAATGGAGAGACAGAAAGTTCTCAGATTTCCTCATTTTTTGGGTGAACTAATCCTTAAATGTTATAATAACAAAGACACAAGCATGCCTCATTGTGAAATGAAGACTAACCAGGGAGGTCTGAAAGAATCCCAAGACCAGAAGAGCTCTGATGACAGTAGCAGTCCACGAGTTGACATCATGCAGTTCCTGCAAACATGAAAATTAAGAAAATCACAAGGACAATCAAGACACACAGTATACCTGATATAAAATGTTATTACTTTACCTCAGATGTTATACTAAGTGCAGGCCAGAGATGCAGAAACTCTTTCACTGATGGGCTGCTGTTTACAATGATCTGTTGTCGTAGAGCAAAAGTTTTCGACAATTTCTTGTGGATGAAACTAGTATTTGTTCTGTCTTCTCTAATTCTAAGGTAATTTCCTGTCGAATTGTTTCAAGGGATGCTTCATCCTCCCCTTGAGGAAAGTTAGGCAAATAATTAACCTCAGAACACCTTGGTTTCTTAATTTTGGAATGTGATGGTTCATTCTCAGGATGGCATTGACTTATTTTCCCAGGCATTGACGGCTACCTCCAGACATCCAATTTTCCTCATTTTGTTTCTCTTTAACTTTATGCTGGTTTTCCACCCATTCCAACCAGTGTCAGACCCTGGCTCTTTTAAACAGGGGTGCTTTGTAACAAGGGCCTCTGCTACCTTTACAATCTGACTGTCATCTGGGTATGCCTTGAAATCATAAATAGTTGAGCCAGATTTCTCTAAAATGTCATTCTTTTGGTCTCTGGTCAACTTCAGACTCTTTCAAGTCTGTATTTCCTTGTCTGAGCCTCAGCTCGACATCATAAGAAAACTATGGAATTGTAAAATCATCACGTGGCCATACCTTAAGACGTTCAGGGTTCGACACATCTGACAGAATGACAGTAGATGTAGCCTACTGGAGCTAACTGATTCCATTGGCAGGATATGAACAACTGCCCTTTGAGAGAACTCAGAAATCATGTCATCCAAGGAAGTTACTGTAGCTGATTATCAAAATCAGGGTCTTCATATTGTAAACTGAACTCTAGATCCAGCTGAAGTTGGTCTTTTAGAATCTGAATCAATGCAGTGACAGAGGCTGGCCGTGCACTAAGTTTCAGTTTTCCTTGCACGGTCAGCTTCAACAACACGTAGTATCATTGAACAAGATATTGTGCTCTATGATGTGCAGTGGGAAAAGGAGGCAACATTACAAATATTAACTCAATGCACAGTTTCAAAATAATTCTGAAATGTTTATTCTAACTAGATATAGATGGATGTATAAAATACATATTTAACCCACATTTTACTTGTCTCCATTATGTGTAACTGGTAAGAACCTCTTTGTACTCAACAATAAGCGTCCTTCAATTCTGTAGGCACACAATGTCACAGTATTATTTAGTTGTGAGTGAGTCCTAATACAACAGGGGACAGTTCGTAGCAACGAAGATGTTCCACATACCAACAGTCATAGTCAGTACAGTGGAAAAAAAAAAACTCATTATGGACCACTTGCACTGAGCTTTGTGACGCACTTCCGTTTGGAAATAGTACTGTAAAGAATTGTTAAACTCTTAGGGCTAATTAATACCGGTGGCAATCACCAAAGATTGTCCGATCAGAACAAATAAGTGATGTCCGTTTAGGAGGAGCCAGATGCACACACCACTCATAGACCACTCATTTCAAACTTGAACAGTATTTAATTAAGTGTGGTTCTAGAAAGATAAACAAGAATAAAAAGTATAAATATACACACTGATAAAACATCAATATGCAAATGAATACAATCTGTATTTCGTATGACATTAACACTGGAAATGTGTCTATACAGCGATCATATTAGGATTATTTTACAGACACGTGACGTGTGCTACTGCATATGTGTTAATCACGTCTTTAAAGACAAATTTACGCACACTCACAGTATAATGAAGAGACTCTTTCATTACTCTTTGATGCACGCACACGTGATTACTCTTTATTGATCGCGGATGAAATGGCATTATCATCGCGTTAGGTCCGTCTTGCGCATATAGTAATAATAGCGCTCGTACCTCAAACCAGAGAATGTCTAATATGGCGAGAACTTTCACTCTCAGTACACTTCCGGCTTCTGAACTGGTTGCAGTTCCTCTCTGATTCCATATGAGGGCGCTCACAGGACGAGTGCAGAATGAATGGAGGTCTATGGCGCTATACCAATAAAAATCCACTTTTCTCAGGATATAATTTTTTGTCTAGTAATTTGAATGTTGAATTCGAAAGGAGATGCAAATAAATTACACATTGCTGGGTGATGGATTTTTTTGAGTCACTTATTTGCTTTAAAAAGTCTTTTAAAGTGTCAATGACGTCATACACAAGTACGACCAGAGATACTGCTTCACGGCAATCCTTCACTCACTCTGGTGCGTTCGCGCTCAGCACTTTCTTTTCACTCGAGGCATCGACAACACAGCTGACACAGGTAAACACACGTGCTAGAAGAGTTTTTGTTTTGTTTGTTTCTGGTCCCGCTGCGGATGACACGATGCCATCAAGCGGTATCTCTGGTCGTAATCAGTCCTTCACTGACCAATCAGCGTTCATTAGCAGAATGCTAGCGTGTTATGGGCAACAACAACTCAACCTGTAAGAAATCAAAAGGACATAAGTACTCGTTCATTCAACTTTCGACCTAAAACCCATGTTGAACTTGCAAAATCTACAATCAGATCTGAGATTTCTCAACGGCAATCGGGTGAAAGAGACAAATTTAGCTGTCTAGACCCATTGACTCCCATTCATTTTGCACTCATGGCGATCGCCCCCAGTGGAACTCTGGTGGTACTACAACCAAAATTCGGTACAATAGAGCTTAATAGGGAGTGGGCAGGCTCTCCGTAGACGGGCTCTGCTCAAACTAAACTGCGTCAGCATCAGGGTCCTTAACACCGTCGGGTCCTAACAATAGGCGAGTGACTTACTGCCTGACTACATAACAACAGGGAATTAACTATTACACATATACATAGAACTGTATGAATATATTAATGACTGTAAACATATTAATGACTGTAAACATATTAATGACTGGCCCTCATTTTAGTACAAGTACGTCTCACTTATTTACGGTTATGTTTACTTTCAATGTACTGTGGTCAATGAGTTGAACAAACGCCACCTAAAATGAGTGTCCGCAATAAGAGTAAAAAAGTTGGCATTTTTTGATTGACAGGAGAAGGTGTATTCTGGACTAATGAAGCAGAGCAGGATCTACAGGCCTGCTTCGATTACACTGATAGCAGCTTCAAAAACAGTCCAAGTTTTTGAAGCTGCTACCACCGATCTGGATGAGCTTACAGATACTGTAACATCATATATCAGTTTCTGAGGGTATCTGTCAATCACTATTTACATGTTTATGCCCAAAATGCTATAATATTAAAAATAGTTGACTGTTATTCTCCTCTACGCTGTGTACATTATTGATTAAATAGCCTAGCCTATTTAACATCGTTACAGGCACCTTGCGAGCATTCATTCAACTATTTTAAAAGACTGGAATAAACACCAGCACAAACAAGCAACCCTTTTAATAGTCAATTTTATTTAAAAATGTAAACCCAACAGGTTTGAAATGTCAGAAAGAGAAAAAAACTGTTAATGAGAAGACAAGCATATAGGACTGCTGCAGCTTAGTGGATACAAATATTTAGCCTATTTATTATTCAGAATGCAGAGTTGGAAAGAAAATATATTTATAGGAACATTTCAGCAGGCTCAAGATAATTAATACAGAGATCATTATTCATTGTTTTAATCAATTGTCAGCCATAAAACAGTGATAATCTGTATTCTCATCTGAAACTCCCGATATGTACTTACTAGAACGGTAGTTGTGCAAGTAGTCCATTCACCAAGTAAATCTGTGATATTTTGCAGAACTTTAGCAATCCTCCACTTTCTCCAAATGATATAAACATGCCATTGACAATCTGTACCATCAACTGTGACCTTTTAAGAACAAATACATAATTCATTTGGGACTATAGTCTCCAAAAGATCATGAAGTATGTCTGGTTGGAAACCAGTAATGGGATGGAAATGTGTTAGTGACTCACGCTGAACACAGTCTTTCTTCACTCCATAGTGACTGCCAATGGAGTCATTTTGCATTACACTTTGAACATGAATGTCATGCTCAGCTTTAGTTCTCTGGAAAAATGTCCCATCACTCACTGCATTCACTTGCACTTCCTCAGTAGTAGCCATACAAAATTGGCAAATATTCCCTGATTTGAAGGACTCAACAAAGCCTGCAAAGACTGAATAATTGTAAGAACTGGAACATACTGAAATGTCCAGATTGCAGCTAGTCATACTGCAATGCCATTACAAGTGGATATTTGTGTTCAATGAATGACTTTCTGTGTTTGAATGAAGACAACTCTGCACATTCAGGGGTTGCACTGAACAAAATACTACAATCCATGACAGCACTGACGAATTCATCCAATGTTACTGCATTGACATTGCAGCCATGTTTCTGAAAACCATCACTAACAGTTTCCCTGGTCAACAGCTGTGATAATGAGTATATTTCATTGAGGTGTTCAATGATTTCGTTTGAAGCCGTGTTAGATATGTAAAGAATAGCCTGCATCTTCAGAAATAAAGAGGCAACATTATGTTTTAGCTGATTTCTCAGTGCATTATTTTCATCTCTGTCCTATATCCATTATCATTATCTTCATTACCAGCAAGTTCATCTGAAATAACATATGCATCAGAAGTAAAGGAGAGAGGCAGAGTTTCTGGATAGAGATCTGACGGACAACCAGCATGGTGTACCTTGTGTGAGTTGAATGACAAATACACATAGGTGCTGTAAATTGCAGTTCTTATATGGGCAAACAACCTTCTTATGGCTCTAAAGACGGGCTCTGAGGAGACTAAAAAGTGTATCTTCAGAAATGGATTGTTCAAATGTACACAGACTACATTTAAATGAAATGCATGTCTGACTTTGACATGTACTATGGCTACTATCTGTTACATGGTATACACAAATGAGTTTTAAGTGGACTGAATGTCTAAAATGTGCAGGGGCAATCAGGATACAGTGGATTTATTTTAGAGCAGTGGCTGTGTTCCACTCTATAGTGTCTGATGAGGTGGGCTCGGGAATGATGGATTTTTCTGCACACCTTGCAATTCCAGTCCATCTTATATATATATATAAAAAATAAAATAAAAACTCTACTGATTGTGATTTAAACAGTAATAAACAAGCAGGATGGAAGAATCAAATTTAGAGTATCTCTCTCTTGAATAAATTATTCAATAACAAACACATTTTTAACAGTCATCTGTCGCCACTTAGTGGCGAAATGATGTAGGCCTAATCGATAAATGTGTTAGTGCCAAGTTTTAAAAGCTGATTTAGTACTCTATTTTGATCGCTTCCATAGACATCAGTGTTTATATTTGAACTATAAACTTTTATCCCAGTACTTCTATGAAAATTTGAACTATTGCATCACAGAAATAATGATACTATGAGGTTGAAAAGACTGTTTTTTGAATCTGACACAAGTCATGCAAAATTATGTGTAACAGAGATTAAATAATGCTGTTAAATGCATGCATAAATTGGGAAAACTCGTCATTGGCTGTTGAATCACTCGCATTTGCATACAGGATATTGCGGGACAGAGTCTCACATCTCTCACTACTGGTAAGTCACATCAATGACTGCGTCTTAAATATTGAGTTTAGATTGTTTGTCAAGTGCAAGGTTGGTCTTTTATACTACACACAAGTTTACTTCATTTGTCTGTCAGTCGAGTCAAATATGTGTTATTTGCGATGACAGTATGTGTGTTAACCTGATTGAACTCCGAACCTCAGTTTATTTCATTTAAGCAACTTCTGAGCAACGTTGATGCACTGTGTAGTGCAGCTTCTACCTATGTTAATTGCAGGTATGTTTTAAAATATTAGCCTTGAATTGAGTATTAGCATTAGCACGTGCTGTATGCTCGCACGTGCTGAACTGCGCCATTTTTTTGTCTGTGTTCTTCTCTTTCTGTATTTCATTTACAAAAATGTAAAATTATGGTTGCTTAAGGTCATAGTTTCTTTGTAGCTATTATTTGAATTGATAAGAAATGAGAACAGAGAACAGTGTTTTATATTTGTTTCTTCAAAGTAATACATTATTTTGATGCGTCATTTTGAGTTTTATTCCACTATTCCTGTATGTTCACTATCACCTTGTAAAAATGTATATTCAGCAGAGTCTCACATCTCTCACTGCTGAATTCTAAGCAACGTTGATGCAGATTAAACAATTTCAATATTATGAAAAGCACACAATAATTGCCCTAAGACTGTCTCTGTAAATTAAATATGAACTAATATGACATTTTTTTTTTTAGTTCTAAATCCACGTTTAAGTGAATTAAATTTACAAACCATGTACTCTTCGGTAGCAGCTTGGGTCACTGAACTAAAAACGTATCTTATTAGCCAACAAGCTTCAGTGCGGGGTGAGGCAACTAATTTCAGGATTTGTATTCAAACTCTTCATGCTAAAAATCAGAATTGTACATCTGCTGATTTCAAAAACGAAATAATTTATGTTATTAAAGTAATCAGTTCGAATTAAAGGTTGATATTTGCCAATTACACAAAATCTAGCTATGTAACTACAGTGGTTAGCAACAAGTGGAGCTTGCGTTTTCTCTTCTGCAAAACATCGAAACACATTCTAATTATGACTCTACATCACACTTCACTGTCAACATTGAGATGATATACATGACAACATTAACTACAGGGTCCACAGATTTGAAAAGATTTACGAGCATTGCGTGAAACAAGACCGATTAGACATCTTGAGAGAAAAATTAAATGCGGGCAGTTTGCGTGTACAGGGATGACATCAGACGCAAAAACGCTACTCTGAAAGAGTTTAAGTTAATTGAACTTTAAAGAGACAGTTAGTGTAAATTAAATCAACAAAATTGTTCAGCTAATTTGAAAAGATGTCATTTTTACAAACTCATAAATTTGCATTTTCTCCAGCCTGAGGCTTTTTTATTTCACGTTTGACGTGAAAGGGCCTTTACATTTGCCAAAATTATAACTTTTTGGTTATTAAAAAACAAACAAACAAGCAAGCCCAGCCTAGGTGAGAAAAGTAATGCAGCGTAACATTTCCAGAAAAAGTAACACAATTATAGTCACTTTTTTAGGGAGTAATGTAACATTGTAATGCATTACTCTTAAAAGTAACTTTCCCCTAACACTGGTTAAAAATAACATAATTGACAGTGTCTTTTTCCAAATTCTGGAATCCATTGGTTAGTTATATCATTACTGTTAGCTGCTGTACCAACTAGTATTATTCTTGTCTTTGATTGTAATTGCAAAGTTTAGATGCCAAGTTTATGAACACAGAATGTTTCTGACATGTAATGTAAATGTTGGTGGTTATATGTTAATATCTTTAGTCTTCATCTTTCTTACACCAGAGCAATGTCTTTTTGCACATTGGAGGAATTTTTGAGTTCTGAAAATTACAGTATGTTTTTAAAGTACATTAAGCTCTTTAAATTCAAAGGTCATTTTAGAATATAGTTCTTTAAGAATATAAAAAGGTTCCTTTTCCATATAGTGGTTGGAATTGCAAAGATCCTGGCAGTAACTGAGATTGTCTTGTTCTACTGTAACAGTATGTGTTCCTTCCACTGACAGCTTGTTATCTTTTAGCCAATTGGCCGGTCCCATCTCAGCACATGTCTGTCAAATCCTGTACCTCTTATGCTGCTCATGTTCAAAATGTAAAGTTAAATTGTCGCATGTGACTTAGTAAAAATAACCCAATGCTTTTGCTAAGTCACATGCCCAAATTCATTAAAATAGCTGACATTAAACACTTAATTAAGAAAACAGATCCTTGTGATTGGTTTAATTATCAGTCTGTTTCACATCATGTCTTTTATCTCCAAGGTACTGGCGAAGGCTGTTGCTCAGCAACCGGCTCACTCTTGCACAGTAACAACACTTGTGAGATGTTCTACTCAGGATTTATAGCTAATTGTTGAGGAAGTGTCTGTATAATCTCATACATGACTGCATAGACTATGAAAGATTGAACGATACATTTTCTGTGAGAAAGTTCATTTTAGAGGAAATACAGTAAATGTTTCATCGACATTGTTGAGTGCACTGGATTAACTGTTGACTTCGATGTTTCTTCATTTGACAGTGGTCCACACATAGACTGTAAAAAGAAATGGACAACACTGGTTAAAAATAACCTAATTGACAGCCTCTTTTTTCCATATTCTGGAATCCATTGGTTTGGTGGTTTAGTTGGTCCATTGCACTTCCTTCCACTGTATCTTAATCTTAATTAATAATCCCTGATCGATTGCTCCTGTCTGCCTTGCTGCTGGTTTACGTTTTTATGCTCCGTATAGCTTTCTACTTTGAATCTCTATTTACTATCATTCCTTGTTGTTTATAATGCTAAATATAACTTACTAATCAACATATATTAGATATTGTCTAATATTGCCTATCACATTAATCGGACATTGCTAGCTTTTATCTAAATCATTATCGCTAACAACACGCTAGTATCTCACTAGCCTGTTAACCTGCCATCTTTGCTTGCCGTCTCGTGCACGCTCGAACTTTTTACGAGTCTATCAACAACTGTGGTGAGTAGGATCAGTCAACAAACATGGTGAGTAATGTCTTCTCCTGTTATTGTCACTTGCAATTTGTGTCACATGTATAGCATAGCATTCTCTGTCAGCGGTGTGGACTACACTGCCGTGCAAAGGCAAAAGACTAACTTTGTTTTTGGTCGAAAATGAGTTATTGATATTTTTGGCACATTCAAGACCTCCTTTATCATGTGGATAAGTATCTTGAGTCAATTCCATTGTTTTTTTGAGAAAATAATGAGTTGTCTTAACAGTAACTTCCAAAAGCCCATGAGAAACCAAGGCAGAACACCGTAACACTAGTTACTGCTCTTTGGCTTTGTTTTGGAACGCTCATATTGAGTTACGGTGCTCTGCCTTTGTTCAGACGCACGTCAATATGAAGTTACTGTGCCGGTGTTCTATCAAATAATGCTACCTATCAGATTGTACGGTTATCTGCCTTTGTTTTACTGTCCATTACAATTGAAATTACGGTGTAGCCTGTGTACTTTGTACAGCTGCCATCAGTCCCTGTAACCGGTCTGAACCCGCTCCATCAACAAACGTGCGATATCGATTGCGAAGGATATATACAGAGTTAACTATTTTTTACATGTCGTAGCAGCAGATGAATACAACAGAGAACTGAAGCCCCGCCTCACCCAGTTCGGGTACTGGACCTGGTTGAAACACTCATGCATCTAGCTGACAGAGTGCCACAGCACCGCCCTAAATACGGTCGAGCCAGAGTACAGTAACTTTAAAATAGTGGTCAAAAGTCAAGTCAAGATTTTTTTATGTAGATAATTGTCATTACTAAAACATCTAATTGCCAGATTTCCAGTGTCCTCTATAATTAATTTGGTGGGACAACTAAAAATCTTTAAAGTCATTTTTCTCAGTTCCACACTCTAGCGAGTTAAGGTATTTTGCCCTTGTAGGGCAGTACACATGTGATAAATGCAGGGAGATAGTCAGGCTAACGGAGATGATTTCAGAACTAGAGACACGCATCCAAACTTTAATCGAGGATAGTAAGAGTGCAAGGGCTTTAGATACTGCTTTGGATGCGACTAGCTTAGTGAACTCTGTACATTGTTCGGTTCCGGCTGTAGAGCCCGTGCAGCAGGGCAAGTGGGTGACCGTGAGACGCTGTAGTCGCGGGACAAAACACCGCTCTTTCGTTCCGATTACAACATTAAACAGGTTCTCCCCACTCAGTGAAACACCCACTGAGAATCCTGTTGAAAGTGCCCTAGTTATTGGTGATTCTATTACACGGAACATGAAAATAGAGACACCAGCCACCATAGTCACATGTTTGCCGGGAGCCAGAGCGCCTGACATCAAAGCAAATTTAGTGTTGGCTAATGCTAATCGTAAATTCTCTAAGATTATTATACATGTCGGCACTAATGATGTTCGACTTTGCCAGTCGGAGATCACAAAAATTAACGCTAAAGAGGTGTGTGAACTCGCAAGTACGATGTCAGGCACTGTAATTTGCTCTGGCCCCCTTCCTGTACAAAGGAGTGATGAGATACTTAGTAGACTCAATGGCTGGCTGTCTAAGTGGTGTCCGCAAAATAATATAGGGTTCATGGACAATTGGAAAAGTTTTTGGGGCAGACCTGACCTATTGAAAAGTGATGGTATTCATCCCTCCTGGGATGGTGCCACTCTTCTCTCTAGTGATATGGCACATAGTCTTAGAGCTCAAACATGAATTGAGGCTCAGGTCAGGAAGCAGACACAGACTGGCTAAACCGACCGTCTGCTAGCTGTCTCATGTCACTGAGGTCAGATAAATCCCATCACATAGAGACTCTTTTCCCTAGATATCATCATATAGAGACTGTTCCCAGAATTAGGAAATACAAAAAAACTCCCAAACCCATTTAAGGGTAAAAATGTAATCGATGTTAAAAAAAATAGATATAATACAGATGAACAAATGATATTGCTCGGGTTGCTGAATATTCGATCCCGTACTTCAAAAGCACTTATTGTTAATGATATGATTACAGATTATAACCTAGACGTGTTGTCTAGAAACCTGGCTAAAACCAGACAATTACATTAATTTAAATGAGTCCACCCCCCAAGATTACTGTTATAAAACCAGGCCACATCTGAAAGGAAAAAGGGGTTGGTGTTGCTGTAATCTATAGTAATATCTTCATTTACTGAGATATTACTGATATCTAAAGTCTAGTTTCAAATATAATTCTTTTGAAGTATTGGTGCTTAATGTAACACTATCTAGTGTAAATGATAAATCGCACTTGACATTTGTGCTAGCTACTGTATACAGGCCACCAGGGAACCATACAAACTTTATCAAAGAATTTGCTTATTTTTTATCGGAGTTAGTACTGGCTGCAGATAAAGTCCTAATTGTTGGTGATTTTGATATACATGTAGATAATGAAAAAGATGCATTGAGATTAGCATTTACAGACATTCTAAACTCTGTTGGAGTTAGACAACATGTGTCAGGACCCACTCATTGTCATAATCATACTTTGTGTCAACTAGATTCTCCCCTGTGAAGGCCTCATCGACACGACAGCTATTGACACGGATCCTCAACAAACCCGTCTCCATACCGGCGTGATTCCGATCTTCAACCAGATGGAACTTTGTTAATTGGCCAGGGGAGAACTGGCCACCCTGACTGAGCCTGGCTCCTCCCAAGGTTTTTTTCTCCATTTTGTCTCCTGATGGAGTTTTGGTTCATTGCCTCACCTTTTTCCACATTTGTTGCCATTGGCTTGGCTTGCTTAGTTGGGGACATTAAATTTAACATTAAATGTAATATTCAACAATAATATTGATCTGCCTGCATCGACACTATTATGCAAGAACTGAATTGAGCTGGACCATGACATTGCGGTTTACTCCAGAGCGGATATATATATATATATATATATATAAAATGAACTAAATTAATAACTTTTTTAAAACAAAATGAAACATCACTGAACTTACTTAAGCTGGACTGTGACGCTATTTTCTTCTAGAAACAAACTTTGTTGCATTATTTTCCTGTTATCTCTGTAAAGCTGCTTTGAAACAATCTGTATTGTAAAAAGCGCTATATAAATAAATGTGACTTGACTTGACTGTAGTAAAATGAAGCCAGAATATCCCAGAAACGCTCGTTGTTGATCAAGTCATTTGGAGCCACAGTCTGTGGAGTTGCTGTCAATTATGATTTTACACCCTGTTTTTATTGCATAAAATAACTAAAGTCAAACTTAAAAACGAACACTTGAACATGGGGCTGCTTGATGAGATCTACCTAAATGACAGAAATCATTTTCGAAAAAAAAAGTTTTTGTGTTTGTTTGGCTGGCATCCCATTTGATTACAGAGGGCGGGGTTTATAACCTATACTGCAGCCAGCCACCAGGAGGTGACCGAAATGTTTCGGCTTTACTTTTCAGGACATGTGCATTACATTTGGGCTGCATTCGAAATTGCATACTTGCCTAATATATAGTAGGTCAAAAACAGTATGTGACAAAATAAGTATATCTGAATTCATAGTACTCATAAAAAAGTAGGCAAAAAGTACCCAGATGAACTACTACTTCTGGCGAGATTCTGAAGTGTGCATACAATGGACACTTTACTATCCCATGAGGCCACGGGAGAGGATATGACGAAACTGACGCTGTTAGGTCACATGATAATGACAGCATGGCGAATGTAATACGTCTAGATTACATTCTTACTACAGACATTCATAATATATAAAGCATATTTTTTAGCGGTCGTAAAGTTATTATTTACTCAAAATAAGTACCTAATCAAGAGAGTATGCGATTCATACAGGGTTGGAACAACATGAGGTTGAGTAAATTATGACAGAATTTTCTTTTTTGGGTGAGTTATCCATTTAAAAGAAAGTTCTGAAAATGAATGATTTTGATTACAGAGCCTTGTTTTGCTATATAGTAACCTTGCTGTCAATAGCCATTGTCTAGGTATCCTCTAGTGTACATATGCTTGAGAGCTACATCTTTGTATGTAATGCAAAGTCCATCTAAGCTGACCCCCCCATCGATTGCCCTTCATTGATTTGTTCCCCTGTTTAACCTAAACACTGTTCATCAAGCTGGCCTCTCAATAGTTCCTCTGTGATGCACACTTACCTCCTTCTGATCTCAAAGCTTCTCTATACATACATACAAATACAAATGATCATCTATATAAATGAATCGACTATATTTTGCATCATATCCACTACTTAGGCATTGCTGCTTTGACAATTACTTTTGTGGGGGAAAGTGTTATAAAATTTACCTCCAGTTTGTGTTATCATTTTGTTTACTTTACAGACTGAGATATGCTTAATCATAGTAAGTAATCAACAGTCTGTCTTAGATGATGTCAATAGAGTTCAGCTTGCATTTAACCCAGATTATTCAATTAATGGATGTGACGTAATACCATCACCACCCACTAGAATGCAGTGTGGTACCATTCAATACATAGGCCTTCCTGCAACCCCAAAACCAAACAGATGTTAGCATGTGTGTTGGCAATTTGTTAATAATTTATGAGGAATTAATTAGCATTCCTCTAATTACCTCGTGAATATTCCAACCGTTCACAGTGTTGAGGAGTTTTAAATGGGATTAGCAATAGCACACGTCCCCATGCACAAGATCAGGAGACCTTTTTTTCTGCATTGTCCTGGATGCTCAAGTGAAGTCAGCGGTTTGGAGCTCAGCTGCATTAGTATGTGCAGTGCATGAGGCCAGGTAAACTGGTCCTGGGCCAGCTGAAACGAGCATTAGGTCTCTTGAGTACTGGTGAACAACAGCAAAATCAATGACAACAGGAAATTGCTGATGGGAGACTTTGGCCAGACCTCACCCAGGAGGGCCAGATCAAATGAGGGGCCTGCGATTATCTCACTGGGAGATTAGTGGGACAGATCGTAAACCACAGCCAGTAAATAAACAGTGGAGATGAAGTGGAGCAATTTTTTTTAAATATAGAATATTATTACTTTATCAATGGGAAATAGGGCTTTGTGCTGTAGACATACAAATGGTGAGGTGGCCAATTGAAATGAGATGATATGCTGATAAATTAATAGCAAAAATATAAACAAATATTAATTATTTGTATTAAAGTTTGTCTTAATGTCAAAACAATTATTTTGATAAAATCATTACAAATGGACAAAAGGGATTTTATGCACTGTATATACAGTATATATATATATATATATATATATATATATAAACTAATATTTATTATCTAAACAAACCAGTGGATGGAAATAAATTAAAACTGAAATTGAAAAAAGAAAACAATTTTAATTCATAAAAAATCTAATTAATTTAGCCCCCACTTGACACAGCTAAACATTTATTTATGCAATGTGTCTGATCGGCTTGTGTTGATATTATGGATAATCTTTCGAATGGGAAAAAAAATCCACAGTTGCACACTCTTATTGTTCTCCGTTTTCTCATCCCAAGTTTATCTCTGACAATCTGGAATCCTGTCGATGCTCTTGAACTCGCATTCTTTTTTTTTTTTTCTCTGTTAATGTATCCAGCTTTCACACACATAGAGCGGATGGGATTAAGGGATTGTTGTCAACAAACAAACAGATTACTCAGTCAAATGTTTGTATAACATGGACACTCTCTTCACAGTCGTATAAGCATCAATCTTAATGAAAATAACATCTGTTTTTGTTCTATTTTTTTGTTTTGTTGTATAACCTATGTTGGGCCCTAATCAGTGAACTATATAGTCTTGATCAATAAAGGTTAATGAGGGGTTGATGTAGGTAGTGACGACAATACACTACTCCTTTTCACCAATCACTGCATTGCAGTTTGATATCTAATACATGACAAATATTTAACAAAGTGAACATGATTTATTCTTATTCATGAAAATATGATAATTTGTGTCTTTGGAATTGCATATCATATTATATTAAGATTAAATAATCAAATCCCTTTATTTGTTTTCAGTTAGCCTTTGTTTTGCAAGCTGCTTAGCCACTAGCATAGCATAATGCTAACTGCTTAAGGAAAGCTTGTTTGATTAGATAGCAAAAATGAATTATGATGACACACTAATGTTTTTGACCAGGCATTGTGGAATGGAGATGGGATTGTGTGTTGAGATCTTGCATGTCACAGCCAAAACAATGCTTTGCTAGTCAGACCAAACAATCATCTAATTGGTGAACAACACTAAGATGGAGGCCATTGAGATGGTCACGCTTTTCTGCAATTGTCTTGTCTGTAGCAATTGTTTTTCACTGGAAGACTGTGGCGTGCAAGGGCTACACTTTAGATGTCTCTGAAGGAAGGTTTTAGTGTTGTATTAATGTGAAGTTTGTGATTTTGGAAAAAAACAACAAGTTTGATACAGATTTGTTATATTGTCATAGCTGTTTTTATTACAATGTACATATACATTTTTTCTATTGCTCTGTTCCAAAACCTAGCTGTCTACATATGCCCCAAAAATTTAGTCTACTCTATAATAATAAACAGCAAATGCTTAGCATATGTGTACAGCCAGAAATATAACCTTTCAAAGGATACTCCATTTGATAGTGTGCGCGAACACATGCATTTGACACTAGAAAGTTTCTGTAGATCTAGATTAGTCACAGTTTCAGTCAGATACCTGTCTATGTAGGCAGAAGACAGCTCACTAGGCTTTGGAACAAAGTCTATGTCCCAGTGTGTAAGTGCGTTCCAGTGTGTGAGTGTGCTTGGCTTGTTTACCATGTGTGTGTGTGTTTTCCCATGTCTTTGATTGTCTTCGCTTCTCTTCCTGGAATACACATACAGTACCACTATTCATTCATTTTCAATGAAAAATACATCTATTGTGCGAGTGCAACAATGCAGCCAAGCACAAGCCGAAAGATAAAGCTGTATTATCAAACTGACTCGTCTCCAACAATAAAGCGTGTTTTGAGAGGTGCCTATCGTGTCTTATGGTAAGAATTGTTGTATGAACCCTGCCGAGTTAATGATATCTTTAGCAGATCCACAAAATCTTTGTTTTGTTTCAGTAAGTGCAGGTCTGGGATCAGGAGGAGAAAACTGCCAGTCATCATTGGGCATAGAGCATGTGCCTCATTCGAGATATGTAAACGTGGGGCTTATCAATTATGCAAGGGCACAAACGGTGGTCTGTAGACAGATGATGTATCAGCTATCCTCTCTGAATTCTCTCTCACAGTAAAGTTACTGTCAGTAAACCACTTGAGAGCATGAGCCAAAAGGATAGAAGTTAACCAGCTGGGTTTGTGGTGCTACTGTATAAGTTAAAAACATATTAAAGCTTTGCCTAAAACCTATAAAACGGGGATGGCAAAGGAAGATTTCATCAAATATCATAATTTCATCATAATCAGTACTGTCATCATCATGATTATTATCATCAAAATATCATCATTTCCATCATCACAATCATCATCACCATCATGTTGTCATTACTATCATTCTCATTATTTTTTTATTAACACCATTACCATTGTCATCATCATCACCAATTCAATTTTATCATTAACATTGTTACCATAACTTCATAATTTCCACCATCATTCATCCTTATCATAATCATTGCCTCCACTGATATCATTACATCATTACCATAATTTTCATTATTTCCACCATCTTCATCTCATCATCATTGTCATCATAATCATCACCCCCACTGTTATCATAACCATAATTTTCACCGTTACCATTACCACATCATTGTTCTCCTAATCATCACCACCACCGTTATCATTACAATCATTACCATTTTTTTTTGTACAATTTTCATCACTATCATCAATACTATAATCAACACAACCAACCAGTCATCATAATTATCACTGTCAAAATCACCACCACCATCATCATCTCCACTACCACAATCATAATCACCAATACTGCTATCATTATTCTTTGTGGATGTTATGACCACCTCAGGTTTCATTAAAGTATCAGTTCTGTTTCTTCTAAAAATTCCTATGAAATATAAAAATAGGAAAACATAAGACAATTGTTGGCATATAGTTAGGCAATACATCTATAAAATAAAAGTGAATAGCAAAGTCCAGATAATGGGGAATCAAAGTATTGGCAGAATTTGTGTTTAGACTGTGACATTAGTTCTCTTCTGGGTCTTCAGGAGACACATATGAGGTTACTGGGGTCTTGTTCTCAGGTGAAAAATCTGATATGCCTAGTAAAGGCTTGCTCTCCATTTTTCGGTCTAGGAGTAGAAGAAAAATGGAGATCTCATTTGTGATTTCCTTTTTCCCCGCTTCCAACTGGCATATACCCCATAGCCTTTACAAAACTTGAAACCAATGCTTCTAGCTCTCACAGATTTGTTTGACAAATACAATCTTCATGTGAGGAAACATGAGTCGTGTGAGGTCTCTCTTTTGAAACAAAGCAGTCATTAATTTGAGGATTAGTTCTCATCTCTCCTCTCTGTTTGTAGGGCTGAATCAGGCCAGTGGCGCCTGGGGCCCATCACTTTGAAAGCTGCTTCCTGCGGCATGCTGGCCTTGTGTCAGAAATTGGCTATTTGAAAGACATCTGACATCCACTAGAGAGTACAGTGCTGTGAAGGGGGAGAGAGGGAGAGAGTGAACAGATTTGAAGCAGAACATGTTCACATCCAGCCCAGCATTTTAGGGCATGAATGACCTTTAAAAAGAATGTGATCTACCCCATTTCAGCCTGTGATGTTCATTACCGGCCTGCTTTGGCTAATGAACAAGAGCAGTTCTTTAAGGCCCTTTACAAAAAAAAGAAAGAAAAAGGGTTACCATGCATTTTTTTTCACCTTTCATTTGAACATTCTGTCATCATCTACTCACATGGAACTTCACTTGGTTTAAAAAAAAAAAAATTCTATCTATCTATCTATCTATCTATCTATCTATCTATCTATCTATCTATCTATCTATCTATACACATATTATATAATACTATAATAATTATATAATTATTATAATTAATAATACGGTTTTAATAAATTTATAAATTTCAAAACCCTTAAACTCAACTCCTCAACTGTTCCAAAAAAAAAAAAAAAAAAAAATATATATATATATATATATATATATATATATATACAGTGTATATATATATATATATATATATATATATATATATATATACATATACATTGAGGAAAATAGGTATTTGAACACCCTGCTATTTTGCAAGTTCTCCCACTTAGAAATCATGGAGGGGTCTGAAATTGTCATCGTAGGTGCATGTCCACTGTGAGAGACATAATCTAAAAAAAAAAAAATCCAGTAATCACAATGTATGATTTTTAACTATTTATTTGTATGATACAGCTGCAAATAAGTATTTGAACACCTGAGAAAATCAATGTTAATATTTGGTACAGTAGCCTTTGTTTGCAATTACAGAGGTCAAACGTTTCCTGTAGTTTTTCACCAGGTTTGCACACACTGCAGGAGGGATTTTGGCCCACTCCTCCACACAGATCTCCTCTAGATCAGTCAGGTTTCTGGGCTGTCGCTGAGAAACACGGAGTTTGAGCTCCCTCCAAAGATTCTCTATTGGGTTTAGGTCTGGAGACTGGCTAGGCCACGCCAGAACCTTGATATGCTTCTTACAGAGCCACTCCTTGGTTATCCTGGCTGTGTGCTTTGGGTCATTGTCATGTTGGAAGACCCAGCCTCGACCCATCTTCAATGCTCTAACTGAGGGAATGAGGTTGTTCCCCAAAATCTCGCAATACATGGCCCCTGTCATCCTCTCCTTAATACAGTGCAGTCGCCCTGTCCCATGTGCAGAAAAACACCCCCAAAGCATGATGCTACCACCCCCATGCTTCACAGTAGGGATGGTGTTCTTGGGATGGTACTCATCATTCTTCTTCCTCCAAACACGTTTAGTGGAATTATGACCAAAAAGTTCTATTTTGGTCTCATCTGACCACATGACTTTCTCCCATGACTCCTCTGGATCATCCAAATGGTCATTGGCAAACTTAAGACGGGCCTTGACATGTGCTGGTTTAAGCAGGGGAACCTTCCGTGCCATGCATGATTTCAAACCATGATGTCTTAGTGTATTACCAACAGTAACCTTGGAAACGGTGGTCCCAGCTCTTTTCAGGTCATTGACCAGCTCCTCCCGTGTAGTTCTGGGCTGATTTCTCACCTTTCTTAGGATCATTGAGACCCCACGAGGTGAGATCTTGCATGGAGCCCCAGTCCGAGGGAGATTGACAGTCATGTTTAGCTTCTTCCATTTTCTAATGATTGCTCCAACAGTGGACCTTTTTTCACCAAGCTGCTTGGCAATTTCCCCGTAGCCCTTTCCAGCCTTGTGGAGGTGTACAATTTTGTCTCTAGTGTCTTTGGACAGCTCTTTGGTCTTGGCCATGTTAGTAGTTGGATTCTTACTGATTGTATGGGGTGGACAGGTGTCTTTATGCAGCTAACGACCTCAAACAGGTGCATCTAATGTAGGATAATAAATGGAGTGGAGGTGGACATTTTAAAGGCAGACTAACAGGTCTTTGAGGGTCAGAATTCTAGCTGATAGACAGGTGTTCAAATACTTATTTGCAGCTGTATCATACAAATAAATAGTAAAAAAAATCATACATTGTGATTTCTGTATTTTTTTTTTTAGATTATGTCTCTCACAGTGGACATGCACCTACGATGACAATTTCAGACCCCTCCATGATTTCTAAGTGGGAGAACTTGCAAAATAGCAGGGTGTATAAAATAGTATATATTTCAGGACAAGATTGCTGTTACTTCTTGACGATACTTCCATCAAAATCCGAACTGCATCCAATAATGCAGTTGCTCGTGGCAGCCTATTTAGATTAAGTGGAATTTAGGTCATTTCAGTAAGACTATGTCACTCATGTGTGTATATATTTTTTTTCTAGCAGATTTAAAGATTGCCATTGTCCTTTAACTGCTTTTTAAGCAACTCAGTAAAAAAATAAAAAAAAACATCTCACAACATTTAACTGAAGATCAATAGCATTTTAAATCAAGCGACATTTATGCTATTCCAAGCAGAAGAGAGCAGCTCTGTATGTGACAAGCACTTCTGTTAATGCCATTGGCAGAGTGATAATGAGGTGGTATGGCACCGAACGGCTTGAGCTGTGTCCAGTTCATTAGAAGCCGACCACTCCGTGACACGACTTGCCAAACGCAGACTGACCCCGCTTGTCAAGTAACGAGCCCCTGGTAAGGTCAGGAAGCGGAATGAATTAATATTGATACAGCTCATAGAGGTTGTTGAATTGCGAGAGAGCACTTGAGAGGGCTGGCCATCTGGAGAATGGATTTTTTTGGCTGAAGATTTGAATGACTTGATGGAATAATCAACTAAATTTGGGTGACGTAGGAGAAATAGTTATTGACTTGTCTGTGTAACAGTTGCCTTTTATATTTCTCATAAACTCAGTTGTCAATTTGTATGGCCATTTAAAAAAAAAAATTATATCACAGAAGGCAGAGACACTGTGACACTAGCTCTGTTTACATATGTCTGCATGTTAAAATGTTAAAATAAGAGGGATCTTTTTTTTTATTTAGTACTGTCCTGAATAAACTATTTCACATAACAGATGTTTACATATAATCCACAAGACAAAATAATAACTGCAGTTATAAAAATGACCCAGTTCTAAAGTTTACACATACCCTTGATTCTTTATACTGTGTTATTACCTGAATGATCCATGACTGTTTTTATATTGTGATACAGTAGTTGTTCACAAGTCCCTTGTTTGTACTGAGCAGTTAAACTGCCCACTGTTCTTCAAAAAGTTCTGCACATTCTTTGATTTTCCAGCATATTTGGCTTTTTTTTTTACTTTTCCAGCAGTGACTATATGCACTACATACACAACTGTTACAAATGTCAAAAATGTTGTAGTAAATTGCACGAAGACGAGGAATCAAACGAATACACTTTATTTAATAATAACATGCAGGAGAACGCTGGAGTAAATAACAGAAATACAATCTCATAAAACATTGACACAGAAACAATGAACTGAGGACTTAAACACAGACAGAGTAATCAACAGAAAACAGAACAGGTGGGTAAATTAATTAACAACAAACAAAACTAATGATGGAACTACAAAACGAGCACAGGAAACACAGTAGTATGCTACTTTTTCTCAAGGGTTTACTAACCTTGGTGGGTTTTTTAAATGGTATGATTTTCTCTTTTCTTCTTGGAACACAAAAAGAAGAATACACTACACGAGTAGTGGCCTACTCGTACTGGCCCATATAATGACAGTGAATGGTGACGTTCTTAAAGCTTAAAAAAAAAGATGTCCCGCTCGAAATCCGCACCACTGGCAAGAAATTGACATGTTGAAATGTTTAAACAAAAACAGAGATGTTGAAGTGTCACAGGACTGACAGTGTTTACTCTGTTTGGGAAGTCAAACTATGAATAACCTACACAGTAAACACATGAGATCTGAGAAAGTATTTCAGCATCTAAATTACACACATCACCTTAAATTCACATAAAGCTATTGCATTGCTTTCAGCAGTTTTGAATAATTTCAGACTCACAGCAGCCCTTCATGTACTAAACATGAAAGAAACCTCCTCTGATTGCAAGTGGGCTCTTCACACTGATAGGCCGAGAGCAAGACCGCATCATCACCGGTCTTTTTACCGCAGTTCAAATTGAACTAGCATTATCACATCGGCCAATCTCTTATCTTTCGGCCCTGGGATTTGCATAACAAGAGTAGCGAGGGTGACACTTTGCTACATGTGCTGTGACTGTGAGCGATGTGAACTTCCCATGTGAGCTCCATGTGTCATGTTTAACATGGCTGATAAAGAATGAGCTGTGGCAGGCCTGAGCCAAGAACCTTCATGTATTTGAATGTTATGCCCTTATATAATTCACAGCTGTGCTAGCATCACCACACACTTGACAGGTCCTTGGCAAGATTGAAATGAAACAGGGTGTTAGGATGCATCCAGAGGTGAGTGGATAAATGTCAAGGGTCAATGTCAGCATGCAAGCGATCAACTCTAACTCTAAGACTGTGCTTTAGCCAAGAGGGACTGATCTGTATTGAGTATCATGTAAGCTTTTGTAAAAACATTCTGTTTGATCTTTTAATTCTCAGCGTACTCCATTATGGATGACAACACTATTATAATGTGCTCTAGCACAGTGTTTGCATGAAACCAACGCTTCTGGGAAAGCACTTCCCCTTATATTAAGAAATAATAGCAAGGTAGTACTGTAGAAACAAATGTCATATTTACATATTGTGTCTGATATTCTTATTCTGCTGTTGTTCTGTTCCTTGCTATTCTGCTGTCGTTGCTAAATTGATAATGTCCAACTTTAATTGGCATTTTTCCAATATAAATAAATGGTCAGTTAAGGAACCCAGTATTGATTATTCTTCATGCTAAACCATCCAGACAGCAACATAGTGTCGGCCCAAATCCGGGCCACATCTGGTACATGTGGATTCAACACATACCAGATATGGGCCGGATCTGGGTCGGCACTATGTTGCTGTCCGGGTGTGCGCAAGAAAATTACGCAGTACCAAGTGTATTTATATATGGTTCTTTTAAGTAGCTCTATAGTTATTTTGGTTGATTCTAATATCTCTTGAATTTCAACCTTTTGTCGTAAGGAAAATTTAAAGGTCCCGTTCTATGTGATCCCATGTTTCAAACTTTAGTTAGTGTGTAATGTTGTTGTTAGAGTATAAATAATATCTGTAAAATTATAAAGCTCAAAGTTCAATGCCAAGCGAGATATTTTATTTAACAGAAGTTGACTACAAAAAACGGCTGGATTGGACTACACCCCTCTACATCCTGCTTTAATGATGTCACTAGAACCGTAACCTCCGCCCACAGGAACACAGGCGTATTGATGGCGAAATGTCAACAGACGTGGTTGATGTTTATCTATAATCGGATACCGCAAAAGTTTAATTCGAAGTTGTTAGTTTGCTCTGTCCATTTCACCACGGACTGTTTTTCTAACCTGGAATAATATCAAGCAGACTTCTCTCAGCGTCTCATACTGACGAAGGGGACAATTTCAACTATATTCCAGCAAGCGGTAAGTAGTGATTTAATATGGAAGTAGCGATCACTCTTCACATCGTTCGTTTCTCTTAGTAGGATGAAAATAATCTTACTTAAACTGTGATTAATATACAGAAAGCGATCAAAGAACAATCCCTTTCCAATCGCCCAAGCTATCAATCACACAGCGCGAGTTTATCTGGACACTTGCCAAAACTCGTTATGAAATCAATGACGCTGTTACACTGCACAACGAAGCTCTTACTGTATTTATATGCCTCATGTTTGCATTGGTGAAATCATTAGTGATAGTGCAGAAACTGCGTTGCAATGATAAGATCTTTCACGCGATCAACAGACTGTCATCTGCTCAGTGCTCGTCACTGCAACCTTTTATGTGATGGTAATAGATCTAAATACTTAAAAAACTTCTCATGATTCGTTAATCCAGATAGCTGTAATAGTAAAAACGTATAATAGCTGTAATAGTAAAAGTTTTCCAGATAGTTCCACATGTAATGCCAGATATTTCATATGCAAGCATGTCAGCCAATCACAGCAGAGGGCGTTTACACTGAAGTCTTACAGCAGACACGCCCCTTCAAACAGAGTGTTCAAACCAGGGAATGAAATCAGGCTAGGAAATATGCCTTTTATTTTTGATCTAAAAAACATACTAACATTATAAGGGCACCCCTGGAAACATTATAAAATAATAAAAATAATCCATGGAATGGGACCTTTAAAACATGAAAAAGAAGAATTAGGGAGAATCAATAAATTATAAATGATTTATTGTGTTAAAGCCCATGTTGCAGGTTTTTTAAAAAAAAAAAATTATTAATATAACCTTGTATGAAAATACCATATGAAAAGTAAATGCAGGATTAAAAATTGTTTTGCAAGACATAAGGGCACAAATTTAATAGAAAACGTGACCGTTTCCTTGACCGTGTTGAAAAAGCGCTTTTTTTCACCATCGCGTCATATGACGTCACATGAGGTAGTCGTTTGGCTCTGCGTTCGCGCTCAGTGCAGAGATAGGTTGGTAGTCAGTTGGAGCGGTCATGATTCAGTGTGTTTTCTGTGCTTATTGTATTTCAATTAATCATCGTCGTGGTAAATGATTGTGAATTATGGCCTGTCAGGACATGGAGTCCACAGGTTTCCGAATAAGAAAAAGGACGGTGCAATCTTCCGTGCCAGTGTGCGTTTTGTGCCGGGTAAGAGACGGGACTTCACTTCTGCTTCTGCTTTGAAAAACGCGGTAGTGTGTAGCGTTCACTATAGACCAAGCGGCAACCTCCCCGTCTCTCTCTTGAAACCAACACGGAAGTGAGTTAAACTGCAATTCGTTGACTGGCCGCTTGAGGCTGGTGTCAGAAGTGAGTCAAATCTGTATCTCCCCCATGTTAAAATGCCAAATTTTACAGCAGAAAAAAACGTGTTTAAAGCCTGGTGTCTGTATGTGGATTTGGTCTATACAGCTAATTTTGCGCTTCATAACAACTGTGAGGGGGGTGAATTATTTTATAACTCGTCCGTTTAGTTGATTAATATTTAAATTTAAGGGTGCGGCCAAGCCACTTGAGTGACAGATGGATTGCCGCTGTCAGTGCTAGCCGTCACTTCACCTCAGCAATGTTAGCTGCTGAACTTGCCATCTCTGCAGTGTTTGTGCTTTTTTTCGGGATTATTATTTCATACAATTTAATACTTGGGTAACGTTACAAAGCCCACGACTTTGGATTCCGTCGTTATCGTTCGAGAGAACAACCAGCGCTGTATTTCAGTTGTTTTCCTCTGTGAACATGCACTAATGGATGTCTGACAATTTCGTTGCTTTTTGGGGTTTTCAAATTTAAAACGTCAATAAATGCTCGTTCGTTCTGCTCCCATGGAACAGATGGATTATAATATGCTTATGTAAGTTACCGTCAGATGAAATCATGCAGGCGTCGGCGCTTTCTCCGTCCGTGAATGAGCGCGGATTTTCTAGCGCATTTACCTGCACTTCAAAGGCAATATATCTATGGTTTAACGGTACCATAACCCATTTGAGAGACGGCCAACTAACATCAGAATTTAAAATGGACTGAATAAGCTCTCTAAGAACTTGAGCGATGCCGCGCTGACGGACCATGAAAGAGTGATGGACATGTATGCACATAAATCACTGTCACACACAAACACTCTCGAAGTAATACACAGTCTCACTTGTAGCCATGTCTTTTAACTATTATAATATTTCGAAGGGCAAAAATAGGAACGTTTAATTGGCTTTACATCATCAGCTAACTCGATCACGTCGAGCTAGGTGATTTCAGATAGCCAGGCTCCTCAGCTCCACTCACGCCCCGCCTGTTTGTCTATTTTCTGTTATCCGGGAGTGACGCAAGGCCAAGATGGCGACGGCCGGCTCCGCCCACTTTAGGCTTCAAAAATGCTCTTCAGAAACCTACGGGTGACGTCACGGACACTACGTCCATATTTTTTTACAGTCTATGCTATAGACCGAATGATTATAATCCCGGCGATATGTGCACACTGTCCCAGCTCCTTCATCGGGTCGCCCGGTGATGACGGTCCGCCATCAGCATGTGGTTCGGCCGCCAGCGGGAAACATGACGCTCACGGATCCGTCAGAGATCACTTATTGTACATCTGTTTTACAAAATGTGCCTTGTCTTAATTTAATTCATTAACATATCCTACATAAACTTGTAATGTAATGCATTTATGTGTTTGTTATTAGTCTGCAGCCGACACTATTATTATTATTATTATTAATATAAATATAATATTATATATTATGTTCTATAATTCATTTTCAATCTGTACAAACCGACTTTAATGTTTGTGTTGGCTGTTTCTACATATAAAGTTTTTATACAGTAAGACAGTTGTGATTGTGATCATTTTTTTATTCATCGTCACCAAATGGGTAAATTCAAAGCCTTTATAAAGTCCCTCTTCCTCTGGAAACTGTCTCCTAATGGCTGACACGCACAACACATGCAGGTAAGGGTCTAAGTACTAGCTTTGCTATTGCCTGATACATGATGATAATAATCTGTACAGTATTGTGATCTGAGCATAGTGTTATACATATCATCGGCTAACGTGAATAGGCCTACATCTATAAGCTAACACTTCTCTCGCCCTGTTCTCCTCAC
The DNA here is from genome assembly GCF_951802725.1 of Rutilus rutilus. Lineage (NCBI taxonomy): Eukaryota > Metazoa > Chordata > Actinopteri > Cypriniformes > Leuciscidae > Rutilus > Rutilus rutilus. The sequence continues at coordinate 13,522,142 of NC_140223.1, forward strand.
ACCACAACTCACCGTTGTTCTGTCTAACCCTGGCCTATCCTGCTCACTTATCAGGCTCATAATTATATGATATCATCATATATATCAATTATAAATGAATTATATATATATATCATATGAGTAAACATTTAGGCTACAATTCCCTTTCCGAGCTGTCATTGCGATCCATTGCTTTCCTATTCGCTAGTTGATTTACTTTGACCGCTCTACCTCATGTTACGTCACTTAAGGTTCGGCGGTTTAAGAGATTTTCAAATGCGGAAGTAAAAATTTCTCACAAAAACGACTCCAGAAGCCTAAATAGCGTTTTATAAGTATATGTTTATATTTAAATCTAGTTCCTACATTATTTTTCTATACATTGGCTTACTGGGTACTCTAACCTGCAACATGGGCTTTAATATGTACGCCATTGTGTGAATAACATAGCCTGGAAATCCAGAACTAAATCTAAAAGATTAAAGGGATAGTTCACCCAAAAATGAAAATTCTGTCATCATTTACTCACCCTCAAGTTGTTCCAAACCTGTATGAGTTTCTTTGTTCTGCTGAACACAAAGGAAGATATTTGGAAGAATGTTTGTAACCAAACAGATCTCGGTCCCCATTGACTACCATAGTATATTTTTTTCCTACTATGGAAGTCAATGGGGACCGAGATCTGTTGATTACAAACGTTCTTCCAAATATCTTACTTTGTGTTCAGCAGAACAAAGAAACTCATACAGGTTTGGAACAACTTGAGGGTGAGTAAATGATGACAGAATTTTCATTTTTGGGTGAACTATCCCTTTAATGGTCTGGCGTCGACTAATGAAAATCGCCCAGCTCGAGGGGCGGCACCAAGCATGCATTTGAAAATTTCACTGCACGCAATTGGATAACACTACGACCAATCACAACAATAAACCCCATACGCTTAGCTACCAGCGGAGCTAACTGGTAGATTATACTCTTACCGTATCTGGTCGGCAAAAAAGCAAAAACGTCCTTCTTGCAAAGGAACGATTCGAGCGGCGTCTTCTGTTCCTGTTTTAGATAAAAAAAACAAGTCTAACTCGTTCATTGTAGCGGCCAAAGCCGTTTCAAACAACTGGTGTTCATCCATAGCCATCTTACAATGTTTACTAATGACTTCGATGTCACAGCGCTGTCGTCATCTGTTTAGCTCGCCTCTGGCCCGCCTATATCAGATAACCCGATGTGATTGGTGCAGCTCAGATAGAGGGGCATATTTAATGAGCATCATTACTCGACACCAGAGTAACTCGCTGAGCAAATTCAACTTGTGCTCTCGAGAGAACTCTGGATTACTAGGGTATGAATAACGTAATTATGTAATAAATAAAAAAGTAACTGTAGTCTGATTACGAGCATTTTAAAATATAATACAATCTAATTACAAGTAGTTTATTTTGGGAATCTGATTACGTAATCCAGATTACATGTAATCAGTTACTACCCAGCACTGGCCACATCTGTCAATTCTCTTTCGTGTTTATGCGTGGATCTTGACCTTTCCGCAGATATATTGGGGTAATCAGCTATGGTTACAATTGTGTCATTTATGTGTTCATATCAATGGCAGGAGCTGTGAGCATTTCACATGTTTTTCCAACCAATATGGCAAATAAGTACTAGCAGTGAGATTGCCAAACAACACGATGAGTATCCACTTTGTAGAACGATGCATTGTATAGCCGCAATCTCCTCTCTGCCTGCATCTGAACAACGTTGGGTTAAGAGAATGTTTTTCTTATGCTAAGTGGGGGCAGGCAAGCAGGCCGCCAGGCCTACAGCATTAAAAATCTGTGGGCTGAGGAGTGGAGACGGGAATAAGAGGGAGGAATGAATCAGCGCACTCGCCACTGAAATGTCAGAGCAACCTTGTTCCTGTTAAACAGTTCCTGTTAAAAAGCATTATTTTCATCCATTTTTTTTATTTCGCACTTCCCTTCAGGCGCCTTCCCCTCACAAAGCTGTGGAAATGTATGTAAAAGAGATCTGCTGTTTATAGAGGGTAAAATTAAAATTTTGCCCTTGATTAGCCAAATATGTGAATTCAATTCATTTACACCTCATGAGAGGTATTAATCCTGCGCACTTGGTTCTTCAGCAAATCGTTGGTTCGCCCCCAGTCAGGGTGAAGTGTTTATGGCTGATTGTCTGGGAGAGAGGAGAGATGGAGTGAGCATGCGAGAGATGCAGTCCTGCTCAAGATGAATGATTTGAGCAGAAAGTGGCAGTTTCTTGGCGACTGTAGGTGCCAGAAGAGCTTTTGAGGGTCAAAACACACGCCACAGCGGGATGGATTTCATTTCCACTTCTGAACTACAGACTGCGTGTCAACCACTTTCAATGACTCTGATTTCCTGAAGCGACCCTGAAAACAACAATATACAGGAATTATGATACAACAAAAGATGTAAACTGCAGTTTTCGGTGAATTTTGAAAGCATAATGTTCTGCACCTGTGGGAGAGCTCCGTAATTGATGTTTATGTCCACTTACATCATTAGATCTGAATAATAACCTTTTTCGCCTTCGCTTATTTACCTCAAGTGCTGTGGCACAGTAATTGCATACTTAGCAATGAAATTGCCACCATATTGTGGGCTGCCCAGACCAAAGATACACAGATTATCCAATCAGGAAGACCAGCTGCTGCTGATTCCCACTTCATTTTGTTCTTTGGAGCAGTAGCTCTTGCCCACTTGACGCCTCGTATTAGAGACTAATGAGACCCTCGGCTAACTGCAAGTTTTCAACAACAAAAAAAACAACTTCCTGTCAACGTTATGCAGAAAATTAAAACGCTGAAATAGCCTTTTGTTGTTAACAGTATGACCGCAGCCTGTATTAAAAGGATAGTGCAAGCAAAAATGGATCCCCATGTTGTTCCAAAGCTGCATGAAACATCATCCATGGAAAACAAAAAGAGAAGAATAGCAGAATGTCCTGGGTTCTCTCTTTTTTTTTTCAAGCGAAATTGAATGGGAGCAGGGGTTTTTAAGCTTTAATGTCATACAACCACCATAAAAGCATTATAAAATTGGGCTGTACTACTTGCCCTTGTGAAAAAGAAGTTTGGTTCATTGTATTGAATATGGACTTGTAGTGTAATTCAAATCTGTAAGGCTGGTGCCAGTATGTCTGATCGACCCCTCGATGGAACAAAAGGCCCCCCCTGAAAATTAACACTTGAACTATCTCCTGCATATGTAACAGGGATTTCCGAGATGCAGCGTACAGTGCAGTTCACACTTCACACACACTATCTCCCCTTCATCCCCTCCTCCTCCTCCTCACCTGAAATACACTGAAAACCTATGCAATGTAAACTATGTACAAGAAGTATATATGCATGTTTGATATCATTTAAAGTGTCTCAGTGCGCCTGGTAAAATGGTCTCATTCTCCCAACCATACTGAAAAGCTAAAAGAAGTTATAAAATATGAGAAAAGTGATGTGTTCCTTAAAGGTGTTTCCCTCCCCCAGATCTTCCATTCAGACTATACCTCCTGTGTGTAAAACAAGAACCTATTCAAATACAAATTCTGATCTCCCAGTGTGAGTGAATCCCTTAACAGGGAACCAAAATCTAATTATAATGACAGACAGACATTTGGTAAGAATATTGAATTATCTGGGTATATAAGGAAAAGGTGTAGAAAAGTTAGAGGAGTCTGTAGGTTGACTGCCCATACAACCGCTGTGTGTAATTTTCGTTGCCAGGTAATAATTTCTACAAATTCTTTGATTCCTGAATTGTTGTTATGTTATGATTAACTGATGATTTTATTCTTGCGAATTGGATTTTGAATTATTGCTTCATTATCTGGTCAATAAATTGTAAATGTTTGATTTTATTCTGAACGACTCTGAGACTTGTTTTTCCCAAATAAGATTAACGGATTTGTATATTACCACAAGGTTGCGTCAGCAACCCAGTTCCTGGGTAAGGAACTCGAAGCGATATAGTTTCCTGGTCTAAGCGGGTAAAATATAAACAGAGTTTAAGAGAATAATCAAACATTCGTTCATGTTTTAATGATGCCCAGATATCATTAAAACCTTTTCATTTATGGAGTCAGATGAAATAACGAGAAAATACATATGAGAATTGTGTTCCATTTAATCTTGTTGTGTTGCGTAAAAGGAAAGACAGTAACGCGCAGAGAAACCTTCCCCGTATTATTGGAAACCCCTATTGGACCAATAGACGGGCTTACAAATCTTACTTGCAGATAATTTTATATTAATGAAATAAAAGGCCACTGAAAGGGGTACTTCACCAATGGCAAAATGAGCTTTCAATAAAGCTTTGCTGCCTATACAGTAGAAAGGCGAGGGAAAAAATTAGATAGGTGCTACCTGAGCAAACAGAGAAAAAAGACCAAATAGGAAAGCTTCAACACCCATAATGCACTGGTCATGTTGTCGTCCAAGGCCACTCTCACCAGTCTGCTATGGATACGCTTAACCAGAGTCAAATACTGCCTTGCTTTAGTAGGAAATCCTTCTTAGCAAACTTTTAGTCATAATGATGTCGACTTACTGTATATTGTTCCCAGGTGCAGGAATTCAACGAGTAAACGTTTAGCGGGAGTGAGTTACTTTTAGTTTCCAGTGAAGGATCCAGCGCATTGTAGGCAGTCGATAAAGACATAAATACAGAGAGAATGGCGCTGCAGAAAATCTTTTGTAGTCAATATTTCAAACTAGATGACCACGAACACAATGTTTTAAGCCAAATGACAGGGAAAACTGAAAGAAACTGCTTTTTTGAGGAAAGACTTGGAGATGTCAAATTTGTGACGCATTTTGCATTGTTCATCTACACACACTACCGACATTGTATGAATACAAAGCGAGTTGAAAATCGTCAAAGTTACACTTTAAGTTTGAATCTTTTGTCCTGCTTATTATATTAACTTATGTGTTATTTGATATGACATTTAAAATTTATATGTATACTTTTGTTTAGAATATGTAACTACGGCATGCTCGCTTAATATTATATTATTTCCACATGCGTTTTTTCTGCACGTGTTTAGCGCATGACCTGCACAAAACTAGCCACTCTAATGATGGCCTTGCTTAATCGACCATCAATAAGACAATTAATCGATCGTTGATTAATCATTATCATCCCTAATACATACAGTATGCGAAATTGAAACCGATATACCGCCCAGTACTATTTTAAAGTAGGCCTATATCATTTTATAACCATTTTTAAAAGTGTGCTAAGGTGTACTGTGGCGAGCAGGACGAGGCCGAGGGCCGTGAGAGAGCGGCGCGAGGCTGGTGGCGTGATTAATGATGAGCGACACCTGGAGAACGCACAGGTCTCGTATCTCTCACGGCCTTCGGCCTCGTCCTGCTCGCCACATGCACTTTTTTCTCAAGGGTGAGCACCATGCTCCATGTCCTCTGAAGCTGTATGATAGCTTTTTATAAGAAACAGACTGAAATGTAAGTCATTTTTAAGTCATAGTTTGATCACTGATGTCACTGTTGCGATGCACCAGGTTTGAATGTATGTTCCCTATCGTCCGGTCACTACGACGTACGTCGTGGTGAACGACGAATAGGAATCTCGCTAGAGAGGCCAATCTACTTCGAGTGAAACTAAACGAGCCAATGCATATTGGCGTGCAATCATTTGCATCAGCTGTGCAGCCTCGCAGCGCGGGTATTTAACGAGCAGCTGGTGCGATTGCACTTCAGCTTTTTGCTTCGGAGCCGAGCGTTTCGATGCTGTTTAATCTACTGAGTGATCAAACGAGCAAGCTCTTCAAGATGATCTCTCGTGTCTGGTGCGGGCGATACAGCGCAGCAGCGGGGTCGACTTCTTTTTCTCTCTTTGTTTTTGTGTTACTGAGCAAAACAAAAAAGCTGTTTTCACAGCTGGTAACGGTGCGCCAAGAGCGCTGAATAGCCGTTCTTATGGCTGGTAAGACCGCCGGGAAGAGAGACAGCGCACAACAGGTTGCATATTCCTGTCTGTGTCCGCTGCGACCGTTCCCCTGCGTGCTTCAGTACCAAGGAGAGTATTTCCCTGAAAGAGCTTACATGGGTGTGAGTTGCGTCTTTCTAAAGATGACATTCCACCCGTGTGTTTCTGGTTGCGGTCGTTTCCTGTCCTCACTGACGGCCACGATCACTGTCTCACATGCCTGGGAAACATGTGAGACTGTGTTCGTGGGTGGTTCATGTTCTCGCACGGGAACATGACCACGTCGGCACGCCGGTCAACTCTGCTTTCTCCGGAAAGTTTGAGTCCCCTCTGTTGTTGGCCAGCCGCTGCTTGTGTGTAAAAACACAGCTGCAGGTCTGCTCGACACTCTGGGGGACCGTGGAGATCGGCGAGAGCTTCCGCGGGGAAAACCCGACGGATCTCTCGCTCCTCAGCGTGTCGTGTGCCGTCGAGCTACCGGGCTGCAGCGCGGGTTGTCACGGCAACCCAGCGCTCGCTCGGCGCTCTAGGTGCGCGGTCTCCTTGTCTATTCTCCGTTGTAGCGCCCTCCCTGGTGGCCACCAGGAGAGGTCTACTTCAGTAGAATGGCTTGGGTGATCTGAGAGCTGAGGGCTTCTCCTTCGGGGAACCAACCCCCTAGGGCCCCTCCCTCTCTAGCGCATCACAAGTTGTGCAGCTTCTGGATGGGATTGCTGGTCCTTCAAAATTGGAGGAACCTAGCGTTTCATTCAGGGCTCCAGCTGAGGGCAGATGTCGATTGCTGCATCGGAGAGAGGGCCTGTTTTGTTCTGGAAATGAGGAAGTATGCTGAGTTCCCACTGTAATAGTGTGTGTGCTTATGCTGAATCAGATTCAGAACTGACAGCCATGCTTTCCCGGGTCTTTCTCGGATGTGCATTGAAAACTTAGGAGTATGGAGCTATATTGGTGCCAAAATATGGAACGCCAAAAGTGCCAAATTCTGCATAAGTTTTCATCTCTCTCGCTACCCTCGATGGTGGGGTGGCTGTGCCTCTGGCGAGCCACCTCTGCCCTGCATGCGAGGCCAAGGCACTCTTATTGCACGAGGGTAGTTCTGAGCCGGAGTTGAGCTGCACTTGTCGACTGACCGTGTTTAAGTCACAGCGCAGGCCCTCGGCCAGACGATGTCCACCTTGGTGGTCCAAAAACACCCCTGGCTGTCCTTGCAGAGGTGCGAGACGTCGTCAAAGTACGCTTTCTCGATGATCCCATCTCACAAGGTGGCCTTTTTGGCGACACTGTTGAGAATTGGCCCAGCAGTTCTCCGCAGTTAGCAGCAGACTGAAGCGCTTTCCCCGACGCACCACCAGAGTGCCTTGTGGGCCACCCCTCAGTCTACTCGTCGCCAAGGGTGTCATCCCCTGCAAAAAAAAAAAAAAAAAAAGAGAAAACACTCCGGCACAGCCTGCTCTACTGTGTCCGCTGCAGGAGGATGACACCGCCCGTCTCAGCCACTGTTTAAGTGGTCGGTGAAGCAATCACCCCTGAGATGGGTGACCCGGAGATGGGTGGAGCTGCTCTCACCCGGTGAGGGCCGGGGAACGAATCTTTTGAGTGTTCCACCACTGGAGTCACAGTGGTACCTAAATTCTCAAAAAAAAAAGCAGCTTCTATCCCTGGGTCTGAAGAGGGCCAGGAGAGCAGTGGGAGGAGAGAATCCTCACCACTCTCATCCGCCTCTTCTATCGCCAGCAGGCAACAGTGTGCGGTTCGAGAACGCAACCAAGCCGCCTCCTGCACCTCCTGCCTCGTGGAACCGGGTAAGTGTTGCACAGCACACTCAGACTCCGCTACGGGCTGCCTCCCAGAGAGAGCCTCCCGAGCCGAGCCCCTGTGTTCCACCTCGCTGCCCCACTCCGGGTACGCCTACGGTCCCTTTGGTCCCGCTTGTACGGTCTCTGCGAGCCTGGCTAGCGCTCCCCAGTCCGTCTCGCTGGCTCATTCGGACCATCAGGCTCGGCTATGCGATTCAGTTCGCCCGGCGTCCCCCCAAGTTTCGGGCCATCCACTCCACTACAGTGAGAGCAGCCGATGCCCATGTCTTGCGCGCGGAGATCGCAGTCCTACTGGCGAAGGATGCGATAGAGCCGGTCCCTCCAGCCGATATGAGGTCAGGGCACTACAGTCCCTACTTCATTGTACCCAAGAAAGGAGGTGGGTTACGACCGATCTTGGACCTGCGAGTTTTGAATCGGAGCCTTCACAAGCTACCGTTCAAAATGCTTACGCAGAAACGCATTTTCGAATGCATCCGTCCCCAAGATTGGTTTGCAGCGATCGACCTGAAGGACGCGTACTTTCATGTCTCGATTCTTCCTCGACACAGGCCGTTTCTGCGCTTTGCATTCGAGGGTCGAGCATATCAGTACAAGGTCCTGCCCTTCGGGCTGGCCCTGTCTCCCCGTGTCTTCACGAAAGTCACGGAGGGGGCCCTTGTTCCCATGAGAGAACAGGGCGTTCGCATTCTCAACTATCTCGACGACTGGCTCATACTGGCACACTCTCGAGATCAGTTATGCGAACACAGGGACCTCGTGCTCAGGCACCTCAGCCAGCTGGGCCTTCAGGTCAACTGGGAGAAGAGCAAACTCGCCCCCGTGCAGAGGATCTCTTATCTCGGTATGGAGTTGGATTCGGTCGCTCAGACAGCGCGTCTCACAGAGCAACGCGCTCAGTCGGTGCTGAACTGCTTGAACACGTTCAAAGGCAGGACGGCGGTCCCACTGAAATTCTTTCAGAGGCTCCTGGGGCATATGGCAGCGGCAGCAGCGGTAACTCCGCTCGGGCTGCTTCATATGAGACCGCTTCAGCACTGGCTTCACGGCCGAGTCCCGAGATGGGCGTGGCATCACGGCACTCACCGGGTGGCAATCACACCGGAGTGCCGCCAGACCTTCAGTCCGTGGTCAGATCCCTCGTTCCTTCGGGCAGGAGTCCCCTTGGAACAGGTGTCCAGGCATGCTGTGGTGTTCACAGATGCCTCTGCCACCGGCTGGGGTGCCACGTACAACGGGCATGCAGTATCAGGGGTGTGGACGGGCCCCCAACTGCACTGGCACATCAACTGCCTCGAGTTGCTAGCAGTTCGTCTCGCTCTGAGCCGCCTAAAAAGGCCGCTACAGGGCAGAGACGTGCTGGTCCGTACGGACAACACTGCGACCGTTGCGTACATCAACCGACAAGGTGGTCTACGCTCCCGTCGCATGTCGCAACTCGCCCGCCATCTCCTCCTTTGGAGTCAGAAGCATCTGAGGTCACTTCGAGCCATGTATGTCCCCGGTGTGCTCAACCGTGTGGCCGACGAGCTATCACGAGCTGTGCTCCCGGGAGAATGGCGACTCCACCCCCAGGTGGTTCAGCTGATCTGGAGAGAGTTCGGAGAGGCTCAGGTAGACCTGTTTGCCTCCTCAGAGACCTCCCACTGCCAGTTGTTTTACTCCCTGACCGAGGGAACACTCGGCACGGATGCACTGGCACACAGCTGGCCCCGGGGCCTCCGCAAATATGCATTTCCCCCAGTGAGCCTACTTGCACAGACCCTGTGCAAAGTCAGGGAGGACGAGGAGCAGGTCCTTCTGGTGGCTCCCTATTGGCCCACCCGGACTTGGTTCCCAGAACTCATGCTCCTCGTGACAGTCCCTCCCTGGCCCATTCCTCTGAGGAAGGATCTTCTGACTCAGAGACGGGGCACCCTATGGCACCCGCGTCCGGACCTCTGGAAACTCCATGTCTGGTCCCTGGACGGGACGCGGAGGTTCTAGGTGACTTACCCCCAGAGGTACTTAACACCATCGCTTCTGCACGAGCGCCGTCTACGAGACGTGTGTACGCCTTGAAGTGGAACCTGTTCGTCGATTGGTGTTCCTCCCGTAGAGAGGACCCCCGAAGATGTTCGATAGGGTCAGTGCTTTCCTTCTTGCAGCAAGGGTTGGAGCGAAGGCTGTCTCCCTCCACCCTTAAAGTACATGCTGCTGCTATTTCAGCATATCATGACCACATAGATGGCAAAACAGTAGGAAAGCACGACCTGGTCGTCAGGTTCCTTAGGGGGGCGAGACGATTAAATCCTCCTCGTCCTCCCTCCATACCCTCTTGGGACCTTTCCCTGGTGCTTCGAGCACTTCAGGATGCTCCCTTTGAGCCTTTGCAGTCAGCAGACTTAAAGCTTCTCTCCTTGAAGACTTTGTTGCTGATTGCACTGGCCTCGATCAAGAGGGTAGGGGACCTGCAAGCATTTTCGGTCGACGAATCGTGCCTAGAGTTCGGGCCGGGTGACAACCATGTTGTACTGAGACCCCGGCCTGGCTATGTGCCCAAGGTTCCTACCACTCCCTTTAGAGATCAGGTAGTGAACCTGCAAGCGCTGCCCCTGGAGGAGGCAGACCCAGCCCTGGCTTTGCTCTGTCCCGTTCGCGCTCTGCGTATGTACGTGGACAGAACTCAAAGCATCAGGACCTCAGACCAGCTCTTTGTCTGTTACGGAGGCCAGCAGAAGGGAAAGGCTGTCTCCAAGCAGAGGATGGCCCACTGGATAGTGGATGCCATCGCCTTGGCTTACCAAGCTCAAGGCGTGCCCTGCCCGCTCAGGTTGCATGCACACTCCACGAGAGGCGTTGCATCCTCCTGGGCGCTGGCACGTGGCTCCTCGCTAACAGATATCTGTAGAGCTGCGGGCTGGGCGACACCTAACACGTTCGCTAGATTCTATAGCCTACGTGTAGAGCCCGTGTCCTCCCGTATTCTCACCCTAAACGGGTAGAAGCACTGTGAGTACCGGCTCTGTCGGCTTGCTGCATCCTACTGTGCACCCTTATTACTCCAGAGTCAAAACCTGTTGAGTCCTCCAAACACCCTCGGCCCGGACATGGCGGAGTGTCCGGTGCCAGGCCTTGTCCGCTGAATCCTTGAGAACCGGGTCTAGGCTGGGTCCCATATGTGTGACCCTACGGGGATCCCATATGTGTATTTTCTCCACGGCTGCTCCTAATGGAAGCCCGTGTCTTTCCCTTGGGCTAAGTCACCCATTACTCATATGCAGTACAACCCTCGGGTTAGTCCATATGTCTATTCCCACATAACTCTCCTTAAGAATGTGGCTCCCGCAGCGTTTCCCTCCCTCAGATCGGGCACGCTTTCCCAGTGTTATCCAATAATCTCACTGTATGGGTTATAACGGAACAACAGTGACGGATACTCTCGGTGTAAGCCCTCTCCTATCGTCCTTCCAGGCAAGAAGGTGTGGAGGCTTACACGGGGCGCTGGATGGGGTGCAGCAGCTGTGGCGCTTTGGTAGGGATTCCTATTTGTCGTTCACCACGACGTACGTCGTAGTGACCGGACGATAGGGAACGTCTCGGTTACATATGGTAACCCTCGTTCCCTGAGGGAGGGAACGGAGACGTACGTCCCGTCGCCACATCTGCTGCGACCCGCCGGGGCAGCCAGCTCACCGGCTCGGCTCCTCAGCAAAAAACTGAAGTGCAATCGCACCAGCTGCTCGTTAAATACCCGCGCTGCGAGGCTGCACAGCTGATGCAAATGATTGCACGCCAATATGCATTGGCTCGTTTAGTTTCACTCGAAGTAGATTGGCCTCTCTAGCGAGATTCCTATTCGTCGTTCACCACGACGTACGTCTCCGTTCCCTCCCTCAGGGAACGAGGGTTACCATATGTAACCGAGACGTTTCTCAAGGCTATCATATGGCTTTAGAAGACCATAAATGCAGCTTTATTAAGTCCAGCATGGTTTTGGCATTTGGTAACAAGGATATACCGTATGTCCTGCATGTGTTATGACTTAACTGTGCGCAGGTAGTCATGTGCTGACACTCCAAAGGTCGGAACCAGTCGGAACGTTATTGTGACAATGAGCCCTGAACAGCCGGCAGTTACGTGGCAATATCATTGAAGTGGAGGACAGAGTTATCTATTGGGCTGCAATCATGACAGCTGCATTTTTTTTTTTTTTTTTTTTTAAGCTGAGCATGTTCTCTGTAACTGAAGGCCATCCTAACTGGCTTTTATTCCTCCTCCCTCTTCCTCTGCCTACACTCTGGAAACAGTGAATAGAGGGGAGCTCTAAAGAGAGGCAATTTGCTTTCACAGTCCAGAGAGATGAAGATATAAAGATGCAATGAAAGACAGTCAGAGCGTGTCCCAAACCCCTAGGGTTCCTCCACAACACCCACTCTCTGCATAAAACATGTGACTGGAGGTGAGAAGATGCAAGAATGAAGGAAGACAAGTGGTAGTAAGAAAAACAAATATAAACAGCATAGAGAGTTTAAAATGGAAAGAAAATGTAAATACTCTTGAATGCAGTGCTGTTCCAAAATCATGTTTGCACATTCCCTTAATATATAGTGTAGAACCTGAAGCACAATATATCAGTTATCAACAGAAAGGGCTGGAGACGTATAGGGCAGTGGAATAAAACATTTTAAAAAAGGTCTCGTTAGAACTTATTTTGAAGTCACCCTGTAGTCAATAATTGTATTCCTTAAAACTCATCTTTGATTACCAACATTACATATTCAAAAGTTTTCATGCCTTAAAGGAGTCATAACCTAGTCTTAATTTGGATACCTACTGCTGTATTATAGTCTTTCATGCCCTTCTAAAAAATAAAAGTGGAAAAAAAAATAAAAACAGAGCTCCTAAAACCTTTATTTCTGAAGGCATTATTGTCTCGCGAGATCTGATGCGATGTTTTGGCTGTCGTGGACGGTCATTTTAATAATGCAAATGAGGGGCGCGTTGATTGGTTGCAGGAAGGAGGGGGGTTGACACCGCAGGTAACTTCAGCATCATTACAAACTGACATCATGGCGCAAGTTGTCAATGAACCCAACCTGGCCGCGACCTACGGAATTCAACCGTATATGTTTGAGCCAGACTCTGAACCTGAGCTGGAAAGGGAAGATGTGGAGTCGATGGAAGGACGTCTACATCAAGATGTCTCTGAATGGTAAAGGCAATCATTTTGACTAACGAGCTAAAACATTTGTTGCTAATTTCTCCCAAATAGGTTTACCTTTTATTTAATGTAGATTACATTAACGGAGATGTAGTCGAATTTTTTTATCAGCTTACAGTGGTTATTGAGATCAACGTTTGCTATCATGTGGTGTTTTTGCCTTGTTTCACGTTCTGGTTTTTTAGACATTTAATATTTTTCTTCTACAGACATGTAACGTGATGTTTTTCTATAAGTTTCTTATTACTTGACTGTTTGTTTTATTTATCTATCCTTATCTATTCTATAAAAAAATCAATACAATGATATGGCTAGAATTCGTAGAGTCCATTCCCCGTGTTTACCTCAAAGCTAACGTTACATACAATAGCCGCATTAGTAGTTAGCTGCTGTTTGTTACACACAGTAGAGCAATAAAAACAGTCTTACCGTTTCAATTTCAGGCAAGTCCCGGATGGTTGGAATGGCACCTTTTTTCAAACGGAGCTTCGTGGCCAACTTCGCCTGATATTGGCCCAAATTTGTGAATGATTCCGGCGTAAAATGTTTAGCGCAGACACCGAACAATAAGCCAGTTGAAAGTGTTGCTGGGACAGCGTCATTAAAAATGAATTTTATCCACTGGTCCCTGATAGTTTGGTCCGTTTTTGGTATAGAAAACACATTTGCATGTTGTTTCTGGCAGTCAACCACAGAGCAACTCACGTGTGCACTCGGTTTCTCCATCTTTCGCGACTGAACTGAATATGAGGGGGAGAGGGGAAGGGCGGGCTTCCTGCTGCGGTGTCCATATATGGTATATCCTGCCCCGTCTTGACGTCAAGACGGGGCTGAAATCAAAATCTCGTTTTTTAGTGCGCGTGCACGTGGGCTATTTTACAAACCCTGAGGTAAACAAACGCTTCACTTTTAAATATCGGCTTCCCGGCCAGTGTATAATCATTATGCAATCATAACATACATTGATTCTCGTGGAAAAGTGAAATTTGCAGGTTATGACTCCTTTAAAATCTAATGTAATGCAACACCCTTGCCTCATTTAGTATATGTGGTTCTATGAATATGCAAGTTAGCCCCACCTCCACTGTCCACTCACTCGACCAGCTCAGAGATCCACTCGTTGACGATCACACGTTGACCTGATTGGTTACAAGGTAGTTTGTGACGTCAGAAACACCAGCGATTTCAAAACGTGCTTTTGAGACTGTCTTTGGTTCACTGCAGTTTTAAGGAGAAAATACTCAGCAGTGGTGTTGACATGATTTTGCACATGGCTTGTCTTAAAGCATATTAAAAACACCTCATAAAAACAATATTAAAAGCTTGATTTTCACCACAGGGGGACTTAAACTCGAGATCTGCGTTTTTAGAATGCTTGAAAAGATGCAAGCCACTAGTGCAACGTTCAAAGACTCGTATTTACATAGAAAAATAATGGAAAAGCAGAGTGTAGTTGAATGTAAAAATGGGTTCTGTGTGAATTGCCTTAGAGTATGTAAATTTTATTTCTTAGCATATTTACTAAAAGCTTATTTGCTCTGCCTTTTGTACACATATTTGGCCTCAAAGCTAAAGATATAAACTAAAAAGCCACAAAAATCCAAATTTTATTTTAAATCCTTTGATTTCATTATTACTATGCCAGCTCTGTGTTTACACTTCAGCTTTTCTCTTTTATTTTCCTTGAGCTTGTGCAAATGTTTTGATCAACCTCTACATGGTGCTTTGAACACGTTAAAACTGAGATGCCTACACATTTGTATTTTGATCTCCCAGCATTATAGTAGAAATCAAACATTCATTGTGCTAAAATTATGAGTCAGACGAATCCATGAAGACCAGCTCAAGAGGTCAGGAAAAACAGTGCTGAATGTGCAAACCATCTGCATTTATACAGATACTTTTAATAGACAATATAATGTACATCCCGTAAAAATGATCCTAGGGGAGCTCTCCATGTCCCTGGGATAGAGCTCATGAGAAAACACATGACTGCATGATCAGCAGTGGAATATAGATTATATCTTAAATTACCATTCTCTGAACTCCGCTGACCCACTTCCTCCAAACCCCAACATGAGACACACAGCATTTATGAGTCATTATAGAGCCTTTGAAGACCACGAGGGTTGTTAATCTTTGCTCCTGACAGCAAAAGTAAACGAATTATTAAAGAAAAAAGGTTCTTCTACCTCAAAATGATTTGTCATTGAATATAGTTTGAGGCAAATTTAGAAAATTAGTTTTTATCCAATATTGTAATTTGCTGTGTAATAATAGGTGTTGGTTGCGAATCAGTTGTGTTTACTGTGTGCTGATGGTGGTGGAAATAATTGAAGATAATAAGTGAGTGTCTGCTGAAAGATGAATATGGTTCAGGTTTATTATTGCATTATGTAACATCAGCATACTGTTGTATTAAATGTATATAAATATGTACACTTGAAAAAAACTGGTCACATCATTTTATATTATATTTATTTAAATTATTATAAAACGGTTAATTCCAGACCGTCTCCATTGACTTTGCATTGCGAGAGGCTGCCTCCTTGTCATTTATGACTTATATCAAAAAACAAAACAATGTCTAAAAGCTGCTATGTGACAAGGTGTACAGCAAACAAGCTAAATAACCCAGAAATAAATTTTTATAAGCTGTCGACCCCAAAAAACGTTTTTTTTTCAGGACATAAAAGTGGATCAATTGAGACAGAGCGCAACTAGTTCTCGAACTACTCTGAGAACTACGCCCACTGGAATGCGACATGATATTGTAAAAAATGCAAAAGCTTAGCTTACATAAATATAATATATAAAACTGACATTTGGATATTTGACTTACCAGTGACAAAATGTTTACTGCACACGTAGACATACTGAGTGTAAGGATCCCACAATTTACCCATTCTTCCTGCTGATGCTTCACGTCTTATTGCCTATATCCACTTTTGTCTCCTTAAAGGCTGGCTTTTATGGTTCGAAAGCTTATAAAAAAAAATTCTGGGTTTTTTAACTTGTTTGCTGTACACCTTGTCACACAGCAGCTTTTAGGCATTTTTCTGTCTTTTGTTATAAGTCATAAATGACAAGGAGGCAGCCTCTCGCAATGCAAAGTCAATGGAGATGGTTGGATTGTCCCCTCTGTTGTATAATGTAACCTCTGTTGCTGTTCGGTCAGGGACTATTTTTTCCAGTGGAAGGAAGGCTTTTAGTGATTTTACTTCATGAAAGTTCCATTGATACATATTTTTTCACTTTAATAGTTGTATTGTGTGGTAACCGTTTTATAAAAGCAGTAAGATACTCCGCTTCGCGTCATGCCTAACAACGCCCTTCAGCCGTGACTTACAGTATCCATGATACAGCACAGCCTCTCGTACCTTATTGCTTACTTTTATATTATATTATATTATATTATATTATATTATATTATATTATATTATATTATATTATATTATATTATGTTACAAGGAATTGTTCCTTGTGCATAACTGTGAAATACATGTCTGGTTCCAGGTGAACACACCACTAGTCAATGCTCTACACCTGTGTTGAGAGCTGGCAGGTGTCACTGATGGTTTTCAGTGTCCACTCAATAGCACACTGATGTGTTTTGAGATGTCTTTCTGCCTCTGTCAACAGAGCAGTGAGGATCTAGGACATTAGCCTGCAAGACTGCATGGAAAATTCCTATTATAGAAACAGTCTGTCTCTTTTCCTCTTCTTCATGCACACACAGAAACACACACACATCCTCTATTCATTCTCTGGAGCTCACACTGAATTACTTCTCTATTATATATATTTTTTTTACCCATCACACTTCTCTTCACAACCTTTGTTGTACATTTTTACATTCACTTACACACATGAGCAGACAAAAGACAGGTCTTGGAACTAGCTCAAAACACACAAAAGCACTGAGCGGAAGGAGTAGCTGGTAAAGGTATACAAGAAATCTTATAGTTTACAAGCTGATAGTAAATTGATACTGCAGGAGGGCTAAGAACCTTTATTAAAGCTTCACAGACTGGAATCTTATACCCCTGTGTGGTTGTTGTATTCAAACAAATCTGACAGAAGTTACCTCCAGGAGCACATCGCCAACTCCCTCCTGATGTATAAATATATAGAACATGAAACACTCAGAATGGTGACAAGTGGTTTCCTCCTTTCTATAATCTTATCAACAAAAAAAAAAAACACTCTTGAAAAGATTCTGTGAGAGTGAAGAGCGTGAAATTACGCTACATTATCTCACAGCTATACCCATTGGTTTAAGGTGCCGGGGAATCACTTCTCAATAATTTATTTATACCTGCCACTAGAGGTGGGTGGTATGAAAATCTTATATTGTGATCAGTTATTTTACGTTGCTATTTATGTTGGAAAATTTTACAAAATGTTTTGCATAATGCATAACCAGAAATGTATGTTCTTGATAATACAGTGAATTAAATATCATACAAATTTTATTTTATTTTATTTGGTTAGTCTTATTGTTTTATTCTCTGTTAGTACCATGCATTGGAGAAAACACAGCATAATCAGAAAGCGCTTTATTTGTAGTAACAGTAATACAGCATTTTTAGTATGATGGTTGTAAAACAGTACCAGTAACAAAGTTCAAGTTCAGGGATGAAAGGCGAACTTTAAACGTAACTTTAATTGTAAAATATGCATAAACAACAAAACGTTAATAAAAATAGTAACGTTAATAAAACTTTAATACAATAGCTTATCTATGAACATGATTTCTGCCCCAGTCCAGTCGGATTGCTCTCCATCAGCTCTTGTGGTGAAGACGACAACTCCCATGATTCCACGCTTATTTCATTAAGCTACGTCTTTGTTATTTTTTTACAAAAAGGCGACCTCTAGTGGCAAAACTTACACACTGTGCCTTTAACAGATTAACATGTAATGTCACTGACAAACTCTGTGGTCCCAATTGCCTTTTTTCGAGACACATAAACACTTAAAATTAAGTGTTGCATGACCTTGCCTTTCCTCACATTAATGCTAACATGTGACACACAGCATGCAGATATCATGGCTACGAATTAGAAATTTGGGAGTACAAATTTTTCATTCGTTTTGATTTAAGTAAGGCAACGAATTATTGTCATTCACAACATGATCACGATTTAGTAAAAGCAGGGACCATTTAATAGATAGTATGCACGATTTAGCAAATTAATGAGGGAATGAATTATTGTGCACAATGAGGGAACGAGAACCTTCTCACTTAGGCTTATTGTTAATTCGTGGCCAATATTTGTCATCTATAAAGAAAATTGCACACAAAATCACAAATATTAAACAAAAAGATCATGATTTAAATGACATATTCATGGTTTTTAGGCGTAATTACTGATAAATCGTGTAAAACGTAAAGTTTAAAACTGAGAAAAAAATATGGCTAACGTCTTACAAAGCTAACCCCTCTTGGGTCGGCAAACGCGCCGGCGCGTTTTGCTCGATTTTTTTCCCACATAGCAGCAAAATAGACTTAAAATACTCCGTCATTTTTGGTCATAAAGATTACAGACTTAAGAAATATGAAAAAATAAACTGTTAAATGTCTACTTTTTCCACTTACATAAACTTTTTTTCTGGAGAACGTCTCTAAACTTAAGAACACTAAACTTTTCAAATGTATAGAATGAAGTGATGACAAGACAATCGTTGAATTAATAAAAAAATCCGTAATATAATGCAGTTTTTTACTGTTGCTTACCTGTCGAGAGCAGATGGAGTGGAGATTGGAAATCCCTCAATCATCGCGTGTTTTCTTCTTTCCGCGCATGCGCAGATTCCTTTCTTCAAGGACTAAATTTTACTTGATTTTTTTTTATTTGCTTCAAGTACTTAATTAATGCATGTAAATATGCCAGAGAGTCAGAAGTCAATTTTACTTGTCTGTTGGATGTCTAATATTTACAAGTAAAAAATGAGTATATAATTAGGATTTACTTAAAGGGTAACTAAACCCTAAACCCACTTTTTTTATTTAATGATCTGTAAGAATGAGGCTTTATTAGTGCTGTTCATTGATTCGAGTAACTTTTTTGACATTTGGGTATAAAGTGTTTTAATTTTACAATATATGGTGTAAAAACGTCTGAGTGCTGCCCTCTTAAGGTTGAACGGTGGCTACTGCAGTTGAATTTTCCTATTGGATGTTGCGGTGGCAAGTGACGTAAAAGGTGGCAGGTGACGTAAGCAGGTTCCAGCTCTACCACGCCCCTGGTACGAGCTCACCACGCCCTTGGTATGAGCTAGCGTAGATTTATCTGTGTACAGTGGTCAGGAGGGTACGTAGGTGTAGTGTTGCTGGTTGCAACAGCACTGCTGGACTGCATAGCTTTCCAGCAGACTTGGAAAATAGGCGCCAGTGTTTGCATGCACTTGGCCTGGAAGACCGTGAGTGTGAAACCTGCATTTTCGCGGGATTGCTTCTCCAACGCAATAGAGGTGGAAATGGGCTTCTCCTCCACACAGCTCGCGCTGAAAATGCTGCTGATCCTGCATGGACTCCACCACCGCAGCGGCGTCTTGATGTGAGTGATCATATATATTTTAATCACAATTTATGGTTAGGCTAAAGTTAATCCTCTGGGGTCGACAAACGCGTCGGCGCATTTTGCTGGATTTTTTCACATAGCGGCAAAATATGAGTATGCCTATAGAGAGCGCGCGCTATTGACATCAACTCGATAAAACCAGAGAATGACGGGCTCTGATAAAACTCATCAGATGCACTTTACGTCGTCTTTCGACTCTGTGAGCAAACTCCATTTTAGAGTCTGACAGCAGGTCTCAGGTGCACGCCCCCCCCCCCGCCCCCCGCTCCCCGCTCCCCGCCCACGGTTCGTCCCCTCTATCTCCGCTGGGGTCTGCCCACTTTTCTAGCATTTTTCAAATATTGACAGTGGGTGGAGTCAGGCTCTGACCAGGGGTTTAGTTACCCTTTAAAGGCACAATATGTATCTTTTTTGCTTTAAAAATAGCAAAAATCACTATATCTATGTTATATTTTTTTTTTAGTTGTGTACTTACATTATCCCGACTGTTTCCAACAACTTTCAAACCAGGAGAAATTTGTAATTTAATTCGAAGACACGTCCCGTTTCTTTATTTCCGTTTTGTCGCCGTCAATGGCGTCATATCCGCGTTGTCCCTGGTTTCCGCTCGTGCTGCCATAGCAACCAGAGCTATGAACCAGAGCCGTCTGATAGTAACCAAAGCGACAGACGTGGACAAATGTGTAGTTCGCAATGTCTATTTGCACGCTGTTGTTGTTTCGTTCAAACATTATGGACCATGGCAAGCAGACTTTGGATAAAAAAGGAGAACTAAAACGAGAATCAATATCAGCGCGGTGTTTTCGAGATGCCTAGAGCTCCCATTGACAGTATATAAACGAGAGCTCCACGTCCGAGACTTCGACCGCTCCTACATGTACTTTATTAAACAGGTGAGCACATTTACATAAAACTAATCAATGTTATATAGTTCAACAATGATAAAATGTAAGAATATGATCTGTATGTTATTCTAATGTTGATCTAGCTTACTGCTAGTCTCATACAGACAAACTAACACATAAATTTCAACGCATTCAAATGCAGTTTAGTGTGATAGTGTAATGTTAGACCAAGTGAAACAGCGCTGCATTACCTCACAAGTTTAATTTGTCTAATAAACTGACCTGTGAGTTGTAATTCTGCACTTGCGTGTAGTTCGGCAGAATGAAATGTCCTTATTCCTTTTATATCCGCGGGACTCGCGTCGCGTGTGGAGCTGATAGCTGTCTCTTAGCAATCCCGAACTGCTTTATATCACAGTCATGATAAAAACATCGATGTATTCAGTCATCCATAAACATTATTAGATCGGTCGGCTTGACGTTGACGACAAGATCCATCATTTTTAGCAAATGTTGCGTCATCAATCTACGCCTTTGTTTTTTTATGGTTAAGAGGTTAGCGACCCCTAGCGGTGAAAAATTCCATACTGTCCGTTTACTTAATATACTAAAGTTTTCATTTTTACAAAATGATTCTTAGCAAAAGATACATGATTTTTCCTGTTTTATTTACTTTGACATTAAATAATTTTTTACAGTGTACTACTGTAGTTAATCTCCAGTCAGGTTTTAAATTTGTATAGGACCCATTCTTTCTTTTCAGCCTATTGACTGGTTTTATTATATAACCTTTGATGCCATTTTTACAGATGGTTGCATCTAAAAAAGAAGGCCCGTTTGTGGCTTTGAGTTTTACATACAGTACACACCTGCACTATAGACTGAGGAGGAGTGAAACGAAAGGGCAGTGTGAAAATACACCCGTGAATTAATCGCATTATGGTTTATGGCTTGTGCATTCATCTGTCTAAGGCAGTGTAAAGACATTACAGTCTTCCTAACAATGCACTATGGTGGTAATCCAGGCCTTCAGGTTTTGAAAGCTGGCTACGATGGCACTCAGAGCATGGAGCCCCTCTGCTGACTGCCTGTGACTCACAGAAATGATTCTCTCATCCTTTCTGCCCTTCTTTTGGCAGTTTTCACTCTTTTCTCAAGAATGCCTGAATGAACCAAATTAATCGTGCGCCCATCTGGGAGGAAGATCGAAAGTGAAAGGAAGCGAAGGATGCGGCACTCAAAACAAACTGCTAGCACGTTATGCGGAGAAAAGAAGGATAAAAATTGAGGAGGAGGACTTAATCCGTTTCAAAATCGAAAAACGTTCGCCTTCACTAGCCAACTCTATTCTTACTGTACAAAACCTTATGTGCAAGGATTTACTCACTCACCCCCTCCCTTCGGGATCAGTAGTTGCTTTAATGGTGTTTGGTATACAGTATGTTTTACAGTGCAAATAACAGAGTCTCTCCGTCCAATGATGGTCGAGATTAAGGTGTAAAAAAAAAGTGCCTTGCTTTGCAAGATGTACAACTTGCTGACGCCTCATGCGAGATCTGTTTGGCACACTACGCATGGGCAAAGCCAAGGAGCTTCCAGGAGCGTCGTATAGTCACAGAATAATAGGTAAATAAATCGAGACATAAAGTATGCAGGGAAGGCAGGATGCCGACACAAGCTGTAATGATGGCATCGCAGATAAGCCGTTGAATGTGGTGATCGCTGGAGATGAGGTCATAAACTAGAGAAAGACACTGTGGCAATAGGAACGGTTCCGCAGTGAGGTAGAAAGTGCTGTGAAGAGCTTTTGATATATAATGATGCCATGCTTAGGCGAAGAGGGATTGCAGAGAGATGCCGAAGTGCTCGCCTGGTTGTTAGTCATCTCACACATAATGCAAGGACCTTTACACATCTAAACAAGATACTTTCATGTTCCTGCAAGGCCCTTTGAAGTCCACGTCTGTTGACTATAGTGACCTTTCCTGTTATTCACAATATGGACAATATGGTTTAATTGTCAATGACCGAAAGCTTTTTTTGTCCAGTATATGTGTATTGTGTATTGTTGTAGAACAACGTGAAAATACTTTGCTCTTGTGTTAGCCACGTAACTTATTTCAGAAATTTAACTAAAGAACGCATTAAAAAATCCATTGTATTTGGGACGATTGATCTGGAAGAGTAAACATGCATGATTCTGGGTTTTAGGATGCGGTCCTGCACTCTAATAGTAATATAATATCAGATAATTTGACATAAGGCAAGGTTAGTTTGGGTTGTGAAATGTCATGTGGTACAATTCCTGAATAATTAATGTCTTATATTTTGCATTATGTAAGATGAATTTAACTTTTCTCGAAAATTAAAATGCAAATTAGTCCCCCCTCCGCTCAATCACACCAACTCAACACCAACTACATGATCTACTTGGTCAACTGTAGTCAACACTATACAATGGCAAGTGGAAATATTGGTTTAATTCAGCCATATGATGAATGTTTGAACCAAAAACTGATTCAGAAGAAGAAGTGGAAGAACGAATTATACAGGCTCGTCTACAAGTCGATGTATGAGAATGGTAATGTGTTTTATGTATCGCTCTCTCTACATCGGACACATAACAGTAATTTATATGATTTGCCTTACGGGATTAAACAGCTAATAATGTGTTGCTAATGTTACACAAACCATGTTCCTGTTCGCCATCTTAGAGTCAAACAGCTGCCTTCTAAAAAAATCAGTATCCTTAGAAACACTTTGAACTTTGAACTCAGTGGAGAAAAGTCCTGCATGTTTACGGGATTGGTTGCATGTGTTACACTTTTAGGAATGAAGCGATGTCACTTCCAGGGGCAACACATTTATTTATCTGTATAAAACACATATAAAACACTGTTCAAACAAGGAGCACATTTCTCTGCACTTGCGCGCTTCATCTCGTGCTGAATACTACTTCTATGCTGTCTAGCTGTGATACCTTTACAAATTATCATAAACAATCACATGTCTGATAGTGCAAATGTCTAAGCTGGTACGTAACACTAGGCGCATTACTCTTATACAATACTCAATTCTCAAGAATTACATGCTCTAAATACATAAACATTAACATAGATCTAAACATGTGCCGTGCCTGCTATAAAACGACATAAAAGGAAAGGTCTGACGAATACCATCATTAAAGTATTACAAACTCTCTTTTTAAAATGAATACAAGTGAATCATTAAACATAACCATGAAAATAGCATTTGGAATTAGTAAACAGTAGATATTCAGATCTCAGTAATAGTTAGTCTACATTCACATTACTCTAGCATTGATAACTGCACACATATTTTAATACTCTTTCATATCACTGTTTAAATTATCTTTTAATCCGTTTTTACTCCTTCATGAAATATGCTAATGAACTGACTATATCATGAACTATGTTTCAACCGTTTAACAGTTACTGTGTTCTCACTATAAACTCACAAAATGATTAATAAAAGTGTTTTACCTCTGAATCTGACTGGAGTTCTTATTTAACAGTACTGAAATCGTTTTTTACATGTAATGGCTGACAAAGTAATGCTAAATGAGGGTAACAAGTCTATGCACGTGGACTAAGAACAGACACGTGTGCCTCGTTAACTCAGACTGCCCAGACACGTCACTACACACGACTTAATAATGTTCGTACACGTCTATTTGGTTAATTATCCCTCGTCTCACACTCACGTCGAGTATATATCTTTTTAAGCCTTTATTCCTCCGTTTTGTTCACGTTAAAAGTTACTAATTTTCCTGTTGAGTTAACACTATCGTCCGCCATTTCACGCACGACACTCGTAATCACAGTCAAAACTCAACTTTTCTTCACGTCTCAGGCACGAACTACAGCTCTATAAGAATACAATACTGTTATGAATTTACTAGTATAAAGATTATTGTCAGCTTACCTGTATAAAACACATAGAAAACACTGTTCAAACAAGGAGCACATTTCTCTGCACTTGCGCGCTTCATCTCGTGCTGAATACTACTTCTATGCTGTCTAGCTAGTCAGCCACTCATGCGCCGCGCAACTCCCGGGTGCCCCCTGCTGACGACTCCGAGTTTCACCAAATTGAACACAATGCAATAAAGTAATACAAGTAACTAACAATAACTTTAATAATTCGAAATTTAAAGGGGGGTGCACTGATATCTGTCCTGTTTTACACTCTTAGTGCTACACTCTCCCCCACAAAATTAAATGTCTCCTGACATTTCTGGGAACAAGTGAACATTTCTTTAGAACACCTCAGCCATCCAAGGCCTCCAGTAACCCTTAGTTGGTGTTACCTGACTCTCTGTTACCTTACAGTCTCTTTTAACCAAGGACGGTTGACCCAATGTATCATAACTCAGTACAACAGGCTGATGTCTCAGTCTCTGGGGTCGCGGTCCTACCGCCTGTCGCTCTCCTAGCGTCCGAACCAGCGGGTCGGCCTCTGATTCAACATTCTCAGACCTGTCAGAACTCACATCAGGTCTCTGAGATTGTAGTGGCACATCCTCTTCGCTATGTAGTGGCACATCCTCTTCGCAATGTAGTGGCACATCCTCTTCGCTTTGTAGTGGCACATCCTCTTCGCTTTGTAGTGGCACATCCTCTTCGTGACGCTGAGGACTCTGCTGAGGCTGGAAAGGCTCTGCTAGAGGATTCAGTGAACCCTGTCTTTGCCGTCTCCCTCGGCCAGGTCTGAGATGCCACTGGTAGTTGCCACTGTATTCGTCACTGGAGGTGTCACTCTGCTCTAGCTGTTGCCGATGCTGTCGTTCTGGCTTGGTTCTTTCCTTTGGAAAACTCTGGGAGTCCTTCTGTGGCTGACGAATCTCTGCTGGTGGCTGGTCAAGGGGAAGGAAATCACAGGGCAGCAGAAGATTTCTGTGAACCACTTTGTCTCTTCCTTTACCATTTTCTGGACTGATCTCATAAACTGGACTGCCATCGGCTTTTCTCTCCTTCACCTTGTACACTTGGCCCTCCCAGTAGGACTGGATCTTTCCAGGACCCCCTCTGGGAGTGAGGTTTCTGAGGAGAACTCTGTCGCCGGGGTGAAGGTCTCTCCCCTGGACTTTTCTGTCGTAGAGGACTTTTCCCCGAACCGCCCCCTTGACAGCTGTTTTTGCCGCAATCTGGTATGCCTCTTGCATTCTCGTCTTCCAATGACTCACGTAGTCATCATAGGTGTCATGGGCCTCATCTCTTTCCAGATTGAATAAAAGATCAATAGGCAGGCGAGGAGAACGTCCAAAGGTAAGGAAATAAGGCGCGTAACCCGTTGCCTCATTCTTTGTGCAGTTGTATGCGTGGACAACTTTCACGAGGGACTCCTTCCAATCCTCCTTCTCCTCGTCCTCCAAGGTACGCAGCATGGACAACAGGGTACGGTTAAACCTCTCCACCTGCCCGTTACCCTGGGGGTGGTATGGTGTCGTGTGTGAGCCCTGGATGCCAGAGAGTTTTTTCAAGCTAGCCATCAGTCTGTTCTCAAACTCTTTGCCCATGTCGTGATGTAGTCTGCTTGGGAACCCGAACTTGAGTGCAAAGTCGTTGAAAATCTTGTCAGCTACTGTTTTGGACGATTTATTCCTTGTCGCGTAGGCCTGCGCAAACCTCGTAAAATGGTCCATGACCACTAATATATACTCATAGCCATGCTTGCATTTCTCCAAATGCAGGAAGTCTATGGAGACGAGCTGGAAGGGATAAGTGGTCTGGATGGGCACCAGAGGTGCACGGCTCTGCTTACTCGGTTTCTTCTTCTTGAGACATTCGCACACATTACTGACAAAATGTTCAACATCTTTGCTCATCTGTGGCCAGTAAAACCGTTCTCGTATCAGGTCAAGTGTCCTTTCGACCCCCAAGTGGCCCATGTCCTGGTGCAGTTCTTTAAAGACCAGCGGATGATAAGCTTTGGGGAGCAGCAGTTGTTCTCGACGGGAAGTTCTGCGGCGCAAGACACCATCTGGACCAACTTGAACCTTGAGCCATTGTTTCAGCAGTACGGCCACTGCAGGGTTCTCTGCTTTCACTTCAGTTCTACTTGGCCTCCTGCTCTGTGACTTGTACCAGAGGACTCTCGACAGGATTTCATCCTCCTCCTGTGCTTTGCGGATTTGATCTGTGGTGAGAGGTTGGCTGGTTCCACTGTCCTTCACCATGCTCAAAGCACTGACCTGAATCAACCCCACACCCCGGCAAGGGTTTCTCCTTTCCGTTATGACCCTCTCCATGGATGCACTGATTACATCTTGACTGGCCTCAGCCGTACAGCAACTCATGTAGTCCTCAATATCCAAGGGCATCCGTGACAACCCATCTGCATCGGAGTTGTTCTTGCCTGGGCGGTACCGGATGGTAAAGTTATAATCGGCCAACTCCGCCACCCATCTGTGTCCTGTTGCGTTGAGTTTTGCGGTGGTGAGTACGTATGTTAGTGGGTTATTATCTGTATATACCACAAACGATGGGGCATGGTAAAGATAATCCCGGAAACGTTCGCAGATGGCCCACTTCAACGCCAAAAACTCTAGCTTTCCAGAGTGCAGATGGTACCTCTTCTCTGCTGGACTCAGGGTGCGGGAGCCATAGGCGATCACTCTCATCTTCCCCTGCTGTCTCTGGTATAACACCGCGCCCAGACCAACTTGGGATGCGTCACAATGTAATACGAATGCCTGGGTGAAATCCGGATATCCAAGGACAGGGGGCTTTGTGAGTGCATCTATTAACTGGTTCAACACTTCCTGGTGAGAGTTGGTCCACTGTACAGGTGTCTGCGATGGTAAGTGACCCTTGTTTTTCTTTCCTGTTTTACGGGGCTTCTTCACAGTCGGGTCTGGAGTGCACTTCTCGGGGTTGGGGACACTGAGTAAGTTATACAGCGGGTGGGCCACACAGGAGAAATTGGGGATGAAGGGTCTGTAGTAGGAGAGGAACCCAAGGATCTGGCGCACATCACCCACTGTGGCAGGGGTCTTCTCTTTTAACGCCTGCACCGGAGCCATCTCTGCAGGGTCCATTGTGTAACCCTCTCCTGTCACCAACTTGCCAAGAAACCTCACACTCGATCTAAACAGCTCACATTTCTTTGGGGTCAGCTTCACACCATGTTCCTTGTAACGCTGGAGAACAAGACGGATGTGCTCCAAGTGCTCCTTGAAGCTCCTACTGTGTACCAGGTTGTCATCAAGGTACGGGAGGCAAATTGTGTCCCTCAGGTCTGCCAAACAGTGCTCCATACTCCTCTGAAACTCTGCGGGTGCCGAGCTCAGGCCAAAGGGTATGCGCACCCATTCATAAAGCCCCCAGGGTGTGATGAAAGCTGTGAGAGGGCGGCTCTCCTCATCCAGATAACCCTGGTGGTACGCTTTACCCTGGTCTAAGACCGAGAACCATGAGCTCCCACCCAAAGCATCCAACATATCCTGAATCCTCGGTATCGGATGGCGGTCGGGGACTGACTTACGGTTGAGTTCTCTGAAGTCAACACAGAGACGAAGACTGCCGTCTTTCTTGCGGACACACACCACCGGTGACGAATAAGGGGATCGAGAGTGTGTGATCCACCCTCTTCTCAGGAGATCCTGCAAGTACTCCTTAACCTCATTGTGAAGAGGCTTTGGTACGGACATGTAGGTCTTTTGGACAGGGCTGGTATCTTGGAGGGTTATATGCATCTTGAGGGATGGTATACAGCCCACATAATCACTGTCAAAGGAAAAGGCTTCACATTCCTCCCTCAACACCCTCCTTACCGCCTCCTGCTGTCCTTCTGGGAGATGACAGAGATCTACAGGGGGGTCCCATGACATTGGTCTTTCTGCTTGCTTGTTATCTGGCTGTGTTCTACTTGCTTCGCTAGACTTTGTCTCTCTGTTGTCCTTCATTACGACTGTCGTCTCATTCGCTTTCGTTCGCACCGGTGCTGTGTATACGGTCTTGATGGGCTCCAGGTGACCAACCACTCTGTGACGGTCGAGATAGATGGTGCGATCCGTAGTGTTGGTCACGGAGATGGGTATGTATGGCACTCTTTTTTCTGGGATCTGCACCAGTACATCATTGTATATCACGCCTTCTGGTGGAGGATTAAGCATGTCAGGTGAAAAGAACATCTGTTGGCCTTGGGCTCGTGAACTTACATGCGCTCTTATATAGACGGTGGTGACTTGTTTTGCTGGTATGGGTACTCTTTTTCCGCCAGTACGAACTACTCCAGTCTCTGAACCAGCGTTCTGCATCAACTTCATCACACGATGAGCAGTCTTCACTGTTATCGCAAAAGCTTTACTCACTTTGTGTGCCAGCTGCTTCCTTTCACCTTCAGTGCCTTCCTCTTTTCTGTTGAGGATGGCCTCAATGACGTTGTAACCGATAATGGGGTCACTGGCAACTGCTGGGTCGCTTGACACTAGTACTGGCACTTGTAAATCATTTGTCTTGGTGTGGTCACTGCCTATTCTGAAACTGACTTCAATCCAGCCGATATATGGAATGGGTGTGTCATTAGCAGCAAAGACTGTCAGTGTCTCATCCCCCAATAACTCTGAAATGGGTTTGACAACAGTGTGGGGTAGGTGGTTCAGTCGCCAGAGGTCATTCACAATGCTGGATTGTGCTCCCGTGTCCCACAGGGCTCTAACTGGGCAATTGTCCATAACGCAATCCACAATGCATCGGCTACCCACAAGGCTTATCAACTGTGGCTGGTGTCGAGGCGGTATGTAGTTAATCACACTTACAGCTGATGAGGCTCCAGCTGCTCTCTTTTCAAAGGCTGTTGTTGGTTGCATGACTGGGCTGGGTGGTGGCTGCTCGTTTCGGGGCAATTGGCTTTGGACTACTGCTGGCCCCACCTCAGTAGTCCCTGCCCGTTTCCCGATGTGGTTCTGCACCCGCGAGAGAAGTGGCCCTCCTGCCCACATTTGAAACAATGCGAACAGTTCTCACCTGTTCCTTCCTCCTTGCACTTTTTGCAGCCTCTCCCTCCCGGCTTCAGTCCAAGAGGGCGGGGACTTGCCTCCATTACAGCCCGAAACATCTGCTGCATTTCCTTGCGAAGCTCTTCCATCATCTGCTGCGTGTTTATGCTGTCAGGCTTAGTCTCATTCCGCTTTACTGTTTTAATTGACGCTGTTGAGTCGGACTCCATGTGTTTAGAGGGACTCTGGCCAGGCGTGGATTTTACCTGAGATTCTGCTTGAAGCTCTTGTACTTTGGGAGTTTTACTAGCAGTGGATCTTTTTCGTTTCTCTTGTCTCTCACTTTCGACTTTGGCCGCCTCATCCACTTGCTGTATCAGTTCCTCATCTGTTATGCTCACATCGCTGAGGTGGGGTAGAATTTGGAACTTTACAGAATCGCTCAGCAGTCCAGTTTCGATCGAGCGGAGGAACTTGCGCTGAATGACAGCTCTGCTGTACTGCTCATCGGTGTCTTCGTTCGCGGCTTTCCATAACAGTTTCTCTTTCAGCTCGATCGCACGGAATACAAAGTTCAGGGCAGTCTCTTTGGGCTCTTGGGAGATGTTAAGAAGCTGGTGGTAAAGCTCTGTCGAACTGTCTACTCGATAGTGGCCCTTCAGGATGGTGAGGAGTGCATTGAGGGTCAGCCCACGCTTGATCTCTAACATGTCTCTCAACGGCAGTCCTGGACTGACAGCCCTGATTACAGCCTCAACCACTTCAGTCTGTGTGTGCCCCTTTTGTATTCCCAACTCAATCTGGCGGACTAAACTGAGATACGACAATTTGTCCCTCTGCCCACTCTCTCCAATTTGCCCACAAATTTTAAACTCCCTTCGCATCGTTACCTCCGGCAATGGGCTAACTGGCTCTAGCCGGCTCTTGAATGGTGAATCAGTCTTTAAAAGAGAGGTGTGTGGTGAGAAATCTTTTTTTAGTTCTTCTTTTGTAGCCGGCTTCTCTGATGGGTACACTTTATCTGACTGACTACGCCCCCTACTTTGTCTTTCAATGAATGATAATAAATCAACACAGTACTGTTCACCTTCATCACCATCTAGTTTCTCCTCAAGCTCATCCAATTGACACTCGGCCATCCTGATGAGCGCCCTCCGTGTCCTGCTGCGGGACTCTCCACTGTCCAGGCTATCACATTTCAGGTACCTGCAGACGTCAACGAGAGAATCTTCCCCTAGCTGCCACAGAGCTGCACTCACTTTATCACGTACGTTCTGACTGGCGTCCATTTTGTTCAAGGTTCGACTCGTTGGGAAGGAGGGGGTTAATGGTGCTGGTCACTCTGTCGCCTCCTCCTGGCTGGCTCGCCAAAATATGTTACACTTTTAGGAATGAAGCGATGTCACTTCCAGGGGCAACACATTTATTTATCTGTATAAAACACATATAAAACACTGTTCAAACAAGGAGCACATTTCTCTGCACTTGCGCGCTTCATCTCGTGCTGAATACTACTTCTATGCTGTCTAGCTGTGATACCTTTACAAATTATCATAAACAATCACATGTCTGATAGTGCAAATGTCTAAGCTGGTACGTAACACTAGGCGCATTACTCTTATACAATACTCAATTCTCAAGAATTACATGCTCTAAATACATAAACATTAACATAGATCTAAACATGTGCCGTGCCTGCTATAAAACGACATAAAAGGAAAGGTCTGACGAATACCATCATTAAAGTATTACAAACTCTCTTTTTAAAATGAATACAAGTGAATCATTAAACATAACCATGAAAATAGCATTTGGAATTAGTAAACAGTAGATATTCAGATCTCAGTAATAGTTAGTCTACATTCACATTACTCTAGCATTGATAACTGCACACATATTTTAATACTCTTTCATATCACTGTTTAAATTATCTTTTAATCCGTTTTTACTCCTTCATGAAATATGCTAATGAACTGACTATATCATGAACTATGTTTCAACCGTTTAACAGTTACTGTGTTCTCACTATAAACTCACAAAATGATTAATAAAAGTGTTTTACCTCTGAATCTGACTGGAGTTCTTATTTAACAGTACTGAAATCGTTTTTTACATGTAATGGCTGACAAAGTAATGCTAAATGAGGGTAACAAGTCTATGCACGTGGACTAAGAACAGACACGTGTGCCTCGTTAACTCAGACTGCCCAGACACGTCACTACACACGACTTAATAATGTTCGTACACGTCTATTTGGTTAATTATCCCTCGTCTCACACTCACGTCGAGTATATATCTTTTTAAGCCTTTATTCCTCCGTTTTGTTCACGTTAAAAGTTACTAATTTTCCTGTTGAGTTAACACTATCGTCCGCCATTTCACGCACGACACTCGTAATCACAGTCAAAACTCAACTTTTCTTCACGTCTCAGGCACGAACTACAGCTCTATAAGAATACAATACTGTTATGAATTTACTAGTATAAAGATTATTGTCAGCTTACCTGTATAAAACACATAGAAAACACTGTTCAAACAAGGAGCACATTTCTCTGCACTTGCGCGCTTCATCTCGTGCTGAATACTACTTCTATGCTGTCTAGCTAGTCAGCCACTCATGCGCCGCGCAACTCCCGGGTGCCCCCTGCTGACGACTCCGAGTTTCACCAAATTGAACACAATGCAATAAAGTAATACAAGTAACTAACAATAACTTTAATAATTCGAAATTTAAAGGGGGGTGCACTGATATCTGTCCTGTTTTACACTCTTAGTGCTACACATGTTTGTGATGGTAGGAAACGTGCATTTTTGAGAAACTGCAGTTTTAAGGAGAAAATACCCAACAATGCTGTGACTGCTTTAAGACAAATTATGTGTAAATTCATCATATTAAAAACACCACATAGTCATATAAACAACATTAAAAACTTGATTTTCACCACTTTCATCACTTTAAGGCTTTGAAGGCTGTTTTTAGTTAGACTAATAATAGTCATCTAAGAGGAACATGGGTGCTCTGGTGTTACTCTGTGAAGGTCTTTAAAGCTTGTAGTGGTGCAGGTGTCCCACATATTGTGTACATGCTGAGAGATCATAATGGTCAGCTGGCACCGTATGCGCTGAGAACCCTGGAGTTCATCCTTGTCTGGCAGTCTCAAGCGTCATGGCCTGAGGCTTTTAAGGTTCCTGATGGACCCACCTGGTGCGGCCCATAATCCATCCCTGATATGAGCCTGTCAAAACCAGGTGTGCTGGAGGGGACTTTTTAAGGTTTATTGGGTTTCTTTAGAACGAATAATGAGTTATCCATTTGTATTCCCATTCATCTCTTTGGCAGGACCCGCTGGAACATTTACATTCGCAGAGACTTTTATCCGAAGTTTCTTACATTCCAATCAAGAGTGCATTTTATCATTTGCATTCTATGGGAATTGAACCCATGACCTTACCGGTGATATCACAAAAGTGCGTTCACGCCAGGTTGGAAATACGTAATTATAAGGTTCTGACTTGTAATAAGTGTTCACATTCTCGTCGAAGTTGTAATTACAACTTGTAAACTCTCATTTTTTTGAGAGATCTGACCACATATTCGATTAAAAATAATTTAGCCATTGTTGCAGTATAAATTTATAGTCAAGTCAAGTCAAGTCAAGTCACCTTTATTTATATAGCGCTTTTTACAATACAGATTGTATCAAAGCAGCTTCACATTGATAACATGAAAATAATACAACAAAGTTTGTTTCTAGAAGAAAATTGTATCATCGTCCACCCATAATAAGGCAGATCAATAATATTGTTGAATATTAAATGTCCCCAACTAAGCAAGCCAAAACCCAAGGCAACAGTGGCAAGGAACCAAAACTCCATCAGGTGACAGAATGGAGAAATAAACCTTGGGAGAACCCAGGCTCAGTCGGGGGCCAGTTCTCCTCTGGCCAACGAGCGAACAGTGTATGATTATGATCCAGGCAGCATTACAGGTCAGAAGTCAGATTGGTCGTGTCGATGAGGCCTTCACAGGGCTGATGAGGCTGGCACTTCAGGATGCGTCATGGTTAGGTCCAGGTCCAGATCCACCATCTGATCTGGATACGGCCGGGGTCCACCTCACTTCAGGAAACGGAGAGTCTGGTTGACACTTCAGGACTGCGTTGTCGTCGCGTCCAGGCGCTGGTCCTTCATCAGATCTGGATACAGCCTGGATCCGACGGACTGCGGTAAACCTCGGTATAAACAGAGAGACTAATATTAGCGTAGACGCCATTCTTCTTATGATGTAACGAGTACATCAGGATTTATGGGAAGTGTTCCCGGTTCCGGCTGGCCTAATCTATGCAGCCTAATATGGAATTATAGAAGTCTATAATGTGTTATGTGTATGCTAGGTCAAAGAGATGTGTTTTTAGTCTAGCTTTGAACTGACAGAGTGTGTCTGCTTACCGGACAATGTTAGGAAGATTGTTCCAAAGTTTTGGTGCTAAATAGGAAAAGGATCTACCGTCAGCAGTCGATTTTGATATTCTAGGTATTATCAACTGGCCGGAATTTTGAGATCGCAATAGACGTGAAGGACTATAATGTGTTAAGAGCTCGCTCAAGTACTGCGGAGCTAAACCATTTAGTGCTTTGTAAGTAATCAGCAATATTTTAAAATGTATACGATGTTTAATAGGGAGCCAATGCAGTGTTGACAGAACTGGGCTAATATGATCATACTTCCTGGTTCTGGTAAGAACTCGAGCTGCTGCGTTTGTTTATTGAGCGTGCAGGGCAACCACCCAGTAGAGCATTACAATAATCTAGCCTTGATGTCATGAAAGCATGAACTAATTGTTCCGCATTTGTCAATGAGAGCTTATGACGTAATTTAGATATATTTTTAAGATGGAAAAATGCGGTTTTACAGATACTAGACATGTGACTTTCAAATGAAAGATTGGTATCAAAGAGCACACCCAGGTTCCTAACCGACGACGAAGACTTAACAGAGCAGCCATCAAGTGTTAGACAGTATTCTAGATTATTACATGAGGACGTTTTTTGTCCAATAATTAGAATCTCTGTTTTTTTTCAGAATTAAGTAGTAGGAAATTACTAGTCATCCAATTTTTTATATCAGCTATGCATTCCGTTAATTTTGTGAATTGGTAAGTTTCGTCTGGGCGTGAAGAAATATAGAGCTGAGTATCATCAGCATAACAATGAAAACTAATGCCATGCTTCCTAATGATATCTCCCAAGGGTTGCATGTACAGAGTGAACAGCAACGGTCCTAGTACTGAGCCTTGTGGTACGCCATACTGAACTTGTGAACGACAAGACATCTCTTCATTTACTGCTACAAACTGATAACGGTCAGATAAGTATGATTTAAACCATGCTAGTGCAATTCCACTAATGCCAACATAATTTTCGAGTCTATTTAAAAGAATGTTGTGGTCGATAGTGTCAAATGCAGCACTAAGGTCGAGTAACACTAATAGCGAGATACAACCACGATCGGATGATAAAAGCAAATCATTTGTGACTCTAATGAGAGCAGTCTCAGTACTATGGTATGGTCTAAATCCTGACTGGAAATCCTCGCAGATATCAGTTCTTTCTAAAAAGGAACACAGTTGTGAGGATACCGCCTTTTCTAGTATCTTTGACAGAAAAGGTAGATTCGATATCGGCCTGTAATTGACTAATTCTGTAGGATCAAGTTGCGTTTTTTTAACAAGCGGTTTAATCATAGCCAGCTTAAAAGTTTTCGGTACATATCCTAGTGACAAAGATGAATTAATGATATTAAGAAGAGGATCTGTGACCTCTGGAAGCAACTCGTTCAGTAGCTTAGTCGGTATAGGGTCTAACATACTGTACATGTTGTCGATTTAGATGATTTAACGAGTTTAGTAAATTCTTCCTCTCCTATAGCAACAAATGAATAAAAAATTTCTTCAAGGAGACTACAATGCACTGCCTGATGTGATACTGTAGTAGACGGTTGCATAGTTATAATTTTCTCCCTGATATTATCAATCTTGTAAGTAAAGAAGTTCATAAAGTCATTACTGCTGTGCTGCTTGGAAACGTCTGGGGTTGAAGATTTATTTTTTGTTAGTTTAGCCACTATTTTAAATAAACACCTAGGGTTTTGTTTATTTTCTTCTAATAGGTTTGAAAAATAAGCAGATCTAGCAGCTTTTAAAGCCTCTCTGTATGCAATCGAGCTCTCTTTCCATGAAATGCGAAATACCCCTAGTTTTGTTTTCTTCCAGTTGCACTCCATTTTTATAATTATGAGAACAGCTCAGAGTAGAATTTGTTTATGTATATAATGAAATATTAGTAATATTTATGTTGCTTGTAAAAAGATGGTTTTAAGCAGTCATATTTTTAATTCTTTCCTCTAATTTTATTCTGATGGAATAATATAATCATGTGGCAACATTTATATTGTTCTTGCCAGAACTGATCTTAAACTATAACTTAGGGATAGTTCACCCAAAAATGAAAATTCTGTCATCGTTTACTCGCCTCATGTTGTTCCAAAACCGTAAGACTTTCGTTCATCTTCGGAACACAGATGAAGATCTTTTTGGTGAAATCGGAGAAATTTCTGTCCCTCCATTAACAGCCACTACTGCCTTGATGCTTCAAAAAGTTCATAAAGTGATCATAAAACTCTTTGGGTTGGCCTACAAAAAATACGTCATCCCTGCACCACTCAATTTAGTTTTTTTTTTTTTAGTTTTTTTGCCAGATAAGTGATTGGATTTTCATAATCGGCATCATCTGACTGATTTTAAAAAAAAGTTGGTAACACTTTAGTTTGGGGTCCAATTTTCACTATTAACTAGTTGGTAATTAGCATGCATTACTAGGATATTGGTTGTTTATATGCTCAAACATTGATACAACATTTAATTATTTTTGTTTGTACCAAAGTAATGGTAATTTTGATGTCTCTTCCTACAATACATCAAAATTCAGGTTCTGATTATGAGTTTGTGTCTACGTTCTCCAGACAATATTGCTTTTAATACCCTGTAGACAGAGAGACCCCTGTGGATGGTCCCCCCAGGGGTTTGGTCACGACTCTAGAGTTAGTGTCTGGGACTCAGTGGGAATGTAGATCAAAGATGGAGTCAGCCAATGGTGCCCTGTCCCGCTGCGCTGTATTCACCGGGACTGACGGATAAAGCTCTCTCTGGATCAAATTTATCGATGCCCCTCAGTTTGAGTCCTTGATCGCATATAGTTACATCTTTGAACACACACCCACTCACTCCTTTTCGGCCATTCATTGTCTTGTCAGAGAACTGATCTAAAAAAAGATAAGCAATCCATGATATTGATCTTTCTTCATTTATCTGAATCATTTTGTCCAGAGGAATTTAAATGAGGAATCGATGTCTTGCATGCCCAACTCACCAAAAGGGCTAAAGTTTGCCTCTTAAAAGAGATCTTACGACTGCTTTCAGCTTTGAGTTTGTGTTATGAACAAGTCTATTCAGACCAAATATCCAGGGGGGCTGTTAATAGAAGAAAAATATCTGGGTTTCCAAATTGTATGTGTTGTACATGTGCCCTTTTTTCTTGGTTGGACACCAGAGGTTGCATTAACCCACAGATTAATGGGTTATCAGATGGAAAAATCCTCACTAAATGATGCAAATAAGAATTATAAGTGAAGAAAAGGGGAGTTCTGCAAAAAAAGACCTGGAGTGATACATGATCAATGGCATGGTAACTTAAACTTATTTAAACTTAGGCTTTTGAAATGTTTTTTTTTTTTTTTTTTTTTTTTTTTTTTATCCATAAAAGAAACGTTGAAAACTATAATCACCAGTTTAACTGAACTCACGCTTGTCAGTCCATGCAACCTGGTCTCACAGGACTTTGTATAAGATGGAGAAATCATAAGGAATTGTTGGGTCATTCAAAAATGTACTTCTGATTTTTTGTATATATTTGTATATATACAGTATACTGATATATATATATATTATAAGACATCAAATGACCTGAAATGTATACGTATATATATATATATATATATATATATATACGTATACATTTCAGGTCATTTGATGTCTTATAATTTGCAATATCATGCAAAATATTTTAGTTGCCACAAGAGTGTGGTGGTGGACGAGTTAATTCTAGTTAATTCAAGTTATTATAGATCCAAACTCACACAAATAATGTACCACAAAGGCCCGTTCACACAATAACTATAACTATAAAGTTAATTGTTCCAATTTTATGAGAATAACAAAGTCTCCATGACAACCACTACTTTAAAAAATATATTAATATATTAATATATATGAATATATAATATATTAAAATATATATAAAAAATATATATTGTCAGCCAATCAGAATCCATCCTGCTTTGAAGATATTGATGAGCTGATGACAAAAATGCAGTGTTCGAATAAACAGAACATTATCATGTGTTCGTGTGAACCACATTTTTCTTAATGTGAATTGGCTGTTAGTGATTGCTGATTAATATTGGTATACTATCCGTGCAGTTTAGGAAGTGTGTACAAAGTAGAATGAACCATCATTTATTAAAAATGTTAATACTTAAATAACCATATTCAGCAAATGCCTATATTATTTTCTGTACGTTAAAAAGTACTTACTAAGTACAACCCAGTCAGCAAAGTGGCAGATAATGAGTAGCCAATTCACATTAAGAAAAATGTGGGTCACACGAACACTTGATAATGTTCTGTTTATTCGAACACTGCAGTTTTGACATCAGCTCATCCTCCAGAAAGCACAAAAAATGATCTCCAGTTACTCTTGAGCAGCTCCGTTCCAGCCCAATGTAGCTTCCAGAAGCTTAAGTGCCTTCTCGATAGCCCTTGTTTATCAGCATGTTTTCAAATAATTGATCAATTAGTGGCCAAACAGAGCTTGAAACATCCTTCAGTCGAACAGAACTGTGTCAGGCGGTGAGAGCTAATCTTTAGCACCTTCAGAACATTGCTTGAGTGATCTCAAGGCATAAACTGAGTTGCACAAACCTCTGAAAGCACAACGGCAGGGACTAAAGCCCCTGGGAATAAGACTGTCGAAGACTTCATTTCCCATGATCACCCTTGAGAGTTGGAGAACAGCAGCCAGAGTTGGTGTAAGCACTGACTCAGGCGAAGAGCAGATGGATGATCCCTCAGTTCATGCTCTGGCAAGCAATCTCCTTCCCCCTTCCCCTGGCTCACACCTGTGCTTCGAGCTGCTGCGTCTGGTGTTGGATCAGGCAAACGCAAGAGTCGCAAATAACCAGCTACACATGAGACATGACTTGATCACATCACGGTGTGAAAGAGAGAGAAATGTCAACCCGAGCAGGGAAACCGTTTCATTTGAGAGAGCTTAAAGTGGCTATTTGTAGGATTCAGAAAACCTTGTTATTAGCGACACTGGTGGCCGTTCAATGAACTGCAGCTAGCAACTTATTGCTCGTCCTCATGCACACATACTGTAACATATAAGACACTGAACTTGATTCAATGCCCTGCTATACTCACAGAGAAGCTTTTTGTTTTTTGCTTAGAAGTAAATAGAAGATGGAAATACCTTTTCAGCGATATACTGTTAACAAACATCCAGACGCTGCCCGTACTCTTGAAAGTGATGTTAAGGTGAATATGTAAAGATATGCTGCACGCTTTCCTCTCAATAACAAAATAAAACAAAATAGCTCTGCGCTTTAGGCATCATGTCGACAGATGAGGTCATTCAAATTACACTGTTATGATAGTTCGATTATAAAGTATATTTGAGACTATAGATATGGCTATGTGAGACTATAGTTTGAATTCATCTCTTTTCTTTGCAGGACACATTGACATTACAGTACAGAATGGCTCTTTCGACATAAACCTGAACATCGTATAAGCATTCGTTTCATGTGTCATTGAACAGAAGAGAGGCTCTTGGAAGCGGGCGTAACCGTCACATCCTTTGAATTTTCCATGCAAAAACATCCCGAGTCCTTCACATAAAATATACAGGCTTTTTATAGACAATCTAGGAAGTCTGGGAAGGTTTTGTTTTTTTAAGTTTAGTTACAAACTGTTGATGCATTGACAATAAAAAAGAGGTTAACATGAAAATTCTTACATATAGCCCCTTTAAAGTCATTGTGAAATAAAACTGAGTCCAAATAGCTAGTTAGATATTATTTAGGGTATTGTTGTTGTAGTAATACAGCCTTTTTGAAAACATTTGTGCTCAACTGGTTTATATATATATATATATATATATATATATATATATATAGTACCAGTCAAAAGTTTGGAAACACTACTATTTTTAATGCTTTTGATATCTTTGATATCTTTTTTAATATACTTTAAAATGTAATTTCTTTTTGTGATGCAAAGCTTAATTTTCATCAGCAAGTACTCCAGTCTTTGGTGTCTTATGATCCTTCAGAAATCATTCTAATATGATGATTTATGATCAATGTTGGAAACAGTTGTGCTGCTTAATATTTTTTTTATAACCTGAGATACTTTTTTCAGGATTATTTGATGAATAAAAAGTTAAAAAGAACTGTATTTATTTAGAATAGAAATCTTTTGTAACAATATACACTACCGTTCAAAAGTTTGGGAACAACAACTTTTTTTTTTTAAAGAAATTAGTACTTTAATTCAACAAGGATGCGTTAAATTGATAAAAGGTGATGGTAACGATTTATATTGTTAGAAATGTTTTTATTTTGAATAAATGCTGTTTTTATGAATAAATGCTGTTAACGTTTTACTCATCAATGAATCCTGAAAAAAGTATTCCAAAAAAATATATTAAACAGCACAACTGTTTCCATCATTGATAATAACTGAGTATCAAATCAGCATATTAGAATGATTTCTGAAGGATCATAAGACACCAAAGACTGGAGTACTTGCTGATGAAAATTCAGCTTTGCATCACAAAAATAAATTACATTTTAAAGTATATTAAAAAAGAGAACCATTATTTTAAATTGTAATAATATTTCATAATATTACAGTTTTTTTTTTTTTTTTTTTTTTTTTTTTAACTGCAGGCTTGATGAGCATAAGAGACTTCTTGCAAAAGCATTAAAAATAGTAGTGTTTCCAAACTTTTGACTGGTACTGTATATATATATACACACACAATACACAAGTAAAACAAATATTGATATAATGTTAGTTTAGGTCACTATAGTTCTCAATTTGGCCTTTAAACTCAGCATGCATTGTGTATTTGGTATTCTAACAGTGTTCATTTCACAGAACCTGAACTTAACATCATTTTTGAAACTACAAAGCGTACAGAGAAGATTGAGAATTCTGGGAATTCTGTCTCCAGAGTGAGTTTTTCAATCAAATAATGAGTTCACAGCATGCAGTCTAGTTTAAACTGTCGTCTGGCCTCATAATATTCACTTAATAAGCCCTGTTAGACCTTCCTTGTGACTGCTAAACGACTGCTACTGTACAACATGCTATTAGCGCTATTAGACCCTTTCATTACATGGATTCTAACAGGTTTTAGTGTGGATAAAGGAACAAGGTAGATCTGAGGGAGCGCAGATTTGACAGTCATAAATGAATTCATTATGTGCTTTCATTTTAGATGTGTTAACTAACCATATTTTTGGAGTACTTACAGTTATACTGGAAGAACAATCACTAGCATCCCCTCAGGTTAGCTTTCTCTTATTATCCTTGAAATAAGTTTCTTGAGAACACTGCTGCAAAAAAAGCAAGTCCAATCAACAAACGTGGTGTTAAGTTAAGCAAACGTAAAATCACTCTGACCTGAAAACAGCTTCTGCTATGAATCATGGGAGTTCTGACAGGATATAATATATACTCGGATCTAATTTTATGGTAGACTGAGAGCAAGACCCTGCAGGACTGAGTTGCTTATTGGTGAAATGACACTGACATAAATGCAGTGCTCATTGGCCACCATTATAAATGGTAAAATTTTTACACATTTAGTTTCAGGTCACTAACTGGCCTCAGAGCAGAAGGAATCTTTTAGTTGTTATTAAACCTATGAAATTAATTTTCCTTCCTCCATCAGTGATAAAAAATAAATAAATAAATAAAGCGCTATCTGATGCATCATATGGTTAGATGTAACACAAGCAAGCAGTACAATACAAAAAATTATTAAAATAAAATACACTCACCTAAAG
Source organism: Rutilus rutilus (assembly GCF_951802725.1). Classification (NCBI taxonomy): domain Eukaryota; kingdom Metazoa; phylum Chordata; class Actinopteri; order Cypriniformes; family Leuciscidae; genus Rutilus; species Rutilus rutilus. The sequence continues at coordinate 13,563,715 of NC_140223.1, forward strand.
GATTATTAGGAACACCTGTTCAATTTCTCATTAATGCAATTATCTAATCAACCAATCACATGGCAGTTGCTTCAATGCATTTAGGGGTGTGGTCCTGGTCAAGACAATCTCCTGAACTCCAAACTGAATGTCAGAATGGGAAAGAAAGGTGATTTAAGCAATTTTGAGCGTGGCATGGTTGTTGGTGCCAGACGGGCCGGTCTGAGTATTTCACAATCTGCTCAGTTACTGGGATTTTCACGCACAACCATTTCTAGGGTTTACAAAGAATGGTGTGAAAAGGGAAAAACATCCAGTATGCGGCAGTCCTGTGGGCGAAAATGCCTTGTTGATGCTAGAGGTCAGAGGAGAGTGGGCCGACTGATTCAAGCTGATAGAAGAGCAACTTGGACTGAAATATCCACTCGTTACAACCGAGGTATGCAGCAAAGTATTTGTGAAGCCACAACACGCACAACCTTGAGGCGGATGGGCTACAACAGCAGAAGACCCCACCGGGTACCACTCATCTCCACTACAAATAGGAAAAAGAGGCTACAATTTGCACAAGCTGGAAAGTTGAAGACTGGAAAAATGTTGCCTGGTCTGATGAGTCTTGATTTCTGTTGAGACATTCAGATGGTAGAGTCAGAATTTGGCGTAAACAGAATGAGAACATGGATCCATCATCCCTTGTTACCACTGTGCAGGCTGGTGGTGGTGGTGTAAGGGTGTGGGGGGGGGGGGGGGGTTTCTTGGCACACTTTAGGCCCCTTAATGCCAATTGGGCATCGTTTAAATGCCACGGCCTACCTGAGCATTGTTTCTGACCATGTCCATTCCTTTATGACCACCATGTAGTATGTACCCATCCTCTGATGGCTACTTCCATCAGGATAATGCACCATGTCACAAAGCTCGAATCATTTCAAATTGGTTTCTTGAACATGACAATGAGTTCACTGTACTAAAATGGCCCCCACAGTCACCAGATCTCAAACCAATAGAGCATCTTTGGGATGTGGTGGAACGGGAGCTTCGTGCCCTGGATGTGCATCCCACAAATCTCCATCAGCTGCAAGATGCTATCCTATCAATATGGGCCAACATTTCTAAAGAATGCTTTCAGCACCTTGTTGAATCAATGCCACGTAGAATTAAGGCAGTTCTGAAGGCGAAAGGGGGTCAAACACAGTATTAGTATGGTGTTCCTAATAATCCTTTAGGTGAGTACATACATATGCCCTTTTGATTAAATCTCTCTCTCTCTTTCTCTATTTCTTGTTTTTTTATTATTTTTTTTATAGTTTTGTTTTTTGTTTTGTTTAGTTTTGTCCACAGTAATTTTTTTCAAGAGGGGACATTTTTCAACCCCAAATTAAATAGTTTCACTTTTTCTTAATTATTTTGATTTTAAGGTCATGCCCACTAACCAATAAGTGACTGATACCATAAATATATTCTACTTTTGTTAACAAAAGTAAAGTGTATTTGGGAATCACAACATTATAATGTGCAGTATGGAAAATTGATAATATTGACCCCTTATAAATAAATGGGCCTTTAAGTCTTAATTAATTAAACTTTTTTTTACCCCAAACATCCTGTTCATTTTGTAAACTTTGTTGTAAGTTAAAATCACAAGTCCTTTATCTTAAAATAAATGTGATTTACAAATGTACAAAAAACTAATTTATTAAACGATCAAATTCTTTAAAATGTAATATTTTTTTCATTGCACGTATAATGTCATGCATCAGGAAAATGTTGCGGTGCGTTGGAATAAACGTTTTTCACCTAATACATTTGCCTTCACATTTCTGATTGTAAAAAAATGATAAAATAATAATCACAGCATGAGTCCTTCATAGTGAAGCTTTCAGCAAGTTAAGGCAGATTTTAGTCCACTCACCTGGTCATTGTTCTGTCAAGGCTGTCCTTTCCCCATGTGGACCCAGGCCATGTTTCTGCAGCAAAACAAATGTCTGCCCACTGGATATGAGCTTGTGTTGACTCATGCAAACAAATTCAAACGCAAGGTCACAATGCCATGACAGAAAACATAAGGCACAATGTGCACAGAGTTTCATTCTGTGAATTTCAAAAAAAAAAAAAAAAAAGTACCATGCAGATTATCCTGTCAAGGACTGAATGTCTCTCAGCCATAGACACACATAAGCTTGGTTGTGTTTAAAACAATGAAAGCACACACTCTTGACAGGATCAGAGCCAATGCCACATTTTAGAATAGAATTATTACTGGTCGTAAACACATTACATAATCAAATGTAAACAACACCCTGTTAAGAACATTAGTAAATTCCACATCCATATAATAACATTAGTAAACATAAACCCTTTTTATAATATAAAACATGTGCTTCTAATGGCACTGTTCAAATGCACAGCCGAAGGACACGATCTGTGCAAATGCCCAGAAAGAGAGTGTGGAAATGAGAAAACAAAAGATTTATGGAGGGGACTGTTGGATGGATATTTTTCTGTTGCAATTTTAGTGTGAAACAGTAGATCCAGAGGGAGGTCATCGCATTCTGTCAATCTGTGGACAGAGGAATGGTGCGGGCTGATAGTTCTGCCTCTGTGGGTATCACAGTATAAATTCTGCTTATCCTAAAGTCTGACTATTCGCTTTGGTTATCTTAGCATGGGCTGCCTAAAATTTGTTCTCCGTTTACAGTCAGAGAACACAAATCTAGGCCTGTTTTCAACTATATCTGGACTCTGGAGTGATCAGATGAAAATCAGATTCAAAAATATGCAAGCAGCTCTGACTTCCTGGTTTTACTTTCACACAAAAAAAAAAAAAAAAAAAAAAAACTCTCTGAGTGTTTGGCATGGTAATGGAAATGACCATGTTAATATGTTTGGTCTTGGCAGAATAGATCTGCTTGCTACTGCCAATACATACACAACATGCTGCTGTGAGCAAGTAAGACATGCTGCTGCTGCTGCTGTACAATAGCATACATGAATTACCCCTAGCAGATCTATACAGGTGGAGCTGGGGAAGGTGGAGAGTTTCTGAAAGTGTACTGCAACTGCTACAGCAAATAACTACAGCTAACTTCTAAACCAAATATTTGAAGGTTGAGCAACGAGCTCATTGGCTGCAGATGCATCAGGAACCAATCAGATGTGCCCTATAGAGAATGATGTGTTTGCAAGCAGATTGAGTTAAAAACCTATTAGCCTCCACCATCTAGAGTTTCATGACAAAACTTTGTTTTAGTGCAAATAGTGTATAATATAATCAGTGCAAAAAATATTAGATTTAATAATAATCATAAATTAACAAATTATTTGACATTGTTGACTTAAACTGTAAAAATGTATTTAAAACAGTATAAAACTCACATATTCTCCATAGACTTGCATTATAAAATAGCAAAATCTTATTAAAGGCTATTAAAATCTGCATGAAATCAAAATAAAGGATTTTTTCTTTTCATGTGCCATCATAATCTTTAATCTAAATAACTTCCCCCTCCCTCTTGCAGCAACATCTCTTCTCTGATGATGTGTTTACTGGCACGAGGGCGGGACAACCTGTCACTCACATGAGATCGACCAATAGCAAACCTCAACCATCCAATCAATTCCCCTTGGACAAAATCAAATCCCTCCCTATACATATTTTCTTGTTCAAGAACTCAGATATACATCACAATAAACATCCATTTCATGCTGACTTTAATATGTAGGATTTGTCAGTAATATTTTTAAGGGAAAGGGTCAATTACGATTAAATGTGTCATAATATATTTGAAATTGTCAAATGATATAGAGTAGTTGCAGATAGGCAGTTTGGTGGAAAAAAAATTCTCACCCTGTCAGAGATCTGATTCTATGGTTCTTTTTTTCCCCACTGTTGGGCCATGGCCAACTGTCAATTAAACTTAATAGCCGTGTTTTTGACAGCAAATTATATGGTTCCGGGCTGGACTCAGTTAAAGTGTTTTCACTTAGAACACAATCAGAACTGACTGACTGACTTCCATAATGCTGCGTGTCGAGCTCTTAAAAGAGAGAGGTCTTCATTTCTTTCATTGGACAGCAAAAGTCCCTGAGTGTTTTTTGTCAGTTTCATGGGTGGGAATAGTATGAGCCAACCATTATCAGTAGTAATAATTTACCAGGTGTGTGTGTGTGTGTGTGTGTGTGTGTGTGTGTGAGTGTGAAAGAAATCATTAAGTGCATTATACCATTATACCAGCTATTCCCCTGAAACTCTCCATTAAAGTTAGTGGTTTGGTATAATATGAGAGTTCAGTTTATTGTTCACATGCTTTTTACAATATATATATATATATATATATATATATATTTTTTTTAAAGGAATAATTCACACAGAAATGCTAGTTCTGACATAATTTACTAATTTTGACCGTTTACTTATGTTGGGTGTAATATGTAGACAGGATTTTTTTTTTTATAGTGGTCAAAAAAAGAGAAAATGTTTTAATAAATATTTACAATAATTCATATTATAATTTATAACATGATTTCAAGTTACTTGTTCAGTCCCATAAAAATCCCTAGCTCTGTGTAAAGGATGATGTTAAATGCTAAAGAATTTTATCAAATGAATGAAATTGCAAAATGTAAATGAATCGAATTGTCTATACTTATTGTATCATTTAATTGAGCTATTAATGATTTTTGCTAAATAATTTTTTCACTTCTTTTGTGATATTGATATGTTTTTTACTTTAAGTGTGTAATTTTTCAGTTTAAGCACTCATGCTTTTAGGATGTTTTTGGAGACATAAGGACTATAAACTCATTTGACTATAAACAATTCTTCAAAATATCTCCTTTTCAATATTACGGATTTGGAACAACATGTAATAATGACAGAATTTTTATTTTAGGGGTGAACTTTCCCTTTAACCACTGTTGGTTTATGTTCCCAGAGCAACCTGGAGTGAGATATATTTTGTGTGTGTTTCATCTCCTTTGGGTTTTTTTTCTGCCATCTGCTTTTCATTTCCATCCCATTGTTTTCCTCCTCCATTTCTCAATCCCTTTATAACCTCTGTTGGTTTCAAGGACATTCATACAGTCAGTAGGCGATCTTGTTGTCCAGTCTTTCTCATTCTCTCTTTTTATCCGTACCTCTCTCTCTCTCTCTTTCAGCCTGCCAAGGTCTGTCTTTATTCATTTTGTCTCAAAGCTTCTACTGTTATTGTCTGATTCTATTCAATGAGTATTCAGCATGAAACACTCTGCAGCACTGAAGCCCCACACAGCTAAACAAAGCATCCTGCTCTTTCTCTATGCACTGCTTTCTATTAAGACATCTCTCTGAAATACAGCACAGCAGCAGTACAAATGATACTGGTACCAGAGTGTCAATTATGGGTGTGTCTGATCATCTGATAAATATCATATTTGTATTTATTATTTTTAAATTCATTTTCAATTTTATTTATTATGGATAACCATTCGTTTCAAGTTATTTTGCATACATATATTAAATATGGTTATTTTTCATTTATTTGTATATTTGTGCGCGCGTGCGCGGGTGTGCGTGTATTGTTTTGTTTAAAAAAAATGTATAAGTCGAAATTATTTTCACCATCCACAGCATGACACAGATGCAGGGATATCTTGGCTGTTCAAAACGTTGAGAAGGTGAGATGGGGGCAAGCTCAACTTTTAGATATATGATAAATCATTTTCTTTGTTTTTATTATTGTGTATTATTAATGGATTTGGCAGGTATATGACTCCTGTTTGCATATGCGGTAGGACTAGCACTAAATAATGGTATTCCATCATGACCAGCTTCCAAAACTTTGGCTCAGCGTAAAATGATTTTATTTCAGGAATGATATAGGATTCTATGCATGGATTTGCTCCATTTTCATCTTTAGGTCTGATTATTTATTGGGTATTTCAGGTGACGGATGGTGCTTTACTGCTCTGCTTCTGTCTAGATAGACAGACAGACAGACAGACAGACACTCATCGGTCTCTTTATTAGGTGGACCTTGCTAGTACCGGGCTGGAACCCTTTTGCCTTCTGAACTGCCTTAATTATTTGTGCCATAGATTCAACAAGGTGCTGGAAACATTCCTCAGAGATGTTGGTCCATATTGACTACACATCCTTGATGGTCGGCTGCACATCCATGATGCGAATCTCCCATTCCACCACATCCCAAAGGTGCTCTATTGGATTGAGATCTGGTGACTCAGGAGGCCATTTGAGTATAGAGAACTCCTTGTCATGTTAAAAAAAAACAATCAGTTTGAGGTGGTCTGAGCTTTGTGACATGGCGTGTTATCTTGCTGTATAGCCATAAGAAGATGGGTACATTGTGGTCAAAAAGGGATGAACATGGTCAGCAACAATATGGTAGGCTGTGGTGTTGAAATGATGCTCAGCTAGAACTAACAGGCCCAAAGTGTGGCAAGAAAATATCCCCACACCATTACAACAGCACCAGTCTGAACCATTGGTAGGATGGATCCATGCTTTTAATTGTTTACGCCAAAATTCTGAATGTCGCAGCAGAAATGGACATACATCAGACCACGCAACAATTTTCCAAATTTGGGTGAGCCTGTGCGAAATGTAGCCTCAGTTTCCTGTTCTTAGCCGATAGGATTGGAACCCGGTGTGTTCTTCTGTTGCTGTAGCACATCTGCTTCAAGGTTCAATGTGTCCAGAGATGCTCTTCTGCAGAACTCGGTTGTAACGAGTGGTTATTTTAGTTACTTTTGCCTTTCTAGCAGCTCAAACCAGTCTGGTCATTCTCCTCTGACCTCTGGCATCAAGGCTTTTTTGCCTATAGAACTGCCACTCACTGGATATTTGCTCTTTTTCTGACCATTCTCTGTAAATAGATATGGTTGTGTGTGAAAATCCCAGTAGATCAGCAGTTTCTGAAATACTCAGACCAGTCCGTCTGACACCAACAACCATGCCACATTCAAAGTCACTTAAATCACTTTTCTTCCCCATTCTGATGCTCAGTTTGAACATCAGCAGATCGTCTTGACTAGGCCTACATGCCTAAATGCAATTATTGACAGAAAAAATATTTCAAGTGAGAATAATGAATGTAAAATAGAATCAAACATTATGTTTTTATTAAGATGAGCCACATTTTTCTCCTATCTTGTCAACTTCGAATAGAATTTAAGTTCTACCAAAAAGACTCTCGAATGAAATAGATTTTATTTTGTGAAAGGATTTTACAGACGAAAATAAAAGTAGATGCTCAACAAGCTCCGTCTCAGAGTTCTTTGGCGTAGGTCCCGTCCTCCGTCCGGGTCTGAAAGTTAGCTGGTAGGTCCTGCCTGATGATAGAGGCAGGGGCGGAGCCTACCCCCCGACGAGTGGACGGGAGCCATCCTGGTGGTGGTGGGGAGGATGGGGGAAAACTTTGCTACGGGCAACAAAATGGGATGGTAAGATAAGTCTTTTATATTTGATGTCAAGCTGTGATTGGTAGCGTGGAATTATGAATTAATGACGTGGCAGTGAACTCTTTCTGGTAGAACTTACGCTTACGCTTTCATTGAAAGATTGTCTAATATGAGGCATCCCCTGAAGTTCAATTTAAAATTTCAACATGTTTCTGTGCATCAGATTGGAATTGGATTTCTAGCTTTAAATGTTTGCCAATTTTCCTCATGGGGAAAATGAATAGGACCACTACATGTAAAAAAAAAAAACACACACAAAAAAAGGGATTCATAAAGTAGTAATTAAGTTAATCAATTGCAAATTGAACAGCTGTTGAGTCATAATTAGCTTCTTCACTGAGTACTTATCCACCAAAAACATGCTAATATGACAGAATTGGTCACCACAGACTTCACGTGTTCCTCGAGGGATGACTTATAATCTTTCTTTTGCTGCTTGTCAGTGCCAACAATAGTCTAAAATGTATCAAACTAAATTAATGTCATTAAACTAAATGAATTGAGTTGAGGAGTGATTTTGCACACGGTGCCCTTGTTATCCTTCGAAACAGACTAATGCTTGATTATGTCGACGTCTCTGTCTCCATCCCTCCAGGCCTTTGCGAGACTTTATCAATGATGCATCGGGTCAGGGATGTATTGACTTACCCATTGTAAATTTTCATTGCGTCCCACCGACATCTGAGAATCAAACAGGAGGTCCATGATCGTATTGACACCCACCCTGCGATACCAATTTGCGTTCGGCTCAACGAGGGTCAAACGAGTATGGCTACAGGCTATGATAATATTTGGTCTGATGATTTACGAGCTGTGAGAGAACACAGATATTCGATTGACTCAAATATATATTTTTTAAATATCAGAAGCACTGGACCTTCATCAAAAATATGATGAGCTATCATTAAAAAGTCAACTTGTATGACCTGTGAGAAAACCTGTCCGGTTAATGTTTAATGTACTATTATGTTGATCATTAATATAATGTTAATATTTCATCACACCTGAACTATACTAACATCTCCTTTTGATCTGATGTAATATAACTATATAATAATACAGTTTGGAAAACAAAACACCACATATTTGATGACCTTTGCACGACTGACCTTTCAATAAACCATGGCCAATACTCATTTTGATATTGCAGGATCTGTGACGTCACACAGGCAAATACATTTGATTATGACCACCTCCAGAACATGACATTGACGAATACATCATCACACCATAGGCCCCACCCACTGGCATTCAGTCGCTTAATAGCTGACACTTGCCTGTACTGGATGTGAGTGCCACGTCATGTCAAAAGCAAATGGAAGCCATTATAATCAGTGATGGTGAAACCACGACCAATTCGTACGATTTGTCTAAACCCCAGTGATGAATAGGTTTAGGGGCGGGGTCAGGGGTAGGTCATTTGTACAAATTCATACAAATTGGGTAACTCGAAAATATGCACGAATTGCCGTGAGATCAGGTTGGACATACTCCATGCACTTGAGTCTGTCAACAACAGGACAAATGGAACAGTGAAAGAAACAATTTTTAAACATTTTATTCTAGCTTCTTTTTTCTTTTTTTTTTTATCAGCACTTGAATGTGGGCAAGTTTTATATTAAAAAATCAAACTTTTTTTTTCTTTTTCTTTTTTTTTTAAGACTTTGGAAATGCTTATACATGCCTTGATGATGCCTTGCCGTTTACATATTGATAAAAAACCTCACTTGGATGCTCTTGATTGATATCCTGTGAGAAATCAAGTGAAAACATTGAATGTTGGACTTTTTCATTAAGGTGTTCCCAGAGGTACGCTGAACTCCCTGCTGGGTCTGAGCAGCAGAATGATGGAATGATTGAAAACATGGCTGTATGAAATGAAGGGCAAAGTCGAGAGAGAGAGAGAGAGAGAGAGAGAGAGAGAGAGAGAGAGAGAGAGAGAGAGAGAGAAATGTGTCATGCAGCCTCTTACAGCTGTGACATCCGCCGTCAAAGCAGACTCTTTAAAGCAAACCACATCTGACTGGTAATGCAGTCAGTGTTGACATCTGCCATGAGCAATGGGGGCAAAGCGCAAAATATTTCCTCCAGGGATGGGGATGGGGGATGTTAAGGTGAAAGGATGGGTAGCTAATGTACAGTGAAAAACTTTACAGAGCATCAAGCTAAGCCCTATTAGAAACAGAAGTGACGTGTATTGATAATAGTGCAAACACTTTTATTTAGCACCGAACATTGGCGAGTGGATCTCAGCAGTCACTTTTTGAAATATCTATCCTCTTCCACAATGATGTAATGTACATTGTTCCTTTACTCAACAAATATTGTCTGAGATTACTTGTAACAAATTTTCTCAATTAATCAGAATTTAACGTAATTAATTTGATTAAAAGTATAAGTATATTATGCAAGAATTAGAATTTTGATGTTAAAGGACAAGTTCGGTATTATACACTTAAAGCCCTGTTTACAGATCGTATCTGATGAAATAGAACGGTTAAGATAAAATTTTGGACAAATGCTGCTGTCCCGAGAATTTTAGGTTTATTTCGCTTTCCCCCCCACCCCCACAATGGTTGTCTAGGTGCACTGGAACATTCCTTCCTAAAACACATTAAACTTTTGTTTACAAAGACGTGAAACTCACCGAGTGGTCAGGGGTGTTCACTGATATGCTCACACAAAAATCGGTTTTATCGTAGTTTTTGTCCAACTCCATTGACTTGTATTGAAAGAGCTGTGTGAGGTACGGTATTACTCCACCGCTTCTTCTTCTGCTTCTTCTGTGTATTCAATGAAATGCCAGTGGTTTGCTTGCAATTGGCCAAGGTGCATTATCGCCACCAACTGGGCTGGAGTGTCTATTATTCAAGCTCTCAACGGAAGAATGTACGGGTGTGAGATGTTTGGAAAAATAGGTCCACAGTTTTACAACTAATGGTAAAACACTTGTTGGAATGCATCTTTTTCAGCGATTTTTGAGTGAGCATACCAGTGAACACCCCTGACCACTCGGTGAGTTTCACGTCTTTGTAAACGAAAGTTTAATGTGTTTTAGGAAGGAATGTTCCAGTGCACCTAGACAACCATTGTGGGGGTGGGGGGGAAAGCGAAATAAACCTAAAATTCTCGGGACAGGAGCATGTGTCCAAATTTTAATCTTAACCGTTCTATTTCATCAGATACGATCTGTAAACAAGGCTTTAAGTGTAAAATACCGAACTTGTCCTTTAATGACCCCAAATATAATGATCCTCTTGCAAGGGAACCCCTTTCTTAAAAAAAAAAATATTACCATATTATTACCATATATATAAATCACCTATCCCCTTAAATATATTGTGATTCTCAAAGTTGTTTAAATATGAATATTCTTTTTTTATTATATCATTTGTTATACTTTTAAAAATAATTACATTACATGAATAAATTATATTTTAATTATTTTATTTTATTTATATATGTGTGCATAAGTGAAAGAATTTGCGAAACCATTTGTGAAAACATCCAGCCTCCATTCACAGTGACAAGGTGAATTATTGACTCTGGCTTGGCAAAATGATAAATATCAGATCTTCAGGAAGGAGTGTGTCATTTTAACCACAGCACAGAAAAGTCGATAAAAGATCAACAGGGAAGGTCTTCCTGTTTCCTTTGTACACGATTGGCTGTGTAAACAGTGAGGCATATGATGACATTTCCCGAGTTTCTTGTTATCTGTGAACCCGGCACAGGCCTTGAGTCTTCTGTGAGGATTTCAGCTGCCCATTATAGCCTTCTAGCTGTTACTCACACACTGAGTCAGAGCCTGAAAGGTCCTGCCTTCCCACCACAGCACGCAGAGATACCAGCTCGTTCTGCTCAGGCTGACCTTCCTGCACCGCCAAATGAATTCATTCCCAGCCTTTATTCATCTGATTCTATTTAAAAGTCAGCTGACACACAAGAGCGTATCAAGTATCAGAATAAAACACCCTCAAATGAAAGGACAACCATCAGTGGGCAGCACGTCTCCGCAGAGTCTTCCTTTGCTGTCTGACCCATCCAGTCTGCCAAACAGATCCATTAACATGCACTAAACGCATAGAAGACTGATGTGCTGTAAGTGAACTCTGAGTTCTTTACACGTGGGTCCAGCGGGAGAGGTCTTGCCCCAGTGCTTGGCTCTGCCAGGCTTGACTAGCCGCCTGCTAGAGAGATGATAAGGTTATATTAAGCAGAGGATGCTGTCCATCTCTTTGACAGCCCTCACTGTCGTCTTCAAAACCCCTGTCACCCGACTCTCAACTGAAGACTGTGTGTGTGTTCTGTGGTCTGTCAGAGTTATATGGCAACGCTGAATGGTGCTATGCCACAATTTGGGGATCATTACCATAAAAAGCCCTTATTACTCCTCATTAGTCTTTTAATCATCATACATTAAATTTACTTCTTTCTGCCTCTTAATTTCCAATCCAATCACTATGGGTTGCATTTCACCACTCTATGTTCTTTTGAAAAGCATCTATTCTCATGTTTGCCGTTCTTAAAATACATTAAATTATCTATGATTTACTTTTATCAAAGAATAGTCACAGAATTAAGCTTTTAAATTCGACTCCCTATTCATCTTTAAAGAAGTTAGTCAACTATTTAGTTGACTAACTTCTTTAAAGATGAATAGGGAGTCGAATTTAAAAGCTTAATTCTGCGACTATTCTTTGATAAAAGTGAATATTCATATCATATTCAGTCTCTTTCAAAAAAAGACTGGGAGAACAGCTCAGTTACCAGCTGTTTAGACACAGAATTCACTAAACGGTCATTATCTTATTTGTTAATCACTCATAATCCAGCTTACCAGGTGCTAAATGCGCTTAGTGCTGTGCTGTGAGTATTTACATTGACTCATAATTACTTGTATTGTATGTTTTTTTTTTTTTTTTGTTAAAATGTCCTGCTGAATGTACTGACAAGCATTTATGGTTTACTAAAATATACTTTAATAGAATTTCTATTGAAACTTTTATGTCATGCATTTAAATACATTTGTAATTATGCATTTGCAATGATGAAGTACCTTTAAAAAATATACTGTATATAACCTGAAATGTAATATCAGATAACACATAACATTGTAAAATTTTAATCAAGTACTTTGCATCTGTTTTAGTAAGTCAACACATCAAAATAAGTGGACTTCTTTAAAGCATTATAAAAGATTATTATAACATAATGATTTAAATTATACTTTAAGGTAACTTCTAAATTGACATTATAACAAAGTGCACTTTTTAAAAGTGTACTCATGAAAGTGTACTTAAGTACACTTAAGAGGCCTTTTATTTCATTTAATGTATATTCTCTGCAAGTACAGTGCATTTTAAATATACTTCTAAGATTTGAAGTACACTACAAGACCACATTAAATACTATTAAAGGAATACCCCAAAACCGGGGCCTCATTTATAAAGCGTGCAAATCCATCCAAATCCTTTACTGGAAAATGGTCGAGCGGCAAGAATAAGATTGCTACTCATTCTTAGGGAATTTGCGCCTGCTGGTTTCAAAAGCCCCAAATAAAATGTTTGCTACTTTCAGTTATATACATTAACCTTAGATGTATTAAATAAGACTTTACAAGGACGATTGCCTGTATGCTAACTGTGGTTTAGTTAACATAAAATGACAGCCTTCAGCAAGCTATCTGTCAATATGCTGGTGGGGGAAAAAAAGCATTAAATGCTGGTGATTTTTGACTTGTCACAATCCATCTCTTGGATCTGTCATTTGATGCCATCCTGACATCTTTTGATGGCGCTGGAGACTCAGGACTTCCCTGAAAATGTCACAACCTGCTTAAAGCTTTGCTGCTGACAGTCCCCCCAAATGGCCTGAGTGGCTTTCTTATCTCTACAGCACAGTCCTGCTGTCAGTCAATTTTTTTTACACTATGAAGTAAGTAGCCTTTAGTTAAATATTTGAACTTCACATGGAGAGCCTGTCACTCCCTGTGGATGCCTCTGTTACACAATTAAGTAGAGTGGAAATCTAAACATAAATGGATCCATCCATCGGTCTGTCGTGTCTCTCATGGTATTTAAAGACACTGAGGGAAAACATCTTCTCAAGTTAACAAATAATAATACTTTAGAACCCTAAAAGATTAGGATAAAACTAATTTAAAAATAATGAAACTATTATTATTATTATATTCATGTCAGTAGATTTCTGTGATTTTTGTAACTAATTGTAACGCTGTAGATTGAATCAAAGGACGAAGCAGGATCCACGTGCAGCAGCTTTAATTAAACAGACTCAGAACTTGACAGACATAGACTATGGAACAGGACTCAGGAACAGAACAAACAACATTACAAAGTCAAGAACCCACAAACACTGAAACAAGACACAGGGTTTAAATACAGAGACTAACAAGCTAAACAAGATAACAAGGGGGCGTGGCTAATCAGAAACATTAGCCCTCCTCCTCCCTCCTCCCTCCTCCCTCCTCCCTCCTCCCTCCTCCTTAAGAGTGGCTTCCAGACACTCCCCAGGAAACAATAGTCCAGGAGGGTGGTGAAGCGGAGGCGAATCCGGGGGCGGGATGGAGGGCCAGGCCCGTGGAGCGGAAGAGGGCCTGGAGACTGCAGTAGGACGGGAGGCCAGGGCGGAGCAGGCTGTGCAGGCGGCCAGGGCGGACCAGACAGTTCGGGTGGCCAGGGTGGCGCGGCCTCCATGGTCCTATCAAGGGACACACTATCCGATCCGTTAACGCTCCGACTCCATTAACATCCAACATTTAGAATTTTTTGAACAAGATAGCAAAGCTGCGCGCATAGGATTGTGGGTGATTTGAGAGCGCGAAGAGCGCGAAGGCTACACATATGCATCCTTTCCTGTATATGGGATATTTTTCGAACGAAGGACTCAGATCCTCGACATTGGAACAGTCGATGACGTAGCATCCTCGAAATTCTGGCTTCCGAGGATCCTTCCTTGACATTGAGAAACGCCTACTGGCTCGGCAGACGTGACGTGAACAGTCTCCAGATCGGCAGGCATGACGTGAAGAAGCTCAGGTTCAGGAACAGGCTCAGACTCAGGAACAGACGCGGTCTCAGGAACAGGCTCAGACTCAGGAACAGATGCGGTCTCAGGAACAGACGCGGTCTCAGGAACAGGCTCAGACTCAGGAACAGATGCGGTCTCAGGAACAGAAAGAGGCTCAGGAAGCGTGGAGGCGGCCATCTCTGCTGAGGGCTCAGGTTCAGGCATAGCAGCGGCCATCTTTGCCGGAGACGATCTCTCAGGCATGGCGGCGGCCATCTTGGCCGGAGGCAAACTCTCAGGCAACGTGGCAGCGGCCATCCTGGGAACCAGAATCAGGCGTGGCGGCCTTCTTGGCTGGAGACTCTCAGGCGACGTGGCAGCGGCCATCCTGGGAACCAGAATCAGGAGTGGCTGCCTTCTTGGCTGGAGACTCCCCAAAGCTGCTGCTAGATCCATTTGTGGTGGTGGGTTCTTCAGTAACGCTGTAGATTGAATCAAAGGACGACACAGGATCCACGTGCAGCAGCTTTAATTAAACAGACTCAGAACAAAGTCAAGAACCCACAAACACTGAAACAAGACACAGGGTTTAAATACAGAGACTAACAAGCTAAACAAAATAACAAGGGGGCGTGGCTAATCAGAAACACCTGGGTAAACTAATCAACATAACAGGGAACTGCTAAACATGGGACAAGACAGGGGAACACAGACATGAATCATGACACTAATAATATTTTCTGACAAAGACTGAATAAAAACTGTAATTAAATAAAATCATCTAAAATGTAATTTAATGTAATGCAATGCAATATAATATAAAAGAAAAATGGGCAACACTTTAAAATAAGGTTAGTTAACATTAGTTAATGTATTTACTAACATGAACTAACAATGAGCAATACATTTGTTACAGTATTTATTCATCTTTGTTTAATGTTAGTTAATAAAAATACAGCTGTTCATTGTTTGTTCATGTTAGTTCACAGAGCATTAACTAATGTTAACAAATACAACTTTTGATTTTAATAACGTATAAGTTAATGTTGAAATCAGTATTATCTAAGATTAATAAATTTGATTTGATTTGATTTGATTCAATTTATTGTCATTACACAAGTACAAGTACAAGGCAACGAAATGCAATTTAATAAATGATGTAGAAGTATTATTCATTCTTAGTTCATGTTAACCAAGGTAGTTAACTAATGTTAACTAATGAACCTTATTGTAAAGTGTTACCGAAAAATGCTATCTGTTCACATTGCTGTGGACCAGATAAAATATGAGCTTTAAACATGATTCTCTGATAATAAAGACACAGCAAAGCTGAATGCAGCTGAAAGACTGGATCATGATTATCGTGTGAAAAGAGAATCTAGTTTTCAGGAAGTTTCTCCAGTCCCCTCATTCTCATTTCTGCTTTTTCATTCTCCCATTATGAGCTGTGAAAGATTTCCAGAGTGATGCATTCTGGGTTTTAACACAGATTTCTACAGTCATTGGAATTCAGGCTCATTTCCCATGTCTCTAAGACAGGAACATTGACCCAGAACCATTAATAATGCATGAAGAGTCATCTAGAGTCAAGCCAATCCATGTGAGTTGAAGAAGTGCAGGAGAAGGTCTAAACGCCTTGTCAAAAACTCCATATTCTTTAGGGTTTTACATTTGTAGGCTATTGCTCCTGGCTTAAAGGCATAGTTCACCCAAAAAAGACTGTCATCATTTACTCACCTTCATGTCATTCCAAACCATTATGTATTTTTCTCTCTCCGTGGAACACCAAAGAAGAAATGATCAAGCCTATTGTCGCTTTAACACACACAAGACTGCATTTGCCCACATTGATTGTTTAAGACACTTTTATTCAATTGGATAATTGGATTACCCTGCAATGGAAAAATCTAGCTCTGATCTATTACCCTGATGGAGTAATAGCTTCTAGATTTTTTTTACAGTTAACAAGAACTCAACTCCACAAAGGTCAACAGAGGTCAAGAGAAAATAGAGTAAGATTAATAGGCTTCACTCTCCATAAATTCATAATCCACAGTTATCCACACATATATTCAAAAATTACTTCACTGAGCTTGCCACAATTCATCATTGGATTGCTTTATTCTTTAGGGATACATTTAGCTGTCTTGGAATTTGGCCAAACAAGGTAGCTTAGAAGACAGCATCATTTTCTGCCTACCTTTTCGAATGGGATTCGTCTATGATGCCAAGAAATGCCTTAAAGGCATAGTTCACCCAAAAATGAAAATTTTGTCATCACTTACTAACCCTCAAGTTGTTCCAAACCTGAATTTCTTTCTTCTGTTGAACACAAAAGAAGATATTTTAACGAATGTTGGTAACCTAACAGTTGACGGTAGCCATTGACTTCCATTGTATTTCTTTTCCCTACTATGGCAGTCAGTGGCTACTGTCAACTGTTAGGTTACCAACAATCTTTAAATATCTTCTTTATGAAATATCTTAAGACATTATCTGTTTTTATTTTATTTATTTTTTATACAGGTGAATACCATCTTCAAACACAATATGGTATGTCTCAGGTTAACACAGCATTAATATACAGTGTAGAGAGTCCACTGAGGACAAAAGCATAATAACTTGAACCTCGGGTGTGTAGCTCAATCAGGACTACCTAAAATAATGCAACACCCAACGAAGCAGCAGAATGATGGAATTCCAATTGCTCTTCCTCACACTGCCTATGGCCAACAAGCAATTTGTTTGGTTTTGCCAAAGGAAATATCTATGGAAGTATTCTACAAAACCCATTAATAAGCTCCCTTATAAGTGTTTGTCTCTTGCAGGGGCAGTGCACACATTGTGAATGGGGCACATGTGCATGACCTAGATAACTGTATGGATATTACAGAAGCTGGTTTTGCTGCCTATACCTTCAATGTCGTGCTGCTATGCGATCCCCTGGCTAACCTGTTATCCAGCAAACACAAGGCGTGAATGAGTTTGCAGAATATTTTTCCTATTATTCTCTAGAATTCATTATTAATTTTGTAGCCATTATCTGTGCCTTTCCGAATAAGATATTCGGCTTCTGGAACATCCCTACTTTTGAGTGTTAAGAATCTTGAATAAAGACCATTTTGCATTATACTCCGTCTCTAGAGCAATTACTGCTAAAAAAAAACAACAACACTTCCAAGGAGGGATTTCAACATTAATTCATGATTAATACAACATCATAGTTAGAGGTTGAATCACAGCTGAATTTTGTTTCGATTTTGCAAATCACATAATGCAACTTTGTTTCAAAGTCTTACTTTTTGTTGACATTTCAGAAAGGATTTATAATGTTGAAACAACAACTTACATTATTTCAATCGCATTTCAACGTTGGAGGTTGCTCATGTGCCAGCTGGTTTTAGAATGTTGGGAATCTAAATCATATCTGCAGTCATATTTGTTGTAAAACTTAGTATAACTTAAGTAAATATTGCCGGCAAGCCATAATAATATTTGATTTGCAAGCCAATTATTCTTTTGAGTTGGTTCTTTTCTGAATGATTCATTAGTGAATCAGTCAAGTCAAGCCAAATCACACTTCATTCAGATTGTTTCAGAGCAGCTTCAAGTATTAAACAGGAAACTATCAATGTTGCAAATTTCATCAATTATGAAACAAATTCTGTTCAGCTGTATAGTAGCTCTACAGAAGAAAACAGTGTCATTGTTTATCTCAAGTCAGTTAAATTTTGATTGAGTTCAGGTCAATAACACTGTCAATGCTGCCAAATTCATCAATTATGAAACAACTAAAAAGGCTCCTTTACAGAAGACAATAAAGTCACTATCCAGCTCAATTCAGTTGTTTTGTTCTCATCCGAGTTTTAGTGCAGTCAAATCGATAACGTTTCTGAATATTATTGAATTATAATAGTCTTTCAAACCCCAAAGTAAATCAGTCTGAATGAAAATGATAGAAATATCCCTATACAATACAAATCACTAAAAAGGTAATGAAAAAGTAATGGAAATATCCGTTTAGCATTGAAACACCATGTGCAAAAGTGACAAAATTATTTTAGGAATTCAGAGCTAAATTTGAAGTTCAAAATGTTAGTCAATGAAACATTTGGTAGTAAAGGCACGCAAATAGCATTACATTTGAAACAAATTCCATTTTTCTCAGAGATAAATCCAGTTTTCTCTTCAAAACATGTTTTATAATCTGTTTTGTTGACAACTCCCTTCACTATTTGTGCTAATCGACCTCTGTAGAAAAGTTCACTGAGATGGTAGACGTGATAGGTACCTGAAATGACTCCTTGCCAGAGGCAATCATTCCGATCTTAATCTCCACTTCAAGAGATTCTACCCCTGAAGGTTAGATATACTACACTGAGCCCATCACAGCACTGCTTCACCTACAGAGGACAATTGCAGAGGACAAAGGAAACTCCAGTGCACTTTTTAACCTTCATGTTAATCAAATGGATAAGACATCAATGGATTGTAGGCCATGGAGGACAGATGTCAGCTCCATTCCTCCTCATTCCCTCATCCAGAATTCCATTTGCAAGTAAATTGGTGTACGATTAATTAAATAGCTAATCATTTGCCTGTCCCAACATCTGGAGAGGATAAGAAAGTGTCTGAAGAGGCCTTAAACCCAGCAGACTTGATTTAGAGGAGTCTTCTCTGCAGTGCTGTAGAATGACAAGGATTATATATTCTTCAAAAAGTAGTCTCTTCTTATGGGAACATTTCAGCTCAAACATTCTTCTTTCCCTCTACCTTCTGCTGTGGATTAGATAACATTTTTTCTCACATTTTGTTTCAGAACTCCTTGATTTTGTAAAATACAGACTAAGTGATCAGCAATTATAATGTATGTGAAGGATCGTTGTCATATTTGATCATATTAGTATGTCTGTAAGCTTAAAGGTTTGCTCACCCCAAACTGAAGATTCATGTTGTTCCAAGTATGACTTTTTTCTTCTTCTGCGAAACACAAAAGTACATGTTTTGAAAAAAATAATAATAATGGGTTTCAAACAAAGAATGAACCACATTGATTGTATCAACAAAAAAAAAAACTGAAATTCTCCTCAGAAGTTCTTCTTTTGTTTTTCACAAAAGAAAGAAATGCACAAGATACAAAACGAAAAGTATAACAACAGGATAACTATCTGTCTGACCAAACAGTGAATGAAAGCTCTTTCAGAGATTCTTTTTTTGCTATTTTGTTTGGCGCCACGAGTGGCATGACATTAATGTGGGAAATGTGTACTTTATACTCAAATACTATTATGGAGCAGAATACTTTTACTCAATTATGTTTGCATGGATGTGAAAAAGTGTATATGTTTTACAGCGCTAATAGACTAATCAAACTGTGAGTCAATTTTAGCTTCAGTTTTGTTTAAAACGGTTAATGAAATCTTAATGTAAAATGTAATTGACCTCAACATGTTAATAAATGTCGTGTCAGTCACGCTATACAGTGTTTGTGTAATGGACCTTTGCCAGTAATAGTTGTGTGTGTAAACCTCACTCCCCTGGCCTCAAGAGGCACTATCTCACGACCACTATCTCACGACCAATTCGTACGAATGATAAAAAGTTGGCTAATTCGTACGAATTCGTACAACCTCACTCGTACGACCTTGTACGATTTGTCTAAAACCACGTGATGGGTAGGTTTAGGGGCGGGGTCAGGGGTAGGTCATTCGTATGAATTCATACGAATTGGGCAATTCGTAAAATATGTACGATTTTGCAAAAATCGTATGAATTAGCCACCTCGTAGAATTTGTACGTTTTCCCGTGAGATCAGGTTGTCTTTAGCGTCCTTGTTAGCGTGCCCGCCTCCCACGTCTGAGACCCCTGTTCAAATCCCACTCGGAGTGGGTTGAGTAGGACCGGTTACATTTGACCTAAAGCAAAAAAGGGCGAGGATCAGTCTTGCAATTTCACTTAAATACCACACATGTATGAAATCAGCTTCTGAGGAACTTCAATCATTTCAGGTTTTAGGTTGTATAGCGTTATTTTAACATCTATTGTGTCTTACAGCTTTACATAGTCTGGACATTGAAAAAACAGACATTAAATAAGTTAGTTTAAATTAAAAGTGTATGCACCAAAGTTACTTGTTTCCTCAGTCTATTTCTAAACCTTTCCTTATATGTATATATATATATATATAAAAGTGATATTTTTCACTTTTACTTAACTGTGTTTTTAGACATGCCTACTTTTAATACAGGAAGACTCTCATAGTAATTTCACTGTACTTTTTACATCATACTTTTTACACATGACACTGTAGTACATCATACAAAATTTCCAGCGTTCCATTGATATCTTTGAAGATATTGCGTAAATACACATAATTAACCAATTTGCTCCAGAGGTATATGTGTAAACTTCAAGCAAGGCATTATTTATAAATAATGTATTTCGCATTACCGTCCTTTGCATGCTTGACTGTTCTATTATTCATATACAGTATAAATCCCAAAGGGTAAATGTTTATATGAAAATGATCAAATTTATACTAGTCCCACTGAATTACATAAAATTGTTTATTTATTTACAGCTTGTTAGACTACTTTCTATTCAGTATGTTTTCAATTCTGTTGTGTTTTCATGTTTTATGGGGACTTTTCTAGACATAATGATATTTATACTGTACAAACTGTATATTCTTTCTTCTTACAATAACCCTATCTCTAAAATTTCCCACACAGAAAACGTTCTGCACTTTTACATTTTCAAAAAATGTTTATAAGCACTTGTTTGTAAGCTGTTTTTCTCATGGAGACCAAAAAATTGACCAACAAGGACAAGGATTTTGAATATTGCCATCTTTGTGGGGACATTTTGTCTCCATAATGTAGGGTTCACACACACACACACACACACACACACTTCTTTTCACCTCTCGTTTACGCAGCACTCTGTAATTTGTAGCTATTTGTGCTGGCCGCCAAAAGGTTGCCTGCCTCTCTGGCAATCAATCTTTTCACATTTTTTAGCACGTGAAGGGTATAAACAATGGTCTTTTTTTGTGGATTGTGAGAAACAGAGCCCCCTCAGAATTTCATCTCAAACCGCGTTTGTGTGTCTTTCTAATCCCACTGCGTCTTCAGCTTCCTCCTGCTGCAAAGACACGAGTAATACTGCCTCTCTTGTAAAACCCATCCTTGTTCTCCCTGCAAGAGTTTCTGGTTCTAGAAATGAAGACACAGCGGGGCAAATTCACAAAACAGTTGCGCCATTCTAGTGCATGTTATTTCAGTGCAAACACCTGCGTCTTATTCAATAACCAACCTCAATCCCAGGTACTATCTCCACTGATATAACGATCAGCACAAACACAGCCTCTTTTCCTATGTATGTAAATTAATCTTATTTTAGATTTTGTGTTAAGTGCTATTTATGGGACCCGATTAATGTTGTACTATTACCACCTGCCGAATGTGTGAAATTTTGTTTAAATGAGACACTGAATGATGGAAAATAGCATAATAGTAGATCTTATATCAAGATGTGCATTATAAGTTGCAGTTTTGCCATGTTTACAGCCTGATCTCATTTAAAAAAAAAGAAAAAGAAAAAAAGACCATGAATGTACTTTTTTAAAGTTTGGTGTCACTGTGATTTTTTAAAAGAAATTAATTAATAAATTACGTTTATTCAAAAGACACATTAAATTGATCAAAATTGACTTGTATAATGTAACAAAATGTTCTAATTCAGATAAATACACAGTTCAGTCTGTGATTGTGAAGCAGCTGATTGGTTCTCTTAAAACCGACCGCTTTGGCCAATCAGCCTGTTTGTTCTATCTACATAACCTGTTTATTTTTTGAACGGCTCTTAGTGCAGCACACCATTGTAATTTTCTTGGCCCTCCGCCTTCCCCAACACCACCTGCCTTGATCTGCTAGGGCAGGGTTCACCAATCTCGGTCCTGGAGGGCCGCTGTCCTGCAGAGTTTAGCTCCAACCCCAATTAAACACACCTGAACCAGCTAATCAAGGTCTCACTAGGCATACTAGAAACTTTCAAACAGGTGTGTTGGAGCTGGTTGGAGCTAAACTCTGCAGGGACAGCGGCCCTCCAGGACCGAGATTGGTGAACCCTGTGCTAGGGGGTTCTTGCAGGAGCTCACATTCTTTCACTCTATTTCTGTGCATGTTTCGGCAGTAGCCTTATCTCATGCAGCAGCATCAGATCTACTCCGACAAGACTAGCCTATGTACATTCCATTCTTATCAGTAAATGATGTTTAAAATCTATTCCAAGAGCTGTCATGACTGAAATGCTGTTCTTTTAAACTTTCTGTTCATCAAAAAATCCTGAAAAAAAAATCATGGTTTCCACAAATATTTTAAGCAGCACAACTGTTTTCAACATTAATAATGAGAAGAAATGTTTCTTGAGCACCAAATCAGCATTTTATAGTGATTTCTGAAGGATCATACACTGTTAGAAAAATCTGTAGAAATTACAGCATTACTGGCAGCTACTTGCCAGTAATTTACTGTAGATTTAAATTGATGTTATTTACTGGCAACAATTTGTTCAAAATTAAATGAACATTAAACATTAACAAGTCTTTATCTTTACAGAATAAAACTAAAATAACAGCCTCATGCAAAGCATTCTGGGAACCAAAATCTGAAGGAAAAAAAAACAGAAAAAGGTTGATGAAGATTTCTGGTTCCCAGAATGCTTTGCATTAAATTGTTATTTTATAATTTTATTCTGTAAAGACAAAGACTTGTTAATGTTTAATGTTCATTTAACTTTGAACAAACTGTTGCCAGTAAATAACATAAATTTAAATCTACAGTAAGTTACTGGCAAACAGCTGCATAACTACAGCAAATTTTTTACAGTGTATGACACTGAAGACTGGAGTAATGGTTGCTGAAAATTCAGCTTTGCATCACAGGAATAAATTACATTTTAAAATATAGAAAACAGTTATATCAAATTTAAATAATATTTGTAAAAAAATCACTTATTAAAAAAATGCACTTATTTTTTTATGAAATAAGTGGTCAGCCTTGGACAAAAGTGCCCCCCTCCCCCAGTACATATATAGACTACTGATTATTGACCTACTGTATCTAATAAAATAAAGCCAAGTTGCAGTACTTTGATGCAACATTTACAACCTAACGCTCAAAACTGTCCTGGAAAATAGGGAATTGCAGCATGCATTGCTTTTTAGGACTTTTTTGGGGAGTGTGCTTGTGGCCTTGCATGATTTGTAGGCTATTTCTCATTTAGTGAATCAGGCTCTGTTTACTCCTGGTATTAAAGGGATACTCCACTTTTTTCGGAAATATGCTCATTTTACAACTCCCCCAGAGTTAAACAGATGAGTTTTACCGTTTTAGAATCCATTCAGCCGAACTCCGGGTCTGACGGTACCACTTTTAGCATAGCTTAGCATAGATCATTGATTCAGACGAGTCCAGTAGCATTTCTTTCAAAATGACCAAAGAGTTTCAATATTTTTCCTATTTAAAACTTGACTCTTCTGTAGTTAAACCGTGTACTAAGATCGACGGAAAATGAAAAGTTGCGATTTTCTAAGCCTATATGGCTAGGAACTACTCTCATTCCGGCGTAATAATCAAGGAACTGTGCGGCCGTACCATGGGTGCAGCAGGCGTAGTGATATGACGCAGCGCCTGAAAATAGGTCTAATAGGTTAGACAAACTTAGTCCCGGTCACGTTGGAAGAAGTTACCGAGCTGGGGACTATTTTCAGGCGCTGCGTCATATCATTACGCCTGCTGCACGCATGGTACGGCCGCACAGTTCCTTGATTATTACGCCGGAATGAGAGTAGTTCCTAGCCATATAGGCTTAGAAAATCGCAACTTTTCATTTTCCGTCGATCTTAGTACACGGTTTAACTACAGAAGAGTCAAGTTTTAAATAGGAAAAATATTGAAACTCTTTGGTCATTTTGAAAGAAATGCTACTGGACTCGTCTGAATCAATGATCTATGCTAAGCTATGCTAAAAGTGGTACCGTCAGACCCGGAGTTCGGCTGAATGGATTCTAAAACGGTAAAACTCAACTGTTTAACTCTGGGGGAGTTGTAAAATGAGCATATTTCCGAAAAAAGTGGAGTATCCCTTTAAGAAGTGTTTTCATCAATCCGATCACAAGTGGATGAAGCTAAATACAGGTGTAAACAGGGTCTAGAATCTTTTTGAGCTTGTCCACTTTGTTTTGACCACATCCAGAGTTAGTCGAAACGCACTCGACTGGATTGCTTTTATAGTGTAGACACTTAGGTGGTCGAATGCATTCAAACAGCCACAAAAGACCACCTACTCTCCGTTTACTGTGTAAACATTATGGGAAGTGCGCTAGCCGGACAGGATTTACACGTTGTCAACTGTAGACCCAAGTTTGGTTTGAAGACGAAAAATTTACCAAGCATAATGTTCTCTCACCATTCCCGATTTCTTGCGGCTATCATATGTAAATTAAGTGAGCTTATTTCGTCCATTAGATCGAAAGATCTGAAAAAGGCTAAACATTTACCCGCCCATAGTCCTAATCCTAATCCTATCCCTACCCCTAAACCTTTCCCATATTGTATCTCTAAAATCAGAGGGAAATTATAGGTGAATAACACTGATGTAGAAGCACCTAAGCCTGGTTGAAAGACTAAACTTGACATAAACTGTAAACTTATACCTCAAATCTGATAAGTTGATTGGAATGTTGTTCCAGGATCAACAAAGATGTTGATCCAGGAACAATTTGCACTTGGTGAAATGACATTCACCCAGATGCTTAACCAACACACTCAAAAAAACAACAAAAAAAACCCCGCTACAAGTCGGTGCTATTCATTTTATATGATTTGCATCCCTCGTTTTTCATTCTTAAACAATATAAGTATACTTTTTTAGAAGAAAATCAAAAATATAACATAATTCACCTCAGTCAGTTCAAAGATTTGTGGTCGGCAAACAGAAGCCTGAGCGTAAAGTAACATGACAGCTGTTCACTTGCGTAGTTTATCTCCGGGATGTTCACCTTTCTCCGCCCACACCATATGGATTGGACTGTCACAGAATTGCACAGTTGGGATAATGTACTTAGGCGGGAGGGATCTGGTTATGTGTGTTAGCACAGAAGCTGCAAATCACTGCAGTGATTGATCCCCCCCGTCAGACAATGTAGACTCTCTTTCTCAGCCTGTGTCAGTGTGATTTACTCACAGTATAATCCGGGCCTTGAGCTAGTCTGGTCTTTTCCTGCGGCGACTTCTCGCATGATCTAGAGAAAACTGATTTCTCTACTTATACGCACAGGCGTTTATTGAATTACTGCGAGAACCAAAGCCTAAGCATCATATGCAACTTTCTTTTTATTCCATTTAGATGAATCGCATCGGAGGAGCTGTAAAATAAAGAGCGAAAGCTCCCTGTGAGTGTGCAATAAACGTTAGCGTTATTTATTTACAAGACTTGAAACTACAAAAGAGCCGCATTATAGAACATCAGGGAAAATACTAAAGTTATGATTAGATTATCTACAGCTGCACACACAAAATGAGCTGTTTAAAAGTGTTCTGCGCGCTTTGTAAACTCAGATTCACCTAATGAATCGGAAATCGGAGGGGTGGCGGGTGAAGAGCGTACTGTCGGCATCACTGCAACAGATTGTTTCTTGTTTCACTTCAGTAAAGCTGGGTGCAATTAACAATGTTTGGATGATCATTCAATTGCGAGACGCAGATGTGCAAATGTGTTTGCTGATGTCACATGCTTCCCTGATAAGGATACTAATATTACAATCTAATGAGCCCGAGAACATTAGTGTACAAAGTGAAGATTTCTTTAAAAGATTAGTTCACCCCAAAATGAAAGTCATTACTCACTTATAATGCTGTAGCTCTCAAGTCTCGTTTGCAGTTCCACATGTGCACTTTTAAACTTACTGCAACAAAAAATTGTCATTGTCTTGCTTGACATGTTGTCTAAATGTGCCCTATTTGTCATTGTTCTTTTAGGATTATTTATATAGTAGCCTAGTATTCATGGGGGTAGAAAATGCGGGGTATGTGCCCCCTGCACTTTTTAAGGCAAGTGTGTTCATATAGATGTTTTCATGGGCCAATGTGAATAAATCTTGATTTAAATTCATAGAGCTTAGATAGTCTATGCATGATCTGACATTTTCTTCTTAGGCAAAATGAGGCAATGTAAGCATTATGAAGCACTAAACACTCTCATGTAAATTGTCTGTTTCATTCATACTCGAGAGCCCGGAGGGCAATCGCGCAGAAACTCCAAAACGGACTCATGGAAGTAATAATTTAATGACGGTTCAGGAAATCCCTTCTATGGACAAAGGCATCCAGCTATGGATGTAGCTGAACAAAAAGCGATTCTTTTAAAGAGACATTTTGACTGATGAAACGTGAAGACAATAAACACATTACTGTGACAATATGGTTTCTTTGGTTTTCATTTTCAAGCCATCTTGGTGTTTTCAGAACAATAAAGTAAATGCATAATGCAGTGATAATTGACAGCCTTTATTATAAAATGTTTTTTTCTGCCATACCCTGTGATAAAAAGTTAGTTTGTTAGAGTGTTTTTTTGTTTTTTTTTATAATATAGGATATAAAAATATATATTTTTATATTTTTATATATATATAAAATATTATATATTTTTTATTTATATATAATATAATATAGGAAACCTTAACACACATTATTGGTTATTGTTCTGCAGTATATTTTATTTCTTAGCCAATTAAAAGCAAGGTCAGAATAAACTGGTATTACACTTGACTTTTCTGTTCCCCTCACATCTGACTGTCAACTAGCAGCCATTAGGTATTATTGGCCCAAGAAAACATTAATACCAACTTGCAGTCATTAGAGTACTGTCTGCTTGATATCTGCTAATACTTTATATTGACGGTTCCTCAAGTACGTCAACTTATTCTACTAACCCTAACCCTAACCTAACAGTCTACTAATATTCTAATGAGAGTTAGTTGACATGTAGTTGCAAAGGTACTTATAGTTAGTAGAATGTCTAAAGTGGACTATCAAAATAAAACACATAAAGTCTAGTATATTTAGAAGAAACAACTGGTGCATTATCTCATAAATACGAGAGTTTTGGCATGTGTTCCAGACTGGCAAACTTAGTAAAGGGAATGAGAGATGAGTGTAATGTAGCAGAGACATATGAGGACGATGTTGAATAAAACCTGGCCTCTGCAGACTATTTTGCTAAGCATCTCTGTTGAGCAGGACCACTGCTTTACCCCAAGAGAGATATTTTAATTGGTCTCTGAAGTTCTCATTACTATAAATTGGACATTTAACTATGCTTTATGATCATGTTTAGACTACATTTGATGCATATTTCATAAAAAAATACACTTCATTCCCCAGAGCTAAAACTATTAATAAGCTTTGACCAAGTTACACTGAAGTTTGCCACTGCAGTTCACATTTGCTTTGATGATATTAGTATAATTGTACTGTGTCATATCCTGTTAATCAATTTAGTCTGTTTCCTTGCTGTAAATCATTAGGAATCCAGTGTAATCTGGGTGTCTACTGCTTTTCTTTTCATTATTACAACTAATTATGTATATCCAGGAGACAACTTTGCATTACAGACATGAATGACACAATTCTCTTACAGGCAAAAAAATCTCATGGACTTACACTGAAAAAAGCCCCACCTCACATGTCTTATCATATAAACATGTGATTTTTTTTTTACTTGGGGCAGTGAGCAAACATGTAGTAATGCCCTATATACTAGATACCCCCTAGTAACGCCCCAAGCAACCACCCATAACACTCTAGCAAATGTCTTAGCACCAGAATAGCATACAGCCATGAGAGTGAGCTCCTTTTTGCAGTGTACTGACACAAACTCCAGAATCCTTGTGGTGAGTTTTGTACAGGAAAGCACAATCATATTGTGCTCCAAAAACTTTCTTCATAAAATGTACCTCATTAAATTTTTTCATTATTATTCATAACTTTGAACAGCAATAACTTTTTATCCTTATGTTGCAAACTCGCCAAACTTTCCATGCATGGAGGGTCTATGGTTAATTGCATTTTGAGTCATTTGGGGATGCCATATGGTTGCCTAGCAACTAGTTGGCTGCTTATGGTTGCCTATTTCAAACTAATTTGTGATATTTAAAATGTCAGCCACCCCGTTGGGAAGCAAATTTGACAATCCAAAAATATCAGCAATCCCAGTAAATCTCATCCAATGGATATGAGATTTTTCTGATTATACTTTGAAAGAATATACTTAAGTGCAAACTGACTGTATTGTAGTCATACACTTAAATGCATGTTATTCTTCAATTATATGTAGCTACTATTAAATGTATAACTTTTGAGAGGACTTTAGGTATATCTTTATATGTAATTTCATACTTTGAAATGTGGTTAAAGGTCACTTTATTTTTTGTTATTACATATATGTGATGAGGAAGTCGCAATTTAGTACATTTAAAATATATTAACTTGAAATGTAATATCAAATAACACACCACAGTAAAAACTTATAATCAAGAACTTTACATTGTTTTAGTATATTAGTCAGCACATAAAAGTGTGTACTTCTTTAAAACATGTAAAATAATATTTAAACAAATGTACTTCAAAGTACAAATTTTAATTTAAGTGACATACAACAGTCATGAAAGTGTACTCTCTTTAAGTACACATATAGCCTTTTATTTTAGAAATATTATATTATATGCAAGTACATGTTTTTGTTTTTCAAATATACTTTCAAGATTAAAAGTACACTGCAAGTGCGCATTCAATACAACTAATTATTTGCAAGCTATTTCTGAAAACTGTTACAATGATTGTGAGGGATGTGCCTCAAATTGAGCTGTTTTATGATATGCATTGTTGGGGAAAATTATGTTTTGAAAAGTAATGCATTACAATATTGTCACTCCCTAAAAAAGTAACTAATTGGGGGTTACTTTTTATGGAAAGTCATGCGTTACGTTACTTTTGCGGTACTCTACCTCATCAAATGTAAAGGCCTTTTCACACCAAAAGTGAAATGAATAATCCTAAGGCTGAAGGAAATACAAATTCACGCCTGTACATTAGAGGGCGCAGATCAAACAATCCTTTTAGCAATTCTGCCATTCTGGATCGCAGAAGAATGGAGTTGAGTTGTATGGTTGAATTGGATAATTGTGCAAAGACATTGGTTAGTAAAGTGAAATTAAATACATAAAGTACCTTGGTGTTATTTAACATGCAATTATTGCAGGTGTTGGGAACTTTTTCCTTCTTCAAAGCAGACCAGGAGACGTTGGGATCACGTTCAAACAGAAGTTATTCTTTATTGAGCGTGGCTGTAGTTCGTCCAACAATCTCTAAATCTAATACAGTATGCATTGTAGTTATACATTCCAAGGGGGAGGGATTACATAGAGGTGGAGACTCTGAACAAAGCATGCAAATGAAGTAGGAACACACCCTACTCTGAGATCGCTACCAGTCCCAATTGAATCAGCATAACTATTCAAATGCTGATACTGGCCAGGAACTCCGGTTCCAAGAGCCATTAAAGAAAAAGGTGAAAGTCTCCCCTACAGCTAATCCAATCAACCTAATGATTCAACATCTAGGCTGAAAGGTGAGAATCTCAGTGATCTGACTCATTTAAAATACAATAGAGAAAACAGGACTGGCAGGAAAGGAGACTCTTGCTGGAGACTCAATAATCATCTGAAATCAGTCTACTAAACTTTATCAGTTTATATACTATTGCAGTGGAAAAACTAAATTAAACATTTAATAAATTTGTAATCCTACACAGGTTTGCATAATATTCTGAGTTTGCATTTCACTGTTTTTATTTATTTTGTGGAATCTGTGTTTGTGCAAGTGAGATGAGTAAATGCATGCTTACATTTAGTCTAGAACTACAATCAGCATCATGTTAACACAGCACACAACACTTCTGCAATTACTCCCCATTTCTCTCAACATGGGGAAAGGAGAAGTGTCAGTCAATAAATGGGAAAACAAAGTAACTTGCATTACTTATTTAAAAATGAACTCAGATATTTTGTAGTGAATTTGAAGTAATGTGTTACTTTACTAGTTACTTGGAAATAAGTAATCTGATTACGTAATTCTTCCCCCAACACCGCTCTTATGTTGTTTCAAATATGTATTATTTTATTTCTTCTTTGGAAAACAAAGGATGTTTTGAAGAATGCTTTGTCCATACAGTCAAAGTCAATGGAGTCCAAACAATATTGAACCCCACCAAATTTCACTGTATGAATCAAAAATCTAAATATCTTCTATTTCATTTTCTAACATGTTTTTCTGGCATGATTTAATTGATCATAAAGGTACAGTATCTAAGGCACTCACATTGGATCTTATGTATATGTACCAGTGTGCAAACTTGGCTAATAATTAGCATTTAGCTGTGCCCATAGTTGATATTTCCTCCATTCCCTCTGGTCAAATATTAATTCCAGTCACACTTTTGGCCTTTCATCAAAAGTGAAATTATCAGGTTGATTATGCTGCAATTCCTCTAGACCTGCAGCACTTCTTGCTTCAATACCCAAGCTGCCATCACCCCAACTGGTGATGTGAAAGTGACTAAATTCTGTTTTCTTAGCATCCACTCTGCACTGACATAGCACTTCAAAGCTTCCCCTGTGGTGGACCGCCTAAAGAAGAAGCACATTTGTTGCAGCAGGGCACTGTTGCATTTCCTTATCGCCTGTTCTGTTCATGCGTAATGCCTTGGGGCTGTAGAACATAAAATGTCCGTTGTTCGGTCACTTTGAACTTCTTGCCAGCTTAGCACTTAGCAAAGCATACTAGTTTATCTAAGGCCATGAGAGCAAGCCCTGTCTTAACAGACTAGTTTGAGGTGGTGGCTTGGGCATTTCTTAAGCATAAGACTTGTGTGTTGTTCTTTTGTGTCCTCTTGAGGCAGACATTTTTTAATTCTATTAGCTCTGCTGTGCTTACAGCTACAAGTCTATGTTTAGCCAATACATTAAACAAGAGAATTACTTCTCAAGGCCCTCTCATGTTTAAATCTGGATTCAGCATTCCCATGCTCAAGGTGTACATGAAATATTAAAGAAGACAAAAGAAGCAATTCATCCAATTCTTCCTTCCAGTGTGAATCTACAAAACAGGGCCACGCTCCTTTGAACTTTAACCGTTTACTGGCTAAACCCAAGGATATGGTCATCAAATTTATTTTACAAAATTAATCTCACAAATTACATTGTGCCCCACAGGTTTACCTTTAGGTTCTGTAATCCAGGAAGAGGTTGTGTGTCTTTTTGTTGATGTGTGTACTGAAAAAACTGACTCGTGTAAGCATGCTTATTTTGTACAGACTATTTGCATAATGAGCTTTAATGTGAAAAGCCTCACAAAAGGAACATTCCCAACGAGATACGCATGGCATGCTTTAGTGGGGTTTCATGCCAAGGTAAGAACATGCATTTGAAATAGCTAGCCGCTAGACTGCTTGCTGCCTGCATTAGTACTATACTATATACTGTGTGCTGTTTGCTAAAAATAATAATACAATATAAATCTAATATATGTAAAAATAATTTTTTTAAACGTTACCTTCCTGAAGAGTTTAATTCTTATTTTAACCTCTCTGTCACCGTAAAAAGTGAGAACATGCAATTGCAATTTAGTTATTTACTTGATAACCCTTGGAATTATCACTTTTTAGACTAATGTGATTCAGTCATAGTGAACAAACTTATGTTCAACCTACAAAATATATTAAGTTAGAGGAACTTAATAATTTGTGACATAAACACAATTTTTGATTACTCAAAAAACGTAAGTCGCTCCAGCTGTTTGATTTGGAACCAATTAATCTTATCTATGTCAGTGTTACGACCCTATGGTTTGTATTTGTTATATCTCTGTTGTTTTGTGAGTCTCTCTGTATGTCTGTCTAGGAACGTCATCTGATTGGTTCCTGCAGGATGTTTGGAATGCCATCTGATTGGTTCCTGCACGGTGATTGGTGCACTATCCTGTTTGGTGCAGAGTGTTTTAAAAGACACGTCATCATTTCCTCTAGAGGCAGAGTGGGTTTTGTGTTTGAGAAGAGAGATTTTGTGATTGTAATGTGTTGAGTTTGTGAGTGTTAAGAGTATTTTGAGCATTGTGAGTGTTAAGACTTTTGAGACCGTGAGTTTTGTTTGTTTGATTTGTGAACTGCTTGTATCTGAATATCTCCATTGGTATATTTGACCCCTTTGCCTGTTTACTGACACTGATCTGGACTGCCCTTTTCAGTTTGTTTGCCTGATTGTATATATATTGTAAATATTGGTTTTGGGAAAGTAGGGAGCTTGACGCCACTTTTTTTTTTTGTTTGAACTCTGTTTTTGTTAGGGAGTTAGGTTTACAGATTGTATTCTCATTTTCTTTTCTTTTGGGTTAGGGTTTAGGAAGAGGTTTAAAGAGAAGGTTGTTTTTTGTTTGTTATTTTGGCTTGGTCAGCTCCTGTATCATAAGTCCCAAATTAAGAAAATAAATAACTTTTTGTTCTAAATCCTTGTAAATCTCTGACTCTTTCAGGTTGCCCCTTTTCCCCTAGACGGGGTGTAACAGTCAGTTAAAATCCACAGCTATCATAACACATGATAGCTTATACACACCGAACTTATACATATATCTATTTGTTAAATTCTGTTTATAGTATTAGCCATCTGTATATTATGCTCACATTCTGTTTATAGTAACAGCCATCTGTATATATATTCATAGTACATATCTATCTGTAAAATTCTGTTTATAGTAACAGCCATCTGTATATTATATTCAGTACATATCTATCTGTAAACATTCTGTTTATAGTAATAGCCATCTGTATATTATTATATTCAGTACATATCTAGCTGTAAACTCTGTTCACAGTAATAGTTATCTGTATATTATATTCATAGGACAATCTATCTGTAAATTTTTGTTTATAATAGTATTCAACTCTATATTTATTCAGTACATATCCATGTTCTGCACTTATGAACCACTGTATATCCTGCACTTGCTGCTATTGCACTTCTGGTTAGACCTAAACTGCATTTCGTTGCCTTGTACCTGTACTTGTGTAATGACAATAAAGTTGAATCTAATCTAATCTAATCTAACATGCTTAATCTAACTTATTTGGCATGTGCATTTATTTGAACAAGTAAGATATTACTTGTCACTTAGTACAGTCATTGCTTATAGCGTCAATGTATTGTTTACCTTCATGTTGTATACTCTTCAGCACAATGGTAACCACAAAAACTTCAACATAATAGAAACTCTTTTAAATGTCAAACACAACAGCAATGAACACTAACAGGTATTTCCCTTGACTAAAAAACGAATTAAATAACTTGATTTCTACATTTATTCAACTCATCCAGTCCTAAGCAAAGCATGCTGGGAACTAGAAGTCCAAAACCCAATTTTTTTAATTATCAAGACACTTTCATTAGTTTACTACAACTTAATAAAAAATAAATAAAAATAAAGCATATATTTAAGTTTAAATTACACAAAATATTAAGTTAATGTAATGATCAATATTATTATGTCAACAGAGCTTGCTGCCATGCATTTATTTATGTTGTAGTAACAAGTCCCCTAGCTGAATTACTTTTTAGTAATCAGTTTGTTTGCCCATCCAGTCCAGTACACCCTTTTTTTTTTTCTATAAAAATGCAGAGGGAGATTTTTTTTTATTTACAATAGCTCATGAAATACATTAAAACACCACACAGACCACAGAACAAAATCAGGTCAAGAAACATAACAATGGTAACAGTAAACTTATTTAACTTATTAAACTTAGTAAACGTATTACTGTCTGTGTGCTGTAAGTTGAAGTGACAGTTACTAAATCAACAGCATCTGTGTAAATAATAGGCTACTGGCAAATGATCAAACAATGCAGCCGTATTAATTATGCATAGCAGAGATCAAATTGGACGTATTCAGAGAATAAATGGTTGTAGACTTAAAATAAATCCAAATAATCTTGATTTATTCAATAAGCTCAACGGTAAATTAAACATAATGGCAGGTCTGGCAGCTGAATCCAAAATTAAATCTATTTATTTGTTTTTCACCCTTTTCTCCCACAAAATATGTGTACAAACTAAAAAAATATTTCAACATAATTATGATGGGAGAGGGTTTTGGGATGGGGGAGTTGAAACTGATGTCCACTATCAACACTTGATTGAGTTTGGTTTATCTGCCCGAACAATTCCTTAGTCATCAGTCACGAATAAATCAAAGTTCACCGAATTCTGCTTTAACAAGGTCCTCAAATCTTAAATCATTCAATGTATTTCAAGTGCAAATGTTCATCAATATCATTACCAGCCTGTCCACTCTGTTATCTCCCGAGGAAGAATAATCTCATTTCATCAAAATAATGTGCACAACTTAATGTAAGAGTATGGATTATTATTCAGTGAACATTATTTTCTTAACCATATTCATAGATTGCTAAACTATGGGTACAGATTGCTGTAACAGCTGTAGATTCCATCCCCCCAATAAAATAGGCTCAATACACCTCAAAGATTAAATTACACCATGAAATATACAGTATATATATATATATATGACATATGTTGTGTCATATTTGCTGCAAAGCTGTGATCGTTTTTCCATAATGCATGCTGGTCTTTGTGCAAATATAACATAACGGAAAGGAACAGTTTGTATCTGTTCTGATCTCCTTTTACACTACAAGAAAATAGAACTCAACTCCAAAATGTATTAAACAAGTGCCAACTTGGTAAACAAGGTTTTTATGTTATGGCATTTGATCAAGTACAATAGACAACATTATGTTGGAGTGGCCTAATGGTGTTGCAGTTCTGCCAATCTACCGCACATGGGAGAGAAAGAGAGAACAGTGAATGGGTGTAAATCTGTTTTAAAGTGTATAAATGTACACACTTCAACAACAATCAATTTTGGAATGTGGCCAAAAAAATAAATAATTGTATGTATTAACTGAAATGTGCACAGCTAATGATGCCACGAAACACAGGGTAATTTATAAGCAGCTCGGCACAGAGGAGAGTTCATAATACAAAAATAGCATTTGTGTTTAAATGTTAATGTGAAAACGTGTTGAGTGAAAGGCATTTCACACCTCATGCCTATCAGTTGTGAATGTATTCCCAAGCAACTTCCTTGTTGCTTCAAATTACTACAAACCAGCAACAGATGGTGGAGGGCAGAGCTTGAAAGTACAGTTAAATACACAAATGGTTTTGAGCTTCGCATGACAACAAATGTCAAAAACAAACCTGTTCAAGGTCAGAGCATCAATTGTTATGTAAAGGATAATGTACAGCAGCCGGTTATTATCTCAAAGTAAACCCCGACAGGGTGATCTTGACCTAGAGGGTCACCAAAGGGTCTTGTATGCATTTTTTTTTTGGTAAATAAAGAGGTTCGTTTTCCAAAAATGCAATTAATATATGGATGCTTATCATAAATGGACAGTTAAATATTGATTTAAGTAACTTTTTAGAGATTGCGAAGAGATATTAAAGGGATAGTTCACTTTGAAATTAAATTTTGGTCTTTGTTTCCGCAGTAGTTTAAATTTTGATAGTTTTAGGTCAAACCGTTCTTGTCTGTCAGTAATGCAGGTCTATGGTCACCACCTCAAAGAGCATGCACAGAGAAGTCCAAATTAAACAATTCCCCATCGTAAGTACACATTGATGGCCTAAGACACGAAACAAGCGGTTTGTGTGAGAAAACAAACAGTATTTATATCGTTTTTACCTCTCGAGATAAATATGAGATATACCTCATATAAACAATGAGTGACGTACACGCGCGAGAGATCGCTTTCCGGCGCTTGCGCAGACTAAGCCAGAACGCACGCACACGTCACACACCAGGAAGCGCGCGCGCCCTCAGATCACGTGGATGTGGTTGTGTACAAGAGGTAAAAACGATATAAATACTGTTCGTTTTCTCACACAAACCGCTCGTTTTGTGTCTTAGGCCATCAATGTGTACTTACGATGGGGAATTGTTTAATTTGGACTTCTCTGTGCATGCTCTTTGAGGTGGTGACCATAGACCTGCATTATATGACTGACAGACAAGAACGGTTTGACCTAAAAATATCAAAATTGAAACTACTGCGGAAACAAAGACACCTACATCTTGGATGCCCTTGAGGTAAGCTAAAACATACCAACATTTAATTTCAAAGTGAACTATCCCTTTAAGAGCAGTTAAATAATAGCAAAAAAAAAAAAAAAGCTTTAAATTTCACATTTAATTAGTCATATTTTTGTCAGTGTTCAATAAAAATATCTATATTTAATCAAATCTAATGTATGATTTACAATTAGAAAAAGAAAAAAAAAACAGTTCAAAAGGTTGGGGGTCATTTTTTTTTTTTTTTTTTTAAACATGTTTGAAAGAAGTCTCATGCTCATCTGCACTTATTTGATCAAAAATACATTATGGTGAAATATTACAATTGGAATAACTGTCTTCTGTATAAATATTAAATTGTAATTGATTACTGTGATGAAGCTGAATTTTCATCATTCTAGTAATCATTCTAACGTGCTAATGTGCTGCTCAAGAAACATTATTATCAATGTTGACAGCATTTGTGCTTTTGTAGTAACGGTGATTCTTTTCAGGATACCTTGATGAATCGAAAGTTCAAAAGAACACCATAATCTTTCTCATATAAAGTATTAATTTCAAGAAAAAAAAGAGAAAAAAAAACGTTTTGTTTATGCTAGAGACACATAATATTGACACTGACATTTTTTCAGGATTCTAACTGTGTAATTGGTCTTCCAATAATTGCACAACCCTACATTAGCACTAACTGAAGAAACAATGATATACGTTCCCCTCTAAAAGCCTGTTGACACCGGAGTTAATGAGTATACTTCTGGGATGTCTTCGATTAATTAATTCATTTGCGCAATAATTGCATCTCAGCTAAACCCCGCATGAATAGGGAATTATAAATAACGCTCAACCTTGGAACCTTCAACTGACTTCTTCATGCTCTCATTATTAACAAAGCAAATGTTCACAGAGAGGTGATGATTTAGAGCCAGTGAATGTTTCCTGCAGGTTGACTGTCATGCATCACTCGCTTTGATGTTCCGTTTGTGGGCTTTGAAAATCTGCCGTGAAGCTGGTGTTAAACACAGATATTCTCATATTTCCTTGTCAAACCAAACTGAACACCTAGCAGATGATTAAAGGTGCTCTTTACCCTGCGCCTCCATGGCGGGCAGCAGAGGCACACAGAAGCGCAAACATCCGCATACAGCCAATAGTCTGAATCAATAATGGAGATTTAATTAAAGCGCTATAGAACCTGAGCCACACCTCTGCAGCACTGAGGCTCAGCCGTTATCCCACAGGAAGGGTCACACATAACACAAAACTTACATTGGCTGTTAACAGGATTTATAGTATAAGTTTTTTTTTTTTTTTATCTGTCATCGCTCTAGTCACATTAATTCATGATTGGACAGGTTGGTTGTAAAGGGGTCATATAAACATTTAATATTCCCAGAGAATGCATGAACTGATCAAATGTTTTGTACTTTGATGCAGTTTAAGTTGACAAAAGAAAAGAAAAGAAAACAAAACAAAACAATTATTTACTTATTTTAGTCATTTTTTGTTCAACGGCTGTATGACAAAACAAAACTCTGTTATTTACTTCTCTCACTCATTTTGTTCAATGACTGTATAACAAATCAAAACAAAACAAAACCCTGTTATTTACTTCTCCGCCAGAATGACAAAAAACAACAAAGAAAAACACACAACAAACTTGTTGTTATTTACAACTCTCACTCGTTGTTAAACGGACAGTATGGAATTTTTCGCCGCTAGGGGTCGCTAACCTCTTACAACAACAAAGGCGTAGTTTGATGACGCAACATTTGCTAAGAATTATGGATCTTGTCGTCAACGTCAAGCCGACCGATCTAATAATGTTTATGGATGGGTAAATACATCGACGTTTTTATCATGACCATGATATGAAGCAGGTCGGGATTGCTAAGAGACAGCTATCAGCTCCACACGCGACGCGAGTCCCGCGGATATAAAAGAAATATGGACATTTCATTCTACCGAACTACACGCAAGTGCAGAATTACAACTCACAGGTCAGTTTATTAGACAAATTAAACTTGTGAGGAAACGCTGCGCTTCCGTCCTTCAGATGAGACGTTAAACCGAGGTCCTGACTCTCTGTGGTCATTAAAATTGACTAAATTTGCCCCTTGGCCTCTGTCCATCATGGCCTCCTAATCATCCCCATATACTGATTGGCTTCATCACTGTCTCCTCTCCACCAGTAAGCTGGTGTGTGGTGGGCGTTCTGGCGCAATATGGCTGCCGTTGCATCATCCAGGTGGATGCTGCACATTGGTGGTGGTTGAGGAGATTCCCCCCTTCCATATGTAAAGCGCTTTCAGGTCTCAGAAAAAGCACTATATAAAATGTAAAATGTAACAAATTATACAATTCAACCACAGTTTTAATATTATTCTATTGCAAAAAAAAAGAAAAAAAAGAGAGATTACCAACTGCACAATAAGATCCAGAGAAGGTCTAGCAGAACTATTTTTATTTTATAAATAGTGCTAAAAAGTGAAAAGTTTAGAAAATTTGATCAGTTCATGAATTAAAAACACTATGTGTTCATTGTGCCATTGGCAATCTCTTTTTTGCAATGTGTTTTTTGGCTCTACGACTCTGAAGCAACATGATCTTTACAGAGTTGGAGCGCAACTATTTTTTCTAGTGTACTGAAAATGATTCTATTGACCAGGATTTCTTGTCTATCAGACAAGTATTTCTTTTTGGTCCTACTTTATATTAGATGTCTTTAACCATGGACCAACATTTAAATGAATAATTTTTCACTGTGTTCTGTTTTCCCTGCCAGTGTTCCCTAGTTAGTTTTCTTTGGTTGTTAATTAGTTTGATGCACCTGTTTCTGTTCAGTTGATTACTCTCCCTTGTATTAAATCCCTTAGTTTCCTTTGTTTCATTGTCTGGTATTGTTTATGTTAGGCATGGCTATTTCCTGAGCTTTTTCCCTGTGATTCTCCTACATGTTCCTAGTGGAATTTACTGTTAAAAACTCCTTTTGTTATCCTTTATGATAGCGTGCTTACTACAACCTACTGACAATAAGTACATTGTACTTATTTTTTTATGTAAGTTCATTCCTAGATCTGTGCACCGGATATTGACTACATAGACTGAACAAACGGATCTGATTTCATCCAGTACAGATTAAAAAAAGCAAACAAATCAGATTTGTGTGCATTGTGAACAAAGTTTAACTGCTATTGTTAATGGTATTGTGCTCTGGCTGATTAAATATAATGCCTCCCTCTTCACTCTGTTCATGAGCTACAAAATAAAATTGGACTGCTGTGTGGAATCTAATTAGAACGCTAATTGGTAAATGGGGTCCATATAGATAGGCCTTGCATTAAAAGGTATATTACCCAGATGACTTGCATAAGCTTGGCTAATTTGATCAGTCAGAGATGTACAAGTTTCTTAGATACAGCTGTGTTTCTGATCCCCTCATTGGTATGAATTCCTACACTCTACTAAAACTAGGCCATTCTACAAAATGGTGCAGTTGTAATATATTTTATTTATATGAAGTATGTGTTTTTTCCTCTTCAAATATCCAGTCACTGTATTTGTTTTGAGTGAGTGTGTGTGTGTGTGTGTGTGTGTGTGTGTGTGTGTGTTTTAAATACTATTTATTTCCATATTTGTTTCCAAATTCTTTAAGTAATCTTTATTTAATACAGTCACATGATCCTTCATAAATAGTTTTTTTTATAACAATATAAACATCTTCTTTAACTTTTTATCACTTTGTGTCCCGCATAAATAAAAAATGGCCTACTGACCCCCCTTTAGACCCCACTCCACTTTTGAATGGTTAATGTGAGTAATGTATTCAGTGTGTGTGTGTGTGTGTGTGTGTGTGTGTGTGTGTTTAATCCCAACATGATTCATATATATATATATATATATATATATATATATATATAATTATTATTTATTTATTTATTTTTTTGCTATGTTAGTCAGGAAGGGATGATCTAAAAATGTCAATCCTGACACCATGATTTTGTATAGTAAACAACTGATAATTGAAAAATGGAAATATAACATTTGTCAAATCTAAACTCATAATAGTGTCATATTTCTGTCACAGTTTCATTCCCAAATATTACAATTGATTAATTTACATTGAGATGACAATGGATTAACACTTAAACACACAAATTGAGTAAACGTCTTGAACACTCAAACACTTAATTAATCGATTACAAAAAATTATAATATATATATATATATATATACAGTATATATAACTAGATGTACCGCATCGCGGTACAAAATATGACCGCCGCTCAGGCCTGCACTGGCTTTCCACAAAAATAAATGACGTGGAGTAA
The DNA here is from genome assembly GCF_951802725.1 of Rutilus rutilus. Classification (NCBI taxonomy): domain Eukaryota; kingdom Metazoa; phylum Chordata; class Actinopteri; order Cypriniformes; family Leuciscidae; genus Rutilus; species Rutilus rutilus. The sequence goes on from NC_140223.1 coordinate 13,604,777, forward strand.
TTTGGCTGTATTGCGTGTTTATGTATATACCTAAAAAAAGTAATAGTATGTGCATGTCTGTCTGTGTGTGTGTGTGTGTGTGTGTGTGTGTGTATGTGTGTGTGTTTGTGAATGTGTGTGTCTGTGTGTGTGTGTCTGTGCGTGTATGTATGTGTGCGTACATGTGTGCGCGTGTGTGTTTGTGTGTGTGTGTCTGTGCATGTGGATTTGTATGTGTGTGAATGGGTGTGTGTCTGTGCGTGTGGATGTCAGTGTGTGTGCATGCTTGCGTTTGTTTGTATTCCTGCATGTGTGTGTGTGACAGTATCATCCTAAACCAGCAACCCTTCGCTCAACAGCACCATCTACAGGCCGATGAGTGTACAGTCACTAAATGTGCACATAAATGAATTTATTTTATACCCCCCCATGGATGAAATTCTACAAAACTTAGCAGAGGATGTCAAGTTAATCATACACATGAAATATGGTGCAGTTCTGAACATCTCCACTGAAGATAGGGGCGATTAAAGCAGAATAATATTGCATTTTAATTTTTTATGGGAGGGGCGCAAATCACAAATGAGTGATTATGGGCTAGGTTGATGTGGGCCCTTAAGAGCAACATACCATAAAAATTTCTTCATCCTCGGTGCCACGGTTCAGGTAGTTATTTAGGAAAAACTGCATTTTTTGGGGTTTGGGGGGGCCCAGCGCGGGGGGGGAGTGGCCCCCGGGGACCAAACGAAATTTTTCCGTAGAAGTCTAGTGGGGCTACATGCCCACCAAATTTCATGTTCCCCGGTGCTTCGGTGTCCCTGGTATCGTTGACGAAAAATTTACGGGGGCCCCAGCGCGGGGGGGGGAAGTGGCCCCCGGGGACCAAACGAAATTTTTCCGTAAAAGTCTAGTAGACCAACATACCACAAAAATTTCTTCATCCTCGGTGCCACGGTTCAGGTAGTTATTTAGGAAAAACTGCATTTTTTGGGGTTTGGGGGGGCCCAGCGCGGGGGGGGAGTGGCCCCCGGGGACCAAACAAAATTTTTCCTTAGAAGTCTAGTGGGGCTACATGCCCACCAAATTTCATGTTCCCCGGTGTTTCGGTGTCCCTGGTATCGTTGACGAAAAATTTAAGGGGGCCCCAGCGCGGGGGGGGAAGTGGCCCCCGCGGACCAAACAAAATTTTTCCGTAAAAGTCTAGTAGACCAACATACCATAAAAATGTCTTCATCCTCGGTGCCACGGTTCAGGTAGTTATTTAGGAAAAACTGCATTTTTTGGGGTTTGGGGGGGCCCAGCGCGGGGGGGGAGTGGCCCCCGGGGACCAAACGAAATTTATTCCTTAGAAGTCTAGTAGACCAACATACCACAAAAATTTCTTCATCCTCGGTGCCACGGTTCAGGTAGTTATTTAGGAAAAACTGCATTTTTTTGGGTTTGGGGGGGCCCAGCGCGGGGGGGGAGTGGCCCCCGGGGACCAAACGAAATTTTTCCTTAGAAGTCTAGTGGGGCTACATGCCCACCAAATTTCATGTTCCCCGGTGTTTCGGTGTCCCTGGTATCGTTGACGAAAAATTTACGGGGGCCCCAGCGCAGGGGGGGGAAGTGGCCCCCGGGGACCAAACGAAATTTTTCCGTAAAAGTCTAGTAGACCAACATACCATAAAAATTTCTTCATCCTCGGTGCCACAGTTCAGGTAGTTATTTAGGAAAAACTGCATTTTTTGGGGTTTGGGGGGGCCCAGCGCGGGGGGGGAGTGGCCCCCGGGGACCAAACGAAATTTTTCCGTAGAAGTCTAGTGGGGCTACATGCCCACCAAATTTCATGTTCCCCGGTGTTTCGGTGTCCCTGGTATCGTTGACGAAAAATTTACGGGGGCCCCAGCGCGGGGGGGGGAAGTGGCCTCCGGGGACCAAACGAAATTTTTCCGTAAAAGTCTAGTAGACCAACATACCATAAAAATTTCTTCATCCTCGGTGCCACAGTTCAGGTAGTTATTTAGGAAAAACTGCATTTTTTGGGGTTTGGGGGGGCCCAGCGCGGGGGGGGAGTGGCCCCCGGGGACCAAACGAATTTTTTCCGTAGAAGTCTAGTGGGGCTACATGCCCACCAAATTTCATGTTCCCCGGTGTTTCGGTGTCCCTGGTATCGTTGACGAAAAATTTACGGGGGCCCCAGCGCGGGGGGGGGAAGTGGCCTCCGGGGACCAAACGAAATTTTTCCGTAAAAGTCTAGTAGACCAACATACCATAAAAATTTGTTCATCCTCGGTGCCACGGTTCAGGTAGTTATTTAGGAAAAACTGCATTTTTTTGGGTTTGGGGGGGCCCAGCGCAGGGGGGGAGTGGCTCCCGGGGACCAAACGAAATTTTTCCGTAGAAGTCTAGTAGACCAACATACCACAAAAATTTCTTCATCCTCGGTGCCACGGTTCAGGTAGTTATTTAGGAAAAACTGCATTTTTTTGGGTTTGGGGGGGGCCCAGCGCGGGGGGGGAGTGGCCCCCGGGGACCAAACGAAATTTTTCCTTAGAAGTCTAGTGGGGCTACATGCCCACCAAATTTCATGTTCCCCGGTGTTTCGGTGTCCCTGGTATCGTTGACGAAAAATTTACGGGGGCCCCAGCGCGGGGGGGGAAGTGGCCCCCGCGGACCAAACAAAATTTTTCCGTAAAAGTCTAGTAGACCAACATACCATAAAAATTTCTTCATCCTCGGTGCCACGGTTCAGGTAGTTATTTAGGAAAAACTGGATTTTTTGGGGTTTGGGGGGGCCCAGCACGGGGGGGGAGTGGCCCCCGGGGACCAAACAAAATTTTTCCTTAGAAGTCTAGTGGGGCTACATGCCCACCAAATTTCATGTTCCCCGGTGTTTCGGTGTCCCTGGTATCGTTGACGAAAAATTTAAGGGGGCCCCAGCGCGGGGGGGGAAGTGGCCCCCGGGGACCAAACGAAATTTTTCCGTAAAAGTCTAGTAGACCAACATACCATAAAAATGTCTTCATCCTCGGTGCCACGGTTCAGGTAGTTATTTAGGAAAAACTGCATTTTTTGGGGTTTGGGGGGGCCCAGCGCGGGGGGGGAGTGGCCCCCGGGGACCAAACGAAATTTATTCCTTAGAAGTCTAGTGGGGCTACATGCCCACCAAATTTCATGTTCCCCGGTGTTTCGGTGTCCCTGGTATCGTTGACGAAAAATTTAAGGGGGCCCCAGCGGGGGGGGGGGAAGTGGCCCCCGGGGACCAAACGAATTTTTTCCGTAAAAGTCTAGTAGACCAACATACCATAAAAATTTCTTCATCCTCGGTGCCACGGTTCAGGTAGTTATTTAGGAAAAACTGCATTTTTTTGGGTTTGGGGGGGCCCAGCGCGGGGGGGGAGTGGCCCCCGGGGACCAAACAAAATTTTTCCTTAGAAGTCTAGTGGGGCTACATGCCCACCAAATTTCATGTTCCCCGGTGTTTCGGTGTCCCTGGTATCGTTGACGAAAAATTGACGGGGGCCCCAGCGCAGGGGGGGGAAGTGGCCCCCGGGGACCAAACGAAATTTTTCCGTAAAAGTCTAGTAGACCAACATACCATAAAAATTTCTTCATCCTCGGTGCCACGGTTCAGGTAGTTATTTAGGAAAAACTGCATTTTTTGGGGTTTGGGGGGGCCCAGCGCAGGGGGGGAGTGGCCCCCGGGGACAAAACGAAATTTTTCCGTAGAAGTCTAGTGGGGCTACATGCCCACCAAATTTCATGTTCCCCGGTGTTTCGGTGTCCCTGCACTCTAAAAACTCCTGGGTCAAAAATAACCCATAATGGGTTATTTTTGACCCAACTCCTGGGTTAAAAAGGGACCAACTAATTTATGGGTTATTTCAACTCAGAAAATTGGGTTATGCTTTTTGACCCAAATTCTGGGTTAAATACCTGACCCAAATGTTGGGTTTAAAAAACCCAACATCTGGGTAGAAATAACCCAAAAATGAGTTGATCCTTTTTTAACCCAGGAGTTGGGTCAAAAATAACCTAACTTAACGTCACTATCCCAGTATGCCTTATTTCAGAAAATAAAACTTTGTTTTACATTATATTACACACTTCAAGCACTTTTACATTTTTATTGCATTAAATTAAAATCTATATGAAAAAACACACACTTGGACATGTTTATTTTCCTATTTTATTTTAGGTCACACTGTAATAACAATATTAGAAATAAAAAAATAGAAAAATAAACAACAATTCTCAGAAGAGCCTCAGGAATTTAAGCCTGGGGCCAACTTTGGGGACAAGATGTTTGATAGTGTCCTCATCAAAGAGAAGAAATGCCTCCTCATCTATGTCTTCATCTGAAAGACAGAAAACAAGACAACATGAGTATTGTTAATAAGTTGAGACAATTGTGAACCACTCACCAGACACTCTTTCATTATCAAGCTAACAAATAATCACTTTTAAGGGAATGCAGTGGCTTTTTTTTTTTTTTTTTTACGTGCCCAAATTGCTAGTTAACTAATGTGGTTCTTTTGCAGCATTAACGTTACCCATTTTGTGTGAATGACATCTTTTCTTTCATTAAAAAGTGTAATGACATTAATGCAAAGGTGAATATCTTGCCCATTCTTATGCATAACAGCTTAAAGACAAGGCACAATAATCTTTTAGCGTTGTGTATACCCCACTGGCGAAGAATTTGTGACTTTCACAAAATCTTGCACTGACACATTTAAGTCTTATTAAAAAAAAATGTAGGTATAGAGAGATGATATAAGGGCAATAAGAGTAAAATGCTCACCTCTAAAATTATCTGTCAGCTCAGACAGCTGCCACTCAGTTAGCTTATCAGCGACAAAACTGTCCATTCAAGATGACCTGGAGAAAACATAGCAATAGAGGTTAGCAACAATTTGCAACAATTTGAAGACTTGACCCGCTTCTTTAACTCTCACTACTTCAGCCAGTAGAGCACTGTATAATATGATAAGCACGGCGCAGCTGGAAAACATAACTCAACTATTGTGTTGCCTCGTCGCTCTGTAGCCGCGGCTATGGGGTTCGCACACCGGACTAGAAGTGCCGCGTCGCGTCTAGGACAACTCGAGGTATCGCTCAACGGACGTGCAGTCTCTCAAGGGGCTCACACACCGGACTCGAAGCGCAGTGTAGCCGCGGTTAAAGCCGTCTTTAAAATTCGAACACATTATTCTCTATGAGTGTACACACACCGGCGGCGCCATCCGGCGTCTGTCCGCGACACCCATAGATATATAGTGTATATATCTATGCGCGACACCCAGCAACGGCTCAGGACCGTGTTCAAAATCGCGTCCGGTGTGTGATAACGTTACCTCGAGTTGTCCTAGATGTTGTAGTGATAGCCGCGGCTAAATGCCAACCACAGAATTACCACGGCTAACGCTAGTCTCAACGTATTTTTTTTAGCAAATGGTGATAAACTAGCAACAGGGACATGGACACAGAAAAGTTTACATTACATCAACACTGAAAATACTCTCTTACCTTGAATATAGATGAAGTTGCACCGATGAAGCACAGGCCAAAACGGATCGAGCGCGAAAGCGACGGTTATTTCAAACGACTGTTGTGAGAAAATTCCAGAACAACTGTGGGCGAGAGAGAGAGAGAAAGCCAACCCTATAACCCAGAACATGGGTTACTCTTTGAAAAATAACCCAGAAACCCAAACAACCCATGAATTGGGTCAAAATATTAGCCCTATAACCCAGAAAATAGTTACTCTCTGAAAAAATAACCCATAATTTTAACCCAACACAAATAACCCAGAAAATGGGTTGAAGAAATAACCCAGGAATTTTTAGAGTGTGGTATCGTTGACGAAAAATTTACGGGGGCCCCAGCGCGGGGGGGGGAGTGGCCCCCGGGGACCAAACGAAATTTTTCCGTAAAAGTCTAGTAGACCAACATACCACAAAAATTTCTTCATCCTCGGTGCCACGGTTCAGGTAGTTATTTAGGAAAAACTGCATTTTTTTGGGTTTGGGGGGGCCCAGCGCGGGGGGGGAGTGGCCCCCGGGGACCAAACGAAATTTTTCCTTAGAAGTCTAGTGGGGCTACATGCCCACCAAATTTCATGTTCCCCGGTGTTTCGGTGTCCCTGGTATCGTTGACGAAATATTTACGGGGGCCCCAGCGCGGGGGGGGAAGTGGCCCCCGCGGACCAAACGAAATTTTTCCGTAAAAGTCTAGTAGACCAACATACCATAAAAATTTCTTCATCCTCGGTGCCACGGTTCAGGTAGTTATTTAGGAAAAACGGGATTTTTTGGGGTTTGGGGGGGCCCAGCGCGGGGGGGGAGTGGCCCCCGGGGACCAAACGAAATTTTTCCTTAGAAGTCTAGTGGGGCTACATGCCCACCAAATTTCATGTTCCCCGGTGCTTCGGTGTCCCTGGTATCGTTGACGAAAAATTCAGTAAGGTGACGAAAAAAAAAAAAAAAAAAAACTTTGACAATCCCTATATGACCGCTTTCGCTAGCTACGCTAGCGGCGGTCATAATAAACAGTTGTATAAATCAAGAAAAGGCACCCATTTTATAGCATGTTTCCACACTTCTCTTCCTCCACGTCTTAGGTTAGATTCTAAATGGTGCTCTGTGCATTAATTTTCCAGGAGAAAAGTGCTGATCAAATTCAGATCCCTGGATACGTATGATCTCAGTGCGAGAACAGCACAGAAATGCAGGTAGCATATCGGTTAGGCACTAATTACAGGCCGTCTAGGAACTGTCAAGAGATTGTCTCAGCTTCAAAACAAGCATAACGGCCATGATATTTCAAGCATGATAGCTTAAATATACCTAGCAGTCGCTGGTAAGCTAATTAAAGGGATTGGGTGTATGTGTGAGAGGTGTATGTGTTCACATATGAGAGAGTGTGATTGTTAGACGGAGGTTAGTCTTAGTCAGACAGCACACCCAGGACCACCCACTGTTCATTCACCAGTTGATTCACACAAAACCTGAAAGCACTTGTGGAAATCATAAGCTTCCATCCATCCATCCATCCATCCATCTAAAAAAGTATAATAGAAATGTGTAGAAAATATGCTTGACAGTTTATGACAACTAGCTCAACCATTCTGCATTTTTGGCTTATAAAAGGAACTAATGACTAGATGTTTTGAGGGAGTAAGACTATTCAACAGAGAACCATATCATATTTTTTGATCAACATGACATAATCAAATGCATGAATGTACCAAATAATTTTCAATTTGTTCAAATCAAGAAACTGCTTTTATGACTATATGATGTGGAGGTTGAACAAGTAGTTCAAGTAGAGAAAAACTGTAACACGAGTCCTAATGGCTCTTAAGAACTTTTGAATTCAGCTGAACGTCTAAGTAATGTGTAAAACTACCGTAGTCCTGAATGGTACCTTGAAAACCATCACCCGGAGTGCATTACCGCATGACACACGACACGAGAGGAATCATTCCACCTATCTGAGCAATGAAATTTCCCAAAAGCTCTTTTCTTAGCATCGTGCTCTAATACAAAAGCTTATCTTCCTCCTGCTCCTTGGTTTCTTCAGTGGATGGATAATGCAGCGGCTTCATTAGCCAAGTGTCCTGCTGTGTGAAGGCGGCTGCCGGCGTTCCTCCGTTACTCATGGGTTATGTGAAAGTGTACCTCAGAGAATAAAGCAAGCCATGCTAAGTGTGTGTCCTACCATCATAGCATTATCTCTTTAATGCCGATGGTAGAAGATGCCTAATTATTTTTATTGGGCAGTAAAGGTCTTAGAATCTTCATTATTATGTTATGCATTTTTAGCTCATTGTAGCACTCCATGCTCTATAGTGCAGATAGAAGTTTTGTCAAAACATTTTTGATGTTAAGGATCCCCCCAAAAGTTGATCCTCTTTCTAGGTACCCTCTTCCTAAAATATGGGGGCAGTTATATATTTCTATGTATATATGACTCCTTAATAAATATTAAGCATATTATAAGTTGACCGTGTTTTTCTTTTCTACAGATTATCCCATGTAATGTTAGATATTAACATATTACGTATAGCAATTGTTAATTATAACACAAAAAAAAAAAAAAAAAAAAAAAGTTGCTGCCTTAAATTAAGTACAGTCAAGTTAGCTGTATAAGCAGGAGTGCACGTAACTTTTTTGGTCTGGTTCTCAAGGGAGCACCTAGAGTTAATGCTTGGTACTCACACTTTACGCAGCGCACTTATCCTACAAGCTGTCCACATCACTTTCCTCCTGACTGCTCTTCTCACTATCTTCTTTTCTCTCTAAAATGGTAGATGATGATGATGATATATTTTTTATTTTAATATGTTATTGACATTAAGGACACAGACAACAGCATGAATATTAGGCTGCTGTCACTTTAAAGGGATACTCCACTTTTTTCGGAAATATGCTCATTTTACAACTCCCCCAGAGTTAAACAGATGAGTTTTACCGTTTTAGAATCCATTCAGCCGAACTCCGGGTCTGACGGTACCACTTTTAGCATAGCTTAGCACAGATCATTGATTCTGATTAGTCCAGTAGCATTTCTTTCAAAATGACCAAAGAGTTTCAATATTTTTCCTATTTAAAACTTGACTCTTCTGTAGTTAAACCGAGTACTAAGATCGACGGAAAATGAAAAGTTGCGATTTTCTAAGCCTATATGGCTAGGAACTACTCTCATTCCGGCGTAATAATCAAGGAACTGTGCGGCTGTACCATGGGTGCAGCAGGCGTAGTGATATGACGCAGCGCCTGAAAATAGGTCTAATAGGTTAGACAAACTTAGTCCCGGTCACGTTGGAAGAAGTTACCGGGCTGGGGACTATTTTCAGGCGCTGCGTCATATCATTACGCCTGCTGCACTCATGGTACAGCCGCACAGTTCCTTGATTATTACGCCGGAATGAGAGTAGTTCCTAGCCATATAGGCTTAGAAAATCGCAACTTTTCATTTTCCGTCGATCTTAGTACTCGGTTTAACTACAGAAGAGTCAAGTTTTAAATAGGAAAAATATTGAAACTCTTTGGTCATTTTGAAAGAAATGCTACTGGACTCATCAGAATCAATGATCTGTGCTAAGCTATGCTAAAAGTGGTACCGTCAGACCCGGAGTTCGGCTGAATGGATTCTAAAACGGTAAAACTCATCTGTTTAACTCTGGGGGAGTAGTAAAATGAGCATATTTCCGAAAAAAGTGGAGTATCCCTTTAAGACTGAATGCACAGACCGAATATACTGACACACATCCTTTTTTTTTTTTTTTCAACTGTTCACTTATGACATAACTAAGAGAATACTTGCAGATAAACTTACTTTTACATAATTTTGTGTGTATGTGTCAGTTCAAGCGTAAGTAAACGCAAAAGAGGAATCAATTTGGTGTTCGAGCGCTGTCTGAAAAGTGCCCCTTTCTCTCTCTCTCTCTCTCTCTCTCTCTCTCTCTTTGCGTACGCGTGCTATGGGTGTGTGAGGCTGTGTGCACAGATAACAGCACCCCCTGTGTATAAGTCATATTTAAAATAAGTTGAAACTAGATCATTTTATTTTTTGCTATGGATATATATATATATATATATATATATATATATATATCCATCCATCCATCCAGTTATCCACAGCAAACCAGCACAAACATACTTATTAACCCAGACATTTATTCTGATTAGTGAGAGAAGAACATTTATTCTTTGTTTTGTCATAACATGTCTGTTTAGTTTCCAATGATCTATTGTATATGAAGAAACATAATATTGGCACTGTAGTACGGATACAATTGAAAGCCTGTCACTTAATAGCAATGAACTCAATGGCACAGGAAACCCAGAAGGATGCTACAGGATACACCTTTCCTCATTCTGCATCCTCTCTTCCTCCTCCATACAGTATGAGAGAGAGAGAGAGAGAGAGAGAGAGAGAGAGAGACATTCCAGGTTGAACCCCATTTCACCTTCCATCAACTAGGGAATATTAAGGATTCCTTGTATGTTTCTCTGCTCAATACCACAGAGAAAACGTATGCTCTTTTTCTTATTGACCTAGATTTCAGGAAGCGGCTCTGTGTAGAAGAGCCACAGACCTTCATGGGCACTGGTTGCATATACGAAGTATATGTACTCATGGTTTATTTATTACATTCATTATGAATGATCGTGCCATGTGCTTTTTTTGGTCATAGGTCTCCTAACAAGGTGCTGTTTTGTGAAGGGGTCAAGTCTTCTGGAAAGCTTAGAGATTGTGTTTTTGGGCTCTCTGGGTTGTACAGTATCATTTGTAGGTTACGTTGTGGGCTACTGGCTAATATTATGAACCTCATTATCATCAGCATTAGAATTAGCATAATTGGACTAAAGCATATGGTGAGAGCACTTGGAGCTTTTAGCTTTCATCAATTCTCAGTTAACAGAAACACACTGTCAGGTTTTCACATGCACCCATTTCTTACTGCTGTATAATCAGAATGTACTCGGGCAGAATAATTGATTCGTTCAGTTGACTTTTTTTACTATGATTTTTTCTTTCTATTCATTAATTTAAAGAAAAAACCCTGGGATTTTCTCTATTAAGCGAGTTATAAGGTAACACTTTACAATAAGGTCCAATTTGTTAACATTAACTAACATTGAAAAATACTGCTAAAGCATTTTTTTTTTTTTTTTATGGCACACAAATAGTTAGTTTGTAGGGTACAAACTACAAACAAATAGTTACTATTTATTTGAAATAGTAACTAACTGACCCCAAACTTTTGAACAGTACTGTATATTCAGCACCTCACTTCACCAGATCCTCAGCTTTCTGGAATCCACAATACATATCTAGACCAAAGTCCTTATTACCATATTGCAAAGGTCAGTGTTATAAATAATGTGCATTACTGAAGAGATAGGCATCAAATGTTTTCAGAATTCCAAGGGAATCAGTCTCTCAAAGTCATTTTTAAGAAAAAAAAGAAAAGAAAAAAACTCTCTACTCCACCAAAGCAGAGAGCACAAGACGAGACCATTTCTATGAGAGTTGTCAAAGAGTTTTCCAATGGTAAAATACATGTTCTCTTATGAATCCAAATGACAGCCTTTCCCTGAGGTGTCTTAATCACATTAATCTAAGATGTGTTTATCTTTAATTTCATTGCCATTATGGATGGATGTCTTTGCTGGCTGTGATTTGGTTGTATTTTAATGAGAAATGAAATGAAAGTCAATTTATTTTAAATGATCCCCCCGTCACATTTATCACTTTTGTTAGCTTTCTTTACACACTTATGTCTCTTTGAATGTAATATTCAGAACAATCACATTCACAGAAATGTGTTATGATGTATAATGCATACAATACTGTAAGTTTTAAGAAGTAAATAGGCAGTTTGTTTGCAGAACAAATGTTCAACGAAACTGATGATCAAGAATTTGTAACCCAACAATTACTCGTATTGATATATCAGCGATGAGATGTTTGCATTGCTGCGCCATGATCCACATGTTTTGCACATTCGATTCATATCTGATTCGTTTTATGTGATTTTAAACAGTATAAAAAACACACGGATTCAATACACATCATATCCAGACCAGACCCCATGAATAAAGCAATTTTTATTTTTATGATACACATTTAAACTTTTTCTATGCATACTGTAGATTGTAATTTACTGTTTTTTAGATTGTAATATGAAATTAGCCTTTGCAAGGCAAAGGCATTGGCCATTTTGTTCCAAAATGTAATTTCCGCAACAGAATGCTTTCATTAAAGTGACCTTATTATGCTATTATCCTATTTACAATAGGTTTTATTTCAGCCAAGATCAAAAAATACTTTTATTTTCTCATAATATACATTGCAGCATTACCTCTTTTCTCACAGTGTCTGAAACGGCTTGATAAATTATTGGGTCTGCTCTGCTCTGATTGGTCAGATGGCCCGGTCTGTTGTGATTGGTCTACTCTGCTCTGATTGGTCAGATGGCTCAGTCTGTTGTGATTGGTCCACTCTGCTCTGATTGGTCAGATGGCTCGGTCTGTTGTGATTGGTCTACTCTGCTCTGATTGGTCAGATGGCCCGGTCTGTTGTGATTGGTCCACTCTGCTCTGATTGGTCTACTCTGCTCTGATTGGTCAGATGGCCCGGTCTGTTGTGATTGGTCTACTCTGCTCTGATTGGTCAGATGGCCCGGTCTGTTGTGATTGGTCCACTCTGCTCTGATTGGTCAGATGGCTCAGTCTGTTGTGATTGGTCTACTCTGCTCTGATTGGTCAGATGGCCCGGTCTGTTGTGATTTGTCTACTCTGCTCTGATTGGTCAGATGGTCTGTTGTGATTGGTCTACTCTGCTCTGATTGGTCAGATAACCCGGTCTGTTGTGATTGGTCTACCTCTTACAGTACGTGTTAGAAACCAAACACCCATTACCGTATCTGAATTTCAGGTATTAGCACTTGTATACACAGTGATACGAACAGTAATGATGACGTGGATTTTACCGTATCAATTAGAATCCTAATCCTTTAGAAGTGCTTGAAAAATGGATTTGCTTTCACAGCGCAGAAAAAAGCATCTTCTCGACATGTCGACAACACAAACCAAACTCTTTCAGGCCTCAGCTAGAGCTACAGTGTTTAAAGGGTCAAAGTAGATGTTCACGGGCAGCCAATTAAGATCATATGCTGGCATTATGCAAATGTATTCTCTTGCAAAGCATAAATAGTATAATAATATGTTAGACAACAAACTAGTATGTTAAGAGAGTGAATTTTCTGAACAAGTTCAAGGCCAAAACTATAGAGCCCCTAAGAGGATATAGTGGTGAAACAGTATTAATATAATCATAAAACTTGCAAAAGTCTTGCATTTCCCCCAAAAACTTTGCGTTCTCTCCCAAAAGCATTGAAATATAGCATTTCCTTCCACCTCATAATATTCCCATGACTAATTTTGTGTTTTCACACAAACTATTTGCAATTGAATGCAAAGTATCTCAGAGGAACGCAGACTTTTTTAGGGGGACGCAGAAGCAAACACAAGCAGTGAAATTTAATTTGACCTCCCATCTCATTTTTCCCGCCATCCCCATGCATGACCCTTTAGGGGCTCCGTACATAAGTCCCCAGAGTTAAATAAACACCCAAATGCATAAAAAAAAAAAAAAACCTGATACAGATTATGGTAATTCTCTGTCTTAAACTATTCCTGGAATGTTCCACAGCTTTTACTTCCACACACCACAATGCACAGCGATTCTGTTGGTGAGAGTGACGGGAAATAAAGCAATTACATATATTCCTCTAGACGCCACAGTGTACAAAGCTTTCTGTCTGCTCTCTATATACTTCCAGCTTGAGCGTATACAAGAAAACTGCTTAGCATAGTGCGGATGCCAAAATGATTACTACAGCAAGCAACCATTGTAGAACTGCCTGAACACAGGATCTGATTCGATCATCAGTAAATAACAGTGTGGACAATCCTAAATATCACATTAGAAAACAAATTGTCATCGCCTGCATTGCAAACATAGTCGTTCCTCTCAATCAAATATCTGAAGGATTTGTAAATCCTCCATCAAACGTGGCATCATAGAACATTCAATCGAAAAGCTAGTATTAAAATCATAAGATGTCAGATGCTCAATATTTTAAATGAGATTACACTTGAAAAGAGAACAGATTTTATTCAAAGTTCCAATTGATTTTGCTATGAGACTGCTTATTACACATGGATGCAGAAGGAGCTGACATTTGGAGATTTTTTTCTTTTTTTTCCACCCGTTTCTAGTGCGTTTTGCAGACCTGAACAACTCTGCTGGCATGTTGGACCTGGGATGTTATTTGAGATGGCAACAGATTCTTGGCTGCCTGGAAGAGACACTAATTACTTGCTTTGTATTGTAAAATGGTTGCCAACTGGATTGTGCTGATGGAGTGTGTATCTGGAAATGTTCTTCCCTTGTGGTTGTCTGCAGATACTCGCTGTGATTGGAATGCGGGTTGCATCAGATATAAAAGTGCGTAACGGTACTAAAAATCTGGAAACATGACACTGAAACTGATTTAAGGTGAAAAAAATAAATTATGTGTTACGACCCTTCTTTGGCTCTTTACTATCTAGGTACGTTAGAAGGGGAACATAAAACCAATTCAGTAACACCAATCACCGTTGATCACTAAATGAAATGAGAACGAGAGAGACACAACAAAATCAAGTAAAGATTGATTTAATTAAAGATAAAGTAATTCATATTTACATTGAGACAAAACAAAAACGGAGGGAACAAAAAGGGAAAACAGGATTGTGCCAAACAAACAAAATTAATATAATCCAAAAGGAACTAGCTAAACCATTTACCTCTAATCCTAAACTAAAGAGAAAATAAAGATCAAAGAAAAAGTCTTCAACGTCCGAGACGTCGTAACTAAACTACTCTAACTAATAACAAAAATACAGGGGGTGGCACAAATCCCTAACCTAGTGTATATATACAGAAATTTAGCTAAGTGTGTAAATGTATGTCACGTGACGGTCTTACCTATCCCCTCTCCTCCTTTCCGCTTAACCCAGCTTTGCAAAGCTGTTTAACTCTTTCATAGGTCACAAATAAGAAGTTTTTGGGGCAATCAAAAACAAGGCACAAGTTAGGCCTACATGACAATACATAAGCTACTTAACAAAACTAAATCAAGCAAACAGAAAACAACCACATCATAATACAGAACCAAACAAAAAGTCTCTCTGCTCGCTCGCAGTAGCATGTTCCTTAAGTAAGGCTTCTCCAGGTGTCAAGCATCAGAATGATGAGGATCCCGCCTCACATGGCACACCCACTCAACTCATTACGAATGACTGACAGGCAAAACAGCCAATCAGCGATGCCTAAGAAAGCGAAAGAGAGAGAGAGACAAGAGACCAAAAGGAGAAACACAAAAACACACCAAAAACACTATAAACGTCCCTAAGGACGTAACAATGTAACAAGTTTATACAGCAGCAGTGCATTTAGACACACTGGAAAGTAATAAAAAAAATTGTTTTGTTAGAGCTTTATCCTTAGAATAGAGTCGGACCATTTAAAACCCTTTAAATATTAGTGAAATGCTAAATTGCTTGGTTGCTTTACTTTCCCATGAGGCCTCGGGTCAAAAGTTATGTCTGCAGTAACGTCACATTCATACGTTCATTCAAGTCAACATGGTGATGAGAAAAATATGAAATGGGAATATGAATTGTTTACATTCACAAAAGCATTGCAACACTTCCCACCTCCCATTATTTCCATCACCCGTTACATTTTGATATAAATATATTTAAATGCAAATTTTCTTCCTGTTTTATACTATAGTTTTTTTCAAATAGGTCTGTTGTTGTTGTTTTCTATTTATTCTTACAACCTAAAAAGCTGAGGCAAGAATCAAATCTCTCCAATACTTTTGGCAAGTTTGACTCATTTTAGAAAAACAGTTTTTAATCATGAGCGAGTTTTAGCTTGGCAACTTTTAAAGTATCTTCCTCTACACTGCTTGTTGCCAGGTTGAAGCAGTGATCCTTTGAACCTGCAGTTGTGGGATGTTATCCAAAAAAAAAAAAAAAAAAAAAAAACCGGCCTCTGGCAGGGGAAGAGTAATGTGTCGGGGCACGTCTGATGTGTTGGCACTGTGTAACAGACCCTGGATCTGTCCTGTCCTCTGATATGTTTTCTGTAGGCAGGTCACAGTGACACGTTGTGGTCTGTGTGTCTGAAAACATTGACACATGACATGTCCATCTGCGGAACACCAAGTTGCCGCAGATGGTGATATTCAAGACATAATGTTTATACAGAAAATGCATTTATAGCGAGACATATTCATTTCAGTCACCAAAACTAGAATGTATATTTCTATAATTTTAGTTATGTATATACACACATTCAAAACTTTGCAGTTTTACAATTAATAAGTAACTAAATATTAATAAATGTATAATATGTGTGATATATATATATATATATATATATATGTTTGTGTGTGTGTGTGTGTGTTTGTGGAATAAACTACATATGTCTTCACACTTCATATGTGTGATATTATATGCGTTTTTATATGCAAATTGACAGACAGATCGCTTGTCACAGTCTGTATCAGGGATGACAACAGATTTTTGTCTCTCTGGAGGAGACAGTAATTACATGCTTTGTATTACAAAATGGCTGCCAACTGGATTTTGGAAAAGCAGCATTGGTCTCTCGTGGATGTTTTCTGCGACTGTGGTAGTCTAAAGATTTGTCCTTGGAGCAGAATAAATGTTTTTTTTTCAGATGACGAGTGCAGAAGCTTATGTGCATAATGGGCCTAAAAATAAAAAAATCCATGCTTTCAAAAAATAGATGCACAATAGACGCACTTAAGGATTTCCAGTATTTCCTCTCTCAGGACTAAGAATGAAATGGCTTAGAAGACTGTTTTGATGAATTTGAAAATAAAATTGCTAATGCCACTCACTCAGTGCTACAAATAAAGTAGCTGAGTGTGTCATGCAGTTTTGTACACACAGAGTTCAGATGTTTACGAGAGTGACAACTGCATTCTACAACCAAACATACTGACAACTAAATTTACACAGTTTGTGTACAGAACACCTGAACACCTAGTTGTTAATGCATTAATGCTTTTGGCAGGGACAACAAATAAAATGGGCAAAAATGTCCCCTGTACCAGTACAGCGGCTTGTTACTAGATAATTACCTTCAAAGGAGCGTATATCATTACGTTTTATTTTCGGGAATTTTTGCTTTACTTAAGTAGTCTTACTTAAACTCAGTTAGATTTCTGAAGCAAAAGCAATTTCTTTTAGAGCTCAAAAGCATGATGTACAGTTTTGCAGGTCATCATGACGTCTACATTTTTTGTCTGGTGAAAGAAACACATAAATTAAGATGAAAGCTAAAATATCAAATGTCATGGGTGTATTTTTACTGAGTAATCCACTATTGTGTGGAGGGGGGGGTCAAAATTACAATTTCACCTTAGATGTGGAGCCAAATTACAGTGGGGTAAAAATGACTTTGGAAAGATGGCAGCATCATTATTTTATTTCTACATAGAGATTGGAAGGTCTATTAATTAAATCTGTTGACTTTGACTAGCAGTCTTTGTTGCATTATATGCCAACGGTGACAGTTCAAAAATGGGAAAAAGCACTTATTTAATTATTTTGCACCAAGTTTGCATGCCTGTAACTCAAGAATGATTAAAGATACCTTAAAGGGATAGTTCACCCAAAAATGAAAATGCTGTCCTCATTTACTCACCCTCATGTTGTTCCAAACCTGTATGACTTTCTTTCTTCTGCTGAACACAAAAGAAGATATTCTGAAGAAAGTCGGTAACCAAACGACTGATGGACCCCATTGACTTCCATAGTAGGAAAAAAAGAAATACTATGGAAGTCAATGGGGACCAGCAACTGTTTAATTACCAACCTTCTTTAAAATATCTTCTTTTGTGTTCAGCAGAAGAAAGAAAGTCATACAGGTTTGGAACAACATGAGGGTGAGTAAATGATGACAGAATTTTCATTTTGGGGTGAACTATCCCTTTAACATTCTTTTAGATTCTAGTTCTTAATACACTTTTCTTTTGGTATCTTCATTTTAAAGGCCCTATATCATATTTTAGGTCAGAAAGCCTGATATGTATATAGATTCTTAATGTACGTATGATCTCTGATCTCTTGTCAGGGGTTATCCAAACTCATCAGACATTAGGAGAAAACCTAGTGCTGTTATTTTGGCAAAATTAGGTTAAAAAGTATTGAATAAAAGGGCGCCATTAATTGTGGCTAACGTATTGTCACACACACTGGTTGGACTTAGTTTTCTGTTTGCACCTTACCCCTGAGTTGTTGTCATGGTTGTTGATTTGATTGTCATTCTGTTCAGCTGTGCGCACCTCATTTTCATCAGTATTTAAGTTCATTAGTTTGTTGGGTTTTGATTATGTTAAGTGTGTGAATGGCTTTTGGATTTATGCCTTTGGATTTATTAAAGACTGCCTTTGATCTTTATCATTTTGTTTGTGTTGATCATCTACACAGCGTATTGTGACACGTATATTGGAGAAAAACATTTATTTAATAAAGAAAAAATGGAATCTTTTGAATAAAATATCAAAAGGATTAACAATGCAGATTTATTTTCTCAGGCTTCTTTGCTCATATTTACTAAGGATGCCAATAATTCTGACCTGGGGTGCGTTTCCCGAAAGCATCGTTAGCCAACTATGGTCGCAAGTTCCGTCGTTATCACAGCGTTATCATATATTACAGCGAGCTATATAGTTGTACGGGAAATGCACCCCAGGGCTGTACATCTTGGATGGCCTGAGGGCAGGGCCGTGGAAAGATGATTTAGGTTGGGGTGCTGTGTACACACTGTAAAAAAAAAAAAAAAAAAAAGCTGTAAAATTACAGCCAATTTCCAACAGTAAAATACTGTTATTTCAATAAACAGCTAAATCATGTAAATTTACAGCTAATGGTCATTAAATTAAGCACTTGCAGTACATTTACAGCATTTAACAGTAAGCCGGTTTGTTTGCCATGTCCACACTAATACGTTTTCGTTTGAAAACGTATACTTTTCTCTCCGTTTTGGCCTTCCGTCCACACTGAGACAGCGTTTTTATTAATGAAAACAAAGCTTTTTGAAAACGGCATTTTCACGTTGTAGTGTGGACTGTGAAACCGGTGGTATTTAGTCATGTGACGCATATTGTACCAACAGATATTCATGTTTATACCAGTACTGTGCCTGTTATGTGCTATTCACTTTCACACTGTTGCTAAAAATATTCTACATTGCACACTCTTCAAATCACAGTCCTGCAAAGATGACAGAATTTACTCACATTTGCTGTCCTGCGGCAATACAGTCATGAGAGCAGTTGCGTTTTAGACCAAACATGGTGACTGCGTGCGACCTGGACCGCATCAGTGAATGGTGAGATATTTTACTAAATAAAATTATCTTGTCAGAAGAATTGCGCGATAACTTCATTATTTATTTTTCCATCTGAATCATATCAGTGATCTTTTGTGGGGTTTTACCAACACTATCTCACGACCAATTCGTACGAATTTGTACGAATGATAAAAAGTTGGCTAATTCGTACGAATTCGTACGACCTCACTCGTACGAATTTGTACGATTTGTCTAAACCCACGTGATGGGTAGGTTTAGGGGCGGGGTCAGGGGTAGGTCATTCGTATGAATTCATACGAATTGGGCAATTCGTAAAATATGTACGATTTTGCAAAAAAGAATTAGCCACCTCTTAGAATTTGTATGTTTTCCCGTGAGATCAGGTTGGTTTTACGCATGCGCAGTAAGGTGAATTTAGCGTTTTCAGGCGTTTTTCAAAAGTTTTTCATCCACACTGAAACGTCCGAAAACGCCTGAAAACTCTGGTGTGGACGGAGAGCGTTTATAAATGAAAACGCCGTTTTCAAATGTATCCGAATTAATCCGAAGTTTTCATTTATTAAAACGCTGTCTAAGCTTGGACGGAAGGCCAAAACGGAGGGAAAATATAGGTTTTCAAACGAAACCGTATTAGTGTGGAGATGGCCCAAAACTCTTACCGTCTGCGTCTCCGTCTACTAAAGAAGAAAACTGTTCAAGGTAAGTTTATTTCTTTGTTGTTATTTTACCATGTTGCACTCAACTTGTAAAATTGCCTTTTTCAACTGCACTAACGTTACTTGCCGCAAATCGCGTGTTCAGAGCCGGACAGTACCGGAGTACATTTACTTGAGTACAGTACTTTAGTACAATTTTGAGGGATCTGTACTTTACTCGAGTATCATTTTTGGGGAGTACTCATGACTTTACTCAAGTACATTTGAGAGGCAAATATTGTACTCTTTACTCCGCTACATTTCTATCCATAACCGTGAGTACCCGTTACTTCTTCAAAAAAAAAGGAAAAAAGAAGAATCTCGGAAACCCTCAATTTGTTGTTTCCCTCTCAAACGTGATTGGATTGTGCAGGCGCCACTGATTGGGACAGCCTATCAGCAATCACCTTCAGCTTTCCGCCAAAGTCAACTACATGGTCAGATTTAGATAAGAGACAAAACCATGGACGAAACAATGGATGAAGACGCAGCAGGTCCATCCCGGGAATGTGCCAACCTGTGGCCCCACCTCGCCAGACTATTTCAATTTTCTGAACAAGTTAATGATAGTTTTCGCTTCAAGTGTTTGCTGTGTTTACCAATGTAAGCACTGTGGCAGTAGTAATGCAACATTTAGAAAATGTACTCTTGTACTCTTGATACTCAAGTACTTTTAAAAACAAGTACTTCAGTACTTTTACTTAAGTAGACATCTGACTGTAGTACTTTTACTTGTACTTGAATAAAATTTAGCAAGGGGTATCTGTACTTTTACTCAAGTAATAAAGCTGTGTACTCTGTCCGCCTCTGCGCGGGATGCAGGCATGAGGCATTTCACTAGTCCGTGTTCTCCATCAGATTATAACTCAAAGTTTGTTAGGTTTGGGAATAATTGACAACAGGCTGCTGTATTATTTTTGAAAAATAATGCACATCCGAGGTTGTAATGCAGCCACGACTCGAAGTGCAATTCAACGGCTCGTCGTCAGTTATTTCTCCTCGGTGTCGGTGACCACACCTCAATTGTTAAGATGTTGTATTTCAAGACATTTGTCAGGTTTTTGTCCCATTTCTTATTGTCGGATACCAAGCCTCAGTTGCTAATTCAAAACGTCATAACAGAGAAGTGCTTCAAGAACAGTGGCATCACTATGCAACTGAGAAATGGTAGGCTACACTTTTTAATTTTGAAACTATTGATGAAGTTTCCGTTTATGGTCTATGTGTGAGTGTGTGTCTGCACTATATCTGTGTGTGTATATATATATATATATATAGCCTATATGCTGGACTGCATAGCTTTCCAGCAGACTTGGAAAATAGGCGCCAGTGGTTGCATGCACTTGGCTTGGAAGACCGTGAGTTCCCGCCTAGAGCTGGAGTGTGCAACCTGAATTTTATGAGGGATTGCTTCTCCAATGCAATGGGGGTGGAAATGGGCTTCTCCAAACAGCTTGCGCTGAAATTTTTTTTCAAATAATGCAACAGCCCGTCGTCAATTATTCCCAAACCTAGCAAACCTAGAGATATAATCTGATGGAGAACACGGACTAGTGAAATGCCTCACCCGAGAATGGTCTATCTGGCTGCAACATGTGCATGCAACCACTGGTGCCTAATTTCCAAGTCTGCTGGAAAGCTATGCAGTCCAGCAGTGCTGTTGCAACTAGCAACACTACACCTACGTCCCATCCAAACCACTGCACTAAATACAGATAATGCTAATGCTAAAAATCTACGCTAACTTGAAGCTATCCTAACTGATGCAATACTATGCTACTAACTAACTATGCTTCTAACAATACTACACTAACAACTATGCTAATTAACTATAGGCTACACGAAATAATCTAAATAACTATATAAATGCCATGCTAACTAGATGCTAATATACGGTATCCTATTCGTTTTCAATACTCGCAATTCCAACTCCTGACTTGCAACAGTGGTTTTGGCGGAACAAGATGTTTTTATACCAGGGGCTGAGTCTATGGCTGAGCCTATGCCAAGGGTGTGGTGAGCTCGTACCAAGGGCGTGGTGAGCTGGTGCCAGCTTACGTCATGGGGAAACAACTTCCAATAGGAAAATTCAACTGCAGTAGCCATCGTTCAACTTGAAGAGGGCAACACTCAGGCATTTTTACACCATATATTGCAGAATTAAAACACTTTATACCCAAATGTCAAAAAAATTACTCGAATCAATGAACAGCACTAATAAAGCCCCAGTCTTACAGATCATTAACTAAAAAAAAATGTTTTAGGGTGTAGTTACCGTTAAATAAGAAACAATATTGAGTCTGTAAAACATGTCAAAACTCAACAAAGCACATCAAGCATAAAAAACATAATTCAACATATAAATAACTGTTACATGTGCATGTAGGTTGGCACATTTTTAATAGCCCAATTAAAGTGTTTATTACAAAGAAATGACTAAATGCAAACAATTAACAAATTCATGCATAGCACCCCTACTTCCTGCACCCCTGCCTGAGAAAATTTTTTGTGGCCTTTAAGTGCACTTCCTTTTTACAAGGGATCATGTATTTTCCCCCATTTGAGAGCAAGTTTTCCACAATCAGTTTAAACAATTTGATGGGCCTTTATCTTTAGTCTTTATCTTGTTTGCGTATTCCCATAATTCTTCTGATATGAGTTTGTCTTTCACTCTCTTCTTCAGGTCTCACATCTATAAAAAGGAGATATAGTCTGTTAACATCTCTCAGTTCTGTCATTCCAACTATTTCCTCATCTCCTTTTTTCCATCTTGTGTTTCTTTTTATTTTTTTATTCTGAATGAAATGTAAATGCGGTTTTCATATGAAAATGCAAAATGGGGGCCTCCGTATTTTGAAAGATTCATGATTTCCCAAATTAGTCTGGTTAATAATTCAGCATTTGTTTAAGCTGACTCCAGAAGGCAGGGAATGAGAGTCTGTTTGCTGTACTGGGTCGATCTGCTGAAATAGAGGCCTGGATGCCTCATTGCACTGACAGGCTGTTTTTGCAGGTTAAAAAAGCTTCAGTATAATGAACTAGCCAAGGGACTGGAAGTCTAAAGGGCTGACCTGACTTATTCAAGTATGGACGCGAATGTGAATGCACATGAACATGCACAAACCTACTTGCTCTACCTTTCTATGCCCTCCCATAATCCTCTCTCACCCAATAACTCTTTTTCCAGTGATTATCCTTTGAGAGCTAATTTTCACAGGCCAAAGGAAGTGGTAAAACTCTCCAGCCCGTTTACGTTCTTTAACTTTCAGTGAGAAGAATTTGGCCTAAAATGTATTCCTTCCTTTCATGCAAAATGTAGAGGATGAGGCATATTATCTGTCACACATGGTCCAAAAATACTTATAAATACTTTTTTGCTCCACAAATTTCTTGCGATCCCAACTCACAAAACAGAATTAAACTATACTTCAGGATTCTATAAACGTCATACGACATTTTTATCAACACATCAACACACATGACCCCTTCTGAAAAAGAAGTGCGCTTAATAGCGCCTACGTTGCCGTCTGGGTTACAGTAAGTACAATTTTAAAAAGTGCACTTTGTAATAATGTAACAATAAAAGTTTTAATTTAAAGGTTGTAACAATAAATGTAACAATACAAGTTTTACTTTAAAGTTCATTTTAAATCATTACGGTTTAATGTAATTATGTTATTAATAATAGTAATTAATGTAGTTATCATTTAATTGTGCTTTAGAAAAGTACAATTATTTTGATGTTGACTAAAATACAAAAGAACATGTAAAGTAATTGATTGTAATGTTAACTGTATAGGCCTAGTCTAGTTGATTTAAAGTTTATATATTTTAAATGAACTAAATTGCAACCACATCATTAAAAATTTGGGTTACACTTTTTTATTTTAAAGTACTCTTGTTATGGTGTAAATGTACATATAAGCACTGAGTAATAGTAATTAATAACATGTCCTTGGTATATAATTAGGTTTAGGGTTAGTTGCATGTAAATATGCATTATTTACTGTTATTACTATAGTAAGTACATGTAACCAGGGCCGTTTCTAGCCTTTTTGGCACCCTAGGCGGGATTCTAGCCCCCCCAACACTTTCAGGTCACGGCATCTATATATATCCGTGTCGGTGTCATCTTTGCCGCCTCATTTCAAATAAATCAATGTGAGTTTCTAACGTACACCAACGACTGTTCAGATATATATGAAAAATATATATAAAAAAAAAACCTCTTGGTGGGGCGGGGGCTCTCACTGGCGCCCCCCAGCTGTTTGCGCCCTAGGCGACCGCCTAGTTTGCCTATGCCTAGAAACGGCCCTGCATGTAACATATGTAACAAGGACACTGTAAAATAAAAGGTTACTAATTTGTCTAATTTGTCATTACAAATATTTAAATACTGTACACTGCAAGTCTCAATAACAATTATATTATATTTATAAAGTATGAAGTTTGCTTGTCAGTATATTTGTCAGTACTTTAACCATAATCCAAGGACAAAATATTTATAAAGATGTTCTTAAGTACTTAAATGGGTCAAAGAGATAAACTAATTACATTTAATATCAATGTAATAAACAGGCAGGTAAGTAAGTGTTATTGTTACATTATATTCAATTTGCATATAAGTGTATTCTTTAAAAGTCGCACAATTATTTGTAAGAGGTTTTCCATGGTGGTCCATTATTGTCATACAGTATTATCAAATAAATCACTCTTAAATGGCACATAAAAATTACATGTTATGTAACTGATTGCTTTGTATGTTGGTAAAACAGATTATTGACCAGAATAAACTGTAAAGTGAACCAGACTTTATGTTAGTCATATTTCGCTACCACCACTGGCAAAAACCCGGTAATAGATGATTAGGAGCTATATTAACTCTCAGTGACCGGTCATGACTGGCCCAACATCCATTTCTCTCTATCTACACTTAAACCCTGAAAAACAACACTTATCACCAGGCTGAGCCATAAAAGCTTGTCTTGTTCAACACAAGTAGGTCTTCGGAGTTTGCTAAAGTGTTAACATATCAGTCTTCCCTATAGTGAGCAGATAGTTGCTCTCAGAGACAACTCTTTGGGAAATGGATAGCCACATTGAGCTCCAGGTCAATGTTGTAGAAAGAGATTGGAATTATTTTACTGTTTAGGACCAACAGAAACTGCCTCGTTCAGGGTCAAAAAGACAGAGGAATTTATTTTGTACATCCAGTTTAAAGGACAGTGTTTTCGTAGGAAAATGGCTAAGCATTGGCATAGACCCATTTAAATCAATCAAAGGACTTTGTGTCTGTACATGCTGTGTTAGTGTTGATTATTTCCCATATTCCTCCAAGTTATCGTCATTGATTACGGCTGATTGAACATGATCAATACAGCCATTTTGAACAATGAGTCTAGAGCACTGATGTGAATCTGTGGGAGAGGAGATGAAGAAAAAGAAGGAGAAGTTTAGGCATCTACTTCACTTTAAAGTACAAACACTTACCTGCAATTCTCAACATCACTTACAAGATGTATATATCTTTGTAGTCAAGACCAGCTCATGAACGAGTCAGAGTCCAGGCAGAGACCTGAGTAGGTTGAGTCTGAATCAAAACTGAGACCAGAAGAGGGTTGAGTCAGAGTCAAGATCAAGTCCAATTGCTATGCTTCCGAGTCCATGAACATATGGTCTTGGACTTGGACCCAGGACCAATCTTGAGCACACTGGTCTTAAAGCTGTGGCTCTCGACTTGTTTTGCTTCATGATCAATATTTTATATTCAACATTAGGTGGTAATAATATAATATAATATAATATAATATAATATAATATAATATAATATAATATAATATAATATAATATAATATAATATAATATAATATAATATAATATAATATAATATAATATAATATTGTTTGATTGAACATATGATGATAATGATGATGATGTCAACAACAAAATAATGTTTTTTTTTCTCCTAACTATACCTATTTATTTTTCTATACTAACAATGCATGTTTAATTGCATGTATATACAGACCCTTTCCAAAAAAAATGGAATATCATGGAAAAGTTTATTTATTTCCATAATTCCATTCAAAACGTTAAACTTCCATAGATTCAGGGCCCACAACTTAAACGATTTCGAGTATTTAGTTGTTTATTTGTACATAATTTGGGCTTCCAGCTCATAAAACCCACGAAAACAGGATTTCAAAAAATTAGAATATTACATGAAATCAACGTTATTGTAACACAGTAATTGCACAGTGATACCATGGTCACTGAACCAGGTTTTGGTTATTTTAGCAGTGTGGGCAGGTGCAAATCCTGCTGGAAAATGAAGTCAGCATCTCCATAAAGCTTGTCTGCTGAAGGAAGCATGAAGTGTTCTGAAAATGTCCTGGTAGACGGCTGCGTTGAGTGGACAGCACAGTGGACCAACACCAGCCGATGACATGGCTCCCCAAACCAACACAGACTGTGGAAACTTCACACTGGACTTCAAGCATCTTGGACTGTGTGCCTCTCCATTCTTCCTCCAGACTCTGGGACCTTGGTTTCCAAATGAGATGCAAAATTTGCTCTCATCAGAAAAGAGGACTTTGGTCCACTGTGCTTTATTAAATCCAGAGTCAACGCAGCCGTCTACCAGGACATCCTGTTGAAATCCTGTTTTCGTGGGTTTTATGAGCTGGAAGCCCAAATTATGTACAAATAAACAACTAAATACTTGAAATCGTATAAGTTGTGGGCCCTGAATCTATAATCTATGGAAGTGTAACGTTTTGAATGGAATTATGGAAATAAATAAACTTTTCCATGATATTCAAATTTTTTGGAAAGAGTCTGTATATAAACGTTATAACGTTTTTTTTTTTTTTTTTTTTTTGTCTATATTATAAATGCTTGTCAGTACATTCGGCAGCATTCTTTAAATATATTTCAATGACAATAGAACTTATAAAATTGCATACGTCCTATCACCGCTGACAAAATGGGCTTTCACTAGATCTTGGCTGCTATACAGTAGAAAGGGGAAATGTTTTTGAAAAAAACAGAAAAAAAGGCTGTTGCCTTCCCTTTTTGCCAAATAGGTAAGAAAACTTCAACACCCACAATGCACTGGGCATGTTGCTGTTCAAGGCCACTCCCACCAGTCTGCTATAGATACGCTTGACCAGAGTCAAATACCACCTTGATTTGGTAGAAAATACTTCTTAGCAAACTTTTAGTCATAATGGTGTTGTCTTGTTTTGTTTCCGGGTGCAGGAATTCAAAAAGTAAACGCTTCAAAGAGTGAGTTACTTTTGGTTTCCAGTGTAGGATCTAGCGTGTAGGATCTGCAAAGAAACGCAACAGGAAAACTTCCATATTTGTAGCCAACATTTCAAACTGGATGACCACGAACACCATGTTTTTGGCCAAATGGAAGAGAAAAACTGAAATAAACTGCCATTTTGTCATCCGTCAGACTTTTGCTGACAAATAAATGTGAATTTCTCTCTTCAGGTAACACGGGGGAATTAGTAAACGTTGTTCATTTACATATACTACCAACATTGTAACAATACAAAGCGGGTTGAAAATCATCAAAGTTACCCTTTAAGTTCAACGAATTGCACTTAATAACATGTAGTTACATATCCGAACACATTACATTCAGTCTTTTTTAGATAAATGTATTAATGAAAATTATGGAAGACTGGATTAATCAATTACAATTCATTCATTGTTGTTTAAACAAACATGCAATAGGCCCACTACTTCAGATTTTGACCAGAAGGCCGATATTATGATCCAGTATGATTATGCTGTTTACCTTCTGGAACACATTTTGCTTATGATCACTTATTAGATTTGCGAACAAAACAAATGTATTGACTCAGTCTCTATATTTAACTAATGCATTTGAAATGTGCCCTGATCTATTTATTATGTGTTTTATTGTGAGAGAAGGTATTTTGGAGCCGACAAATTCAGAAGAACAGATAAAACGACACAAATGCATCATCTGTCCTAGAATCCCGACATAAAACAGTTGGAACAGAAAACGTGTTAATTGAACAATTAATTATTTATTTTATTAAAACTTAAAATGAGTAAGACTTTCAAAACATACCTTGGTGATAGAAATTGCAGCAATAAAGGCTTAACTTCAAAGCTTTACTTTCCTAATTCAGTTCTCCAATTATCTTTTCACAATGTGCTTGCAGAAAGAGGGGTGTGTGCATCAACAAAACGGCGGCATAGACAAAGGAAGATATATATATATATACAGTATATATATATATATTCATTTGTCTATGCCGCCGTTTGTTTATTGACCCCCATTTGTGGTTTTATTTTATAGACAGACTGAGAAATACACAGAGATAAAATGTCTCAGTTTTATAGATATATATATGTTTCTCTTTCGCTTTCACCAGCCACACTAAACAAAACTGAGACATTTCATCTGATCCATCCAAACCGCCATCCCTCATCATGTTAAGTATGTGTGTGTTTCTATATGTCACAAACCCCATCACACATTAAGATTTCAGTAGATAATCTGGTCTCGAACCATTAACATTTCATCAGACAACATGGAAGAGAAATTATAGAGAAGCTTTCATGAAAAATTAATGACCATTGGCAGGTGTATTTCTCAGTCTGTCTATAAAATAAAACTATAAATGAGGGTCAAGCCTTTGTTATCGCTTTTAAATGTTTCAGACACCTGAAGCGGTCTGGAATGAATTCATTAAAATGGATAAACTCTCAAAAATAGATGAGACGTTTTACCATGACAAGATTGTATAAATTTAAAGATTTCTGCTCTTATGAGAACGGTCTCGATTGCCTTAAATTCCTCATGCATGTCTAAGCAGCACAATTTCACTGCCACTTCATATAACCACTAACACTTACATTACATTTACTATTATGTTCTTGGCAAATGCTGTTTACCCAAATTGACTTAGAAAGTGCCCATTACCAGAAAATGTAGATAACAGTGCATATCAAATGTTAAATGCAAATTACACAATAGAGACGTATATGGAATACCCGATTCTGATTGGTCAGTCACATCTTGTTCATCATCACATTTTGTGGTCAGATACATATGTACAGTATAACATACCTTTTCCGTAATCTATGTATCATCACATCTGACATTTGAAGAATGTATAAATGAAGTTTCGCCCACATTATTGTCAATGAATAGTTCTGTCATGAAACTCTACATGGCACTCTACAAGCTGATTGGTTCCTGTTGCATCTGCAGCCAATGAGCTTGCTGCTCAACATTTAAAATAGTTGGTCAGTGGTTGCTGTAGCAGTTTGCTACATGCTCTGAAAAATCCTCTGAAACCCTCCACCATCCCCAGCTCCACCTGTGTAGATGTGCTGTGGGTAAATTCATATTTGCTGTTTGTACAGCTGCTGCTTATCATGTATGTATTGGAAGTAGCAAGTCTTTGTACTTGCTCTACAGCAGCAGCAAAAACAGCAGAGTAGCAGATCTATTTCACCAAGACCAAATAGATTAACATTGTCATTTCCATTACTATGCTAAACTCTTCAGAGAGTTGTCATGATACAACTGTTTATTTAACTTTACATGGCACTTTACGGTGTGTCATCTTTCATTTTAATGTACAACATTATCTGAGATGTCTCACAAGGAAAAATAAGGAGTTGCACACTGTTCAGTAGTGAATGTGAAGACTTTTTAAAGCTAATTTAAATTGTATTTTTTTATTGTTAATGCATCTGCAGAATGTTAATCTCCCGATTGTATTTCAAACCTAAAGCAACTTCAGACGCAGTGACATTTCCATTCCGTACTCATTTTGTTTTACATATTTATTCATTGACATTGTATTCAAATCAGATGAAGACCTTTAAATCCAAACACACATCTGCATCTGATCTTGTCGTATACATTTGGTGAACATTGAACTCCAACAAGAAGGATCACTTTGCCTTTTAAACCAGTAGTGAAAATCATATACAGTAGTACAAACATGCAAATATTACCATAGTTTACTCAGTACAATTTTCTTTAGAAATGCACTACCATTCAAAAGTTTGGGATCAGTAACCTTTAAATAAGTGTCTAACCAGGGTGTTTAGATTGATTTAAAAAATACAGTAAAATGGTACTAAAATTGTGAAATATTATTGCGATTTCAAATACCTGTTTTACATTTTAATATTTTCAAAAAAAAAATTTTTTTTCCTGTGATCAAATATTTTCAGTATCATTACTCCAGTCTTCAGTGTCACATGATCCTTCAGAAATCATTCAAATATTTGCTGCTCAATAAATATTTCTTGCATAACTGTGTTGTAAACAGTCGTGCTGCTTAATATTTCTGTGGGAACCATGATCGTTTATTTTTTTGGATTCTTTGAAGAATAGAAAGTTCAAAAGAATAGCATTTATTTGAAATATATATCTTTTGTAACATTAGAAATGTCTTTATTGTCACTTTTAAATCACTTTAATACATCTTTGCTATAAGTATTAAGTTCATTCTAAACTTCTAAACTTCTGAACAGCTGTATATTTTTTGTGCTGTATGCCCATGACTTGTTCTCATTTTGTTTCTATTGTATTTTTGCATAGCATAAAATATTTTTCTTTGTTTTGTCATCCCTGGGAAATCATTGCAAGTGAGGTCTGGTCTATTGATGAACTGTTAGTGTTAAGGATAAAACGGAGGTTTAAATAGGATAAAATATCTTTCTTCTCACATAGTAAAATGACTTCAGCTCAAATCAATATGTCATGCCCATTTACTATTTATTTGGGAAGCAGCCATGTAATATACAGGATAATGTACAGTCAGCAAAATAAACACCTACATAAACCCCTTATATGTAGTGCTGATACAGCTCTAGAGCTTTAAGTCACAATGTTCAGGTCACTGAATAAGTGTAAAGATGAGTTGAGTCAACACATCTAGTGTTTTCTCTGTTATGGAACATCTTGGGCGAAGGTTAAACCACCTCTCTGCTATTTCCACCAACACAGCCACCCACTAGCCAAACTGAATAGGAGTTTGAGGTTATCCTGTCCTTATGTCACCGGGAGCAAAGCACAAAAGAGCACTAAGAGTTTGAGTGATCGAGCGAGCGAGGTGAGAGGTTGTGTGCTGAAAGAATCAGGATAAAATATCAAGATCCTTTTTCAAAGTCTACAGGCGGACGGGAGACTTTGTTTTTTTCTTCTTCTTCTTTTTTTTTTTTTTTTTTTTGCACTGCACTTGCACCAGCAAAAACGATCACTTGGTTAACAGGGTCCAAAGCCTGAATTAATAATGCACTGAAATATATCCCATTGAAGTATAACCACCGCTTCAGTTCAACAAGGTCTATTACACAGCCCTGCAGCTTGAAAAAAGTCTGCTGAATTTGCACAAAAAAAAGGCATTGTATTACCTAATGCTGAGTTAAAAAATTTCAACAAAACTTTCCATCATATACAGTTTTTTCACTAAATAAGAATTAAGATTTGTCAAATAATGCAATTATTAGCTTTAATGCAATTATCAAAATTACAAAAGCAGGCATAAGTCAAAAGCTTTGTTGACATATTGTTCATATTTTCACTCTCCAAAAATAAAGGTTCTTTATTGGCATAGGTAGTTCCAGGAAGAACCTTTAATACATGGAAACTTTGGAAACTTTAGATTAATGATATATATATACAGACTCTTTCCAAAAAATTTGAATATCATGGAGACGTTTATTTATTTCCATAATTCCATTCAAAATGTTAAACTTCTATAGATTATAGATTCAGGGCCCACAACTTAAATGATTTCAAGTATTTAGTTGTTTATTTGTACATAATTTGGGCTTCCAGCTCATAAAATCCACGAAAACAGGATTTCAAAAAATTTGACTATTACATGAAATCACACAGTAATTACACAGTGATACCATGGTCATTGAACCAGGTTTTGGTTCTTTTGGCAGTGTGGGCAGGTGCAAATCCTGCTGGAAAATGAAGTCAGCATGAAGTGCTCTGAAAATGTCCTGGTAGACGGCTGCGTTGACTCTGGATTTAATAAAGCACGGTGGACCAAAGTCCTCTTTTCTGATGAGAGCAAATTTTGCATCTCATTTGGAAACCAAGGTCCCAGAGTCTGGAGGAAGAATGGAGAGGCACACAATCCAAGATGTTTGAAGTCCAGTGTGAAGTTTCCACAGTCTGTGTTGGTTTGGGGAGCCATGTCATCGGCTGGTGTTGGTCCACTGTGCTGTCCACTCAACGCAGCCGTCTACCAGGACATTTTCAGAGCACTTCGTGCTTCCTTCAGCAGACAAGCTTTATGGAGATGCTGACTTCATTTTCCAGCAGGATTTGCACCTGCCCACACTGCCAAAGAACCAAAACCTGGTTCAGTGACCATGGTATCACTGTGTAATTACTCTGTGATTTCATGTAATATTCACATTTTTTTAAATCCTGTTTTCGTGGGTTTTATGAGCTGGAAGCCCAAATTATGTACAAATAAACAACTAAATACTTGAAATCGTTTAAGTTGTGGGCCCTGAATCTATAATCTATGGAAGTTTAACGTTTTGAATGGAATTATGGACATAAATAAACTTTTCCATGATATTCACATTTTTTGGAAAGGGTCTGTATATATATATATATATATATATATATATATATATATATATATATATATATATATATTCACACTAAGAAAAAAAAAATATATTATTTTAAGGATTGTGTACTGAAAGGTTCTTTGGGGATCCCCAAATGGTTCTTCCATGGCATCGCTGCAAAAACAGCGTTTTGGGACCTTTGAAATTTACATAAACACAAGGTTATTATTATTATTATTTTAATGTTCTAAATTACAGTAAAACACCCACAGATGTGCACCCATGGCCAAAAGTATAGAGTGGTGCAGGGATGACGTCAAAACCCTGAAGACTAATTTGAATAATGTTTTTATTATTATTATTTATGAGTAAAATAAAGCCTGTGGTGAACATAACGCAAATTTTGAAACAGTTATATTTATTTTTGAGAACATATGTTTCTTACAAGTAACTAGATAGTTTGGGATGTGAGAGTGTGCAGTTTACATTGTAGAACAAAACGTCAAAGTATTGTCAAATTATTCTTACCACAGCTTTCTGTTTATAGGTTTTCATGCAGAGTGATCAGAAGCATTTTAAATAATTGCAAAAAGCGTTATTGGCCAAAAATAAGCCGCTACAAGTTACATAACTAATTAGCACCTCCCTAGTTGATGACGTCACAATGCTCTTCTTCTACTTCACTTTCCTTATTTTTTTTAAGCTTTACTATCGCCACCTAGTGATAAGGCATGCAGATAGTTTTACATAATCATAAGACAATGGAAAAACAATGGACAACTCTGGATGCAGACAGACCCTTCTCCAAAATGACCAGCTGACATAATTTCACTAATCATATCATCAGCACATGGAAAAGTGTGAACAAATATTAGTCAAGTAAAATCACTGTATCATTCTGATTGGATTATAAGAGTAGACTGATTGCTATAAAAGGAGGGAAGAAGTGCTTCCATCATTGTGTTCTTGTGTTATCAATGGTTACCTGCAAAGAAAGACATGCAGCCATCATCACTTTGCATCAAAATGGCCTCACATGCAAGGAAATTGCTGCAAAGAATATTGCACCTGGAAGAGCAATTTATTGGCTCACCAAAATCTTCAAGGAGAAAGGTTCAACAGCAGGGAAGAAAGCTGAAAGACATCCCAGAGTGTCCAGCAAGTGCCAGGACCACCTCCTCCTGAGGAGTCAGCTACAGAATTGGTTCTCCACCAGTGCAGATCTTGCTCAATATTGGCACCAGGTGTGTGTGAGTACATGAAGCCAAGACGTTTGGACAACGGCCTGGTGTCAGGAAGGTCAGCAAAGAAGCCACTTCTCTCCAAGAAAAACATCAAGGACAGAATCAAATTCTACAAGAAGTATAAGGATTGGACAACAGAGGACAGGTACAAAGTTATTTTCTCTGATGAAGCCATCTTCTGACCGTTTGGGACATCTGGGGAATCAATTGTCTGGAGAAGAAAAGGTGAACGCTACCATGAGTCCTGTGTCGTGCCAAAAGTGAGACCATCCATATGTGGGATTGCTTTTCATTCAAGAGAGTGGGATCTCTCACAATTCTGCCCAAAAACACTTAAGACAAAACTTCTCCAAACTACCCAGGAGAAATTTGTTGATGATCCATACATTATCCAGAATGATGGAGCACCATGTAACAAGGAAAGGGTGATAAGGAAGTGACTCGTGCATCCTTACATTGACATTTTGAATCTGTGGCCAGGCAACTCCCTAATATCTCAATCCATTAATCCCTGAAAACCTGTGTTCAATCATTAAAAGGTAAGTGGACAAGCAGAAGCCTATACAGAACAACTCCGAGGACTAATAAGGCAAGAATGGATCGCCAATAGTAGGGATTTGGCCTAGAAGCTGATTTCCAGCATTCCATAGCGAGTTGCAGAGGTTATAAAGAAGAAGGGTCAACACTGTAAATATTGACTCTCTGCATACAGTATATTACATGTTTTTGCCAATATTTGCATTTTCCTCTGTCATAATTCTAACGTTGAAAACAGGATTAAGCATAGAATAATGTCATATGTGAAAATCGTCTGAGAATTGAACAAAGATAAGAAGACAGAGATAAGAAGATATAGATAAGAAATATGTCTTTGTGGCAGTTTTTCTGGTTATTAAGGGTTAACACATAATTATTTTCCCTACAAATGGCAGTCAAAAGCAAAAATGCACAACACTGGTTTTAGAATCAGCACCCCAAAATTAGTAAGAAACAGTATTGGATTTCATTCAGCAGAGATGAAGCAGAGTGGTATTATATGTGTGACTTCTTAAAAGTAGAAGAACATTGTGTTTTTTACCAGCATTTAAATACCATTTTGGTGCATATGATCATGATGTACTGTACCAGAAAAGTAGGGTCACAAAAAATGTGATTCTATAAATGTAATTGTATTTTTTGCAACACAACAAAAACCCAAAGTTGCAGACTTTTTGGATGAAGATATAGCATTGCCAGAGGCTGGATCAGGTCGGAAAGCAGCTATAGGTTCCACAATACCCGAGACTAAGGCTGGTTATTGCTTATTTGGATGGAAACAAAAACTGAACCCTGAGGGCTCTACAACACCCAAAGCTTAACAGAAAAATTGCCATCGAAACTGGATTTGGTACCATGGGATACGCTAAACTGTTGTTGCGTTACTCTGGGATCAGAGCAGGATCAGTGATTCTGTAGTTTCACAGATGCAGGTGTCCTCGGATGCGTGATGGGAGTGGAGATTCGGATGTCGAAGAAGCTGAATTGATGAGCAGAGCCAGTGAAGAGCACCTGCTGTTGCTGTCCGTGGTGCTGAATGAACGACAGTAGGGTTTAGAGGCCACCTCGTGTTTATCTCAGCTCTCATGGTTCAAGCAGCAGCAGGCAAAATCATCGACTGTGTTACCTCACGTCATGACCAACAGTCACACATCAATATATTAACATGTTGTAGAAGACATTCAAAATAATAATTCCAGAGGACTGTTCATTCATTTAATCATTATATATAAATTGTGCTACTTTTTAAATGTCTTACATTTAGATTTTTTTTCCACATGTCTCAGACACAGACTTTTAATTTTAAGAGATGAAAATCCATCATAAAATTATTAATTGTAACATTTTAAAATGATCTACACACTTAGGTTATAATAATGTTGTAAAACTATTATTTTCAGAAATATTTATAAATGTATTGTATAAAATGTATAAAAACGAACTATTGAATATAATGAAATGTTCAATTCAGTGTTTTTCAAAGAAGTCTCTTTGCTCATCAAGGCTGCATTTTATTGAAAAAAAAAAAAAAAATACAGTAAAAATATTATTTAAAATAATTAAAAATATCTGTTTATATTTAAACATTTTAAATTCAGCATCATTACTCCAGTCTTCAGTGTCACATGATCCTTCAGAAATCACTCCACTATGCTGATTTGCTGCTCTAGAAACATATTGAGATTATCATATTATTATTATCAATGTTGAAAATAGTTTAATAATTTTTGGAAACCATGATACTTTTTTTAAACATAATTATTTGATGAATAGGCCGTTTAAAAAATACGTTGTTGTTTTTTTGTAACAAGATAGAATTCATTAGTCACTTTTGATCAATTTAATGTGTCCTTTCTGAATAAAAATAAAAGATTAAAAATTAATTAAGGTAGATGTTTAAAAAAGTGTAAAATAAATAAAATGCCCATTCAGCCTTTATTTTTGTTGCACAACATTATTAGTGTTTTGAGATTATAACAACTTTAATGTATGATGTGTGACTCTATAAAATAAGATACTTGGTTATGGGTCTGAATATTATGTAGGCATATGATGCAGTACATACTGTACACTCTCTTGACTTTAATTGGAGTCTTTGAGAAGACAAAGGAAAGGAAGATAAAAAATAAATAAAAAACATCTAGTGTGAACAGTCGGTTGTGTAACAGCGGAGCCGATGATGCGCAGGCCTATAAATACAGACTGGCAGCAGCAGTGCATCGTGGGCCAGTGTTTCCCCTCAGCCCACTCGGCTTTGTTTATTCCCAACCGCTTGGCTTGTTATGCCTCTGCACTGCTTTGACATTGGCAGAGAAATCAGGAAACACAATGTACAGCGCCGACTCCCTCACGGACTTTGACCGATGCCTCCCTCACTGTTTGTGTGACTCCCTCATACCGGAAAACAAACGATCAATTTGCAATACACCGGCCGTTTCATTGGCAGATACAGTTACGAGGCTTTCCAGTATAGTAAGCCACTGAATAACAAATGTTTTCTCCCTGCAAGGTGATGCTATGATTAATGTAGCTGCCCTGTCCTGTAAATAATTTCACCTGGTAGCCTAGAGCTAGTGCAACCCGCAACACGTCCGCTGTCATTTGCGCTTAATATGAATTCAGCACAGCTCAGTTGTCAACCAATCCAATGCACTCCCAGCTAACTAGTTAAGATATCGCCTGGAGTAGTTGAAGGAGAAGATGCAAATGATAAAAACATATAATGTGAAAATAAGGCGAAAGAGACATGCAGAGTTGGGGCTTATCTAAATTGTTAGATAATGCATTCGAATGAGTTGCATGTATCTTGCCTTTCCGGCAAATTCTGCCATGCATTTTCTAAGCTTCTAATGAAACAATATATCACCTTCTCTACCCACGTTCCTCAGCCTGGGTGCAGGCTTGCTAACACTTCAGCTTTCATCTTCTAGACGTGGGAGATATTATTCATAAAGTGTAAAAATCAACTCTTCAGCGATTTACTGCAAGCCCACCAAGCGGAGAGCAAAAAAAAAAAAAAAAAAAGGAAGCCCCAGGGAGACTGTCACTAAGACCAGCCATATCACAACCATGTCAGAAAATCTATCTGGTTACTAACAAACTAAGAGATATGGAGCTCATCTAAAAAAATGAAAATGATGTCATCATTTACTCGCCCTCATGGTGTTTCAAACTCTAAGTTCTGTTGACCACAAAAGGAGATACAGTATTTAGCAGAATGTCCAAGCTGCTTTACATTTAAAGTAAATGGAGACTCCATTAGGGAAAGAATTGTAAGGAATTTGGTGATTCCGTTTCCTTAAGATTCCAGTTCCCTAATTATATGAGGAAAATATTTGTGGAAACCAAGGCCAATGTAATTTTGTTAAAGGGGTTATATAATGCCATTTTTGTACAAGCTAATATGATTCTTTAGGGTCTAAATTAAAAGTTTGTAATATACTTTAAATAAAAATTCTCATTAGTATTGTAAGAAAACACTAATTTTACCTGGTCAAAAACAGCTCTGTTTTCAGCACGCCATTTAAGTGCATGTGTCTTTAAATGATAATGAGCTTTGCTCACCCCGCCCCTCTGTTCTGTGCGTACACCGTTTGTAACACAATAACACAATAACCATAACGCGTTGTTCATTTTAAACGTGGGATTATGAATTATATTGAGAACCTTTTTTCAGGAGCAGCTTCTTAGCAAAACCAGCTTTATAACGTTACTGACCCTCGTTTGTAAAGCAGTCTGGTGTGTGAAATGATTAACGCAAACATGAAAGCATTGACGTTGATCATGGGGAATATTCCTTTCGAAAACAAACTCAGCCACTGCGTTTTCAGCGGTTCGGATTTAGGAACATCAAAATGACTGCTGTGTTCCTTATTACACCCAAGAACAGAACACCACAATCGCTTAGACGCCATTCTGCTCATAGACAGTGCTCCAGCGTATCAACAATGACCGCGCCAGTCTGCGCGGACTATGATTGACAGCTCGCGAGCGAGCGAGGGCGTGTCTGTGTTGAAACGCTGCTGTCAATCAACAATCGTGGGAGGGGCGTCGATTTTGTGACGTCACAAAATCGAACGGCTTGATTTGAGACGGGGAAAACATATAAGAAGATTAAAAAAAAAACACATTTCAGTACAATCAACTTGTGAAAGTGCATGTACCATTATATGACCCCTTTAAAAAGGAACTACTTCTATAATAAACATTAAAGAATAAAAAAATGTGATTGCTTATTTTATTCAACCCTTTACCTTTTTTAAATGCTACTGACAAAACTCATAATGTGTACAAGCAGTCAATAACTACAAAGATTTAGGTTTCAAATGCTGTAAGTACAACATAACACAGCATTTGTGATTTACAAACAAACTGGTTCATTAGAGTCATTAGCAGTCATCACTGGACGTGCTATTTGTTTTTTATTTGCTAAAAAGAACTGGACTGCATTTCCCAAAGATATTGTAAATAGACTGTTGAAACCATTAGAACCAATGGTCTCTTCGATCTGTTTGCACTTACAAGGCTTTTGGGAAACGCTCATTCATCAGCTTGGAATTCAAATGTAATGCTCTGATTGTGATTCACTAGATACACTATTCACTAATAGTGTGACGATGCATGAAGTCACTTTCACACCAAGTAGCTTTCTGTTGGAAAATGTGGCGATTTCGCAGAACCACCTTGAACACAAGCACAATCTGCATCGGAACATTTTGGCCCTCACATGAAACTCCTGATCGCACAGATTCCTACTGGAATGACTGTGTTTTGCAGCAATTTAATTCAGGGACCACTTCTAGAGTATTGTAGTTTGGAGGTCAGTGCTTATCGGTGGAAGCATGCAAATGTGAGAATGTTAATGGAAACGCATGGAATGGCATGAACATTTGGTATTTTTAATTTTACATTTAAAAAAAATGGAAAATAAATTATCCTGCCTTCCCTACAGCTAAACTTCTCTTGCGTTGCCCAAAATCATACGGATTTGGAACAACGAGTTCATGATGACAGGATTTTCATTTTTGACGTGAACTATTCCTTTAAGCACTGCAAGTTTGGATTTAATAGATTTTAGATCATCTTTTTGCCTCTGTCTACTGACATTTCAAGGATGCAAGGTAAATTTGATGCATTTAAGTAGCAAATCATCTGGAAGCTCGTGGGGAAACCGTTTGATTTGAACGCTGTACGACTGTATCGACTGGTGAAATGACTATGGTGGAAAGCACACAGGTAAAGGTGGCCCAGGAGATGTTTACGCAAGCTGAATGTACCTTTCATTAACAGCACAGCAATGTTTATTTATACTTTCGCCATTTCTGCTATGCCCAACGGGCTGCTGGAGTGTCCTGTGATGATGAGCTAGTGTAATCACTGAGCCCAGCCAGTGATTTATAGCTTACAGCACAGAACCTAAAAACAGATGCTCTTTAGAGCACTTGATTTCTACAAGTTTACAAGCCCTGTAAAGCACTGCGGTAAGTGAAGGTCTGGCATTACTAGGGGCTTCAGCAGAATTCTGTATTTACGCAGGACCACTGAACTGTGATTGGAAACTCACAGGTAGGCTATTTATCACACATTCACAAGGGATTTTATGCCCCTGCTCCAACAGGGTGTAAATGCTGGCCTATAATGTTATAATGTTTTCAATAGCATAACAATCTCGAGATTGTGTTTTTAACCCTTGTGTTATGTTGGAATTCTGTGCACTCCCCTTATGGTTCGGGTCAAATTGACCCTAATTGGATTCAATACAATTCCTCAAAAATCACACTATGAAAAACAACAAAGATTCAGGTACAAACTGTAAACTTTTAATATCAACATTTGTCAAATATTCCAAAAAATATATATCTGAAGATAAGATTTAATGAAAATGTTTTTTAACCATTTTTTAAAACTGTTTTGTTTTGACAAAATTTGAATACATTATATTTATATATATTTGAATATAATTTTTTTTTTTTTTTTTTTTTTTTTAGAACATCATAACTGAACAATTAATCAATTAATCTGAGCTCAATTTTCCTGCTGTCTATGTCGAAGTCTCAAGATATTTCAGATATCTTGAATATATAAATGAGAGCTTATTTTACTATCTGTGTCTGTCAAAGATTTTCATTTGTAATTTGCAGTTATTTCTGAACACCATGATTTAGCTTTTTCAAGTGTGTTTGGTTTGGGTTAGACTAGAGCACTTTTAGATACACTTACACTTTAGAACTGGAATTGATGCCCTGACATACATAAAATATATGTTTTTATTTTGTGTCTGTACAGTTGCTTTTGAATAGCTGCCTATGATGGTAAAATTGACCTGCGAACATCACAAACGTAATAGTAATTTTGTTTGTATATGTAAAAAAAAAAAAAAAAAAAACACCAGCATGTTGAAACTTTGCATGCATGTTCATGATGATAAATGCGAAAAAGTCAAAAAAAAAAAAAAAAAAGTAATATTATTTCAGGTAGCTTGAAAAAATAAATGATAGGTAATTTTTACCATCTGTGGCTGACAAAATATTTTTTTCTGTATTGAAATAAGTGTGGAAAACCTCATTTTTTAGCTTCATAAGGTAGTAAAAAAAAAAAAAAGTATAACCAAGAAATGTTATTATTTTGGGTCCGTACAGTTGCCTTAGAGCGTTAAAATATGCGGGTCAAATTGACCCGCGAACATCACAAACGTGACAGTAATTTTGTTTGTATATGTCAAAAAACAGCAGCATGTTGAAACTTTGCATGCATGTTCATGATGATAAATGAGAAAAAGTCACAAAATATCAAGAAAAAAAAAAACATAGGTTAACCAGTATTTCTAGCAACTATAAAATCTAAACGGGTCAAATTGACCCGCAACATAACACAAGGGTTAATGGAAATCTTTTTTTTATGCAAAAAATAAAAGGAAGTTCATCAAATAAATACTAATACTTTTGATATTTTGCATAGCTATTCCGGAAAAGTTTAGTTTGTTATTGATCTTTTAAAGGTGCATTGTGTAATATTTTGCAGATCTGTTGACATAAATGCAATATCATTGTCAGGTTTAGAGAAGACTCAAACAGGTGAGTAAATAAAACAAGGTTTATTGAGAACAGAAGCACGGAACCAGCAGATGTAATGGGGAGTAGGTCATGCAAACTTGAGGTGAAGATAGACCTTAGCTGAATAGTAATATGAATGTCTTTGCAGGTGGAGTGGAAACCAGAGTGGAGAACGGATGATGAAGATGATCAACAGAGAAGGCAGATGGCAGATCGGAATGAAGGATGAGGATGAGGATCTCAGGTTGGTAGATCAGGTAAGTAACAGGTAGTGAGTCTTGTGCTCCGAAAGGTGAACACCTGAAGGGTATGAAGGTGAAGGGTAGTATTTAAAGGGAGTGAATGATGAGGTGATGAGGTGCAGGTGTGGTAAATCAGTATTCTGGGGAGAGTGAATGGGCGGAGTGTGCAGATCTGGTGGATCCCTGACAATCATATACATAAACTATTGTTTCAGTGGTGTATAAAGACCTTGTATAATGAACCGTTATGTTTTTATTGCCTTTTATATCTACATACTGTACACCGCGAGCCATTTTGTGCCGCCATGTTTCTACAGTAGCCCTAAATGGACAAACTGCTCTATAGACCGCGTTTCATCACTATCTTGTTCTTCGTGCAAAGAAGCTAGCTAAAGTCAGTGAATAAAACACTGACACAATGATTACAATAATATTCGCAATAACATATCGTTTTACTGAAACATCATTTCTTAATTTATTTTTGTAAAGAAACCTTGTTGCTCAATGGCTACTCTCTGCTGTCTCAGATGATGACATATTTTCCTGTCGGCCACCATAACTTCTGTTGGTTGCAGTTCACAACCTCACCACTAGAATGTCCACACTTCACCTTTAATTTGCTTTTGTAATTTTTCTGAATTTTGACTCCTCAAACATGTAGCCAATCAGCATTAGGGGGCGTGAGACGGTGGAGGAGAGAGAACAAGCAAGAGGGAGATTTACAGAAAGACTGTAGAAAGAGAGATGGCTGAGAGACATTACAAAAGAGAAAAGCTCATAAGAATCAGGAAATTATGATCAGGAAAGAGCTATAGGACCCGTGTTATTATTAGAAAAGCTTTCCAGCGCTGAAGAGAAGCGGGAAGGCCTGATTCCACTTTGATTCTGAGGCCCCATCCACACTACTGCGTTTTAGTTTAGAAACGGAGAATTAAAACGAATACGATCTCCGTCCACACCAGCGTTTTAGCTGCGTATTAGAATTGATCTCCGTCCACATTAAAACGACTGAAAACGCGGATCACGTGACCATTCACCAACACTGGGCATGGGCGTGCCGGTGTAAACACATCTTCATTCATAAAATTATCCCACCATGCGCTGGTTCTTCCCGGGTTAACCCAAAACCGACGCTCCATGTACGGTCGATACCGCCGCTGCACACAGGAATTGTCACAGATCGCTCGAATAATAGCTTGCCTCCGGCACATGTAGGCAGTTATAGCATTGTAAAATGCAGAATTTACTTGCACAACAGCTGCTAGCAAAGATATACGCCATGACTGATGACACCCAATCATAGAGCCGAGCGTGAGCCTCTACTACTGTACGTCATCGTTTCTAAAGTCCTGCGTTTTGACCCGTCCACACTAAAACGCCCTCCGGAGATTCAAAACGAAAAACGGGTCGGCAGCGTTTCTAAACTTCTCCATTTTGGGTCTCCGTTTTTGCCATTTTAGTCTGGACGG
The DNA here is from genome assembly GCF_951802725.1 of Rutilus rutilus. Taxonomy (NCBI): domain Eukaryota; kingdom Metazoa; phylum Chordata; class Actinopteri; order Cypriniformes; family Leuciscidae; genus Rutilus; species Rutilus rutilus. The sequence continues at coordinate 13,647,558 of NC_140223.1, forward strand.
GAGGTGCAAACGTAGCAAAAGGTCTCCGTTTTTAACCGAAAACGCAGTAGTGTGGATGGGGCCTGAGTCTGCTCTGAGTCAAGACCGACTCAGAGCAGGGCGATTAGGATTGGAGGGTGAGCTTTGGAGGCGGAGCAATGAAGAGAGGGGTGTGTGTTTGTTTGGGTTGATTTCAAATATCAACAATGTTCAGCAAAGACTTTGAGAAATAATATACTGCGTATTTAACATTTTAAATAATTATGCTTTAATAATGTTTTAATATGATTTAAATAAGTACACTTACTGTATCTTTGTGTTGACTTACATACTGTACTAAAGTAAAGTGCTTGATTATAATTTTACATGCTGTAAGTATATTTTTATAATCTTTATCATTGCAAATGTTTAAATAGAAAGGGCAGTTATGTATTTAGTTTGCCAATAAATGCTTGGCAGTACACTTCAACCATATTTCACAAAAAAACGTGTGAAATTACATGTAAAGATGTACTTAAATCCTACTTATTGAGTCAAAAACACTCTAATGTTCAGCTAGCATCTAATATAAATATATTTTTCGCTTAATTGTTAATAACATACAATCAAGTGTCTGAAAACATTACATTCAGTTTGTACTCTAGTATAGTCTTTTAAAGTATATTAATTCCATAATAAGTACTCTTTATAAAAGTATGCTACGTGTACTTCTTTTTCGCAAGGGTTTTTTGAAACTGCTTCAGTCTTTATGTGTCTAAGAGCTACCAATCATTATATTCACAGTAAATCACGAACCAATTTAAGCTATTTTGCTAATCATTTGACCCATTCAAAAAAAAAAACGTATTCATGAAGTTATTCATTTAATCAGGCGTCACTAGTTCAGTTTCTAAACAGCCCAATACACACAACTTGTTTGGTGAAACATTGTCATGAAAAATATAACATAACGGGATTATGATCATCTACATAATGAATGTATCCGTTTCCAAAAACCAGAGCACGCAATGCTGCTCTTCTTTTCTATAGCTTCTTTTGATAATATAGTCAATACAGTTTTTTTTTTTTTTTTTTTTTTTGAGAATCTGTATGCCTTAGAAATGATTCAAAATGCATGTTTTCTATATTTTACTCACTGTATTGTGATGTGTACTCACATGAGGCTCATTTGTACCCTGGGATTAAAACGAGAAGCTTAATCACACAAATCAGCAGAACTGTGTTCTCTGGAATAGTCTTTGTAGAATAAGAGGATTTGTGTTGCAGTTCAGCTCTGGATGATAGAGATTGTTTATGGTGACGGAGACACACTCATAATCCCATTAAAACGAACCACAGGGCAGATCTCAGCTCTGTTTGTCACATTCATCGCGGCCGTTTGCGCACTAAACTTACAGTCGTATCGTTTAACATGTAGCGGGAAGTGAACAGGTTGCTGGTATGAGAAGTTGGACTAGTTTGTGTGTCATAATGTATAAGTATTAAACTAACTGTGGGGGTATTTTCTGCAAGTAACACATATAGGTTTCCTTGTGGATGGGCTAAGTGTTTTTCTCAGCAAGAGGCATAAATAAAGCTGAGTAAATAAGATCTCCAGTGAATTACTGTGTAAAAGGGGAAAAGGTTTTGATGGAAGATGGTATATGGAGAAATTCACAGAACCACATGATTAAAGCAGCATCTCCAAAAGACCAGATCCCACACCACTCTATAATTTTCCAGAACTATATTAGAGTAATATATCATGTTTCCTTATTCCTTTTTTAGACCTGGAACATTTTTTTAAAGGAATAGTTCACCTCAAGTTTCCATGCTTCAAAACAGATGCTATAAAGTTTCATAAAAGTGGTCATTATGACTTGTGCACTGTATTTCTTTATAAATTAAAAAAAAAACGGACTAGTTGATGGACTAGATCTACTCCGGTGGAGCGAACGCTGGCGCTGTTAGCAGCCGCTGCTCTGAGGAACTTTGAACGATTGAACGTTTTTAACGTTTCTAGTTTTTAGATTACCTTTTTAGTTCACTGTGTTTTATTCACCTGCCTGGACTGCATAAATTTTTTTTGTACGTCTGTACACGATTTTGGATTCACCGAGATTCACTGAGATTCACCTGCTACCTGAGACTGTTGCCGGCACTGCTGGATTCCTGCTCACCTGTCAATTTGGTTCGAGGCTGCCGGACTTCTCTTCTATCCTCCTTCAGCTGCGGCAATGATGATCGTCAAACTGTCTATCTGGATTTCAATTGTGTGGATTGTCCTCTGCTCAATCTTCCATCCTGTGTATCCGCTTTATCACTACTCGGCAGCGGAATTGTTGCAGCTACGCGTGCACTTTGGCGAGCCTCCGTCTGCTTTAAACCTACATCAGGATATTGCTTTTACACCACGCCGTAAATATGTTCATCGTGGATCTCGCCGGAGTTTTAAGGTTGTCTCTCCAAGTGGAATTTCTTCCATTTGGTCTAAGAAACCTCGTCCTCCAAGGAAACATGTTCGGACTATCGATCACAGTGTCTTAGTCAAGCCAACAAAGACGATCACCTCTATCAACGGTAAGAACGATCTTTCATTTGGACTATGGAATATTCGATCAATCTCTAATAAAGGTCCTTTCGTGAATGATCTGCTGCTTGATCGTAAGTTCGACTTTCTTTGTCTTACTGAGACTTGGCAAAAAAGTAATGACTTTTACCATTTGAATCATTCTGTTCCTCCTGGATATACTTTTATCTGTAAATCACGCACTGTTGGTCGGGGCGGGGGGCTTGCAGTACTATATAAGGAAAAATGGAAAGTTACAACTCTTCCTGAAACTGATTATACTTCCTTTGAATCTGTTGCTTTGCAAATCAATGGATTCATACCAACTATCATAGCTATTGTATACAGGCCTCCGAAGGCCAATTCTGTATTCCAACAGGAATTTTCAACATTTTTAACTTCTCTTTGTTCATTGTCTCCAAACGTGGTTTTGGTTGGTGATTTTAATATCCATGTGGATAATACTGAAAATTCATGTTCTAGAGAGTTTTTATCATGCCTAGATAGTTTTGGACTACAGCAATTTATCAATGTCCCAACTCATTCAAAAGGTCATACTCTTGATTTGGTCTGCTGTTCAGGGGTGTTTCCTGGAAATTGCACTACTTCTGACTTATCATTGTCAGACCACTTGCTGGTGTCTTTCAATGTCTCTTTATCTGTGTTTAAGCCTAATCTGAGTCGTACAATCACATTTCGTAATATTAAGAACATTGATCCCTCAATTCTTGGGGAATGTTTGTCCACACTTCCCTACAAAGACCATTCTGGGAATCTTGATGATTTAATCAAGCAATACAATGACAATCTTCAAATGATCCTTGACACTTGTGCCCCACTGAAAACCAGGAATGTTTCGTTTGTCAACTCTGCACCCTGGTTTACATCGGATCTTCGCCTGCTAAAAGTCAAGGGGCGTCGTTTAGAACGATTGTATTCCAAGACTGGACTTGTAGTTCATAAAGATTTGTATGCTGATCACATGCAAGTTTATAAGACTGCACTTTCCACAGCGAAATCAGATTATTATGCAGGTTTAATTGGATCTGGTGTAGGAAACCAAAAATCTCTATTCTCTGTGGTTAACACTATTTTAAAGCCACCTGAATGTTCTAACTGGCATATAAACTCCACAGAATTGTGTGAAGCATTTATGCTCTTTTTTAATAAGAAAATTGAACACATCCACCAGCAATTGGTTTCACCAAACCCTGATCGGAACAAAACTCATTCTAGCTTTGCGCCATCTCCCTTATTTTCATTTTCTGCTTTTAAAATTCCAACAGTTGGGGACATTTGTTCCATTGTACAAAAATCTAAATCTGTCACATGTCAACTGGATCCATTACCGACTCACTTGGTTCAAGCTGGTTTATCATTTCTTTCCTCTTTAATCACTGATATTATGCATACATCACTTCTTACTGGTACTGTCCCTACTGCACTTAAAACTGCTGTTATAACACCTATTCTTAAGAAACCTGGGACTGACACAAAGAATTTAGCTAATTTTCGACCTATTTCAAATCTGCCGTTTTTGTCAAAAATTCTGGAAAAAATTGTTGCTCTTCAGCTTCGCGAACATCTCTCTTGCAATAGTTTATATGAGCAGTTACAATCAGGGTTTCGTGCTTTCCACAGTGTTGAAACTGCACTTGTAAAGATTTCTAATGATCTATTACTAGCGGCTGATGCTGGTCTTCTATCAATACTTGTACTACTTGACCTTAGTGCAGCGTTTGACACCATTTCACATCCCATACTTCTGAGCAGGCTGGAATCTATTGGAATTACTGGTATGGCTTTAAGCTGGTTTCGTTCTTATCTCACAGATCGCATTCAATTTGTACAACTTAAACAGTTTAAATCAAAACCCACTTATGTTGTCACTGGTGTTCCCCAGGGCTCTGTTTTAGGACCTCTTCTGTTTATTATTTATCTTTTACCTATTGGCAGCATTTTTAGGAAATATGATATCCATTTTCATTGTTATGCCGACGACACCCAACTTTACCTGTCTTCTAAACCTTCTTCAAAGTTTCCCTCTTCTGCTCTTGGTGAGTGCTTAAGTGAATTAAAAAATTGGTTTTCAAGTAATTTTCTAAAATTGAACAGCAGTAAAACAGAAATTCTTCTTGTTGGTTCAAAAAATACATTAAGTAAGTCGAATATCTCTTCTGTGGAAATAGATAACTGTTCTGTTCCTCTGTCGAATCAGGTCAAAAGTTTGGGTGTCATTTTTGACACAACTCTGTCTTTTGAATCTCACATTAATAGAGTTACCCGTTCTGCATTCTTCCATATTCGCAATATAAATCGTCTGCGCCCGGTCCTTTCACTCAAGAGTACTGCTACGCTTGTGCATGCTCTTGTAACATCAAGAATAGACTATTGTAATGCTTTGTTTTATGGGCTTCCCTCCAAATCTCTTCATAAATTACAGTTGGTACAAAACGCTGCAGCTCGAGTCATTACCAAAACTTCCACCTTTGAACACATTTCTCCTGTTTTACAGATGTTGCATTGGCTTCCAGTTAAATTCCGTGTGAATTTTAAAATTTTACTTTTAACTTACAAAGCACTTAATAACTTGGCTCCTTCATATCTTCAAGATCTTCTTCATATACATACTCCTTCCCGCACTCTAAGATCTGCTTCTGCACTTTCACTTGTTCTGCCACGCACTCGGACAACTTCTATGGGTTCACGAGCTTTTGGCTATGCTGCTCCCCATTTATGGAACTCTCTTCCAGTAGAAGTTCGCAACAGTTCTAGTCTCTCAGTTTTTAAATCTCGTCTTAAAACGTATCTGTTTAGGCAGGCTTTTATGTGATTTAATGTTTTTGCTGTACTGGTTTGATTGTTTAATGTCTTTTTTATGAATTTTGTAAGGTGTCCTTGAGTGCCATGAAAGGCGCCTCTAAATAAAATGTATTATTATTATTATTATTATTATTTCAAGTAAATGATAGGTGTGGGTGAGAAATATATCAAAATGTAAGTCATTATTCAGTGACTTCATAGGAGATTTAGCGATGAAAAAAAAATACATAGTTCAGTCATGAAACTCTAACATAGCTCTGATTGGTTCATCTAACACTATGGCATTAGCCAACCAGACACTTGGATCCACGTAACCATGTTTGTTCCCTTGCCTGCAATATTGCGCAATTATGAAAAGTTCTGTTTACCCCTCCTCCTCCCCAGCACCACCTGTAGAGATCTGCCACGGGGGTTTAATATATTCTTGCAGGACCATGTACTTTATGTATGTTATTTAACTATGCTAAAGAAATTCTTATATTTGCTCAGCAGTAGCATAGCAGATGTCGTCTACCATAATCAAGCATATACGTTCCATGCCCCATGCCAATAAATGCTGGTTAAATAATTCACTTCAAGAGTTGTAATGATGAAAACTGGTTCAAAATGCTTATTTTACTAGTTCAACTGATCTGGATTGACAGCTCAATGTTATAATTTCATATAATATATTAATTTTGTCTGTTTCTCACACAAAACTATCTAATGGCTTCATAGGAATTAGAATATTGTACACAAATTGCATGGAGTACAGGTTTTTGGTGCTTTTGGGTCCTATTTAGTTTCAATTAACTGCTTGGAACAAGCTTGACATGTTTCACTTTTAGTGTAAACTATATGTATATGGTATATGGAACAAAAAACAGTGTGATCTTTTCAACATTTTGAGGTCATCTATTGTTTAATAATTCCCACAGACAACATGAACATGAAACACCAGAGATTGCCACTCCCTAAAAATCCATTTCCTATTATCTCACTCACAACAGTTGTGGCGTGACGATCACTTCAAATCCCATTTTGGTCCGACAGCTACAGCCAGCTCAATTTACGGTTTCACCCAGGCACGGTCAGAATAAAGCACCTCAGTAATCACAAGTTGCTGTAAAAATATAAAGATTTTTTTTTTTTTTTTTTTCTTCATAATGTTAGAACAGCAAAGAGTATTACATTGATAATAATTACTAAATTACTAAATAAATTACTAAAAACTGATTATAACAAAAGTTATAACAAGAAAAATTCAACTCAAGTTTATTTGTGCATTAGTTAGGCATGAATTAATGCATATTAGTGATACTGTATTGTAAATTGTTACCAGTAGTTGTTTTAGTTATAAATGTGTGTAACACGGTATATAAAATTAATGACACTGTTTTTTTTTAGAAATGTATCAAAGTAATTACAAAATTCTTAAAGGGATACTTCACTTCTGGAAAGATGAATGTGTATTTAAATTGGGTCATTTATGTAGTGGAAATGTGAAATTATTTTTGAATTTGGAGCCTTCTAGAATGAGAAAAGCCAGAAAATGTGTTTTTGGTGCATGTGGATGAAAGACAACAACTCCCAGAATGCACTTGCTTCGCTGCCCTAGGAGGCCACTCCCAAGCCACGCCTACCGGTTAGAGAGCGCAGTTTAAAGTCCAACTGAAATCAAAATTGACCCTATTTACTTTGTGAGTGCATATTACTAGTCTTGTGGTGAACAATTAATCCGTGCAAGTTAATACACAGAAAAAAATGGTTTGCCGTCGTAATCTTTAATCAAAGTCTGAAAAGTTACTTCCGGTCTGGAATGGCGTTCCTTCTCTGATGACGTAGGTTTGACGGCTTGGTTTGGGAAACGCTTAACCACTCCCCTCAAACCGTTAGTCTGTAATGAGCAGACTATTACTATGGAGAGGAGGAGCGCTAGAGTAAAACCCTGCCCTCTGTTCAATATTCCGTTTCACTGGGAAATACGTCACAACACTGGAGAAAAGTCGTTTGCAACTTCCGGTTCACGCGGACTTTAAAACAACAAAGCTAAGCTACTAGTGAGTGACAAGTCTGCCCGGGTTTTTGAGATCGCACAAAATGTCCGGCATTCGGCTTTTGCGTTCTACAGTCGCCATTCATCATGTTTACTGTGGCGAGCAGGATGAGGCTGAGGGGCGCGGGAGAACAGCACGAGGCCTGTGGCGTGATTATGAGCGACACCTGTGAGACGCACCGGTCACGTATCTCTCACGGAGGAGCGGGTATTTTCTTAGCAATGGTAAAACGCACATCAACCGATCACTTGTTATAGCGTTCATGTAAACACTACATTCAGATTCACCAATCGGAATGAATTCAGTTAGATTGAAACAAAAGGTGTGCATGTAAACAATGAATGGCGACCGCAGAAAGCAAAAGCTGAATCCCGGACATTTTGGACGATCTCGACGGCCGGACATGTCCGGGAAAAAGAGGATGTATGGTAACCCCTACTACTCAGCTTTCTCCACAGAATAAGAACCCGTTAGCTTAGCTTCCAAATAAACGATGGCTGACACTGTTTGTACATTCTGTGAGTGAGATCCCCCTATGGGCGGGTTGAAAGCATGCAGAACGAGCTCCTACTACTGGCTGTAGTCTTTAGCCTCTGGCCAAAAAATCCTCAGATGACGCAAAATTACGATTTTTGCGTCATCGGAGGATTTTTTCCAGACAAAAAATACATAAATTTCTCGTCTCAGGGGAATATGAGGGAGGAAAGCATGGTAATTCGAAAATACTACAGGTTTTCTACTGATACAAAGCTTAATGCTAAATCCTGAAGTATCCCTTTAACAATAAATAAATACAGCCTGAATATGAACATTATATTTTGTTAAAAGGTATTGTTATTTTATAAATGAGAATCAAACGACAATCACTTACTGGGAATTTATAGAAATGACATAAAACTCAACTATAAAATAAACTCATTAGGGGTAATTATAATTTTGGGGGAAATGTGCTCAATTACTAAACTTTCATTGTAACTCACATGTGTTTAGGTTTTTGTTCTCTGTTCATACTGTAATGTACTTAGCCCATGTTTATTATGGTTTTCATATCTTTTAATTAGAAAATTGCCATAGTCATGTTTCCTATTTTTGCCTTGTGATCCTGTCATGTGATCTTGTCATTTGGTCCCTTTATGGTGCGTAGACGCAAATTTCCATATTTACCAAATTTTTACTTGTAAAAAACATTCAATTCCTTGCAGATCTTGTAATTGACATCAATCTTGCGTTGATAATGTTGCCATGAAAATGCATAATTCCCAGTCCGAGGACGTGGTTTAGAATGTCACGTGTTGTTACGGTAATTACGAAATGGCGTGAATGCAGCACTATTAAATGTGTCATCTTCTCGTTGCTCTTGTTTCATCAGTTCTGTCTTGTTGTTGGTTCCTTGTTTCTAAACGTTGGACTTTTATTCATCTACATCTTTTGTTTTGTCCCATCACATATGGCTGTCACGTCACGTAATAAAAGAACAAACGAATCAGACCCGAAGCCTCGGGAGGTGAACTAATCATTTCTGTTTCCGGTACCGACGGCCTTAGCCTATCACGGTGATGAACGAACGACTCAGACCTGATGACTCAAGAGGTGAACTAATCATTTCTGTTTCCTGTACGGAATCTATAGGATATTGAACATGCATGGTCAACACAAAAAAAATAACTAATCACTCTCTAAGACAACTCGTTGTCGAGTCATATGAAAGATTTATTCAAAATGAACAAATGGTTCATGATCGACCCATCACTAGTGTGTCCACTACTAAAAATATTTAAGTTAAGATTACATGATCATTTTAAGTTAAATGTATGAATTAGCTTACTAATTGTAAGAATTTGTTTTGATGTAACTGATTACCTTTTGCTAACTTATTCAGGTTTACAGTCTATTATAAAGTATATATATATATTTTTTTATATTCTACAGTTAACAGATGTTAGAAGGCAGATATTGCAATCCACACAAGTTTTTTTTGTGTGTATAATTAGATCTCGCTAATCAACTTTAATGACTCACCATGCGAGATGTTTGAGAGTAATGCTCTCTGGAGCAAGAGTCCTATATAATCTAACATCAATTACCTATTTCAGTTAAATTAACCATCACAAAGGTGTAGCCACATGTCCAAAATGAGCAAACAATAAATCACGCTCTTAAAGAGACGCTCACCTCATCTGCCTGTCTGGGTTTCACTTCTAAACAGTTTGCATTTATTTTCCTCCAGAACAGGCCAGAACTGTTGTGTCCTGACACAAGATAGTGATTAACCTTGCAGGTCATTAAAAGTAACACAGCGTGAAGAATTTACAAAGTCTGGCCCATTAAGTGTGCTGGGTTTAGAAGTTTTTAAATTACCCTTTCATTCTTCTATTGGACTCCAGAGTGTAAGATCTGTAAATCTGTAATAGTAGATGAACTGGAACCAATACAATGCATCCAGGTCTCAGCTGTGTATAATACAACCTTTCTGACATTGGGAACTTCACTCGTCCCTAAATGAGAGACTGCTAGAGTCTCTCAAGACTTTGAGAAATAGTCTGGCTTTACAGCAAGGTCACTCTGAAAGAGGCAGACATTGCTCACAGTGACAGCACAGAATGGAGACAGCGCTAAAACACACTCATTTCACTAAAATCTGCCATTACAAACCTCCTCTCATTTCACAAATGATGGCTTCAAATAAATACTGAATGTGGCAATAAATTACTGTTATAACCAGGCATCTAATACAGCAGTAATTCTCAGCTCATTGGTATCACCCACAAATGGGTTGCAGGTCTGTTCTAAAGAAAAAAAAAGAAAAAAAATTATAAATGTTAATAATAATAAAAGTAAAATTAAATTGTAAATATAATACTAAATCTTAATGATTCATATTTGTTTGCCATTTCAAATTCAGTTACTACTACTACTAATAATAATAATAATACAAGTAAATAATTATAGAGTAAATAACTGCATTTTATTACTGTAATAATCTGAAAAATCAACTAAACTCATTAAAATGTGGAAAATGACATTAATTTAGCGAAAATCATACATTCCGATTTTTTTTTTATTATTATTATTATTGAACTGCATTCAGTTATGGAGATATTATATAATGGTTAAGACACATAATAATAATAATAATAATAATAATAATGACATTTAAAAAAAAAAATCTAAATGTGGTACAACACTTGTGGGTCTTTTTTTAGCATTTAATTATGGAAATTTTATATAAAGGTTACATAGTGCAAAGAAAATAAAAAAAGAATTAATGGAAATTTGAAAAATAATAGTTTAATCAAAAATGTGTTACAATACTTTCCAGTCTTTTTAATGACTAACTTATTGTGGATTTCCTTATTTTGTGTCCACAGACCTCAAAATGAGCGACTGTGCAATTATTTGTAAAGGTCATTATCTTTTCCTGAAAGGTTTTGTAAATTAAATAAGACACTTTCATTAATTCTTGGACAACGTGTTATCTGTGTTTGTGATAGTTTCTGTCATGTTTCCCCAAATCCTGTCCAACAATCTGGCAAAATAATTAAACGTTGAGTTCTCCTAAGACTAATTAAAGCTCAAAGAGGAAAGGTTAGACTGTTAAAATAAGAGCTTCCCTCAGCTTCCCGTAAGCGGAATGTTCACCGAAGACTTTGGGGCAGAACTGAGTCAGGTGGGTGTTGAAATACTTTGCGTTGTTTTTGACTTTCAATATAAAGCTTTAATAACATACGGTCATGGTTTCCATTTGACTGGCATAATTATTACTGCCTTGACACTTGGTTTAAAACATTTTTTTCACATTATATGTTTGGGTCTGAATCACAGTCCATGAATACCACTGGTGTGATCACTAGCGGCAGCTGTTTTATCACTAACTATGTGATTTCTCAGGAGAAGATGCCTGTTTCACTGTTATTGAAGTATTTGTCCCTTTGGATGTAACACCAAAACATGAAGAATAGTGCTTGTTTCTCTCTGCCGCAGATGCACTACAAGAGTTGTGAAGAATGTGAACTGTCTCCAAATGCAAATTATCTGGATACAAGCAGCTAATAAGTGTGACCGTGAGCATACAAAGAAATGATATCATTTATCATTAATTTCACATTAATGTTTTTAAAGACATTGTTATTTTGAGCAAAGTGGTTTTGCATTCCAAAAAGAATAAAAATAATAATAATAATAATAATTTTACATTTAATACATTTAAAATTGTATCAGTGCTGCAAATTCAGGCTGCATTTATGTGATCAAAAATGTATTAAAATTAAAAAAATATTGTAAAATATGATTGCATTTTAACTGAAGAGTTTTCTAAATATAAAATGTAATTTATTCTAGTGCTGGCAAAGCTGAATTTTCAGCAGCCATTGCAGATATTATTAATATGCTGATTTGGTGCTCAAAAAAATATTTCTTATTATTATCATCAAAGTTCCTTCTAAATGTTTCTGTGGAAACTGTGATACATTTCTTTTTTGGGGGGGGGATTATTCAGGATAGAAAGATGAAAAGAACAACATTTAATTTAAAAAAATTGAAATCTTTGTATATCAAAGTGAAAGTTATAGTGTGACTTTTAATCAATTTAATGGATGCTTGCTGAAAAATATATCTTTTTTTTATTTTATTTTTTTACTAACCACAAACCATATATACATGCTTATGTAGTTTATAGATTTGAACAAAATATTTATCTAATTTAACATTAAAAAAGCATCGTTTCAGTGCAAGATGTCTTTATAGACATATAAGACATAACATTGGGCAACAGGGCAATTAGTGGTTGTGTGTGTTGGCCCATCCTTCCCCTCATACTAGTTCAACCATAACCAGCGTATAGATCTCTCATCTCAGGGGCATCTTTCCATCCCCTCTCGGTCCAAACTGACAGGATTAACAGTGAGGCAGCAGGCTGCTGTTATTAATTGCTCTCCCTGAGGAGAAGAATCTCTAAACATTCAGTAAGCATTATATATTTTCACACTCCATCAGCCTGTGCCATTCTAGGAGTTTTATGGTTTTAGTATGTGCCGCTTCGCCTTTGCCAAAATGTCTTCTCTTTCCCAGGCCACGTGCCATGTGGTTTCACAGCAATAAACTGCATTAATGTCATTTTGATGTCACTCCACATAAGCCAGTGCTTAACAAAACTAGAAATGAACGCTTTTTATCTTAGTTCCTATTCATTTATTCACTCCATCCCACTATGATAAGACTTAATTCACAGTCACGGTAAAATGGAGCGTGGTCTCATTTGCAGAACTCACTAACTTTCAGAACGCTCCAGTATATCAAAGAAGAACAAACACTGTCTATTCAGCTTCTTTCGAGCTGGTTTAAAACACTGCAAAGGGAGTAATATCGTTTGCAATTCCTTCAACCCATTAATGGGTTTCCTGTCATAGCTTAGAGTGTCATGGTGAAAGAGAAAGAGAGAAACCGGCTCCATAATTACATTTGAAGTACCACATTTCAAGCTGTATTCAATTATGTGTCTGTCAGTTCAAAACTGCCGGCTCCGAAACTGTTATTACCGTAACTACATTTACTCACATAATAAATGAGGTGAGAGGTGTACTTTTTAGATAGAATAATTTCTGACCGGCTGGAAAAAGACGAAGGGCTCATTCAAGGATTATAATTTTGGCCATGGGCGTCCAAACACGTTAGCATACTGGACATATGCAATTGAAGTGACCCATTAGAATCAATGAAACTGTCCATCTAAGTGTTGCAAGTGTTGCACAACATTGTTGCTCATAATCATAGCCTTGTTGCGGTGCATATTTTCAGTGTCCAATAAGGGAGACATTGGCTCAGAATGACCTGAGACAATATTCCAGCAATTATTTTATTAAAAAGGAATAAATAAAATGGCTGTTTATTTGTCAGTCCAGTCCATTTCCTGTAGGCAATATTCCAGTTCAGGTAATCCAGCATACACATGTTAAAGCTTCATTTAGCAAGTATACTCAGTCAATATCTGTTACTGATACACATCTACTGATATGCGGAAGCAATTTTGCTTGGTGTATTAAAAGTTGTGTATGCTGGTGGTAGACCTGAACTCAGAATTGCCTACATCATATATACAGTATTTAGTCACGTACGCTCTCCATCTGCACATCTTCTACATTAGTCATCCAGTCAAAAACTACATTTCACAGCATCACCCCTGTTCATCACCTGCACTCACTCTGCCATCACCCACACCTGTTTCAATCCGTCGTCTTTCAGCTTGTGCTTTTCAGCACCTTGCACTTTTCAGCACCTTGCGCTGATAATTGTTAATTTGCACAGAATTCACCCACTTTGTCAATGTTAATTTTCTCTTTGCAACTACCATCAAATGTTCTTGGAAATGTCTTCATTATGTACGTAAAACATATGTTCTACATGAGGATGGGACTGAGTGGTTTTTCAATCTCCCTTCGAGCTGCATATCTTTTCTTCCATTATCTGTATACATTTTCTGCTTGAAAGAGCCCTCTTATCGTGCTAACATGCTCACTTAACTCGGGGTCTTATCCAAGGACTTACTGGCAGCTACTGTACACATTGTCACACACAGCAGAACTACCTTTGCATGATATTGACATAATGGCGGGTTGTGGATTTTTTAGAAGTGGCGTTAGTATGAGGGGGCTGGTCGTGAGGATAAACTGTTTCAGTTCCTGCTTAATTACAAGCTGATACATCCAAATTGCACCTTAAAGTAATCTAAGACCAACAGTAGGCCTACAGTACATACTTTACAAATGTAAAAGAGATACTCAACCTTAAATTGGATAAGTGCCCAATTATTTTACTATATTTTTTACATGAAGTGGGCTACGTTTCCCGAAACATTCTTAACGCTACGTCATTCTTAAGTTATACCTTAAACCGTACCTTATCGTTAATAAATGTTTCCCGTGTTTCCTAGTTAAGTATACCTTCTGTAAGTCATATGTTCGGAAAGTTGGTCTGGACCACTCTTAGCATCTTGTTAAAGGTGCTCTAAGCGATGTCAAGCATTTTTTAGGCCGAAACATTTTTTGTCACGTACAACAAACATCTCCTCACTATCCGCTAGCTGCCTGTCCCCTGAACACACTGTAAAAAAACGCGGTCTCTGTAGACAGCCCAGGCTCCACAAACGGCAACAAAAACAAACTGGCCCAGCCTGGACCACGAAACATAACAAACAGTGTTCCAGCCAATAACCGACAAGAATGATTTGGGGGTGGCGGTGGGGGTTGCAGGGTTAGTGCGCGTGCACATGAAGGGGGGTGTGGAGAGTGGAGGAGAGAGAAGCATGGAGAGAGAAGTTAGCTAGAGGAGAGATGTCCTAGACAACGACAAAGACTGACGTTAGAATTATATTCTCTTGAATTTTGATATGGCCGAAACACGACCAAAGAGTCCCGATGAACAAATAGCAAAGAAGAGGGAAAAGCAGAAGGAATGCGCGAAGTCCCGAATTTACATCGGAAAAGCCTTCAACTCGTTCATGACTGTTTCAGGAAGCACGGAAGGGAGGGGGAGGGGACGGGATGAGGAGGAGGGAGGGTCGAGCTAGCCTCCGTTTTGTTTGACAATACTTCGAACGTCAACAAGAAGTTACGTCACCCAACATCGATTAGAGCGCCTTTAACCTGTTAACAGGTGGCCACCACTGCAAAAAAAAATAAATAATAATAATAATTTACATCTCAGTCTACGAATATAATTCTGAAGTTAATACACCAGTGTTCAATTAGGCTAATTCAAGTATTTTCATGCACAGAATAAAATTGTAATTACACTAATTGTTGTTAGCTTTTTAATTATATTAACCAAATGTGCATCAGCTGGCAAACCATTAGGTAGTAAAGGCTTAGGAGTCCATTTAAAGGAAATGATTGTGAATGATTGCTCAAACTATGGCAGCGATACAGCGAATAGTTGTGCTAAATGAAAGACGACGCTGTCCGCGGAGCCTTTTTAAAGGCCAGTGAAAGCATACTGTCAGTTTAGTCCTATTCGGACGCTAATTGTTTCTCTTGGGTTTGTAGGCTATGGTATTTTAAACATTTACAGGGATTAGTCGTGATCTTATTGCCATCCGAATCCAGAATGTCAGTGTTTTTCTCCCACCACCCGCGTAAAAATCTCCGGCCAAATTCCCTTGGCTACTGTTTTTTAACACCAAGGTCGTCTGGTGATTTAACTGCCGTTCGAATCCACATCTCTAAGTTTACAAGAAGAGATCACTTCAAACTTCACCGTTTAAATCCTTTTTGATCACTGCCGAGCACCGTACGTACGATGTAAACTTTTATTAGGCTACTGAAGTGCTGGAAAGTATTTACAAGAACAATATTTCATCAGAGCTCCACCTCCAAAGAAAGCACGTAAACATTTGTAATGGGCCGTTATTGTAGCAACAATATATGATACAATTTTTAAATATGTAGGCTATGTTATAGTTTGGATTATTTTTTATAATATCCCATTAATCCTAATAAATGCAATTTCCACTATTTCTGAAGTGATTATTATATAAAGAACACCGCTTTCTCACATAACGCAGAAAAGCAGCCCCTGCACGAGTGAATAATTGATTCTCGAGCCATCGATATCAACATATTCAGCACCATCGCCACGGACAGCACCTGGTGACGTCGCACGTAAGAAGGTATATCTTAAGCAACTTCTTAAGGTATGGTTCGGGGAACACGCCTAGAAATGGTATATCTTTAGTTAAGTTATACCTTTAGAGTCTTCGTAGCGCGCTACGAGACGACGTTATCGGGAAATGCAGCCGTGGTCTTCTCATCCTACGTTCCATGGATTCTTCAAGTAAGGTGTCTCTCATCATGTGAATTAATTGTTTTTAAAGGTACACCATGTAACTTTTGGCCCTCTAGCGATTAAAAAAGAAAGTGGCATTCATTTTGCAGAAGAACATTGATTTGGTTGCGCTATGGCTGAATGAATATGGTTATCCTAATGCTCATAAAACATTCACTACTAGGCTTAAAGCGGGGCTCAGTAGTTTCGGGATTTCTTCGCTGTATTCTCGCTTTTTGCTCGCAGGTTTCTCTCTAGAGCTCCCCCCACAGCTTCGGAATAGATATTTGACAACACTGTTGTAAAAACTCGTTGGCGATTCTTAGACACCAGAGGCTAGCAGATCAACGACATCAAAGCAGATGGGACATTCTTTAAAACGTCTTCTTCATTCGAGTTCGAACAGCGTGAGGGAGCGCAATAATGACAGCATTTTAGCAGATTTCTTTTGGCCGTAAAGCAATTGTTTACATCGCGAGACTTGATATCACGTGATACTTCCGTGACGCGGCGGCCGGCGGCCCGCCGGCTCAAAGTTGCAAGTGCGGATTTTCCACTCACGGGCACCAGGGGGGTGCGAAATGACCACCATTCAACCCGAAATAAGTAATATAACCATTCCAATGACTCCAAAGCTGTTCAGTTAAGATAAAAAAGTTCACCTTTAAGAGATATAACCAGTTTAGATGGAAAGGATCTTAAGCTGACTAGCGGAAGACGTTACTGTAGCTTTACCCATTAATAGACAGTACTTCCTTGAAAATAATTTAGCTTAATTTAATTTAGCATTTAGCTGATGCTTTTACAGTGAAAGTCCCCTTGGAGTAACCTGAGGTTAGGTACAAACACACATAATCTAAATTATCATTACAATTTAGTGTCATGTTATACACAGAACATGAAGTGTGAAAAAGCATGCGTATCTAATTGTACCCTGTATCACATGCTGTCTAGAGGGGGAGTTAGCGTTGCATTCCAGGGTTAATGGATGTTCCATTGATCTAATTAGTCATTTAGCTAATGCTTTTAACTAAAGGTCCACTCAGTAATTTTGTGATAATTAGAAATAAAATAAATAACATTTTATTTCTATGAACATTTTGTCCACATAATGTAGGGTTTACCTGAAGGATTTATATGTGATTTAGTATTATATTCAGCACATCAAAATGAGTGAACTTTATTAAAGCACAATAAAAGATTATTAAACCAATGATTTAAAATGTCCATATTTGACATCGTTCCAAACTGCACTTTTTAAAAGTTAAAAGCACTTTAAAGTGTTGAGCAATATAGCCATGAAAGGGTACTCTCTTTAAGTAAACTTAAGTGGCCTTTTATTTCATTCATTATATTATATTATCTACAAGAACATTTATATATATATATATATATATATATATATATATATTGAAGTATACATTCAATACAATTAAGCACTTTTTTTTTTTTACAAGGGAAGCAAACCAAACAATATAATAAATGGAGTTCCCCAATCCTGTTCCCGGAGATCTAATTTCCTGCAAAGTTCAGCTCAAACCGTGATCCAACATAACTGAACCAGGTAATTCATATCTTCAGGTGCTCTTGATAATTACAGACTTGTGTGTTGGATCAGGGTTGGATCTGAACTCTGCAGGTAGATCTCCAGGAAAATGATTGGGCACCCCTGGCCTACACACACAACATAACAACAGAAGTTGAGTCAACAGTAATGTTCCAGATGATGGAATGGATCAGCATATGTGCTGGAATGGAATGGATATGTGCATATGGAATGGATCACAGCATGCTTATAAGCCAGGAAACTCCACTAACACTGCATTGGTACAAATGGTAGACCAGTGGCTAACTTTTATGGATGACAAAAAGCTTGTGGGTGCTGTGCTGCTGGATTTCACAGCAGCTTTTGATGTTATTGACCATGACATTTTACTGTCTAAGCTTAAGTGCTATGGGTTTTCACTTCAGTCTGTGTCCTTGATATGCAGTTATCTCTCTGGTAGAAGTCAGCAGGTATTTTTTTAATGGGAGCTTTTCTGATTGTAAACAGTTGTCATGTGGTATTCCTCAGGGCAGCTGTTTGGGTCCATTGTTGTTTTCTGTGTTTGTTAATGACCTGTCACATGCTGTTTCAAGAGCAGATGTCGTACTTTATGCAGATGATGCTACAATGTTTTATGCATCACCTAAAATAACTGACATAAGTTGCACCTTGCAGAATGAACTTGATGCCATTACAAATTGGGTGAAACTTAATAAATTAGCTCTCAATATATCTAAAACTAAATGTATAGTCTTTGGTACTAAACGTATGCTTTGCAAGCCTTGTAACTTAAATCTAATTATTGATACATCTGTGGTAGAGCAGGTGAGTCAGACTAAACTCTTGGGTGTGAAGCTGGATAGTCAGCTCTCTTGGGCTGATCAGATTGACCATATTGTGTCTAAAATGGCCAAAGGCATTGCTTTTTCCAGGAGATGTTCAGTATATTGTACACCCTTAGTTATGAAAACAGTTGTCCAGTCTTTAGTTCTGTCACATCTGGGGTACTGCCCAGTAATTTGGTCCAGTGCTGCACAGGGACATCTGAAAAAATTACAAATCGTTCAGAACAGAACTGCAAGAGTAGCCCTTGGTTGCTCTTTTCGCTCCAGTGTGGATAAAATGCATACCTGTTTGGGCTGGCTAAAGGTGGAGGACAAACTTAATATAAGTCTTCTCTGTTATATGCACAATGCTCTATTTAAAAACAATCCATAAATTGGTTTTTAGTGGGTATTGTCACGGACATGTTACGCGTCAGGTGAGCTCAGGTGTGTTAGTGGTTCCATCTGCAAGGTCCAATTGTATGACAAGAACAGTTTTAGTTAGATCATCATCTGCTTGGAACAAATTGGACTTAAGAACAAGGCATATATCCAACATATGTAATTTTAAGAAGACTCTAAAACAGATGACAATTAATAGTATTACATCAGTTAATTTGTGACTGTTATAGGTACTGACATTTTCAAATGCTGTATGTGCGTGAATGTGTATATGTGGATAAATGTATACATGTGATTATGTTATATGTTTGTTATATTTATGCATGTTATATTTGTGTATTTTAACTGTACACATGTTTCAGTACTTTTATGGGCCCCAGGAAGACTAGCAACCACATTGTGGAAGCTAATGGGGATCCAAATAAATAAACAAATAAACAAATATGTGCAATCCTCCTAGTTGATTAAACAGAGTAAGTATAAGTGAAAAATTAAATGTTTAAACAAGCACCTTGAGATTTTGTAAAAACAAAAACCCCTTAACAAAACCTCAGTGAGTGCGTCTTATTTCAGGCACCGTGACCCTGGAGTAACTTTAATGTGTCTTGGCCAAATGCACAACTGTGATGTTTCCACTGCGAGATTTGAATTTACAACCTTTAGCCATCAGCCACAAATCCATTATGCTTTACCCATTACAACAGCAACTCACAATGTAAAATGATATGCTAAAATGACGTCATTGAATCCTCAGTGGTGTTATTTCTGAAAGCTGCATGGACATAAAAAGGAAGAGCTTAGGACAGAAAACCCTCAATCCCACCTCTAATTTCCATGTTTCACATGTGTCCTGGAGCGCTACACATCACAGGCAGTGGGAGTTATCTTCTGAATATGCTGCAGAAATGCTGTTTACATTACAGAGAGGCTTCACTCAGTCGGACCTGAAGTCCCTGTTGAGTTCATTTTATTGTTTGACCTCATTCTTGGATTCTGAACGCTAATAGACTGGTGAGCTTTTTATGAGCCGTGCACTTTTGAGATGTTCATTTGCATTTCACTCCAGAAGAGAATTAGCTGCTGCATATGCGGAGTGCAGCGAGTTGGAAATTAATCACTCTAGCCTCTAACCATTACAGTAAAAGCTCAGCAATTTCCTTTTTTTGTTATTTTGACCCTCAATACTGCACAGAGTTTTTATCATTCAGTTGAAAAGTCAGCGTCTTGATGAGATAAGACTGAAGTCAATCAGTGATAGCCTGCACTTTCACTATGACTAATGCTACGTTTCAATCAACCCCAAAAGTCACAGTGTCCAAAATTCCTACTTCGAAAAAAGCATTAGAACGGCACTTGACAAAATGGTTTTCTGAAAATTTTCATTACAAATTCCATGTGAAATATCTGTTAAAACCAACGTGTAAAAACAGCAGACGGGCTGAATGAAAATGCAAATTCACTCTCTGACATTAGGTGGCGCTCATAGAGAAGCAGAAATACCTTGGTTACCGTGGTGCACAAAGTGCTGCGCAACTTTCCATTTCTGCTTGTAATAGTGAAGAAATTGAGTTTTGTATTCGCAACAACACCAAATACAAGAGTACAAAGACAAGATGTCTGGTTTCGGATTCTTACTCTGTTATTCACTGTCCTTTAGCAAAATTCTTGCCACCAAGTCATAGTTTTATATAACATCAATGACTGGGTACTGCATCACCAGCATGAATCTTACTGGTTGGTCAGAGTTTTTCGCAATGTGATGGAAAAGAGATTTCTCCATAAAAATGGACGATAAGCGAATGTTCGTGTTGGTCTGAATGGATGCGTTAACAGCCATTCAAAATTAAAATGTATGGTATGGCGTTCACACTTACCTTCGTCTTGGTTTGAACAGGCCGGTGATTGTATTTTCAAATTGGAAACTCATGCAAAATCTGATAGATGAGAGATGCCAATGGAACACTAAAGCTAATCCTAAACAAACTTTTACGCAGATAAAATACATGAATGAGTCCTAGATAACATGCTAATAAAACTTTAGCAAACATTTGGTCAGACTTTCAAATGTAAAACTCATGTGGAAATCTGATTTTGCCAAGATGAGGGTGTACAATGTCACGTGAACAGTGACAGACATGAAGCGCTAATGCTAATGCTAATCATTCACTTCTACGCAAATGAATATCATCAATGAGTCAGTGTTCCTATGTAACATGCTAATAAAATGTGTTTAGCAAACTTTTGCAGATGTAGGTTTGTAAATTAGACACAGTAAATAATCCT
Source organism: Rutilus rutilus (assembly GCF_951802725.1). NCBI lineage: Eukaryota > Metazoa > Chordata > Actinopteri > Cypriniformes > Leuciscidae > Rutilus > Rutilus rutilus. The sequence goes on from NC_140223.1 coordinate 13,668,813, forward strand.
TCCTGTTGATAATTGTACACCTAATAGCATTACCCAACATTGTTTATCCAAAGATATTTGTACTACTTTATTAGCATTTAAACACCTGAAAAGCTAATGGTAGTATTGCCATTTTGTTTTCTTGTTCAACGTATTTGTAGCATCACGCAAAGGAACGGCTTTATGGAGATTGGAGATGCAATGTTTAGCAGAAGCAGACAGTTTTCTTGTCAAAATACAATGCCATCTTATTTTTTCACAAACAATATATCCCATTCAGCTGCAGTAACTACCAACAATAATACAGTGGCCTGGTGACCTCGAGCGATAGAATCACCATCAGCGTGAATAGACATAAGAGGAAAGGACGGGAAGCAATGTGGCATCAAAAACAAAAAAACTGAGATTTCTTGAGGGGAAACTATTCACAGCATGGTGTTGTAGTCCACTGCAGTATATAGATTGGTTTTCAGGATAGACATCGAGGAAAGCAAGGTGAAAGAGCGAGATATATAGAAAGTGGGTGAAGACCGGTGTTTCTCTGTGCGACCGTGCCCCAGGGGGGTTTTCACCGACCACAGTGAAGGAAATCCAATAATCAGCCCACTCTGAGTTAGGCACGCCGTCGCCCATCAAAGCTGATCTCAGTCTAACAACTCCTTCATGGCGAAGACTGGTACATCAGACATCCACACAGCTGGCTTTACCTCAAAACATGACGTCTCAAAGGAATCTCTTCTCCTTCTTAATGAAAAAGAAGATTCTTTCAATCCAAAAATCCCAGATCAGTTTTGATCAGAATCTGTGTTTGACTAGCCAAGTCGAGGACAGATGCTCAAATCTGATGGACAGAAGACTAGATGAGACGAGATTATAGATGCTTTAGGAAGCTTTGAGGTATCTTAGCACAAGTGTGCTACATACATGATCTTTGCAGTTAAATATGAAATAATAACGGGTGCAAAAATGATTAGAAAGTGCACATTTGTACATGTCTAGTGGCACATTAAAGTTAACCAAAAACAATTAAATAAAAATAAAAACTTTCAATAGATTTTCAATAGATGACTAAGGCTGTACTCTCTACTGGCTTACAGTATATACAGTATGGATGGATGTGAATTAAAATTCTGTTTCGATAAGTAGATTTTTTTTATGTTATGACTAATACTTGATGAATGGCCAATATTACAATTCCATCATATCTAGTTTACATAATTTAAATATGAAACACTAAAAACTAAAATCAGTCATTTTAAATGCTACAAGTAAATTTTAGGCATCACACAACTATAATGAACAGTATGTATAAAAAAAAAAAAAAACATATATATATATATATATATACAGTACCAGTCAAAAGTTTGGAAACACTACTATTTTTAATGCTTTTGAAAGAAGTCTCTTATGCTCATCAAGCCTGCAGTAAAAAAAAAAAAAAAAAAAAAAAAACAGTAATATTATGAAATATTATTACAATTTAAAATAATGGTTCTCTTTTTTAATATACTTTAAAATGTAATTTATTTTTGTGATGCAAAGCTGAATTTTCATCAGCAAGTACTCCAGTCTTTGGTGTCTTATGATCCTTCAGAAATCATTCTAATATGCTGATTTATGATCAATGTTGGAAACAGTTGTGCTGCTTAATATTTTTTTTATAACCTGAGATACTTTTTTCAGGATTATTTGATGAATAAAAAGAAGAACTGTATTTATTTAGAATAGAAATCTTTTGTAACAATATACACTACCGTTCAAAAATTTGGGAACAATAATATTTTTTTTTTAAAGAAATTAGTACTTTAATTCAACAAAAATGTGTTAAATTGATAAAAGGTGATGGTAACGATTTATATTGTTAGAAATGTTTTTATTTTGAATAAATGCTGTTTTTATGAATAAATGCTGTTAATGTTTTACTCATCAATGAATCCTGAAAAAAGTATTCCAAAAAAATATATTAAACAGCACAACTGTTTCCATCATTGATAATAACTGAGTATCAAATTATCATATTAGAATGATTTCTGAAGGACCATAAGACACCAAAGACTGGAGTACTTGCTGATGAAAATTCAGCTTTGCATCACAAAAATAAATTACATTTTAAAGTATATTAAAAAAGAGAACCATTATTTTAAATTGTAATAATATTTCATAATATTACTGTTTTTTTTTTTTTTTTTTTTTTTTTTAACTGCAGGCTTGATGAGCATAAGAGACTTCTTGCAAAAGCATTAAAAATAGTAGTGTTTCCAAACTTTTGACTGGTACTGTATATATATATATATTTATTTTTATTATTATTATTATTATATATATTTTTTTATTATTATTATTATTTTATTTTTATTTGAAAGATTAGAAGATTACATTTAAATTATTAGTTTCAAGATTTACTTATAAAAAAAAAAAAAAAAAAAAAAAATCTATATTAACTGACTATTGATAAAAAGTTTGGAGTAGGTAAGATTGATTAATGTTTTAAAGAAGTCTCTGATGATCACCAAGAGTGGATTTATTTGATCAAAAATGAAAACAGTAATATTATTGTGAAATAGTGGTATCATTTAAAATGTTAAATGTTTTCTTTTCTTTCTTTCAAAGTTTTCTTTCAAACGTAATTTATTCCTGTAATGCAAAGCTGAATTTTCAGCATCATTAGTCCAGTCTTCAGTCACATGATCCTTCAGAAAACATAATATGTTTTTCTGGGTGTAAAAAAAAAAAAAACATTTCTAATTATTAGCAATATCAAAAAAGCATGATACTAAAATAAAACTTGCAAATTTGTTGACCACATGCATTCAGAATTCATCTTTGAATGATCTATAATAACACATCTGACACCTGGAAATATAAAACCAAAAACGTGTAAAAAAAAAAAAAAAGAGCCATGTCATACAGTAGGCAACCCTATGCCAAAGAGGGGGAAAAATAGCTATTAATAATGATGGTGGAACCTTTCACGGCCTCAGAAACTCATTGCCTCTCTTTCCTGCCACCCTGCTGTGTGCGCTGCTTATTCCTAAAGCAATCTGTGCCTCTCCATGCAGCAGCCTAATCTCAGCCTGACAGAACCCCACAGACCACCTTCACATGCCCTCAATGTGTCTTCCCGAAAATACAGCTGTTTAGTCCCCTCCCAGAGTTCCACAGTCTCACTGGAATAATTACTGGCCCAAAGGTACAGCGCTCTTCTGTTCCATTTATACGTCTCTCATCATTTGCACGGCAAGCAGTTTTGTGACGCTGGGATATGTTGACAGTCCGCGAAAAGGAAAGAAAGGTGCGCTCCTAAAACAGAAATCAAATCCTGGATGATCCCATTTTAGCATTAATCTCAGCACAAAACAGAGATGCAAGCAAATAATGTGATTAAGAGACACTTTGATTAGAATTGGCATCTGATGAATTGCTCTCAGCACTCTACACCCCTAAAGATGGATATATATGTTGCTAAAGAGAATCCAATTACTCAGAAATTGTTGTCCGTGGATAGGATAAGAAATTGATATCAAACGTTTCGGTCATGATTAATGTCGCACCTTGGATGGGCCAACAAGAGGCGCTTCCAGCGATGCGGTATGATGTAGTACGGTTTATTGACTGATCGCGGGCCTTCATCGCAAAAAAAGTGTGTACTTTTAATCATTGAGGCTCAAGCCTTCGTGGTTGTGAATTGTGCATTTCTTGCAGCCCATAGAAATGTGTCTAAATCAAGGCAGTGATGAAAAAAAAAGTCAGATAAATGATAATGGCAATGTGAGAAGATATTGAGAGGGTAATGTAACACAAGTGTCACCGCGCAGACATTATCGGTTAAGGCTGAGGTTATTTGTGGCTCACTGAAGATAAAAGCACCATAAAAGCGGGGTGATAGAACTTCCCTCCTTTTCCCTGGGCTGTGAATGTGACAGGGCACCAGAGTGTTGAAATCCTTGGATTTGCATTTTAAAAAATGTGAGCAGGGAACTGCAGGAAAGCAGCAAAACATTGGGTGAAGAATATCCTGAAAAAGATAAGTTCAACATGAAGTCATTTTAAGATCTTTTACCTTTCCGGAGACCTGATGTTCCTGCTGAAAAAAAAAAAAAAAGACCACAAATCTGCATGAATCTGGTTTGGTGTTGGTCTAGCTGGTTGAACACTTGCTGGTTAAAATAGTCAAAGGGACAGTTCACAGAAAAATTCGGACATTAGCCGCTTTCCGACACGGAGGAACCTTTTCACAGTTCCTAGAACTATTGGCTAAAGTACCCGTATGTTCCTGCGGCGCGAACACGCCGACTAGGAACGACTTTAGTTCTAGGAACTGCATTTGGAGGAACTAATTTAGCTCCTACTTCAGAGTAGGGTCTAAACCAGCACTATAGGAACTACCCGTGACGTTAGTGTACGCTGATGACCGAACGCACGCAAAACACCAGCACCTGCTAAAACAGCTATATGTAAACACACAGATTATAGCCTATACAGTATATTTACTCCAGAAACTAGATACAAACATGGAAAACAGTGATAGATGGGCCTCTAAACCTTTATGCTGAAGAGAAAATCCAACGCAACTTTGAGGGGACCAAGTCAAACATGATTATGTATTTCTGCTCAGCTAGCAACACTGGACATCAACCACAAGGCATAGGCTAATAACTTTTTTTTTCATATACTGTGTACTTTCTATAACAATTCTATCTAATAACATGTTAAACAGTACTGTTAGACAGATCGCTAACTAATCATAGACTGTAACATAGACTGTAAAAAATATGGACAAAGCGTCTGTGACGTCACCCATAGACTTTCTGAAGAACGGGTTTGAAGCCGTTTATGGGGGGTATGGGCGGCGCCATCTTGGAAAATCTTGGGAAACCCTAACCCCGCCCACCTTCTGACGCAGCGCGCGTCACTCAGCTCGCTGTGCTACTCCGGTTATCTCTGTGTATATTTTAGGCAACGAAATATGTTATAAAACACCATACTAACTCTTTTCGTTTTCATTTAAAGAAATCTTAAACATTATAGCCACACAAATGTGGTTCAGGCAACGCGTATTGATTATATTCACTGCACATAACGTTTGCCTATTTATAACAAAACGAAATATAAAACACAAACCTAACTTACCTCTTTTCGTTTAAAATATAATATAAAAATATAAACATTTTAATATGGTCCAGGCAATATGTGCATTTGTACTAAACAGCAGTAAACAACATTACAGATCATATTCGTTGTATTAAAATTTAAAATGACAACTCAACCCAGTCTCTTTTTGTTAAATTTCAGTTTTATCAATATTAGCTATTATAAATGTATAAGTAAAAGGTAAAGTTACAAGAAGCTATACAAATAAGGCAAACAATTCAGTCAAACATAAAAAGTCATGCGCGCGATCTAGTCTAACCATACAACGGTACAAGTTAAATATAGCTTATAAAGTTATGAAACTTCCCCTCAGCCAAAACGATTGCCCAGGGAAGAAATTATAGATTCACGAGAGTGACGAGACCAAAAATCGCCCGTTAGATATAGACAAGATTAATTATATCTCATGTTTAACCACTACAGAGACGCCAGAGTCCGCGCCAAACCTCAGAACGTCTAGCCGATGAAAAGCTGTTCCAGGCGGGGTACATGCGCCGAGCGCCCGGTCATCGCTGGATCTCACAACTGGATAAAATTTTCATAAATCTTTATAAACAAACCACAGATTTGAGCTTTAAACAACTACATTCTCGCCTGAAAAACTCTTAAAACTACATTTCATGATACAGAAACAGTAGTATTATATGTCAACTGTATTAAAAAATGGCGCTTCTTATGTTGTCATTCTCCGTGGCGCTGCCTTTCAACTGTCAATCAAGCTGTCAATCAAAGTTAACCACGCCCTTATTGTCATACATTTTATATCTAAATACTATCTAAACTAACGAGTTAGAAAAAAATTCACTACCCTCGCCGTTGTCAGGCACTCGGAACCTATCGAAAAATCCAATAAAAGTCCATGGGACCAACCTGTAAAACCATGAATTTATGCTGTGAAAACGGACATTTTAACATGGGGGCTATGGACATTTGCTCCCTTTTGGGACCTTCCCCTAGCGGATTTTCGATGTATTGCAGTTTTTCGCACTTCCGGGTAGGCTTCATTTTTCAGATCAGAATGTTGCCCCTTGTAACTAATGAACACAGAGAATGCGAGCATTGTTTGCTCTGGCGTTCTCAGCGCCGTCAAAATAAAGGTCCGTCGCTCCGTCAAAATAAAAGTCGCCGTGCTTGCGTCACTCCCTTACCCCTCCTACCAGTTCCTATGGCCACTTGGCCAGTGCGAACGCAAACAGCAAAACCGAGTTTGGCGGAGAGTAGTTCATAGAACTGTTTAGAAGTGGACAGTTCCTATAACTAAGTTCCTGTAACTACTTGGTCGGAAAGCGGCTATTATATACTCAGTCCCATGTTGTTTCACGTTGCAACATGTGTCGGCCCAGATCCGGGCCATATCTTGTACATGTGGATTCAACGCGTACCAGATGTGGGCCGGATCTGGGCCGACACTATGTTGCCGTCTGGGCTGTTAGCATACAAGTAATCCAAAAACTCCAGTAATGTAATTCATTAGTCTCCAAACTAGGTTGGATGTTTTTGACGTTGCCATATTTGATTTCCTGTCTGTTTACATTGATCAGACAGTTGGTTTTATTTATAGTTAATAACCATTTAAATAAAAAAAAACTGTATCTGGATTACTTGTATGCTACATTTACAGTATGGCAATTTTGGAACCTCATGTGAAAGAAAATTGCACTTAATTGTATTGAATGTGCATTGTAGCGTATATTTAAAATCTTAAAAGTATAAACAAATTATACTCATAATTTTAATGAAAAGAGAACACTCTTAAGTTCACTTTTACTGGGCCTGAATGAATTCACGTAGTGTAACAGCACAGCACGTCTGGGTTGTACGTCACCACGTAGGCTCACTATTGGCCGACGCTGGTCATGTGTGTGATGCGTGTGACGTACAACACAGAAGCGCTGTGCTGTTACACTATACGTGAATTCATTCAGGCCCACACAGACGAAAATGAATAGTTGAATAAAGTCGTTTTTTTTGTTGTTTTTTGCGCACAAAATGTATTCTCGTCGCTTGATAAACTTATGGCTGAGCCACTGTAGTCACTTGGACTATTTTCACAATGTCTTTACCAACTTTCTGGGTTTGCAAGTTTCGATCTCATAAAATCCTGGAGGAGTGATCCAGCTCTCAGATTTCATCAAAAATATCTTAATTTGTGTTCCGAAGATGAACGAAAGTCTTACGGGGTTGGAACAACATGAGGATGAGTAATTACTGACTGCATTTTCATTATTGGGTGAGGTAAAAAAAAGAGCTCAAAAGTTCATGTTCATGGATCAACATATTTTGTTAATCCTGGAACAACATTCCTGTTTGAAAATTTAGTCTTAACCCTATCCCTACCCCTACTCCTAAACCTAATCCTAACCATAACTTATCCCTAAAATCAGATGATGAATAACACTGATGTAGAAGCACTTAACCCTGGAAACCTGACAAACTGTAAACTTGCCCCTCAAATCTGATTGGTTGATTCTAATGTTGTTCCAGGATCCAGGAACATGTTGAACAACAGAAATTCTTCTCCTTTTGATTGGCCGGATTTTACTGGAGGATGATCTCTCTGTTACCTTAAAGCCACTTTAATGTCTACCAGTTACCATGATGTATTGCTTTTATTGGCAGCTTGTGGAAACTGCACTTTTCAAGGATTTCATCAGAACAACAGAAACATTTCTCCAACCCGTCCACATGTTTGATAAGGTGGTATTGGCAAGTTCCTGTGACTAGATATCATTTAGATTATAGAAATATAAAGCAATAGTTTGACTGGATTTGCAAATGAATAGATTGATTGTTCAATGTTATCTCTTTTGTGCTTTTATCATGATGGTATTATTTGGAAACCTCCATTCAAATGTAAATCTGCAGCTCAACTTGTAATAGAAAATGTATATAAAAACTCTGTAGTTATTGTGCAAGTTTTTTAATTGAAAATTTGGAAGCACTTTATTTTACAGTCCTGTTCCGCATTTACACTACCGTTCAAAGGTATGGGGTGAGTAAGATTTGTAAATGTTTTTGAAAGAAGTCTCTGCTGCTCACCAAGGCTGCATTTAATTGATCAGTAAAAACAGTAGCATTGTTAAATGTTTAAATGTTTAAAATAACTATATTTTAAAATGTAATTTATTCACATGATGCAAAGTTGATTATCATTACTCCAGTCCAGGGGTGCCCAATCCTGCTCCTGCCGATCAACTGTCCTGGGGTGCGTGTCCCGTACAACTATATAGCTCGCTGCTTAGCATAGTACGATGCATCGTTGGAGAAATCAACTAGCTAGTCACGACTGTTTCCCGAAACCGTATGTCGCAAAGTATCGTTCAACCACGTTGGTTTATGACGTCTCGCACGTGGTGGACTAATAACTTATTTTAATTGATCTGTTTGAGATCGAATTAACGCTTTATTACCAGCACACTTTATTGAACACAGCACACGTCCAAATGATCTGACGGCGCGGGCGGGTATAGATATATACATAGATGTCACCTTGGCTATGGTTTCGTTCCAATGAACTGCAGTAGAGAAGGCGACATCTATTTATATATCTATACCCGCCCGCGCCGTCAGATCATTTGGACGTGTACTGTGTTCAAGAGATAACAACGATATAAATACTGTTCGTTTTCTCATACAAACCGCTCGTTTCGTGTCTTAGGCCATCAATGTGTACTTACGATGGGGAATTGTTTAATTTGGACGATGGGGAATTGTTTTAATTTGGACTCTGTGCTTGTGTTTTGAGACAATGACCATAGACCTGCATTATATGACTGACAGACAAGAACGGTTTGACCTAAAAATATCAAAATTGAAACTACTGCGGAAAAAAAGACCCCTACATCTTGGATGCCCTTGAGGTAAGCTAAAACATACCAAAATTTTATTTAAAAGTGAACTATCCCTTTAAGGTCTTCAGGATCACTTGAAAATTAGGTGGGCAGGTGTGTTTGATTAGGGTTGGGCACCCCTGCTCCAGTCTTTAGTGTCACATGATCCTTCAGAAATCATTCTAATATGCTGATTTGCTGCTCAAGTAACATCTATAATTATCAATGTAGAAAACAGTTGCTGCTTAACATTTTTGTGCAAATCGTGATACAAAATGTTAAGGATGAACTAATAGAAAATTCAAAAGAATAGAATTTATTTGAAATTGAATTTTTTTTTTTTATTATTAATGTCTTTTACTCTCACTTTTGATCAATTTAATGCATCCTTGATGAATAAAAATATTCATTTCTTTTTTCTTTTTTTTTTTAAAGGTTGTGTACATATGTACTTATTATAGTAATTACAACAACTGGGTAATAACTAGATAATAACCATGAACCTACCCCTACCTTAATCCATGTTGATACCTTATATTACTCAGGTAAGTTTGCTATAAGTGCACATACTGTCAAATAAAATGCAACTTAATATTCCCATTATGTAATTATAAAACCAATTAAAAACTGTTCACTCAATTTAGCATCAATAAAGTATTATTCACTGAAGTCATAGACAACCTGACAGCTCTGGTCATAAAATAGTTTGAACTCTTCAGGCCAGCAGACATGCGTTGAGATTGATCTTATTAAATCGCTCCATATGTAATTGCTATTAATCACAGGCCATTCAGAATGAAGCCGTCAGTCATGTAGTATAATAATGCAACAAACAATGAATCCCTGTGACTCTCGCCAGAGCTCTCTGACATCAGACCATCCCATTGTTGAGTCAGTAATGAATGCCAATGTACTTTCAGGGTTGGTCACAGGTGAAAAGAGAGCCAATTTAGCTCAAGAAAAAATGATATGAATTGCACGTCTGACTATTAAACTAGAGTGTTTTACTGACAGGGTCAAAGGAACTGTTGCCAACCAGAAAATCATTAAAAATACCAACTTAAAGGCGTAAAACTTGCCTCAGAGATTTTTATGTTTCATGTTAATGGTATTTTTTCCAATAATTATTCAAAATAATTTTACATTACAGTATTTATGTACAGCATTTTATAAGTATTCATATAATGGCATAACATTCAGTTATTATAAAAACATAACTGCAAGCAGTAATTATGATGCCGAGTAGGGATATTATGCACGTTGCAAAACTATTTTAGTTCATAAATTGCCCCATGCAGAGTTTAAATCAAGATACTTTAACTCTTCAACCCAAATCTTTAATCATCGCAACAAACTGCCACAATTGCCATTGGAAATGCTGTTGCTAAATGTTTTTGAATACAAAAAAAGTTATTTTGATAATTTTGTTTGGTACAAATAAAAGGGCTAGTTCAGTGAACTAACCGTTTAAGTGTAGCATTTACTTTGAAACAATTTTCACACAGAAACTGCTAGTACATTTCACAAATAATTATATTAAACAACAAGTAACATTGAATTATTTATGTCATTTTGAAGTAGAAAGACTGAAAATATTTTCTTGTAAAATATACTCTAGTAATCTGTTTTATGTACAATTTTGAGAAAATATCTTACAGTGTATATCTGGAGATCATCTGAATCAAATTTGATGGGAAATGGTAAAAAAAATGTGTTGGAGTGTCAACAAAAAGTGATCACCATGTGACTTTCTCTCCAATGTCTTCAGATACCCAGGACATGGCGGTCGGTGTTTGGCAGCAAATGTTACGATACAGTTTTAAATGGTGGGAAAGGGCAAGGGAAAATTTGTGTTTGTCAGGAAAACTTAATGTTAGCTACATCATAGTAAATAAACTGCAAAATGTATTGGATGTAATACAAGTATAAATTGGAATGGTAATTATTATTATTATTATTATTATTATTATAAGAGATATGTTATTATTAGGATATGCTTTGTCTTACCCTAATCAAAAAAAGTCTTAACTCCCCACTGATTATGGGATAAACTGCACTTGAAAAATTGTAATCTAATTGCTTATAGTTTTTTAATGGATCTGTAATAATAATTTCAAGATTTATCAGAGTTGCCATTTTGTACAGCTTAATGTATTCTAAATCAAATTAAAAAGACAGTTTTCTGACTGTAAAAGCATCTTACCCTAAGTACACTCTATTCACAGACATTTTCTCTGGATTTATGTAACATTTTTAACAGACTGAGAGGTTTATTTATAGCCTTACTGAGAATTATAAATGTATAATGCACTACTTCAGTGCTGAGACACACAATATCTACAAAATTCTCTCAGGATCCTTTTGGGATTCCAAATAAAGAGATGGAAAAAATATATATATATTCATATATATATCCATTTTGAAAACTCCCACCAGTGACTGTGGGGTATGAATGAGTAATATCCAGACACAGTCAATATAATCAGTAAAAGCTATTAACCTAATTAGATACAAGAGCAGCACAGACACAGAGAGTCTATGACTAAAATCTGCCTTAATCCACACAAAAGTCAGCTGGAAAAGTCGAGGTGAATCCTTAGCGTTAGATTTTGTGAGCTGTGTTTAAGCTATTTAATGTCTGCATTTTGCTAGGATGGCAGAACTAGCATTACCCCAAAAGCAATGCATCTGTGCCAAGGCTGGCCTGGTAATGTTATTTTACCCAAATAACAGTTAATATATTTGAGGTCTACAACACGATTTTATAGTCCGTTGATTTTATGGCAGTAGGAGAATCACAAAAGCCGAAGTAAACGAATTTAACCGAACAAAGGAGCATTTCTCGAACAACGATGTAACTTGCTTAACTGCCATAGTATGATGCAATGATTGAGAAACAAACTAGCTAGTCAACTCTGTTTCCTGAAACCGTAGTAACTTTGTCGCACATCCTTGTTTGAACCATGTTGGTTAGGATGACACCACACAGGTGGTGGAGTAATAGTTTCTGCTAATGAATCACTTCAAGATCCAAAGTCAGATTGTTGATGTGAATAACGAACATGGCATCTGAGGTCCTCTTCGCTATTTTTGTCCTCCATTATGTTGCTTTATTGCAATTCGGTTTATTCAATTGCGGGTTCCCTCTTATGTCACTCCGGAGATTCCCACATCTTAGACAAATTAAAAGACTTAGGATGAAGTTTGTTTATATTACACAGCATGTTAGCTTGCATTTTGCTAAGTCCACATTTCCCACTAACAACAGCTCGAGAGCTGTGGTTCCAAACACACAATTTGCGATGCAGCTTGCGACTGTTCATTGGAACTATGGTTTTGGGAAACGGTGAATCTTTGAACTACGTTGGTAATGATGGAACTTGTGATCAGTTGGTTAACAATGCTTTTGGGAAACGCAGGTGAGGTGATCGTATTCTTGTAGTGTTGCGTTTGCGCAACAAGGTTTTTATGTTATCCAGTGACAGCAAAAGATCCAAACATGGCGGATAATATTTCACCTCTGTGTCAGTACTACTCTTTGCAGTTCACTGCTCATGTGGATTATGTAAATCGCATTCACAAAATCATGTAGCTAATGTACCCTTGATATGATAACTGCTCATGCAGTACTGTCAATAGATTATGAATATGCTAATACAAGAAGGTTAAGTTTAATTGTATGGTTCAAATAACAGTGATTCAGCACTAGTTGAAGTATATGCGTAAGCTTAAGAAAGCATCTAATTTTTGTTTTGTTGCAATTATTGTTATGCATATATAAATGTCAATATTTCCTGGCATATTATGATCCAGACTCTGTCAGAGGGCTGGCATTTTAAAAGCACTTAAACACCATCATTTTTTTGTAATGCACAGCATCCACTCATTATACACTATGGTTCATCTGTCAGATTCTACAAAATAACTAGTTTTTATTTGTTAATATAATGTTAAACTAGCTGACTGTGTGATATGCAACAGAAAACAAGCCTGTATTTTTTGTCATTCTTGAATATTTTGAATACATCTAAGAGGTAATGTACATACTGTTGCAATTTTAGAAGTAATGCATTACTACTTGAAAGTACTATTTGATTGTTACTTGAAGAAGCAAGCACCAACGCTATATGCAAATGCTAGAATTTATAGAGAGAGACTGTTCATCTGTTTGTTACCAAGTATTTAGATGAGTGCACCAGATGAGGAGATAAGTTTAGTTCTAATCAAACCACTAGATCACAAGTGTACCCTACAGTTATGCAAATAAGGTTAACTGAGACACAAGAGTCCTCTTAAAAAGGGGTCATTTTTAGCATTTATCTCTCTAGCTTAATTTAGAATGTTTCTAAATTGTGGAAATATTCTAGGTAAAGGTTGAGATGCATCAGTAGGCATGACATCAGGCCTTTTTACCACCCTGCAAAAACTGCTGTGTTGCAGAGTGTATGTAAAGTGATCCATGTGCAGAGTCATTTAGATTCTGCCATCTAACCAATCAATTCCACAAACGAAGCTCTTCAGGTGCAATACGCCACTGATAAGCTTAGCATTGAATTTTTAGGTTTAAGTGTCATCTCTGCAGGAAGCATGTGTGCAGACTCGTGTATAAACTCGTTCCAAGCACCAGTGAAAGATGTGCGTTTGTTTGAGTGTGAGACTGGAAAATAGCTGCAGGCTAGGAAAGTTGCCTCCTTATGCTCTCTCATGATAACTGTGTGTGTTAGAACAGAGCTGAAGATAACCCAATGAAAGTCAGGCCTGTTACACTCATTTAGTGGGGTTTTGCCCCTAGTGTATATTGTTTGTTTTTGGCCAATTCTGGTAGTTCTCGCTGCTTGTTAGTATATGTTAAAGGAAATCTTGGTTTTGAATGGAAAAACACAACAAGATACACTGCATCGCCAAGAGTGAGTGGCCACCCTTGTGGAAAGAAAATATATTTCCCTATATATGAATGATCAATATATGAAATGGTTTAACAGTATGTTTGAAATTATGCAGAATAATCAACGCTATCTCACGACCAATTCATGGGCAATTTTTAGACTATGGGCACTTTCATGTCCTATGAATACGAATTCGTACAAGTGATTAAAAGGTGGCTAATTCGTACGAATTCGTACGATTTGTCTAAACCCACGTGATGGGTAGGTTTAGGGGCGGGGTCAGGGGTAGGTCAATCGTACGAATTAATACGAATAGGGCAACTCGTAAAATGTGTGCGATTTAGCAAAAATCATATGAATTCGTATTCGAGTAGTGCCGTATGAATTCGTACGAATTAGCCACCTTGTAAAATTCGTATGAATTGCTGTGAGATCGGGTTGGAATAATATATTGTGTTAATATGTTAAATATATTGAATAATACTTAGGAATTGCCGCTTTTCATACAGTGAAAAATATGTGACAATATATTTACTAATATATAAGTGTCATCTTGTCACCATCACGTTCATCATCACTGTCATCGTCATTGTCTGCACTACAGGTCCCATGATCCTCCTTGACACACACCTGCACGTCGTTCTCCATTACCCGCACCTGCCAGTCATCTAGTCATCATCGTTATCATTCATTGTCTTCAGCTGTGTCATCATTGTTCTTCAGTGTATTTAAGTTCCTCTCGTGTCCATGTTCATTGTCGGTACTTGTTTGTGTTGGATCACACTGTTTCTCTGTGTTAACTAATCGGTGTTTAGAATAAATCATCTTGTTATTTTTTGTATCCATTGCCTCCATCGTCCTTTTTGAGAACCACAGCGTGACACATCTGAATATGTTTAATTTGATAATATATAAATGTATATGTGACCCTGGATCACAAAACCAGTCATAAGTCGCACGGGTGTATTTGTGGCAATAGCCAACAATACATTGTATGGGTCAAAATTATCGATTTTTCTTTTATGCCAAAAATCATTAGGATATTAAGTAAAGATTATTGTTCCATGAAGATATTTTGTAAATTTGCTACCGTAAATATATAAAACAGTAATTTTTGTGAGTGAATGCAGCACAATCGCGAACATAAATGGACAACTTTAAAGGTGATTTTCTAAATGATTCAATTTCTTTTGCACCCTCAGATTCCAGATTTTCAAATAGTTGTATCTCGACCAAATATTGTCTTATCATAACAATTTATTCAGCTTTCAGATGATGCATACATCTCAATTTCAAAAAATGTACCCATGTGACTGGTTTTGTCCAAGGTCACATATGTGATCAGTTATGGTACTGCACGTGTAATATATTGCAGATATATTTACTCATGCAGCATAAGCTATATAGAGAAATATTTAAAGTAACAGCATGTAGTTTTTCAACCTTCATAATATATTTCCAAGACCCTTGTGATGGTACATCGACTTACAATAGGTTGAATGAGACGTCTGCCAGAGCCTGACGGGGTCTGTATCGCTTTTACTGGCACTTATAGTAACTTCGGGGTGCGGGTAGTAACCAGAGCTCAAAAAGAACTACAAAATTCGACTGCTTTACGGCATACGTCACTTCGCCCACCGTGACAGGCCAACCAGCGCGTTTGTTTTCGTGCGTCTGTTTTCGTCATGGCTGAAGCAGCAGCAAAACGTAAGAAGTCCAAGGTTTTGTCGGAGTAGAGTCGGAAGAGGAAAAGGGAGAGTGATAAACTGAAAGGCAGGACGAGGATCAATATTGGTCGAGCGTTTGCTCGCTGGCGTGAGCTTATCGTCAGACCGATGCTGACTTGGCCGTCATGCTGTTGAACTAGTAAGTAAATTGCTTGCATACTATCTTTAGTTTTTCTAATCTGTTGTCTGCCTGGCTACGTTACGCTACTGGTCCTCCATTTATCTTCATGAATCAGCTAACGTTAGTAGATGAGCGAATTATCAATCTGGTAGCTAGTAAACACTAACATGCTAGTTAGATGGTTAGGATGCTATCGCTATCATTCTCGTTCAGATTTGAGCATTGCAATCGACATGCAAATCGCAAATGTTTGAGTTAAAATGTTTAGTCTACTAAACATGTATAAATTATGAAAGGAGGAAGATTAATATTATAATTGCCCATATGAAAAAAACCTGCATGCTTCATATACAGTAACAGCCCGTTCTCATCCCAAGTCGTCATTCTGACGCTTTCAAAATTTCTTCAATATCTGACGCACAAAGCACCCTTTAGCGTCCATATGAGACGCATAACCCTACCACAGACCTAAACCTACCCATAACCGAAGCGTCTCATATTGACGCTAAGGGTGCTTTGTGCGTCGGATATTGAAGAATGTTTGAAAGTGACGATTTGGGGATGAGAATGCGTTGACAGTAACCGTAAATCATTTTACGACAGCGGTAATGGACAATTCCGCTTCCAACCTGTAGGGCGACCGCAGAGGAAAAGTTCCATGTTGTTGCTTTAATATAATATATTTATTTTATTATTTGCATTATAAATGTTTCATATTTTCAAGCTATAGTCAACAAAAGCACAAGCAGACCTACTTGTCCTTAAGTATTAAGCCAAGAGACTATCACTGTGCTGAGGAGTACACAGCCTTTACTTTTAATTAAATGAAATAATTATAGGGATGTTCGCCGGAGTCAAATGTGACGTCACGATATGGGCGTGGCCGCGAACTGGTTGGCAGAAAGAACCAACAAGTCGCAGCAGTCTACCTGTGTTTTGTCAGCATAATGTTAATTCTTTGTCCGAAGAAGCTAAAAAGAGATATAATTAAGCTTTTATAACCAGGGTTCATGTTCTCTGCCTGATCCATATCACCTGAGTGAGAATTTTTTGTTGTTCTTTGACTAACGAAGTCAGCAAATTCGTTGGATTTACAGCTAAAAAATGTGGCGGCACATTAGTAAAGAAAGCATCTGTGAAAGCAGCGCAGTTTGAGTGTTTCGGAACGTATATGTGATCGGAGAGCAAGATGAGGCCCTTCTCTGACTGCGTTTGAATGTGTGAGTTAAGTATTAAACTGTTGGTGAGATGAGATGCGATAATGCAACGCTGACATATTAACTACAGTACAATGACAGTTGCACAGGTGTTGGGAACCGGTGAGAAAATGTCCGGTAGCCTACCCGGTCACTTTACCAGTAATAACAATATTAATTTAGTTCTGCTTAACGGTTCCTGAACGCTGTAACTAACAGCTTCCCAGCCATCAACACAGCTGCGTGTGATTTGTTTACATGCGAGCTGCACTAGGTCTAAATCTGTATTCTAAGAGTTATTATTACTTGTATGGATCTCGTTAATAAATTGACAGAACTTAAATGTGTATTCTTACAAGTTAAAGAAGAAATGTTTGTGCAATTCCTTTTTTCACCTTTTATGAGGCCAAAAAAAACTGTCTGGTAAAAAGTCACAGTGGCTGGTGGTCAAAAAAGTTAACTTCAGGCCCTGTATATAACATTGGTTGACACGTAAAAATGTATTAAAATACAATAATTTGCCCTTAATATATAAGGGTATGTACACAGATGATACACACAGTACAGTACCCAATCTTGCCGATCACACAGCACGATACAACCATTTTTCTTCTGTGTTTGCGCTGCGCAGCAAGCGGCCATTACTTTTCTTCTGCCAACCAGAGCGCGTTGTGACGTCACGGCGAAGATCCCTATAGTCTTAATATTCATTGGCCAATCATCAACCGTACCACAGGCTCTACTCTTCAGCACAATGGTAACCCCAAAAACTCAGACATACAAAACCTTTTAAATTTCTAAATAATAGAGCATTAAACACAAACAGATTTCCCCCATATTAATATTGAGCAAAACACATTAAATAACACTTCATTTTAACATTTGCTCTCCTTTAACAGTCAGAAGCAAAGTATGCTGGGAACTAGAAATCTGTTGTAACTCATTCCATGAATGTGTGTGTGTGTGTAGATATAAACAAGTGTAAACATACATTCTCATTTATGGGAACATGTATTTGCAATATATGTAGGCCTACACAATAAAGGATGAAACTTTGTGAATATTACATGTAATACTATTTTTGTCTTCATTTATAAATATTTTATATGTATTAATATATAGCCATACATGGTCAATGCATATATTGCAGTATATTGAAAAATAGAAGCACTAGTTTCCCATATGTGGAAATGTATTATGTAATATATCACATTATATTTTGCAGTATATTCCCATATATTTTTGTACCGTAAGGGCATTCTTTCTGATCTGTGGATTTGTTTATGGATAGTGTTTTTTTCTTTCTTTTTTTTTCTTTCTTTTTTTTTTTTGTAGAACACAAAAAGATAAATGTGCAAGACTGTGTTGGTCACTATTTTTTAATGCATTTACAGTGCATTGGGACTGAAGCTTTTAATTTTCAATTAATAGTCACAAATGCAACACTCTTAAAAATAAAGGTGCCAAAAGGCCATAGAAGAACCATTATGAGTTCACAAAAAAACCTTAAAGTTCTTAAAATAACTTTTTTTTCTTAGTGCAAAGAACCTTTTAATAATCTAAAGAAATAAACTTTTTCCACTGTAAAAAAAAAAAAAAAAAAAAACTTTTGTCCAATGGAAATGTTCCATGTATGTTAAAGGTTCTTCATGGAACCACGGATGCCAATAAAGAACATTTATTTGTATGAGCGTATCATGGAACTGCCGATGCAACATTTTTGTGTGAGGAAGCAACAAAATTTAAGTCATTATTCACTGATAATGATATACGATTCAGTATATGTACATATAGAGCTGGTAAGTCCCGCCCATCCGTAAAACCCCAAGTGGACCTCTAGGTTGAAAAATCGTCAATGCAAGTGAATGTGAGAAAATAATTATTTTCTGGTCCCGTTTGAATTGTGCCATGAATGTGAACATATGTTGTCTGTGAATTTTTTATATCATTTTTCATGTTACGAGTTTGACAGTACTATGATTCTTTGGCTAGCAGTTGTGGAAAAGACATAACGAGAAAGACTACATGTCGCCTATGTGACGTCACCCCATAACACATTTTCCCTCCACTTGTCAAATCACGGTGCTAATGCTGCGATAATCTATGGAGACAGATCGAGATGCCTGTGTGTTTTGTACGCAAATGTCACCATTCAAACCAAATGGGCTGGTCTTTCTTTCAAACGCGTCGAAAGCAGCGAAGAGTTGTAGTCCACCAAGTCTAACCGTATCAAACTTCTACCCACTAAATTGTAGCATTCTTCACACGAAAAATTATATAAAAAATTCACAGACATATGTTCACATTCATGGCAAAATTCAAACGGGACCAGAAAATAATTATTTTCTCACATTCACTTGCATTGACGATTTTTCAACCTAGAGGTCCAGTGGGGTTAGCGGAAGGGGCGGGACTTACCAGCTATATATCTTCTGTGGAAGTCGTATGACCAAAATATTTTCATCCAATCACTGGATTCGGTTATGCAGAGCTGTAGACAGACTGTCACCAATCGCCTCAAACAAACAGCAGCCACCTTTTACAGTTCCTCCTGAACCAAGACAACAAGCTTATGCTGCATTCACACTATGTACAGAGCCCGTCTACGGAGAGCCTGCCCACTCCCTATTAAGTCCAATTGTTTCCGAATTTTGGTTGTAGTTCCACCAGAGTTCCACTGGGGGCGATCGCCATGAGTGCAAAATGAATGGGAGTCTATGGGGCTAGACGGCTAAATGTGTCTCTTTTACCCAATTGCCGTTGAGAAATCTCAGATCTGATTGTAGATTTTGCAAGTTCAACATGGGTTATAGGTCGAAAGTTGAATGAACGAGTACTTATGTCCTTTCGATTTCTTACAGGTTGAGTTGTTGTTGCCCATATCACGCTAGCATTCTGCTAATGAACGCTGATTGGTCAGTGAAGGACTGATTACGACCAGAGATACCGCTTGATGGCGTCGTGGCATCCGAAGCGGGACCAGGAACAAACAAAACAAAAACTCGTCTAGCACGTGTATTTACCTGTGTCAGCTGTGTTGTCGGTGCCTCGAGAGAAAAGAAAGTGCAGAGTGCGAACGCACCAGAGTGACTGAAGGATTGCCGTAAAGCAGTATCTCTGGTCGTACGATGTGTATGACGTCATTGACACTTCAACATTTTTTTAAGTAAATAAGTGACTCTAAAAAATCGAACACCCAGCAATGTGTAATTTCTTTGCATCTCCTTTCGAATACAACATTCAAATTACTAGACAAAAAATTATATCCTGAGAAAAGTGGATTTTGGTTGGTATAGCGCCATAGACCTCCATTCATTCTGCACTCGTCCTGTGAGCGCCCTCATATGGAATCAGAGTGGAACTGCAACCAGTTCAGAAGCCGGAAGTGTACTGAGAGTGAAACTTCTCGCCTTATTAGACATTCTCTGCTATGTAGTAATGGACCACTTGCACTGAGCTTCGTGACACACTTCCGTTTGGAAATGGTACATCTCACATATTTCCGGTTATATTTACTTTCAATGTAGGCTGGTCAATGAGTTGAACAAACGCCACCTAAAATGAGTGTCCGCAAAAAGATGAAAAAAACTTGGCAATTTTTATTGACAGGAGAAGGTAGGCTATATTCTGATGTTTACTGTGAGCAGAATTTTCCAAACTTAACGGAACATGAAGTTTTAGTCCAACCCAAGCCGATCTGAGAAAGCAGCGGGTGTTAAAACTACGGCATTATTTAATTAAATATTGTAATAATTCTGTGTAATTTTTCAATGTCAATCTTTTCACTATTTACATGTTTATGCCCCAAATGCTATAATATTAAAAGTAGTTGACTGTCATTCTCCTCTACGCTGTGTACGTTATTGATTAAATAGCCTAGCCTATTTAACATCGTTACAGGCACCTCACGAGCATTCATTCAACTATTTTAAAAGACTGGAATAAACACCAGCACACACAAGCAATCCTTTTAAAAGTTAATTTCATTTAAAAATGTAAACCCAACAGGTATGAAATGTCAGAAAGAGAAAAAAATAAATAAAACTGTTAATGAGAAGATGAGCATATGAGACTGCTGCAGCTTAGTGGATAAATATATTTAGCCTATTTATTATTCAGAATGCAGTTGGAGAGAAAATATATTTATAGGAACATTTCAGCAGGCTCAAGATAATTAATACAGAGATCATTATTCATTGTTTTAATCAATTGGCAGCCATAAAACATAGTGATAATCTGCATTCTCATGTATGTAGGTGCGCTGAACGCTCTAACCGGAAACTCCCGATATGTACTAACGCGGAAGTAGTTGTGCATAATGTGCAAAAAGTAGTCCATTACCGTAATCAGGAGACGCCAACCCGTGATGTTCTACTCGGAGATGTCCAAGTCCTCAGACTTGGATGTGTTTCTATGGCAACGCTATTAATGCTGAAATTAATCTGCAGCAGTCAGGCGGTAGAAGTCAGAACTCTTTAAGTTGTTTACGCTCATAATTATTCTAATGTTATGTGCTTTGGGACGTGAGGTAATTTAACGCCGTCTCTCGTGACGCTTTGCAGACTCTCTCTGGCTGTTCTCTGCAGTTCTCTGAACTGCTCTCGCGTTCATGTGTTTTGAAGGAAGCGTGGATTTGGAGACGCTCTGAAGGGAGGATAAACAATCTTATCCTTTCAAAGCTAGCTTGCTATTGCTAGCCTCTCTGAAATTGCCTACGCTAGCTTTAACTAAATTACATCAGTCACAATTGTAAATTGTTTTGCAAAGCATTCTTGAAAAGATAGGATTAAAAGAATCAGCGCATCTCTCACGAACACAGCAAGGAAAAGGAGGATGTCAAGGGTTTTTTTTTTTGTTCCTTAGGCAAAAACGTATGATCTCTGCCTAAACATTTAACCCTTAAGGGCCGTACACACCGGGACGAATATCGGCGCGCGTTATTCGCCAGCGTTTTTCAACGCGTTTTTTGTGTTCACACCCAAGCGATTTTCGCTGATGATGAGCTGAGTGAACATGCAAATTCATTCCCTGACATTAGATGGCGCTTAATGTAAAACAGAAATACCCCGCTGTCGCGTTTGTCATATAGTTCTTTATGTTCCGACACCAACGAGACCAGCAGCTCTACATTCATCTTGCCTTGCATCTTCCTCATCTTATTTCTTCCCAGCAGTGTAGACGCTACTTGGCGTATATCTTCTTCGCCGTTACGTATGTGTGCTCGGCAAGACCGTTTTGTGTTTGAGCGCCGCCAAGTTGTGTTTTACTGTAACTTCAGAAGCTCCAGACACGTGAGCAAAAGCGGCAATCTCATTGGTCGGATAGTTTTTGACGCAACGCGTCAAACCAAAAAAACAAACCCGAGTCGTTTTTTAAAAAATTACGCTTTTACGCGTGCCGTTTTTCGCGTCGCTCACATTGGCGCCCTTTGTTTAGTCACGAGGCGTTAAACGTCGGCGAATATCACGCGCGAAATTCGTCCCGGTGTGAACAGGCCTTTATACTACCACTTGTCCGCAACATATCAAAACGTTTCCATGCAAGTCTCCAGGACACTTGAAGAAGACTTATTAGATAGGAACTGGTAAAAGCACACAACACCTGCTACACACAATCTGGGTAACCGCCAGCTAGGTTTTTTTTATAACCTTTTTACCTGATTTCACTAAGAATACTGTTACTAATTACACTGATAATGGCAATAGCACAGAATATCACCAAATTGATCAAATCCACTTGTGTTTATATCCAAAATGATGTCCTTTCCTGGAGGATGATGTCATTGAGGCTTTTGTGTGTTATAGGAATATACAAAAGACTAAGGTGATATTGAAGTGATACAGGACACATCTATATGTTGGTTACAATATACTGTATATGTAATCTAGTGTTCAAAAATGCAAAACACCTTAAAAATGTCTTAATTACAGTATATAGAATCAATATTATGATATAATATAATGATTTTTATTGTAGAAGTTAGTTCACATATAGCACCCAGGGACATGGCAAAAATGTATCCTTCTGTTTGCTTAGTTATGATATATGAAACATATGATAAAACTAATATGATTTCCATCTTAAAAACTGTGATATTGAAATGTGATATTAATATTTAATTCAGAATGCTAACAAATATATAATGAGAACATGAATATACAGAAAAGTAGGACATGCCTGTAGTGTTTTGCCTTTTTCAGGCTACAGTTTTTTCTTCCAGTTTAAAATCAGACTTTTTTTATTTATTTTTGTGTTTATTGTTTGTGGGTTCAGCATCACTGCAGTCATCCACAAAGCCGGGCCGAGCAGGAGCTCATGTTCCTGTCATGTGAACCGTCTGATTAGGCTGGAAAGAGAAAGGAACAGGGACTGGAACAGAATACAGCTCTCTGATAGCTTTGACAGCAGGTAATGAGCCACTTAATGAAGTCCAGGGTAATTTCGCAACCACAACAAGAGGGAGATGCAAGCCGTGCCGTGTTAGGTCCGTAACAGCCTTTAATCAAATGGGAAAGGCAGGCTGAAAATGATAGCCTGGGTCTGTGGGGATTTTGACGGCAACCGCAAGGTAGCAGGTGCTTCTCTTAACCTGTTGGCATGGCAACCACAGCGTAGGTTCTTCCCCAACAGTACATTTACGGCATCTCCAAAATGATCCTCACACAAGAAAATATGTTTATTTTATTTGTGTTCATCAGGAGGCCTTCCACTGCCGCCCACACATCTGCTACTGTGACTCTGCCTCCTCCAGGTTGTGTGTTTACCATTTGCATGTTTTCAAGATTTCCTCAATCAGCAACATGATGCTTTTCCTTTTCGTCACAAACAATCAGTGCTTTTCCGTTCCTGGTGGAATAGCGTGAGAAACAATACTAAGTATTAGGTCAGATACTCGACATTCCGCACTACAGAGGTTATCAAAATGTCAGGCGAACATATACTGTAACATATCTTGGAAATAGATTGAAGTCTCTAATGCTTACCAAAGCAGCATTTATTTGATGCATTCAGTAAAAACATTAAATATTATTGCAATTTAAAGGTACACTATGCAACTTTTTGGGGTTCAAAATGTTCTCAATCAGTCCTTCTTCAAAAACTTGTCTTACCCTGATTCACTATGGTGAGCCTATTTTAAGTGTTTATATTTTAGAATTAGCATGATGTTTTTTTCGTCACTCGCCCGTGTGTCTCGTCATGTCCGTAAACAGAAAAGTTGCTCTGGCTACTTTGACGCGTGTATGGTGTGAGTGGCATAGGTAACTTGTCACAGCGAGTGAGAAAGGTCGACATGGACCCGCCAAATCTCGAACTCGGCTCCGGCGAATCACCCGTTTAAAAAAAAAGGCTGTTTGTTTACTCTTTTTTTTTTTAAGTTTGCCAGCCACCACCAACCTTTCTGATAATTTTCACAAAACTTTCACGGCCACCCAGAATATTTTGTTGAATGTATAGGCTTAGGCTATATCTGAGCATGCTACATATGCATCTGCTTACATACAGTATGCTATCACTTGTTTCTGCTTCTTTTTCACCTGTGTTTTGAACCGGAGATTCTGTACTCCTTCAGAAGATGCGTAATAGTGGCCTTTACAGTATAACAGTGAAAACATGGAAATCCGGAAAATTCCGTCAATGGCGGGGAAGTGTTGTCTCATAAATGATGGAAAATTCTGTCAATGGAGGGGAAAGAGTTAATGGGTGTAAATACAGTGACATCTTCAGCAAAGTCAGCTTGAGATCCTTTCCATTTAAACTGGTTGGTTTCATCCGACAACGTAGGCAGCTGACTTGTTGCCCCGCTGCCCAATCAGGCAGTGACTTTGCAGGCAGCGTTTGCGCACGAAATTACCTCACGAAACTGATTTCAGATTCTTAATTCTAGGTGGTCTTGGAAATTATTGGCTGGAGTTTTTCGAGTCCTGCCCGTTCCACAGATGATTACATTTCTTAATTTTCATTTCAGTGCTTCTAACTCAGTGGCTGTAAGTGGGTTAGGAATAGGATTTCAAGTGATTTTGAAAAAATGGACAAAAAAGAGAATTACATACCCCACCTTTAATGATATTTTGCCTGGTAAGAGTTCCTTCTTTAATGGCTATACTAATTTTTCCACAGTGATCTGATTTTTTATTATAACATTTTAATTCGTTTTCCTAGGCCAGACATCACTTTTGGCCACTACTGTATATATTAGCATGAGCAACTCAAAATATTTGATATTTGTAGCATTGAAGCACAAATGTTCTGGACCTGTTGTGAGTGTTCCTTTCAAAAACACAAATAGGTTTTGTTGAAGTTCCTAATTACTTCTCCCAATCCGTTCTTGATTACCCCCTCCCTGCTCCAAACTGCACGCAATCAGAAATCACATGTCCACTCAATTTTGTTTTCTTTGATTGATGCTCAACATGAGCTAAGCATAAAAAATGAAACAACAAAAGCAAATCTGAAAATCTGAAAGCATATAGCTGAAAACATTATACCATGTGATGTTGAACACAAAAATGCCCCTAAACTCCCAAGAGGCAAAACTTGTTTTATATATATTTTTTTTTTATAAATTTTTGGCATTTTTACTTTTTGGACAAAATAATCGGTAGTATTTGTGTAATTATAGTATTTAATAAATAAACAAAGACAGTAATTATACATAATTGTACCGCTTTACTCTTGTCTTTCTCACTGCAAATTTTCCAATACATTTGCATGGAAATATAGATTTTATATGAACTCCCAAATCTGTTCTAGTAGATAATGAGTTAGATTTAGTGTGAACTGAGATTCACTCTTCTGCCCAGTTAACTTATACTGCACAGTAATGGCTAAATTCCTTTTATTTCAAATACAATGAATTAATTGAATTCACCACTTGAAATAAATAAAAACATTATAAACACAGAATATATATAACACTTGACCCAAACTCCAAAGAATCCATTAAACTGAATTAACATAAACTAAAATAAATTGTCCCTCTTGGCTGGATCAGGCTTAATTCACACTAAGACCAAACATTTATTGTGAGCGAATGTTATCTGCGAATGTTATCTAATATTAAATAGAATGAAACAGTTCTGCAACATTAGGTAAATGCATTAACGGTAACATCCCTAAGCTGAAAGGTGTGCATCTGTTGTACCGTAGTCAATTTGTCTGTCGATTAGCACCACCTATTGTACAGGAGCTATGGTTTGAATATACCTTTTGTTTCTTATTGCACTTTCATTTGCATCTGGTGTGGATGGAATTTTCTTTCCCTGCAAACCAAGCATGTATGTGCTGGTGCTCTGGCGCATATACAAACATCCTTCACTCCCACTCTCCTTCTTGTCCTTTTGAGGATGTTCATATAACTTGCCAGCACCACAATTAACTCCCAGAGCGACCTGCTCACCACCCTGTTGTTGAATCGGATTAGGTCTCTCCTTGTCTCCGCCAAGCTCCTGCCAGCTTATCTGGGGCATGTTTGGAGGGCGCAGCAACAGGACAGGGACACATGCCTGGAAATAAACGGAGTCTCGCGGTGATAGCCTCCCTGCTCACCCAGCCATGAAGGTTAAAACATCTCATTCTTGCCTGCAGTCAACCTTGCTCCATGACTGTGAATAAGGATGGAGGATATGTGCAGACATCTGCGTCTGTGTCTGCTGTCATGGGTCAGCAGGTAGACAAATGATAGCGAGCATGCCGGGGGTCATGGTGTGTTTAAACACGGAGGGCAGAGAAGTCAATCAGTGGATAGAAAAACGAAATGTGTCAGGCATCACAAAGCAGCCAAGTGCAAAATATTTTCTGTATTTATTGTGTTATTGATTTGATCCTTGCTGATGCTGTATTGTGTAGCATTATGAGATATTGACCTTGAGGTTGTTCTTTCATGAACCTTAAATGATCAGTCAGCAATATTTTATTTAAAGTGTTAGTTCACCCAAAAATGATAATTCTATCATCAATCACTCACCCTCATGTCATTTCAAACCCGTAAGACTTTCGTTCATCTTCGGAACACAAATGAAGATATTTTAATGAAATCTGAGAGATTTATGTCCTTCCATTGACAGTCGATATAACTACTACTTTGACGCTTCAAAACGTTTTTTTTTTTTTTTTTTTCACATATGAACATTCATCAACGCACACATCAGATATGGTAAACGAACCAATAATATTAATTCTCGTGTTACGCAGCACGTTTGAGCTTCCCTAAGAACCAATGAGGTTTGTTCTCGTGTTACACAACACGTTTGAGCTTCCGCAAGAACCAATGAGGTTCATTCTCGTGTTTCGCAGCACGTTTGAGCTTCAGCAAGAACCAATGAGGTTCATTCTCGTGTTTCGCAGCACGTTTGAGCTTCAGCAAGAACCAATGAGGTTCATTCTCGTGTTACATAGCACGTTTGAGCTTCCGCAAGAACCAGTGAGGTTCATTCTCGTGTTATGCAGCACGTTTGAGCTTTCACAAGAACCAATGAGGTTCATTCTCGTGTTACACAGCAAATTTGAGCTTCCGTAAGAACCAATGAGGTTCATTCTCGTGTTATGCAGCACGTTCACTTCTGCAAGAACCAAGCAAGTACAATTGAGCTTCTGTTTATGTTTGTTGATCAATGTTCAAATGTGAAAAAAGACTAAATTCAATCACAAAAATCAATTCTGATTAAATTGTTCATGTTTCCCAAAAGCATTGTTATGGTCGCAAGTTCCTTCGTCATCATAATAGCTCAACGAGTTGGTGTTTCCCGAAAGCATAGTTCCAACATCCGCTAACATCCGCAAAAGCATTGCAAAGTTGTGTGACTGGAACGACAGCTCTCAACCTGTGGTTAGAAGCATAGTTTCTTTTTTTTTTTTATGGCATGTGGACCTATGATGTTTTATATAACAAAGTTCGGGAGGAACATGCTCAAATGATCTATCCAATCATCACGTCATTCCAACCAGCAGTCAGCAATCAGTCATCAACATAACATGTCTACCCAATCAGTATGAGTGGAGGCCTATATATACACAGTCGACCCACATATGTTTCTTAACAGTTTTCAGCATTCCTCCACCACCCTGTCTCCACACTCATCTGGTTACTTCCTAACCAGAAATACGTAGGGAGTACTTTGGATTCGGGCCAAATTCCGAGCTCGGAGCCATCCCCTCGGACAGCACGCCAAATACGCATACTACTTTACTCTGATCTCATTATTTGTAAGTGTGAACTTGTGAAAATAAATCCTTATCTTGAGCAAAATAAGCAAGCTGACATTCTGTATCTTTCATTTGGAAAATATACACATTTCATTTAGGCTACGTCTTTTAGTTTGTCAAAAGATTTAACCCCTTAACTGTCACCCCCCTTTTTGAGAATGGACATTAAAATGCACTATTCAAACTTAAATGGTTGTAATTCAAGAATGCTTTGGAATATAGACCTAAATTCGGTCTTGTTTTAAAGAAAACACTCAGCAGATTATTGCTGAAGTGAAAGCACTTAAAAAAAAAAAAAAAAAAGGAAAAAGTTATGGGTTTAAATTTACAGTAAATCAAATATACTGTAATATTTTTCTTTTATATAAAATATATATTTTACAAAATATTTTTTACCATAAAATTACTATAAAATCAAAGCCATATATCTAACCAAGTTGTGTTCCAAATTTGAAGTTGATATCACAACAATTGAAGTTCCCATGAGATTTTGTTTAGGCGTAATACCAAAAATAGCCACCGGGTGACATACATTCCATTGAATTTAATTGTATGCATTCTGCCTTGACAAATTAATAAATGTCTGTCCAAATAACACTTCTGTCACAAAATATGGAACCTTGAGACTGGAGATATGTGTTTTGTCAAGATTGGAAAAAGGTTTTGATCATAAATTATGAAACATGATGACGCCCAAAAGGGGAGGAGCCCGATAAAAGAATTTAGAGTATTGTTTCTATGGTAACACAACATACAATTTCAAAACGGTTTTCACAGGATGAATTCTGAGTTTGTAAGCTTTCAAATGATACCTAATTTATGATAACTACTAAAATAAGTTATGTCATAAAAAAGGCGATAAAAAAAGATAATAATATATTTTAGAGGATAATGATCATAATAATAATAATAATATTTTATATATATATATATATATATATATACTTTTTAGAAGATAATATTATTTAATAATTTTTATTGAGTGAACAAACTCCATCGCACACCAGCAGGTGATAGGTGCGTAGGATAACAAGACCAAATAGGTAGGTCGTTTCAGCAGATAAGGAACTCCCGCACACTATCGTTACTTGCAATTCAAATGAATTTTATTAACAACGTTTCAGTCAGTTTAGAAAAAACATGTCATTCAACACAAATTTGACTCCTTATTTAGGAGTCTTAGACCTTTTCAACGATATATAGTTTGTCATGATTAGATATGGATTTAATTGCAATATAGTGAAGTAAACGTAGGAGTCCCGCTAGTGGGACAGTGACAGTTTTAAAGCGCCTTTTTTGAAGAGTGTGCATGTGTGCTCTTGGACATAAAAAGCTCCTTCTTATGTCCAAGAGCACACATGCACACTATGCATAAATCTATGCATAAATCCTATGATTGAATCTGGAAATAAAGCAAAATTGGACCATGTCCATAATTTATAGCAAAACATCTAGCATTAATTCGATCTCAAACAGATTCATTAAAATAAGTTATTACTCCACCACCTGTGTTACATCATCAACCAACGTGGCTGAATGAGAAATTCGCGAAAATACTGTTTCGGGAAAGAGTCATGACTAGCTAGTTGATTTCTTCAATGATATATCATACTATGGTAGATAAGCAGCGAGTTATATTGTTGTACTGGAAATTCACCCCTGATCAGGCTGATTCATGAACAAACAAGCCAGTTTTTTTCAATTAACCAGTTGATTTGGCTGATTTTTAAATATATACGGATGCATCATTTAGATTAAAAAAATTATAATAATAAATAGCAAGCACTTGTTCTTGAGCTAACACAAGTTCACACAACGTATCTGCTTATGAAAAAGTGTATCACTACCCACATTTCCAAGAGGACACCATTAGATTCTCTCAAACCAGCACATGTAATTGATTCAATAATACAGCTGGGCTGCATTAGCCACCAGCCTTTGCTGGGATGTGTTCCCTGATGGCCATATAATCAAGGAAGTGCTCTTTGCATTATGTCCCAGTTCAAGTATGAATGAATCATTCTCCATCAGCAGACATGTGTGGTCCAGCATTTCACTGATAATGCATCCTGTGAAACCGAGTAGCGAATGAGCCACTGCGGGATGAGGCCTGAGAGAGGATACCGTGTTTCAAAACAGACACTGCATGTCCATGGCAACATTAAAATAAGATTATTTAATAAAGCCCTAATCAAGGAAGTAGGAAAGCAAGTAATTCCTCTTATATAAAGAACTCAGGTTATCAAAATAGGTATTAAGTGTGTAGGGAATATGCTACCATCAGATTTGATGTGCGGAGCGCGTAATTGTTGCATAATCAGGATACACAAATATCTATTACATACAGTGACAAAATAATCAGATCACCACTAGTAAAACAATTATTGTATCTTAGTTGTATTGTATAAAGAAATATAGTAACCTACTATCACCAGAGAAGGATGGAATACGAACCCACTTTGTGACCTTTTCCGAGCATCTCTCAAGATGTTGATGTTTTTTTGTTTTGTTTTTTGTGGGTGCATCTTTACACCAGTAGGTGGATTCTTTTTGAGTGTTAAACCACTGTACGACAGTAGGTACTGATTTAAAGTTGACATGCAACAGAAATGACACTAGTCTTCTTTATTGTGATGTATATTCGAGTTAAATGGCTTATCGACCAAGAAAAAAATGCCAACAAAGGCTCATACCCGTGGCAAAATGTTTGCAAAACACAAAATACATACTTATACATACACATCACTGCAGTT
The DNA here is from genome assembly GCF_951802725.1 of Rutilus rutilus. Taxonomy (NCBI): domain Eukaryota; kingdom Metazoa; phylum Chordata; class Actinopteri; order Cypriniformes; family Leuciscidae; genus Rutilus; species Rutilus rutilus. The sequence goes on from NC_140223.1 coordinate 13,699,658, forward strand.
TCTAACAGATATGAACACTAGAGGCAGTAAAACAGCAAGCATTTTTATCGTTTTCACACACAATTATGATTACAAGTCAAGTCAAGTCAAGTATATTTGTATAGCGCTTTTCACAATACAGATTGTATCAAAGCAGCTTCACAGTATTAAATTAAAATAATACAACAAGGTTTGTTTCTAGTGGAATTAATTGATTGATAAAATCAGATTAAATATCCCCAAAATATCCCCAACTGAGCAAGCCAAAGGCAACAGTGGCAAGGAACCGAAAAACTCCATCAAGTGACCAAATGGTGTCCTAAAACTCCATCAGGTGACCCAATGGAGAAAAAAAAAACCTTGGGAGAACCCAGGCTCAGTCGGGGGCCAGTTCTCCTCTGGCATTTATGAACTAGAGGCCGGATTGTAGTTTGAACTGTAAGATTAAAAATATTATATGAATGCCTGGCTGAAGAGATGCGACTTTAATCTAGTTTTAAACTGGGAGAGCGAGTCTGAGCAACGAACAGTATCAGGAAGACTATTCCAGAGTTTTGGGGCTAAATGTGAAAATGTGATTACAGGGCCAGATTATGCATTGATAAAGACTTCTTTTCACGAGGATCCTTGCACAATTATGTTATGACCTCAAAACTATTTTTCTTTTACCAAAGTGCATGATTGTAAACAAAAATATTTTGGAGATTGCATCACTTAACCAGCTCCATGTGTTCGGTTTTACTGACACACTAAGCTTGTACAAACTCCAATCTCGCCCTACATTTTGTTTTCTTGTTCGAGAAGTCATTTTATTCAAATTTACATCACAATAGAGAAGAAAAGACTATTGTGAGAAAAGACTAACTTCCATTTCATGCCGACTTTAAAAGCTGAACTGCTTTTAACTTGAGCATCGCATTTTTAGACCGCTGTGTCATGCATGAAATGTAGTTTTATGACAGAAATATGACAGAAAATACAATGTAAAATGCTCTATTAATCTATTTATTTCTCTATTGTATAGATCTTCAATCAGCACATATTGGATAAATGTTACTCACCCAATATAAACACTGTGAAAGCTGTGGCTTTTTCTCTCCAGCGCCACCTATGTGCTGCTTATGCATGCGATGAGTGTGAAATGGGCTTTATTGTGTGTTTGGATGAGGTTGCTGATTTTTGTAATTAATTAGTCATTTCTCCAGGAATACGGTTCTAAATTCCTCCCATCTCTGGCTGCTGCTGACACATTCAGAAAAGAAAATCCCCTCGTCTGTTTGCCTTCCCAACACATTTCGTCCCTGATCCTGGTGTCAGCTTGTGAGGGAGAGGTGTCTAGGAGGGAATTCGGTAACCACATTATCCATGTTCTCTGCAGTGGCTGAGTCTCCTGGAACCGTTGAGACGACAGATCAAAGCCCCACGCTCTCTCTGTGCTGGTCCAGCTACTTTGGCGATGCTACCCTTCAGCTTTGGCTCCAGAGACAGGCTTCTACCTTCACAGACCACGGCTTGGATTGTTTCCTCAAGTGCGGACATTCGGCTTTGATGGTCAGTTTGCTGTGTCTGAGACCCAAGGGTAGGCTTAGAAGAGCTGAACATAGGAAAAGAGGATGAAACGGAGGCCAGAAAAAGCGAAAACGTCTCCTTTCCATGAACAGATTTTGTCAGTATAGCATCCATGCTTCACAAGATGGAGTTAGCATGTTTTCGTTTGTGTCTAGCACTGTGGGAATTGAACCAATTCATAAGCAGAAGAGATATCCCACCAATGTCTTGACATTTAATGAACTGAAAAAGCTTAACTAAATTAATCACAGACAAGGCTTAAGCTAGTCCCAGACTAAAATGCATGTTTTAACTGAAAGCAACTTTCACTGGCATATCTTAAAATATGTCAGTGGCATTGTTTTGTCTCAAGATGCATATATATATTTCTAAGGCATGTTTATAAAAGCTACTTAAATGACCTAATTGAACTAAGGTCTAATCCTGGCTCAATCTAAGCACGGTCTGTGAAACCATACATTTTATGTACAATTCTTATTTTTTATTTTTAAAAGAATAAATATAATTAATTTTAAACACACAATAATAATATACTAAATGATAAATTGCCATTATTATTATCTGACAACCCTTCATTTTTATGTTAGTTTCCCTCTCTTCCCCTAATGATTCAGTATGCTGTGCGTGTCACAAACCCCGCATGACTATCATTTAGGTGCCCCTCCTTCTGCTCCTAGATAAAAGCAGTGTAGTGGTCTGTCTCGGCTGCACTTCCCAACCAACACTAATTATTGATATGTATTTGTCTGGTTTGCATCAGCCTCCTCTGTGATCTTGGCTTGTGAGGTACGATTATTCCAGCAATTGTTCAAGGAAAAACGCACTGGGACAGGCAGGGCTGTTTATGGATGCATCTCAGCCTCTTAAATTATGGATTTCCTTTGCCCTGAATCTTCCTTCGCTGCCCCTATTTGCTTTGTTATTTTTATTTCACTTTTTATTGGATGAACAAGACTGAATTCTCAGAAACGAACATGTAAAAAAGAGCTAAATCAAAGGTTCAAATATTTATAAAATTCATATTCTGAATTTAGACAAGCTAATGCTCATGCTTAAAACTAGCCAATTTTAGTTTGTGAAACTCAATGAAAAATCATATCTCAGAAGAGACAATCCACACATATGTTTCAAAACCTATAGTGAGCTACCTATAGAGCTTTCAAGGGCATTAGAGACATCAGAACAAGTTGCTTATAAATTTAGTAAGCTGCCTTTTGCCTCAAAGACCTTTGTGAAAAAGTACATGTTATACTTTTAAAAAGAGAACTTACAACAGAAATAATATACTTTAAGGTGCCTTTTATTTCATTAATATTATATTATCTGCAAGTAGATTTTTATTTATTTATTTTTTTACTAAAAGTGAACATTCAGTTAAGCACTCGATTTACTTTTTTACTGGAGAAAGCATCCTAACAGAGAAGAAACCTCACAAGTAACCGAATGCAACTCTGTGCTCTGAATGGAAGAGTTGCCTCAGAATTGATCTCAATATAAAGTGACATTAGCATGCTAATGCTCATCAGCCTGTCAGTCACAAAGCAGAGAACATAGCATAGATAAATTTTTTCACTAAACTTGTGACAGTGCATTCTGGGACTGCCAGTTTCAATTAAGGAATTGAAACGACTATTTGCGTGTGCTATATGTTTAAGGCTTATTAGAGTATTGCATTGTTAGCTTATGAACATGTGCAAACACAAAACTTGTTTGTAAGCTCTAACTGAATTCGTAACAGCATACTAACATAGGCTACTACTCTAATTATTATTTCCATATATTGTAGAAACAGTAAAAGAGAAATGCTAGCCATTCATGCTACTGATGCTAATTCAAATTAAGCTCCTTTTATGTGTATAACAAGAGGAGTGCTAATAGAGTGGTGCAGGTATGACATCACTTTGTAGGCCAAAACGCGGAAGTGAGTTAGCATTTTAGTACTTCCGGTTCCATCGTCCCGAAGTCAATGTTTTTTTAGTTTTTTTTTTTTATGGGATTTTTTTTATTTTGTTTTTGGTTGAAATAAGGTTTGTGGTGAACACAATCTTAAGACACTTTGATGTTTTATTGTACGACATAAAATACATCAGTAATTACCTCACACGTGACTTTGAAGCTGTAACGTGTCTTGAAAAAGGTGGTTGCTAACAAGTGGCTAAATGGGACAACAGAGGCAGTTGGGGGTATTAAACATCATCAAGCTGAACAGGTCGCTGAACAAGCTCAGTCCGTTTTTACAGCCTCATTATGCTCATAATTGTGCTCTTATAAACTATTCTAACTCAAACGTTCTGTGGAAATGTTTTTAGATAAAAACCGAGTTGTCGGAAGCTTAGTGATGGTGGCGTTGAAGTCAAGCAACCATGGTAAAGTCCGTTTAGCTTTTTACTTCTGGCAATTGCATTCAGGCTTCAAAATTGATAAAAGTTGTAATTATCTTTATGGACAAAACGTGAACGTATCATAAACTTTTGTTGATTACAGAGCTTGTTTTTGTTGCGATAATCCAAAAGCCTATGGGAAAATCCTATTGGGTTTTTATCGAGGGAGCCAGCGTGATGCTAATGTGACGTCATTCCAGCACCACTCGATTGTGCAAGAGTAATGGTTATGTTAGCGGCTTATGTACTAGCAGACAGCAAGGCAGTTTAATAGGTTTTGGAACAGAGCCATTGACTTGACTAGTAAATTATCTTAGAATCATCATGGTCATTTTCTGTGAGGAACAGAATTACAATTTCTCTAAATAATGTCTCCTGAACAGATGCAAATGTTGACTAAAACAGATTTTCACAGTAAAATGCTCATCGGTTGTGGAGTTTAATTCGTGACTGCATGGGTCTGGAAACACTGCCCTGGAAATTGGCCATATGGTTTGACAAAGTGAGGTTTCCCCTGAGTGATTGCACGGCGTAGGAGTGTGAGGATGTTTTGCAGAAACACCTTTGAGTAGGTTGTGACATTACATGTCTCCAGATTCTGTGCTGAAAAATACAAATGGAGTGAGATTTCCAGACGCACAGAAACAGGGGTGCATAAGGTTGACCATATTCAGCCACTCAGTTGCTAATGGACAATTTATGTCAGCTAGACTAAAAAAGATGAGTCTGAACTCTGAGGTGCAAGTTTTGTCGGAAGAAAGAATTGACTTTTAAGACTAAAAATGTCTATGTCTGAGTTAAGGGAAATAGGATGTAATGAATGCAGCACCGCTGTTGATGGTGGCCATCCCAAATCCAAGATATTATACAACAGCAGAGCAGATTTTACTGTAGCAAGACGGTCTCAGATATATTGTTTAAAGAAATAATAATAACAATAAAAACATTAGGCACCAATTTTATCAGAAACAAAACATATTAGCTATGGTACAATGCTAAAATCATTCAGCTTTCATTTCTAACAGAAGTGGAGTTTTCAGTATAGAGGGAATGCATTGACATCACTTTCCCGTCGGAACATGCCCCCTTAGCCGGATTGAGTGGCAAAAGAGCTGCTGCGTGACTGGACTTAATAGGGGAAAGTGCGAAAATGCGAGGAAAACAAACGATTATCAATGTAAACTAAAGGTTGGACTCAATATAGTGTTCCTTACAACTTACTAAAGATCCATTGATCCATGGATATTGACATGCAGCCAGGGATCGTGTTGCCTGACATGTGTGCCTGATTTCGACACCGGGGAAATACATAAAGCAAATTTTCCTGTGAATGATTTATATAAATACAATAAACTTCAAATAATGCAGAATATACAATGATAAATATTTAATTGATGAGTTATTAATACAATATATAACAATACCATATATAGGGTATGATTTTACACCTCAATTCAGCATATTGACACAAAATGATAACTGCAAATCCACCTTTCGCTGGAGTCCAGTTGTTTCTGTGAATTGCAGCGATCCATTTTCTTCTCTGTTCTATAGCTTTCGGCAGTCTGTAAAAATATACCTCCGATTTCTCGTCAAATCTAGTTGTACAGTCAATCGCAAAGCGCTTTCCCGCTTTATATGTGTTTTGTGTGTTTTTGCTGAAAACAAATGCTGCCGCTCAGTCATTTTGACACTCACTGCACGTAACTGCAGGCACTCCGGCCGACGGTGATGTCACGTGCATACCCTCTATCAGGAACCTGTGGGAGGGGCCAACATTATGACATCATCCCAGGTTCAAATTGATGAATTGTTTTAGTGGAAGCGGGAGATGGAGGAGATCTTGTTTTTGAAACTCTGGAAGGACTTTAGAAGTAGGGCAAATTGGATTAACTTCCACCTGCACACCATCATACTGTCTTCAGCGATGATAATTCAAACGTAGCTACGTACTCAGACTATTTACTGAAATTAAACATAAAAATGTATTATCATTTTATAAATTAATCAATTTCTCATGTATATACACATTATACAGTATAATAATGTGTGTGGAAGCCTCTTATCTTCACAAATGCTACTTTTCAGGAAATGGAAAAAGCACTGTATTTTTTTAATAATTAAACACTACATTGTCAAGGTTGATATTGTGGCTTTATATATGGTCAGACACTTGCATGTGTCGTTTGTTGTTAAAATTGTTAAAATTTTACCAAAATCAAGCTCAAATGGAGTTACTAGGTTTTTGACTCGTGAATTTTGGAGATTTTCAGAATTCGACATATGTGTTTTGTCCAACATCGCATAACATTTTTATCAACTTACAGGTTAGTGTTTTTTTTTTCTTTCTTTTTTATTCGTTTGTTTGTTTTGAGTAAAGGAAGTGCTGCGCTTATTCAAAGAACCAGTTCTTTATTTACCGTTCGTTGCACTGCAAACAAGCAGACACAGTCCAAACTGTGTAAAGGGTGACCAATAGTATTTATGTCCATTGTATGCACACTTCAGAATCTCGCTGGAAGTAGAAAGTAATCCGGGTACTTTTTGCATACTCTTTTATGAGTACTGTGAATTCGGACATATTTATTTTGTCACATACTGTTTTACGCCTACTATAGGGAAGTATGTGATTTCGAATGCAGCCCTAGCTTTCCTCAGGTAATTTACAGTACAGCTCTTTAGTGCTAAAATCAATGTGGGTGTTTACTTCCTCAACCTGACAAAACAGAATCCTGTTCAATTTTAACAGCTTTGACAAATTTAGCACATGTGAAAATAATTTAGCATATTTAGTGATAATTGTACTGCCTGCAACTTTATTGTTGATAAAGGGAAGAGGAAATTAACAGTTAGGAGAGTGAATCCATTGACAAGAAAATTCCTGAAAGGAATGTCACACATTAAAATGAGACCATTAGAATTGATCTAGTCTTTTATTTTATAAAAAAAAAAAAAAAAAAAAAAAATCACACACCATAAAAATTACATGTACAAAACTATAAGATCTTAAATTGATTTATGTACAGTTACAAAAGAAAATGGCAAAATAAAAAGTGACCAAACAACTCAAATTACCATGTATACTTGTGCTCCCATTTGAGACTGCTGCCGCCGTCTGTTTGTTGCTTTCAGTCCTTTGAGTTTCAGTTCTCACTGGGCAGGAGGGTCATGGATGACACTGTAAATCCAGTTGAGATGGAGGAGGATGAGGAGGAGGAGGAGGAGAAGGGCAAATTGATGAAAGTGCAGGAAGCACAGACATGCTGTTTACTTTGTCCCATCTGAGTTTCCTCTCACTGGTGCAGTTTGCATGACTGAATGGGAGGAGGATGATGAATATCTAGAGGAAACGAGAGAGAAACAAGATCAGAGCCCTTGGCAGAAGGTGTGAAGCGTCTGAAGAGATAAGAAAAGACTGCAGCCCTTGCCTAGTCATCGTGGAGCTGCTCACAGGTCAGCTAACATACAATTTAGAAGAATGATTCAGTTCGATACAATTTAAGCTCTATCGACAGCATTTGTGGCACGATGATTACCAGAGTGAATTTATTTGTATGGAAAAATATAGAGAATTCTATCTATCTATCTATCTATCTATCTATCTATATCTATCTATCTATCTATCTATCTATCTATCTATCTATCTATCTATCTATCTATCTATCTATCTATCTATCTATCTATCTATCTATCTATCTATCTATCTATCTATCTATCTATCTATCTATCTATCTATCTATCTATCTATCTATGTGTCTGTCTGTCTATACTGCCGTTCAAAAGTTTGGGATTTTATTTAGTGCGGAGAAGTATTAAATGAAATGAAAAGTTTTAAATGAAAGAAGTATCTCATGCTCACCAAACATTAATTTGATCAATAACACAGTAAAAGCAATAATAACAGAAATATTACTACAATTTAAAATAACTGTTTTCAGTTCAATACATTACTCCAGTAACCATTTATTCCAGGATCACATGATCCTTCAAAAAAAAAAAAAAAAAAAAAAAAAACAGCAGTAGCTGTGCTACTTAATATTTTCGTGGAAACGTGATTCTTTGATGAAAAGAACAGCATTTATTTGAAACTGAAATCTGAGACATTATAATTGGCTATATATAATAAAACACCATTATATTAAAATATATAAAATGTGTGTGTATATATATTCCTGTCCTGTATATATCCAGGGTGGAATACTGTAACACTGTCACTTTTACTTCAACTTGCATGCAAACCATACATAAATACATACATACGCTAAAAATGAAAGGGCATAGTCAAACCAATTTAACAAATTTATCCCATGACCAACTTTATGCCACAAATCCTGTCAACTGAGCTTAACTTCATAGTCTGAAGTCTACAAAGACCAGAGGGAGCGGGTCAAATTGGCTTTCATAAGTGGAGATTGTGACATCTAAAATTATATTGATCTTATATGCATAAAAGAACAAAAGGAATCAACAACAGTGCTGGCATTAGTTCAAATCTATGATGGTGGTCTCCTCTTTGGGCTTCTGGACCCTTTGGATGGGAGAACAGCTGATATAAATGTTAATTTGTTGGCAGGAGCGGCCAACGGTACCGCCAAGCTCTGGAAAGCTTGAGAGACCATGAAAGCAGCCGGGATTAGACGCAATCTCTGCCAGTGACTCGACCCCGTGCCTTTTCTGCTTCTTTCAGATAATGTATTCGCCGACGCCACCTTTAACAGCTCAACACCTGGACAAGGACCTTCCTCCATGCAAACACCACAATCAGTCTTATATGAAAACCTAAATGAACGTCCATCAATATTGATCTGAGCATGTCACGAGTGATTTATTTTTAGCTCGGCCCTGCCAAAAGAAAATTCATCGGCATGAATTTGGCCTCTAGAGCGGCCATATGCTCCAGCCAAGCGTGCTCAGCTCTGAGACAGATTCTGGATGTTTCACACCGCATGTGGCCTCCGAGATGGTTCTGTCTGGAGCCTCGCGGCATAGATGTGATAGAAGACCGAGCACACAACCAAAATCATCCAAACACAGCTAAGATCAACAGCTCCGGGCATTTGCATATTAAGTGAAGTTTCTGTTCCTGCTTGTTTTTAATCTCAGCCGTTTTCTTCTCTCACCTACCCCGAAAAAGCCGTGCGGTTCCGGTGTTTAATCTTGTTAGGTGAAAAATGAACGGTTTCAGTTTGGAGTGTGACGACGTAAACAGACTACTTAAGATACATGGGAGTTTATACAAAGAGAAAAGATATGCCGGTTGTTCCGGTGAAGAGACTATTTCGAGTATAAGAAAGAAGATAAATAAACTTAAAACTACAATCCCATTGTGTCATAAAAGCTTGATCCCTCAGCTCTTCAAATGCTTTCCCCGAAATCTATTTATAATTCACGGCAATCAAGTCTAGATTTGTTAATATCTTTCGATTGCCCTGAAGCTTCTTCTAATTTTTGAAATATATATGTCAACACCAGTGTATTCAAATATGCTCTATTGTTCAAAAGTTTTGGGTCTGTCAAAAATGTATTTATTTATTTGTATTGTTCAGCAAGGATGCATCAAATTAATCAAAGCTTGACAGTAAATACACTTATAGTATTACAAAAGTTTTATATTTTCTCTTCATCAAAGAATCCTATTTCCACAAAAAAATTAACTGTTTTCAACATTGATAATAGTGATACATGTCTCTTGAGCAGCAAATCAGCACATTAGAATGATTTCTGAAGGATCATGTGACTGAATACTTGATGGAGTAATAGAAGGCAAATTTCTTTGTTGCGGTAATATTTCACAATATTACTGTTTAGTGTATTTTTTATCTAATAAATGCAACTTTGGTGGACTTCTTAAAAAAAAAAAAAATCAATATTACTACCCCAAACTTTTGAACGGTTGTGTAAATACTGTTTTTTTTTTTTTACAAAAGTACTGTACACATTTAAAAGTATGTTATTTTATTTATTTTTTGTTCTGTTGGCAGTGCAATTTCTTTTAATCAGCCAATCGAGAGGACTTTTTAAAGACTAATCCCACGCTTAAATTAAATTGATGAAGAACTATACTAAACCCGTAGATGAAAACTTTAGCGTAAACAAGTCCAATCTTTTTCATCAGATAACGAGGACGGTATTTAACACTCAGTAAATCGTATTACTCTGGCTGCCATTATAGCTTTCATTATGAGTTATATTAGCACACCTTGATTCTCGTCAGCACTATTGATTCTGCAATTAAATCCAGACGACCATTAGATATCAAATAAAGGAGTCTTTCAATGGATTTTGTGCAAACCCAGGGGCAAACAGTGAATGACAGCTGGATATAAATCACAGAAAGCTCTTTAATAAAACAGCGGTCTGTCATGCAAATGACACACAGGGGAATGACTGCCACATCACTTTCCAAAAGAGAGAGATAAGTAAACTCCATTTCAAATCTAATCTCTTTAATGCTAACCTATTTAATTGACGCATACACTTGCACATATGTGTATGGAAGAATATGTATATGCATAGAATGTTCATCTTTTTCTGCATACACTGAGTGTAAATAATAATAATTATTATTATTTTTATATAAAAAAAAAAAGGTACAGTAAAAACCTGTTAATTGGTGAACTATCAATTATATGTATAGTTTATGGTAAAAACAGTCAAATAACATTCTCAGAAGTCCCTGCGTGACACATCACATGATTACATATTTATATTTTCATTTTATTTTTATTATCAGTAATGCACCATGCTATGTTACATTTTATGTTATTTTTTTTAGTGTTGTGTGTAACCCTGATGTGTGTTTTTTTTTTTTTTTTTTGTCTTTGCGTGTATGACACTGTCTATATATGAGTGTTGGCTATAATTTATCTGATTCATCATGTCGCTTTCTATTTTGTCATCTGTATTATCATGGTGGTTATCAGTATATGTTTAGGTAAAAACAAAAGCAGATTTTGTCCAAGTAGCTTGTTATATTAACATTATAGCACTTACTGTTCTATCTGGTTATAAAATATAGCACCAATATGCCATCCTGAAAAAGTTCAAATTAGGTGAAATCTCTGAAAAGATGCTTGATCAACATCACAGTAACCTGGTGCATTCAAATAAAAATTGGAGAAAACTCTCAGTTTGGTGAATGTTTCAAAAACTTCAATCACGGAAAGTGTTGCTATATTACTGGAATGGGAATTAACAAACATATTAACATTGTGAATAATCCATAAATTTTCCAAACCACCTGTCCTTTGTAAAATTAAATAAAAAATGTATTTCTTCAAATCACAAGCCATGGAATGTGGGCATTATATCCTGGCTGTTGCAATATTCGGAAAGGATTTTACAACCTTAAAATCCAGTGTGACCACCTCCGAACGAAACAAGATGCATTTGGAGAAGTCAATGTGGGCGACCATTTAAATCCATCTGGTTAATCTAAGCAGTGAGTAAATTCGCATTTCTCTGACCCTGTGAGGGGAGCATATGGGCTCATGGAAAGGGCAAATTCGTGAGTCATTATATGTTTCATTCCTAATTTCAATTAGCCAGAAAGGAAGGGTCTCCAAGAAACAAAACATTAGCAACAAAACCAGCAACGAACCGTTAATTTCGAGGAGCGCGGCTGTACTATGCGATTAACAATGTTGTGGTAATTACTAATTGCGGAGTACTTATCTCAAAGAGGTGGAAGGTGGAACAAAGAATTAAGGTATCAGCAAACATCCCCTCTGGGTGAGCAGACATAGGCCAGATAACATCGCCGTGAACTCCTTCAACACCGTGTTCGCAGAAAACAACAACAACAAATCACAAGAACAGCTAATTAAAACAGCAGCAATGCTTTTCCCAATTCCAATCCAATCCAACATTGGTAAAGGACATTTCAAGGTCTTTACCATGAGCCAACTGTCTAAACCAGAGGTGAGATTGCATTTACGCTCCCGATATAATGAATTATTACATATCAATATTTAAACCTGCTCTTGTAAGTGTAATTTCTGTTTTAATGGCATTTCTGTGATTAAATGGCAAATACGTAATCAAAACGGACAACCTGCATAAGCGTCTGTGGCAGAAAAATGTGTTCAGTGAGCTTATCGCTGTGTCATCGGCATGGTGAAGTGATTAGTCATGTAATGATTTTTTAATTGGCGAAGAAATGAGGCTTGACAAGTCAAAACGAAATGCTAAGTGTGGCGAAGGGTTGCCAACAACTAAAATACTGTGTAATTGCAGTTCAGTTGGACTTAAATATAACAACTTAGATGCACCACTGAGAGATGAAGGTCTGAAATAAATAACAGGGTTGGAAAGCTCAGTCATAGAAAACGTATATTTTTTAGCATCATTACTCCAGTCTTCAGTGTCACATGATCGTTCAGACATCATTCTATTATGCTGATTTGCTGCTCAGGTAACATTTATTATTATCAATGTTGAAAACTGCTTGATATTTTTGTGGAAGTTGAATAGAACAGAATTTATTTGAAATTTTATGTTTTGTAACAATGTAAATGTCTTCATTTGTGATTAATGTAATGCATTGTATGCATTGTTGCTGAATACAATTATTACTTTCTTAACAAAAAAAAACAAAAAAACAAACAAAAAACTAACTTCCCCCAAACATTTAAACAGTATAGTGTATAATTTATGTCACAGTTATATTAGAAATGATTGCTCATTTTTCTCTCAGCTATTGTTGTTAGATGCCTGAATAGCTATATGTGGATAGCAATGCAAATCTCAGTCGACACCTGAGTCCTGACAGCTAGGGTTGATTCACAGCTTTAAGCACTGAAACAGGGTAATAAACATCTCAATCCATCTTAACTTTGCGTTTCGAACTTTTAACTGCTCTCGTTTCTCAAAGTCATGGAAAAGAAGCAGAAGCTTTGATTTTGGGATCAATAGCCATGTGAAGCGCCAGTCGTTGGCCTGTCAATTTATCCTTGTCAGCTCCTTTAACAGGAAGACTTTTAAACAGAATCCCACTGATTGCGTATAACATCGGCATCAAACACCTTTCTCAGGTCACAGACAGCCAGGCCACATGTGTCATCAAATTCAATCAATATTTAATCAAGAGAGTTGCAACTTAATCGACAGCTAAAGTTTTTGAGTGCTGTTTATTCTCTGACAATACAGTATGTAACCATTAAGTATTAAAACAAAAAGTATTATATTACACATAATATACACATATAAATGTGTGTGTGTGTGTATATATAAAGCCTCCTATTTCCTTAATATCTTAACTAATTTAATTTCTCTTGAATGTTTCTTTTTTAAGAAAAATGAGACAAAAATAAGTAAGAAAATATTTTTTGCAGCGAACAATGAAAGTGCATTTCATGTTTAATTAATTGTTCCCTGCAGATTCTTTGTAATTATTTCTAAAATTATAAACCAAATGTGTATATATATATATATATATATATATATATATATATATAAACATTTTGTTTGTTTTGACGTGCTATTTCGATGGATTGTCCAGTGTCTGAGTAACATTCCCTGGTGCATTTGGTTTGCGTGCAGCATGCTGTATATTTCTTTTGACATGCTCTGTCAGACCTCTGTTCTGACGTCACCAAGCATGAATGGTGAGGGAATTTTTAGCAACAGTTAAAATAAAAAAAACCAGTATGATCAAATAATTCATGAGGCTGTTGCACTGTTTCTGAGCTTGAATACAATCCTCATATCCACTGTGCAACAACTTATGCTGTTAAGTCACCTTAACCGTAATTTAAATTGTAAATTGTAAATTGTGAATGGCTCCATTATAACCTCTGCTTGGCGTCGTCTTAAATGGGGAAAATGTACATACTTGGCATTTCCTATGGCCTTATGTTGGCATTTGTTTGCAGTCAGAGGTGATACTTGGAGATGAAAGGTACTGATTATGCAACACAAACAAGTTAATTATATTTCCACATGAGTGATCATGAGTTTTGGTAGAGCTTCTGATACATGAAGCTGAGGTGCAAGACATTAGCTGATAACCTCAGGACAGACACAGCAATGTCAACATGAGCTGAGAGCTTCCTAATCACTGACTCTTATCTCTTTTGAGTGAGCAAACCTTACTAAATATACATATACTATATACATATATTAGACTCTTATGCTCATATTGCAAAATATAATTAGAATTTAAATTAACTGTTTTGTATTTTAAAATTAGAGATGCACCGATTACATTTTTCTTGTGTGTCTCAGGTTATTAAGAAAGTAATCAAATGTAAAATAACACTGGATAGTCTTCATTGTAAAAGTTAAATAGAGATTAATGTTTACAATTAAAGTAACACAACTTATTTAGTAAAGAGCAGAGAGCGATTTTCTTTGTCTTTTGTTCTTTGATTAACATGACAGACAGCAGCAGGAATATTAGACTGCTGTCACTTTAAGAGTTTATGCACGGATCCAATATACTGTTACACAACATGTGTTATCTTTCTCAACTATTCCAAAACTGATTGTGTTTAACTGTTTATTTTATTTAATTTTTTGGCGTTTTTTGCCTTTATTATGACAGGACAGTTAGTTGACAGGAAGCAAAGTAGGAGAGAGAGAAGGGGATGGGATTGGGAATGGCCCATGAGTCGCGATTCAAACTCGGGACGCCCGAAGCGCAACTGCGCTATATATCGCCGCGCTGCCCACAAGGCTATTGGCACAGACCAAGACGGGCATTTTGACTTAATTTTGTGTGTGTAAACCACTCATTTTGGTACTTGCGACTCACAAGCTGCTTGAGAATGAGAGGCGGCTTGTTCGCTTCAATTATATAGATCAGTGGTGCACGCGCTTTTGGTCTGAGCACGAAACCTGCGGGAATACTAAAATGATGCACAATACAAACACTACTTAACCGGAGCGAATGAGAGGAGTGAGTGAGAGGAGGCGGGTGTGTGTCACTTTGCCGAAAGAGAGAAGAGTGCAAGATTACAAAGCTGATGTTGTTTCCTGTGCCGCTGGTAACAAAACAGACTCGGATGGCTCGGAATTGGAAAGACATGAGACTGACCGGCCGGTCACCCGCCGGGACCGATCACCCGCAAAATTGTCAGATTCCGGTCCCTGGACAGTCGTTCGGTGCATCTCTATTTTTTTTTTTTAAATGTATTCCCGTGATGGCAAACCTGAATTTAATAGATCCTTGCTATTATATTTAAGTAATATATTTAATTATTAATAACATTTATTTATAATATTAAACAGACATAATAGAATGTGTAATAATAACACTTCTTCAAATACAAGTGTGAATTGCATCTATACTGTAGATACAGTATTTATGTATACACATACACACAAATATAGTGGTATATAGCGTGGCTTTTTATACGTTGTATTAATTGTTTGATTTGTTTTATTTAAAACTAGATGGAATTGGAAGAATTACAATAACTTTGGATTCTATTATGTCTGTGTAAGATGAGCCCTATGTCACATACAAAAGCATTATCGAGAACAACATTCTACATAATTTTATTGACAAAACATTTTATGTTGTTAAACCAGTGAGAACAATTATGAAAACTGATTGAATTTTGATGTATTGCATCTTGATAGAATATGTTTCATAAGTAAAATGTTAGACCCATTCAACTTTAAGGAAATGTTTCAGTTTGCATTGGCAGGTAGAGACACATTTAAGGTGAATATTCACTTTCCAAAAGAGCAAGTGTATACTCACCCCTTCCAGTGAGGTGTTATTCTCGAACCCAAACCGTCCAGTAAACAATGCATGCTGAAGTCGGCAGCAAACACATAGACAGTCCCGGCCACGGGGATGTAAAAGGCAATATGTTCCAAAAGCCAGCAATGGAGAACAATTATTGTGCTCCGTTTCCATTCGTTGCAGTAGTGGATTGAGTCCTCAAATATGTCCCGGTAGGAAACGGTTGGATAGTCCTTGGAATACAGTGTGAGAAGTGAACACTCAAGGGAGAAAGTCCAGTAGGGGTTCAGACAAATTATCCCATATTCCTCTCCCAATAATCGGATGACCTGGCGAGCTCTGGGGTGGGTTGAAAACAGAGAGAGAGAGATATATAGAGAGAGGCCAACAATAAACAAAACAGTTTCAAAACCCAAATGAAGAGCAGATGTCTCAGCTGGTAGTGCAGATTTTTTTTTGGAAATACAAACCCGAATAGAGAACAAGTGCATCTGTCACACTACACAGAACAGAGATGAAACAGAGCTGTCATATGCACCAGACAGGACTGCAGAAACTACGCCAGAACCCGGGTAAAAAAAAAAAAGTGTTTGTTATGTGTAGGACAGTCTCTTTGTTTTCAGTCTCTCACAACGAAGTTTTGACCATTTACAAAAATAAATGAACTTCATAAAATTCCACATAGCAGATGACTTTAGAAGAAGTAAAAAAGAAAGGTGGCATTACTCTTCAGGGAGGATGGCTGTCTCTTGCGGGACAGCGGAAGGAGTCATCAAATTTTAAAGTCGCTCCAATCTCGTTGAACCCTCTTCTCGTCACTGACCTGTGGGTTTGCGGTGTCTAGGGAAGACAGAAAAACAGCCGTGAGGGATGGGTAGGACTGTGCTAGTGACAGGACAGACCGTTCTCGCGCCTCTCTCAGAAGACCACTCAATGGGAGTCTGCTGGCGGAGGTGAAGGAGAACAGCCGGTCTGTGGTGTAGTGCAGCTGATCTTCTCTACTGCCAAAACTACAATATAATGTGTCACAGAATAGATAAATAAGGGATAATATGCAATCAGCTGATTGTGAAAACAAGATAAACACTGATAAGGTGATCAGGAAGTAAAATAAACCCTGTAATATGATACCAAAATATCATATTAAAGGGTTAGTTCACCCAAAAATTAAAATTCTGTCAGTAATTACTCACCCTCATGTTGTTCCAACCGCGTAAGACCTTCGTTCATCTTCGGAACACAAATTAAGCTATTTTTGATGAAATCTGAGCCATGTTTCACTCCTCCATAGGCTTCTATGTGACCGAAACTTGCTGGCCCAGAAAAGTTATTAAAGAGATCGTTAATATAGTCCAAGTGACTCCAGTGGCTCAATCTTAAGTATATCAAGCGACGAGAATACTTTTTGTGCGCAAAAACAAACAAAAATAACGACTTTATTCCACTATTCATTTCCTTCTCTCTGGACCTCTAGTTGGTTCGCGTAGTGTTTTTGCGCAGCGCGTCTGTGTTACACGTCACCACGTAGGCTCACTATTGGCCGACGCCGGTCATGTGTGTGTTGCGTGATGACGTGCAACACAGACGCGCAGCGCAAAAACACTACGAGGCCCAGAGAGAAGGAAATGAAAAGTGGAATAAAGTCGTTATTTTTGTTTGTTTTTGTGCACAAAAAGTATTCTCGTCGCATGATAAACTTAATGTAGTGCCACTGTAGTTACTTGGACTATTTTAACGATGTTTTAATAACTATTCTGGGCCGGTGAGTTTCGGTCACACTGGAAGCCTATGGAGGAGTCAAAATTCTGTCAGATTTCATCAAAAATATCTTAATTTGTGTTCCGAAGATGAACGAAAGACTTACATGGTTGGAACAACATGAGGGTGAGTAATTACTGACAGAATTTTCATTTTTGGGTGAACTAACCCTTTAATACCGATACTAGTACATTTTATTTTTATCCCATTTATGTGGCTATACGCAATAAATAAATGAATAGATTTGACTTTTTATAGCATTTAATTATAATAAATGTATCCTTCAAATCTTAAAAGTATGTTTTTTTTTTATTATAGTATTAATGAAATAAAATCCCACTTAAAGGTATAGCGGAGGATTTTCTTTTTCCGGGTGGATCATCAAGACTATTGGTCCTCCTAAGTGTCAATCATTCTGGTGATATGTTTACGTAAGGCCGTCGTACGTGCTCGTGCACACGATTCACACGATGGCGTGCGCTCAAAACACAGGTTGGGCTTCCCACTGATGCCTCAGTCGTGAAGTTTCTACTTAACAGGTAAAGTTTGGCATGCTATTTGGAGAAATCCATTTAAAATCACTGCTAGTAAAAGTTAATGTAAGCTATGATTAGCTCGTGCATGCTCTCTGGTGCACACATTTAATAGGCGTTCCCTCTCGGGAGCATGTGCATTTTTTTCAAAAAGTGGAGAGGGCGGTTCTTTTCTAAAATTCGGGAAAATCCTCCGCTATACCTTTAAGTGTGCTTAAAGAGAGTACACTTTCATGTCTGTTTCTTAAAGAGTTCAATAGTTCACCTAAACATGAATATTCTGTCATCATTTACTCACCCTCAAGTTGTTCCAAACCTGTATGAATTTCTTTCTTCTGCTGAACACAAAAGGAGATTTTGAAGAATGTTGGTAACCAGACAGTTTCTGGTCCCCATTGACCATAGTATTTTTTTTTTTTTTTTTTTTTTTCATACTGTGGAAGTCAATGGGGTCCATCAATTGTTCGTTTATACACGTTCTTCAAAATAATTTATTTTGTGCTCAACAGAAGAAAGAAATTCATACAGGTTTGGAACATCTTGAGGGTGAGAAAATGATGACAGAATTTTCGTTTCTACTCCTTTAAGTACACTTTTAAAATGTGAACTTTGTAATAATGCCAAATTAAAAGTTTTACTTTATCAGTTTAAATCATTGTTTTATTAATATTTTGTTGAGCACATGTAAAGTACATGATTATACTTTTAACTTAGTTTGTTATTCGATATTACCTCACATTCAAATTTCAACACATATGACACCATAGTTTACCATACATTTTTGTCAGTAAATTTGGAAGTACGTGTGAACCATGTTTCCAAGAATATAGTAAATAATTATGAAATAACATATAAAGATGTACTTAAGTTGGTTAATTTCACATAATTTAATTGAATGTAAGTTTAAACTATACATTATTTTCATTTTATTACAATGAAGTGTCTTGTGCACTTGAGTATATCATTTCCGTAACAAGTACTCTTCTTAAAGGGTAACTAAACCCTAAACCAACTTTTTTTTAGTTAATGATCTGTAAGAATGGGGCCTTATTAGTGCTGTTCATTGATTCGAGTAACTTTTTTGACATTTGGGTATAAAGTGTTTTAATTCTACAATATATGGTGTAAAAACATCTGAGTGCAGGTTGAACGGTGGCTACTGCAGTTGAATTTTCCTATTGGATGTTTGCGGTACTGCGTGACGTAAGCAGGTTCCAGTTCACCATGCCCTTGGTACGAGCTCACCACGCCCTTGGCGGTATAAAAACCATCTTGTTTCGTCAAAACCACTGTAGCGAGTCAGGAGTTGGAATTGTGATTATTGAAAACGATCAGGATAGAGTAGAAACGGGCTTTTCCACACAGCTCGTGCTGAAAAGCGACGCAGTGCCAAACGCTGCTCCTCCTGCATGGACTCCACCACCGCAGCGGCGTCTTGATGTGAATGATCATACATATTTTAATCACAATTTATGGTTAGGCTAAAGTTAATCCTCTGGGGTCGACAAACACGTCGGCGCATTTTGCTGGATTTTTTCACATAGCGGCAAAATATGAATATGCCTACAGAGCTGTTGACATCAACTCGATAAAACTCATCAGATGCATGTACTTTACGTCGTCTTGCGACCCTGTCAGGAAGTATTTATTTTCACTCAGACACTGGCCCCATTCTCCCTTGCGCGGCTGCTTCGCTATAGCATCGTCAATGCCGATCACGATGCGGGAGTTAAGACCGCAGTTTGAGCCAGCGGCTCGAATTGATATGGCTCTGGCCCTGTGTCCACAAATAATTCACCCTCCTCCACTTCAGGTGAAGGTGGGGGAGAAAAGTCCTCGACTTCAAATGACAGCTCTATTGCAAAGCTACTTGTGTCACTCCAGTCACTCTCCATTTTAGAGTCTGACAGCAGCTGTCAATTAATCCGTCACTGCGGGTCTCAGGTGCACGCCCCCCTGCTCAGCCCCGCCCTCGGTTCGTCCCCTCTATCTCCACTGTCTGCCCACTTTTCCAGCATTTTTCAAATATTGCCAGTGGGTGGAGTCAGGCTCTGACCAGGGGTTTAGTTACCCTTTAAAAGTATGCTAAAGTGTACATCCTATTCACAAGGGGAAATATTAATATGATTGATGAGATACAAGACTAGCAAAGCTGCAAATATTCTAGAGAGCTGTGTAATCCTGACTCTTATGCAGTGCCAAAACAAATTTTCTGCTGGTACCAAGTCTTTTGATTTACAACAAGCAAACGTCTTTCAGATGTCAAGATCTGTCACTACTCTTGCTGTTCAACTAATCAGCAAACTGTTTGTTGCACATGTAGAACAGAAAGTAAATACAACATACTATTCCATACACGGATTCCTCTGATGTATTATGTAATGCACAAAGCCATTTTGTATCACTCCATGTTGTTTATCGACCGTGTGTTGGTGGGATGCCATTTTTGGATCAGTAGCTATACAGAAATGCAATCCTGTAAGGTATATGTTGGCGCTTTTGAATCCAATGTTTTGTTTTGTTTTGCTGTGAAAACGTATAGATATGTTAGGTAAAGAATTATCACACATGCAATTAACATATTAGCATGACAAGTAATATGAATCAAATTCCTGTTTATACATTTGTATTAAGTAATTCAATTCATATGACACTGTTATTTGACATAATCAGCTCATACTACAATTCACACATGGTAGTAAAATAAAAAAATTTATAACTACCAAAAACATACTGTGTGGCTAATACTACTTCCCTATTACAGAAAAAAAAATATATATTCCTCAAAAAGTCTCCGTTTGAACTGTTTGGAAAAAAGTCAGCCAATAATAATAATACAATTTTCTTATTTTTTTATACAAATTATAGATTTGATTCACCAGGCTCAAACATTCAACCCTATTATTCAAGCTATTGTCAGAAAAAATTATTCACACATATTATCCACACATATGTTTTTCTTTATATGCTTTCTTGCTTGGTAACAGGGTTGAAACTAATCAGAAACCACATATAAAATGAATATTAAATGAACCAGTACATATTATGCACTAGTATATAGTATTCTACTATCTACCGAAGTTGCCTGTGAATATTATGTAGGTTAAGCCTCTAATTTTTCTAACCATTTACTGAAAAAGCTAATAAAAAAAATATATAATTCCCCGATCTTAAAGAGCCTGTCTGTGTCATCATGCTCCTTCAGACATAATACATTTTAATTCACATCCTGTGCCAACTTAGTTGATTGATGATTGCATTTAATTTGTGGTCATTAGGTGTCTGAGTGACTGACGGGATCAGGAGAATCATGGAAGTTCAGCCTTCTGCATCACCAGCTCTTGACTGAATGGTCTTTATCGATTTAACGATTTAAGGATGAGGCCCTCTTGAATTCCATGAGCATTCATCTAGAAACTGCAATTACCTGATTGGACCCATAAATCCAAATTCCACAAAAGGAAAGGCTCTTCGAGGAATACCTAGACATGGCCCATTGAATCAGGTGAATAGCTCTATTCCTGGCAATTACAGGAGTCTATATATGCACTCCGAAGAGCTGTAAAGTGCCATGGCATTGTAAAAAGCACACTGTCAAAGGGTCATATGAATGTGCAATTACCTGAAAGCAACCTTAAGCATTTTAAATCAAACGATTTGCCTTTGGTTTTGGCGTGCTTGCTGTTGTCTGGTACCTAAAACTGTATTAACTAACGCCGGGTACACACTGCGCAATTTTCCAAGTCATCGGATCGCTGTACCTCTCACACTACACAACTGTCTGGGGTAGGCTACCATTTAGTTGCTTTTGTGTGCACAGTACACAACATTTTAATACAATTACCGACAACTTTGTCTGGTGTACAAACTACATTTCACAACCAAACACAAGCAAGAATGGAGACAGGAAATAATGAAGCTCTGAATAAACATACTGTATAATCCTCCAACTCAATCTGGGATGGCATTAAAACAAACCATTTACTTGCTCATGACTCTGGAATCCTTCTGAAGTCCATAAAGAGATGCAAACAAGCTGTTTAATCTAGACGCGTCAAAGCGAACGCTCTTTCACTTTTCCTTTTGTCCTGTTCTCGACAGAATCAAGTGCGTGGAGTATGTCAGAACCTGAACGTGCATCTGTATACTGTATCCAGTTTAGACAGTGATTATAATGGGTTCTGTTCGCTTTTTGACGCAACGCTCGCATCCGGTGTAGGCAAATGTCAGCCGTCAAGCGACTGGATGCCAGTGGGAGGGCGCCTATGTATTGCTCTATCTTGCAAATATTCATTGAAGTCCTGTATTATTCTGTGTGACGTCACAGATCACACAATATTAAAATGAGCCATTTTTGGAGCTTGATTAAATAAATGCTTTGTTTTTAATAAGGCGGCATGTTTTAAAGGGGACATATCATGAAAATGTTCGTGTTTAAGTGCTATAATCGGGTCCCGGTGCATCTACCAACCCAGAAAACGTGAAAAGTGACAACCCAGTAACTTTGTTTTGGTAAGCCTTTCTCTGCAAGCATTTAAAAAAATAAGCTGATCAGATTTCACTACCCATCTGACATAGGAAAGGGATCTTATTATAATATTACTGCCCCTTAAACTGTACGTTTCCACCCACAGCGCCACCGTTTGGTTTCCGGAAGTGACAACAGTGTAACCAGTTCTAACGCAATGGCAAAAGTTTGTGCAAAGCATGCAAAGTGTTCTGTCGTTGGTTGCACAGACGAGCACAGAACACTATTTAGAGTCCCAGCCTCAGAGGAGACAAGAGAGCAGTGGATTTATTTTATTATCAATGGAAATCCCCCAGAAACAGTAAGCAAAAACCTGCTTGTGTGCGCTAATCACTTCAAGCCGGAGTGCTTTCACAGGCTTGGACAGTACAAAGCAGGAATTGTTTCAAAGTTGAATCAATGTAACTCCACAACAACAACATAAATGTATCCACTAACCATTCAGAAACATCCCGGTTCAGTCTAAAAGTTGCAAGTCTCTCCGTAAGGCTGTACTCCGCTACTGGCTATTTCTGAGATTTTGGATGAGTGTCATTATTCACGTGTTTGCAATAGCCTGAGTATCCGAAGCTCGTGAATAAGGATCGGCCCTCTTCTGAACGGGGCAGGGAGCAGCAGCTCATTTGCATTTAAAGGGACACACTCAAAAAAGGCGTGTTTTTGCTCACACCCAAAAAGGGGCAAATTTGACAAGCTATAATAAATGATCTGTGGGGTATTTTGAGCTGAAATTTCAAAGCCACATTCTGGGGACACCACAGATTTATATTACATCTTGTGAAAAGGGGCAATATATGCCACCTTTAAGCTATGAAACTTGCAGGATGTTTTAATGGTACCTATTATATGTCAAAAATCAATGCAAATTTGATCTCTCAGGTCATGACCCCTTTAACAAATGTAACCTTTTTGTAAAGTGTTAGAACCCCACATTTTCTTTGACTTACCTCCTTGTGTTTCCGTTGTGCTTGTACCCTCTTTTGAGGAAAGCGAAGGGCGTCTCTTGAGCTCTATACAAGTTCTGGGATGGTGCCTTTGTGTGGGGGAGACTATGTCCTCACAGGTCATCTCTGAAATCTGCACAGCTGTCTCAGAGTCTGTGACCAGCACCATGGCAGTGGAGTCTTTTAAACTAGCGGTGGCCCCAGCGGCCCCCCCTAAACCCGCTCCTGAGGCCTCCTGGCCCTCTACGATTTTGGAGCTGGAGCGCGGGACCTGCCCCGCTGCTTGACCCCCGTTCGTTTGCGAGCGTACGTTCGTCATGGCGGTTCCCTTTCCAGAATCTGCCCCCTGATGGCTATAGACTTTATATCGGATCATCAGGATGATGATGAAAACGAGGACGGAGGCCACGATGATTCCTCCGATGATGATGATCATGGTGCCGCCCAGGAAATGGCTTCGGAGCGACTGGCACTGGCTGTACTCGGTCTCCGTGACAAATGAGACACAGCCCACCTGGCGCGTGGCGGTCAGCGAGGTCATGCCATCGTCGTACACGGCCAGAACGCACAGATCATACTCTCGCCCGGATACGAGGTCTCGCACCAGGAAGTCGTAACTTGTGGAGGGAATCATTCTGCAAGAGAGACAGGGAAGAGTTGAACATTATCATGTATTCCTCAGATAATACATGAATATAATTAAGATTAGCCAGCATGTGCATGTATTATCTACGGCCACATGATCACATTAGAGAAACTTGAGTAATAATATCATAATTCTGAATATTATGGACATTATGTTAATTTTCAATGATGAATTTAATATACTGCACTACAAGTTACTGCAGAACTACTTCCCATCATGAAATACAGAGCAGGCAAAAATGTACTCTTTATTAAAAGGCTCCATCAACATAAAGTCAAAATCAATACCCAAGATATTACATTGGTTTCCAATAAAATGTACAACATGAATAAGGTGTGCTGTAAGTGTAATGAAAATCTATAGGTGCAGTGTTAATATTTAAACAATATACAGTATAAATATGCTAGAGACTCTTCCCCGGAAAATCTTTCAAATAAAATAAAAATAAAAATTCCCCGGAACTAAAAAGAAAAATATACATATGAATATATCTTGTATCTTATTGTATTCATTGTATCACATAATTTTATCAGACACTGCACCAAGATCACAACAAACAAATTTTGATTGGATTTGAATGTTTTATTATTATTATTTACTGTGCAATTACTGAGACAGTAAGGAAAATACATTATTTGGAGGGATGTATTGCTCTGATTTGCATATACTACAGACAGTGTGTGTCTTAGTATTGCTTTTAAAATTATTACAATTACATTTTATATGCAACACTCTCCTTGGGGTTGACATCGAGCGATAAATTATTTTCTTTAAGATAAATAATGTAAGAGCTTGACACAATTAAACCTACATTAAGTATTCTATTGCTTCAATTGACTATTCGAAAAGTCATTAGAGTTCATTGAGGGTAACTGAAAATTGACCATTTATCAAAGCAAACATTTCTGTGAATCTCTCAACTACAACGATTAGAGAGATTTCCAAGAACTATGGTACCCATAACACAGAACTCAACAGTCATTAGATTCAGTTCAGAGAAATCCAGGTTCTTGTTAATCTGTGCATTTTCCAAGCACTGATACTGTACATAATAATCCCACATATCACGACTAAGCATCAAAAAGACCATTACAATTCGTGATAGACCAGTGTTGATCTCATTGTTAATGCATTGATATTAACAGAACACATCTGTATTACACTGCATTTAAACATTGCATGTGCAATGCAAATGGTGACATTGAGGGATATTTTAGTATTAAATTAATAATCTTATGTCAGATTACTTGCTCAGTATTGCTTGTTAAAATAAATCACTTGCTTTTATGAGAGCTTCTCATACCATCTCGGTCTGAAAAAACAAAGTTCTGTCATGAAACTCTAGATGGCACAGGCTGATCCTTAACTCAATGTACTCACATCGTCCTCTGTAGGACACATCTGATTGGTTCTTGCTGTATCAGCAGCCAATGAGCTCGCTGCTCAACTTTCAAATACTTGGTCAGCATAGAGAGCCTAAGTCCCTCCCCTTCCGGTTGACCACCATGGGACCTTATATCGGAAAAATATTGTATGGTAGTCAATGGCGAGGGACAACAAATATTTTGATCTCGTTTGAATTGTGCCCTGAATTACACATATGATGTTTGTCAATTTAAAAGATACATTTTAAAGTCAAGAAAGTCGCAGTTTGATGTAAAACTGTTGAGGTATAAGACTGTGAAAATACGTAATTACAAAGACTACAAACCCAAAAGGCGCACATGTGACGTCATACCTTTTCTCTCAATGAATGAAGCTAACTTTACTGAAGCAAACGTCTGTCATTTTTTCTATAGTCTTACGTTATAATCGTAACGTTACGCCGTCATGCCTGAGTGTTTTGTACCAGACTACACACATACGAGCAACGGATGGTGACGTACATAGTGCGAGACGAGAGATGTAGTTCATTGAGCGATTTTCACATAAAACTAAACGTTACTCTTCTGGTTTATGACAAACTGCGACTTTCTTGACTTTCATAATTATCTTTTTTATTGACAAACATCATATGTGTAATTCAGGGCACAGTTCAGACGGAATAAAAAGATAAGTTGTCTCTCGCCATTGACTACCATACATATTTTTTTCCGAAATAAGGTCCCATGAGCCGGAAGCGGAGGGGGAGGGACTTTAGGCTCTCTATTTGCTGTAGCAGTTGCAGCAGAGGGCTTTCAGAATCACTCCACCTTCCCCAGCTCCACCTGTATAGATCTGCTATGGGTAATTCATGTATGCTATTGTCAGCCCGATCTCATCCCAAGGCGTCATATACTGACGCTTTTGACATTTCGTCTACATCCAACGCACATGGCACCCTTTAGCGTCAATATGAGACGCAGATAGATATGGGCCAGAAGGCGCCTCCTAGCGGTCTAACCCTAACCCTACCCCAGACCTAAACCTACCCATAACCGAACAAAGCTCTGTGCGTGTCATATTGACGCTAAAGGGTGCCATGTGCGTTGGATGTAGACGAAATGTCAAAAGTGTCAGTATATGACACCCTAGGATGAGAATGCGTTGGCTATTGTACAGCAGCAGCATACTTCCTCACAGCAATGTGCCGTGTATGTATTGGACGTAGCATGTCCAGTACATGCTCTGAAAC
This sequence comes from Rutilus rutilus, assembly GCF_951802725.1. NCBI lineage: Eukaryota > Metazoa > Chordata > Actinopteri > Cypriniformes > Leuciscidae > Rutilus > Rutilus rutilus. The sequence continues at coordinate 13,726,302 of NC_140223.1, forward strand.
AGCAACAGCAGCATAGCAAATGCCAAGACCAAACCTAATAGATTAGAAACGAATCTCATAAAATGCACAATATAAGCGTGCTGATTATTAAAGGGTTAGTTCACCCAAAAATTTAAATTCTGTCAGTAATTACTCACCCTCATGTTGTTCCAACCGCGTAAGACCTTCGTTCATCTTCGGAACACAAATTAAGATATTTTTGATGAAATCTGAGCCATGTCTCACTCCTCCATAGGCTTCTATGTGACCGAAACTTGCTGGCCCAGAAAAGTTATTAAAGAGATCGTTAATATAGTCCAAGTGACTCCAGTGGCTCAATCTTAAGTATATCAAGCGACGAGAATACTTTTTGTGCGCAAAAACAAACAAAAATAACGACTTTATTCCACTATTCATTTCCTTCTCTCTGGACCTCTAGTTGGTTCGCGTAGTGTTTTTGCGCAGCGCGTCTGTGTTACACGTCACCACGTAGGCTCACTATTGGCCGACGCCGGTCATGTGTGTGATGCGTGATGACGTGCAACACAGACGCGCAGCACAAAAACACTACGAGGCCCAGAGAGAAGGAAATGAAAAGTGGAATAAAGTCGTTATTTTTGTTTGTTTTTGCGCACAAAAAGTATTCTCGTCGCTTGATATACTTAAGATTGAGCCACTGGAGTCACTTGGACTATATTATCGATCTCTTTAATAACTTTTCTGGGCCAGCAAGTTTCGGTCACATAGAAGCCTATGGAGGAGTGAGACATGGCTCAGATTTCATCAAAAATATCTTAATTTGTGTTCCGAAGATGAACGAAGGTCTTACGCGGTTGGAACAACATGAGGGTGAGTAATTACTGACAGAACTTTCATTTTTGGGTGAACTAACCCTTTAAGTGGGAATCATAAAAGTTATTAGTGATGTCCCACTCATTGTGCCAGTGCTCAGATGGCAACACTGGAAATCTACTGTAAAAAAAAAAAAAAAAAAATATATATATATATATATATATATATATATATATTCTGCATTCAAGGATATTTTGATTGAGCAAGCATGCAACATTTGAACTGCTGAACCCGAGAGCAAAAAAAAAAAAAAAAAAAAAAACAGCCTTTAATTCCACAGAGGTCACTGGAAAGTCAAGTTAGATGATATGTTTTTGCTCCCATACCTTTTTCACTAAGAGTATGATGGTGAATAAGAATATGGTGGTGTAACACATTTAGGTCAGCCAAAAAAAGAAAACCTCATGTTTATTTCAACCCCTTTATGTTGTGATTTTTTTTCTCTCTCTCTCTCTAGAACACAAAACTAGAAAATGTTATGCAGCTCCTGCCATTAAAGCCCCAAACAAGCCAAAAATTATAGCTTTAAGTAAAAAAAAAAAAAAAAAGACTGAAAATTCAAGTAATGATCCACACTCTTATTAGGAAAAAAGGTTTGATGTGGTCCAATATAGAACCCTAGAGTTCTTAACTAAAATTTTAAGAACCCTTTATGCCAAAAAAGGTTCTATATAAGGGTAAATGTCTTAAATGATTACTTGTATGTATTTTTTTTTTCTACAAGCTGCTTAATTAAATGCATTAAACAATGAATTAAAACAAAATTAATTAATTAAAACTAAATCCATAAAATGATCCCATCATGGGAATCCCTAAAAGGTTTTATATGTGAAGTCCCTGACAGAACCAGAACCTTTGAGGTAACCTAGTGCATTTTAGGGGCTGTTCACAGAATGCGTTTTTCCAATCCACTGCTCTACTTTTCCATTGTTTGATGTGTTTGACCATTGCGCCCACGTCTTGCGTCTCTTGCAGTGTCTCGTTCATGACACTGTGTTCTAAAAATGTGGCGCTCGAGTTAAAATGATCAAATAACAATGATAAATTGAGAAATATGCATCATGTTACAACGTGGCAAAGGAAAAACAAGCAACTTCTGGTTATTGATTTTAAAGCCCTCTTTGAAGTGTTCTTATTTGCGTCCGTCCTTCTGTTCATTCAACAAGAAACTGTGCCTTTGTTTTTCCCATTGAAGATGACATGCGTCAGATCCCTCTGCACCTTAATTCATTACTCAAACACACTTCACACACGCTCGCTTCATTTGCATGCAGTCGAGGGCCTTTCCTTTCTGTATGATATTAGGGCCACCAGTAAAGTCTCTAGTTATTACAGAGGTATTCCAGGCAAGAAAAGAACTGCTAATAATGAACCAAAACATAATACAATAGAGGACTGTGTGCAGCTACGACACAATAGAAATGTTCAAATTAAATCACCCAAAATTTGGTGAACAACTGAGAATCATTTTCTCTCTGGCGTCACACAAATCAAAGCCGTTCTCCATTTTTGCAAAGTGGTTTATTGTTGTCATACTCGATTCTGTTGATTTATCTACATCCCCTGTCTGATAAAGGCTGGAAATAAAGAAAAACAGTATCGAAAGGCTAAGTTTGAGTTTTTAAAACACACCTCACTGAAGTGAGTACTCCTAATGCTGATTCTTCAACAGAAACATGCATTACGAAACAAGTTATTAAAATAATACCCTTGAGGGAATCACGTCCTCCAATCCCTGCATTCAACCAACAGTGATAAAACACTGCGGCATGAAAATAACACGACTGCTAAGCATAACACTGTTAGCGCACACCTGCCACAAACATGTCATTTATTAACTTTACTGAAAAGAAAATATAAGAAAACTATGCTCTCAAAGAGAAATCACACTAATATGCAGTGGGGGAAAAGCAGTTCATTTCACTGGCGAGGTGAAACATTATCATAAAATATTTGGCTTTAAGTAATGCGTAGATGCTAGTAAGGAATTGCCTCATTTGTCATGCTTACAGACAAATGATGCACAAAATACAACATACTGGATGCTGCTTTTTATAGCAGTTCGGGCTAAAACAAATCTAACAAAATGTGCTGTAAACCTATTTGTCAATGCAGTTTTTCACAGTATATGCTTTTATCAGGCGATATAAGCGGACATATAAACCCACATGGCGTCAAAAAGGGGGGTTTACAAAAAAGAATCGACTCACAAAAGAACTGGCCCATAAGAGTAATTTGGTTTGCAGTTTGACTACACAATGTTGGTCATCCTGTAGGCCTATGTTTTTGATTTTCTAAAAATAATAAATTCACAAGAGTCATTTATTTCAGGAATCAGGCTACGCTCCTTCCACCGTTTGTTTCTGATTCACTAAATAAAACCAACATATAAGAGTAACTTTTTTTGAGAATAAGGGAGCATTAGTCCACACAGAAGAGGTAGTGACCCAAAAACATTGCATGCATTGCAGATTTTTCCAACACGGGTGCAATTTTTCCATACGTTAGCATCCACTAAGCTTATTTATTTGTACAATTATCAGCGCTGTAGTCTCCTGCGTACCTGACCAGTTTGTTAACAAGGGTCTGCTTGGGGAGCATCGCTGAGTTCAATCTTTCTGTACGTGCGAGCAGAATCCTGCCACAGCAAGATTGCCTCTCGCAGGTTATGATCTCAATGCTGCTCAGTTTCAGGGACCAATTTATTACACCAATTTATCTCATATCAGGGCACAGCTAAAAGCACGCCTGCTAACTCGCAGCTTAAAAGCTATTCGTTACAAAATGCTTTATTCTCATTGCATCAAGGTGATAATCAGGCTCTCAAAATTATATGTAGAGTCAGCTGTTAAAACAAACTGAACCAGAATCGATGAAACTGTAGTTTATTAAGCTACAAGCTAGTCATAAAATTAATTAATCAGTCAAGCTAATCTTTTAAAAAAAAAACAGTTAGCTCACTATGCTACTAACAAAAGGTAGATAACTGCTAAAAGCTATTCATTTTAAAATAACAAATGCAGAAATCTTAATTAGGGTGATAGTATTTACATTTTTAACTTTATTTAGTGTGGAATGTTGCTCTTTGTGCATGAAAAAAGTCTATTATTTCTGAACTCCCTGAAACACCTTGATTGAAGTCGAGTTTTGGGAATGTACACGTCACAATATTCCTCATTTAAATAATTCCCGCTCTAGGCATACACAAAAAGGCCTGGTTGAGTTGTGTTAGTAGTGTGTTGAATCTCGTGGTTACGATAAGGGGCGTGACATTTCTGAAACACACTGGAAGCAGTTGACCAATCATAACACACTGGTCCAACTGACCAACCAGAGCACATTGCGCTTTTCAGAAGGAGGGGCTTCATTGAGACAGGAACTAAACAGGGGTGCGTTTCCCGTACAACTATATAGCTCGCTGCTTAACTAGCATAGTACGATGCATCGATGGAGAAATCAACTAGCTAGTCACGACTGTTTCCCGAAACCGTATGTCGCAAAGTATCGTTCAACCACGTTGGTTTATGACGTCTCGCACGTGGTGGACTAATAACTTATTTTAATTAATCTGTTTGAGATCGAATTAACGCTAGATTTTGTCATATAAGCTACAGACATGGCATCTGAAGACCATTTCTAATTTTTCTCAGTTATTTTGCTTTATTACCAGACTCAATATGCTCGTTCTTACTAGAGCACGTTCGCACATGCGCAGTCTTCAAAAACGGTGCTTTAAATCTCTTGACAAACTAAAAGACGTAAATTACATTTGTATGTATTCTAAATAAATAACATGGGTGGTACTGAATGTCAGCTTGCATATTTAGCTAAAGATAAGGATTTATTCAGTCTACATCTCATGTAAACTAGAAACTATGCTTCTAACCACAGCTCGAGAGCTGTCGTTCCAACCACACAAGTTTGCGATGCTGTTTGCGAACGTTCGTTGGAACGATGGTTTCGGGAAACACCAAATCGTTGACCTATGCTGATAACGACGGAACTTGCGACCATAGTTGGCTAATGATGCTTTCGGGAAACGCACCCCAGAGCGTTACTGACAGACTGAGAAGAGAGGTGCTGCAACAATGTCAAATATTTAATAATCTTATAATCAAGTCCCCAAAAACTAAATCAAGATTTTGAAAAAGAGCTTAATAGGTCCCCTTTAAAAGTAAACCATAAATAAAACTAAGCTCCCTAATTTATACATCTTAATTCAAATCATTTTTAAATTAGTAAATTGTTTAATTTCAATATTTTGTGACATTAAACTTACAAAAAATGCCATACGGACTTGGTGCAAATTATACAGGGCAGTGTTTCAGTGGTTAACTCATCTTATTCAACTATATAAATATATATAATCGTTTTTTTATTTATTTTTTACTAAAAAGCATCGACTCACAAGATAACTGGCTCACAAGGAGTAATCTGTTTCAGGAATCAGGCTAGCCAGGTTGTGCTGCATGTTTTTGATTGACTAAAAATAACTACTCATAAGAGGAATTGGCCTATACTGGACATGCTATATGTATCAATTCATTCATTTTTAGCATATTTTTTGTATTTATATGAAGCTTCAGAACCTTTTTCTAGTGGAATGCAACATACATTGCTTATCAATATGTTAACAAGATAGAGATTGATGAATTAACTAAGATATGTTTCTATGGGATTGGTGGATTGAAGTCTGACTTAAATGTCACAGGCAGCATTGAATATGTGCCAGCTGATATCTGATTCTGGTCTGTGGAAGCACACAGACATCAAGACAGACACACAGAACGTTCTTCTGCCCAGCATAGAACTCAAAAAGACATTGAACTCAGTTGGACGTAAAAAAATATTTCAGTTAAACTCTACATAAAACAGCATTCACAACACATCTCACATTATGGAAGTAAAATATATCTTAAAAAATTGTGAAATGTGAGTGTTAGAAAGTCAACACCCACATTTGAGGAGGCTGACCAGAAGATGAAGGCTGAAGGTCAAGCTCACCCTCGAGAGCATCTGACATATTCCAATGGTGACGCTTCTTTTTTTAAAATCTATTATTATGGCTATTATTGCTGTAACCTTTACTACATGAAGATTAACCAGCATTAAATTACTATTGTAGACTACTCACACACTTTTAGAAAGGCCACATTACCTACAACTCCACAATGTCTGAATAGCTATTTGGCTATTGGTTTACATTAAAAGGAAAATAGAAATAAAACAAACAATACATTGACATCCAAATCCACTTTTGGTTTAATGTTTAATTCAATGCTTTACTTGTCTGTCACAATAATATAATGTTTTCTTTTATTGATTTAACTAAGTTCATTTGAGGGCTTTTCTCAGCAGATTTTGACTTGAGCAATTATTTGACTGAATTAATTACGTTCTGATTAAGTAATGAAAATGACAGGCCTAGTTATTACATTCTAATAAAATAAAATGAAGACAAAAGTAAGTGCTCTGACAAATCATACAAAATATGACTAGGAATATATATTTAATTTTTTTTTTTTTTTTAAGAATAAAATTTTACTTTGACTTTATAAGGAAAGAATAAATACACTATTTATTTACACCATTCAATATTTTTGAATGTTTTTGAAAGATTATGCTCACCTAGTCTGCATTTATTTGATCAAAATACTGTAACAATATTATTGCAATTTAAAATAGCTGTTTTCTATTTTATTAAATGTAATTTATTTCTGAATTTTCAGCATCATTTCTCCAGTCTTTAGTGTCACATGATTCTCCAGAAATCATTCTAATATGCTGATTTGATGCTCAAAACACATTTCTAATCATGAAAACATTATTTTTTTTTATTTTTTTTATGGAAACTGGTACATATTTTTCAGGATTCTTGTGAAATAGGAAGTTCAAAAGAACAGCATTTATTGGAAATATACATCTTCTGTAACCTCATAAATATCTTTACTGGATCACTTGTATTGTATTTTCTGTCAAAACAAAAAATCGTACTGACCGCAAACTTTCGAACGGCAGTAAAAGTTGTAGTACAAGTTGGAGGACAACAAAAGTCAACCCAGACTATATGAAGCTTCATGTTACATGGAGCTGTACTTCATCAGAGATATTCAGAAGCAGTTGACATTGGGATGTCAGACTGCTGGCAGGCCTGTGGAGAGGGATGGAAGAATGGGGGTTTTGCCCATTCCTCATTCCCAGAAGAGAGCCAAGGAGACCATGAGCCTCAGGCAACTCAAGATGTTCTCTATCTCCTTTCCCAGCTATAGAGAAGGTCTGTTTCCAGTTTGCATGCGAAACGGAGAGTCGCAATGCATTTGCAAGTCTCGCGTTCCCAGAAAATCCCTGGGAGCCGAGTGATGTACAAATACGTTTTTCAAAAGATGGAGACATCCAGAGAGCCACTAGGTAATGAATTCTCCAGACGTCACCCCGTTTTATGATACTTCATTACCATTGGCTCCTTCCTCATTTGAATTCCGTGATAATAATCGTATGCAGTTGCATAACAGCTTCCTCATTACAAACTGACGGTAACGTAGAGCCAGTGCCCTCCGTCCCAAATGCACATTACACAACGGCGAGCTTCTGCGTGTCTTCGTCTACCTTGTGCATTGTACCAGGACTTGCATTATTGATGTGCAGTGAATTTCTAAAGAGCTTTGCAGAGGGTAGCCGGTGGGCGGCAAATACAACCCGTCTCCAAGCCCTCAATGTCCCTCTTCTTCTGCACTAGGGCACCAAGCATAACCGACTGCGGATTCACTTATCACTTATTCATAAGCTCACATCAGTGGTCTGTACCTAGCAAACATAATTTGAGTAATAGAGGTCTTCAGTTGAATTTGAAGGTCCTTGAATATTGATCATTGCAACCAGAACAGCCAGAGAAATGGCTTAATGCTAACCTGAAAGTGCAGTCCGTCTTACCTTATGAAAAAAAGTGCACTTACCTGTACTGAATGTGCACTTGTATTGCACTTCAAATCTTACAAATATATTTTAAGAAAAACTGTACTTGTAGATAATATAATATTAATGAAAACAGTCAATTTAACGAGAGTACACTTTCATGGCACTGTTTTGTAACACACTTTGTAATGATATCCAGTTTTACCTTAAATATCAAGTTTTACCCTGAAGTTAATTTCTAGTCAGTTTTAATAATCTTATGTTGTGCTATAAAGAAGTACACTTATATAGATGTGCTGACTTGCATACTAAAGCACATGTAAAATACTAGATTATTATTTTAATTATATTGTGTTATTTGGTAATACATTTAAAGTTTGTTTTACTAAAGTGCAAATGTATTATTGCAACATGTAATTACTAATATTTAAATATAGACATACACGTTTTAATAGAAATGACATTAAAGTGTATTTTAGTTTATTATAATTTCTTGACAGTACATTCAGCAGTAGCCCTACTGTACACTTTAACCATATTTTAAAGACAACAGAAGTAAATTAATTCTGAAATATACATATATACTTATGTCCTAGTAGATCAAAAAAGTAGATCACTCTAAAGGTCAGTTCTGTCATGACAACTCTCTGAGTGTTTGGCATGGATATGACAATGTTGATATGTTTGGTTTGGTGGAATAGATGCTACACTGTTGCTGTTGGTTATTGCTGCTGACAGACTTGCTACTGTCAATACACACACGACACACTGCTGTGAGCAAGTTAGACATGCTGCTGCTGTACAATAGCATATATGAATTAACCGTACAGATCTATACAGGTGGAGCTGGGGAAGGTGGAGGGTTTCTGAAAGCGTGCTACATCTGCTACAGCAAATGCTGTCCAAGCATTTGAAAGTTGAGCAGCAAGCTCATTGGCTATACAGCAGGATCTAATCAATACATTTTCATTTCATTTACTTTAAGTATATACAGTATATATATTTTTTTTAAAGTATAATTATTTCTGTAAAATGTTAAAGTGTAATAAAGGTATGCTAAAGTGTACTCCTTTTCCACAAGAGTACAAACCAAAAGCACGCAAACATTTACTCTGAGAAAAAGTGATTGTTGGTGGAAATGTAAAGCCTTGTTAATAATTAATGCAATGCATTTCCACTTTGCTCGGACACTCCTTTGCTTGTAAAAGGACACCGCTACGTCACTCTCCCGTTACTGAGTATAAATGAATGGCTTGTGTTGGTTTTAGCAGAAAGCTGAATGACCATGCAGTCAACTGTGAAATGTCTGGAGCATGTGTAGAATTAGAATCCATACCAGCCAACACACAAATGTCCTTGAGACTGCAAGTTGTTATTAAGATGCTGTATTGTCTGAAATCAACCTTCCAATTAAATATGGACGTTCTTGAATTAGAGGTTTTATAGGTTGCATTTATTGCCTAGATAACATGCATTTATACATGGATTTCATCCCACACTATTTTTTTTTTTTTCCACGGTTTTACATTATTTTCAAATTGAGATCTGAGGATATGAAAATATGTTACCAAATGTATTTTTCGAGCTGTCAAAGTTCACATGTGCACTTAAAGGTATACAGTAGTGCACCTAATGTCAGATGTCAACATAATAAAAAAGTAAATATTTTCTAGATAATACTTTATTGCAAATTTACAATATGGCTTAAGTACTATAATAAATAAAAAAAACAGTTACTTAATTGTTGTCTTTCATACTTAATATTTGCCCCACACAATATAATATAGTATTTCATGTACTGGGAAACCATAATGCATATATGAAAGCTACAGGAACACTTGAAGGTTATGCGTGTCACAACTAAGCATTAGAAATATAAATGAAATATATTATAAAATACAGTCAATCTGCTTCATGGCCAATTTTTCCATTTTTCCATCAGAGCATCATAATTATGAAGAATTGCAGAGTGTGCCAACATTTAGCAGCTTAGATTTAAATTAAAGCACTTATTATGTCATAGCCAATTATAAGAGGTGCTACCAAAGATTAACTCAGTACAGTAACTTACTGAAAATTTAAAAACATGAATAAGTCCCATTTCTTTCCCTAAACGCTCAATTTTTTTTTAATTTTTTTTATTTGCCAGTACCATTTAAACATAAAAACTCAACACAGCTTTATTTGCATTCAATGTAATACATACAGTTCTATTTTTGGCAAACCGTCGCACTTGCTCATCAGAGACCACAGTGAATAGAAGTGTTCAAATCGTTCTTTCTTTCCAGTCATCTGAATAACATCAACTAATTAAGAAAGACGGAGACTGCTTGTTTCCTGCAGGTAAACAGTGGCTTGTGTGACATCAGTCTGACAGTTGCCCTGGAGTCGAATAATCCCCGCAAATGAAGGTATAACGGTAGCTCGTGCTCAAGGAGATGTCTGATTGGAGTATGATTACATCCAGTCAGAGAGAATATCTCTATATTGACATGAGAATGCGGTTGAAATTGCATTTAGGCGTGCCTGCCGGTAAAGAGGCGGTGACATGCCAGTGCTTTCCTCTGAGAAATGTCAATTCTATCCTCACATGGCCCACGGTCTTCTGGTCGGCCCGCGCTAGTGTGAGTTAGAGCTGTCTCTGAGCTAATGTGGTGTAAAGTGAGCTGGGCCTAATAAAGCATGGAGAAATGGGAGTCGACAGACCCAAGATGTCATCAAGGAGGGGGTCAAGAAAATGAGACATGCTGAATTCTGCTATATTAGTCTGGCAGATCTCAAAACTAAGCTGCCACTTTTGTGTTTGAGTCTGTTTAATTGTCTGTTTAATTTTCTATCTGCTTATGCAAGTGATCAGATAAACTGTTAGATGCATCCTGGCACAGTCATTTACAGTTTTTTGTCCCGTAAAATACTCTGTAGAATGAGAGCATCTCTAATACCATCTGTCTACAATCAGTAAGTAGCAAATCATACTGGTGTTGTGCAAGTGTGGCGTCAAGAGAGCTGCATTGGGATTGAGTCCCGCCGGGTCCCGCGGGACCCAACGCAAATCTCGCGGGAGCGGGCGGTTTGAAATTTGCTGCGGGCGGGAATGGGCGGCAAAAAAAAACACTGCGGGATCGGGAGGTAGCCTAGCGACATGATGGAGATGTCAATAATGGCGCTTTTCCACTACACAGTACCAGCTCGGCTCGACTCGACTCGCCTTTGGTTTTCCACTGTGTAAAAGTTGTAACTGTATCTGCTTCCAGGTACTTTTTTTCGTACCACCTCCGGCAAGGTTCTGAGCGAGCTGAGGCGATACTAAAATGTGACGTGAAAACACGGCAGACTGCTGATTGGTCAGAGAGAATCATCACGCATCATTGCACGCGCCAGACGGAGTATCCAGAATAAAAAACAGGAAAAACAAAAACAAAACCATCCAAAAACAGCATACACTCGATTTCCTTCATTGTCCTGTGTGTATGTGTCCAGAATACATGCAGGCCAGGGAAACGAAACAAACAACCCCATGAATCTCTTTAATAATAGCAATACAAATACGTGTTTTTTCCTGCGGGACGGGAGAAGACACAAAATCAATGCATCTCTATTATTGTGCGGGAATAAATTCTCAGAGTTTTGCGGGTGCAGGCGGGAGTGGACATACATATTGCGGGAGCGGGCGGTAATGGTCAGAAATTCGGCGGGCGGGAGCGGGATGAAGAAAACAGTCCCGCGCAGGGCTCTAGCGTCAAGCCTCAGATAGGCGTTTATTAACATACAAATAAACATAAAATGTCCAAAAAGGGGAATAAAGTGTCTATGGGGATAAAAGTGTCCAAAATAAATAGGGGATCTGGTGTTCTTATTGAGCTGGGGCAATTGCAGGGAAGGTAGTGCTCAGATGAGTAGGTCCAGGTAAACATATTATACTAAATTATTATATATAAATTAAATAATATATGAAATGTATAAAGATCAACACATAAATACCAAATACAATGTTAATCAATATGTTTACTGTTATATACTACTATACGGACCCCCTAAAGGGACATGGTGAATAGAAAAAAGAGCTGTTTTTGCATTCTCTCGCAAATGTTTTGCGTTCCCCTGAGAAACTTTGTGTTCCCTCGCAAAACCATTTGCATTCCACCAAGAGACTCGATCACAAAGAGCTCAAAAGGTTTTGCGAGTGAACACAAAGATCTTTTGGGGGGGAACGCAAAAGCAATAGGGGCTTTCGCACCGTGTAGTTCTAGGAACTTGCCACCAGGGTGGTTCCCCGAGAACTAATGGTTCCCTTGAGAACATTTTCCTGTCTAATACGTTATTAGATAGAACTGTTATACAGAGAATGTATAACAGATGATGTCCAGTGTCGCTAGCTAAGCAGAAATACATAATCATGTCTGGCTTGGTCCCCTCAAAGTTGCGTTGGATTTTCTCTTTAGTATAAAGGTTAAGAGACCCATCTATCACTGTTTTCCATATTCGTATAGTTTCTGGAGTAAATATACAGGCTATAATCTGTATGTTTACACTACTTAATTTTTCACGTTTCGCATGTGTTCGGCCAATCAGCGTACACTAACGTCACTGGTAGTTCCAATAGTGCTAGTTTAGACCCTACTCTTTTGGACCCTCCTCCAAAAGGAGTTCCTAGAACTAAGATCGTTCCTAGTTCCTGCGGTGCGAACTCGTTAAAAACGTGAACATGTTCTAGGAACTATGAAAAGGTTCGTCCGGTGCGAAAGCCCCTACTGACTTATTATTTTTCCACCATCACATTTTTTTCCCACCACCATGTCCCTTTAGGGGCTTTGTACATATATCCCGTTATTGATGTAAATGTTATAAATCTAATATCCTCCATTCGGACATTATCCCAACACAATGCAAACTAAACCTCGCCAGAGGGCCAGGCTTCCAACTGAGGTTTCTTCTTATTTCACAAAACATATTTAAGATCCTTAACATCCCACCTAACTGCCTTAATTGAATATTAGGAGTTCATATTTACTTTATATTCACATCTCAGTACTGGATTCTAATGAGTCTCCATTTTTATTTTTATTTTTATCATGGACATTTGAGCTGGCCATAATTGGAAGAAATACAAAATTGGAAAATATACCAGAGGCAAAAGAAGCAGAAAGCTACGAGAACATGGAGAGTCAAACCGCATTCTCATCTTTCTGTGTAAATGCCGTGGGCGGTCCGGCCACACTGGGAAAGATGCATTCCCGCAATTAAATCGGTACGTGCTTGAACAGTCCTGCTGACTCCTCGCTGTAATTCTGAATGCTATCTCGCGCTCAGCCAGGGGAGGAAACTGTTTGCGGTAACTGCCTGACAGACTGGAGGAGAAGAGGACTGGATTGTGTTTCACAATGCCGGCTAAACAGCTTTCAATGCCAGTGGTATGGATAGACAGGGCTTTTGTAGCAAAGCTGCTGTCCGACAATCAACTCGTTAAGTCTCACAATATGGCTTTTCAACTCGCAGACCTTGTGTAGGCCTCAGGTGGGCAGCGCAGGATGCTTCATCGTTTTATAGTCACATCTGCCAAAGCAATAGCTATAATTTTACACAGCATAGTGAAAATAAATGGCCTACTGGATCCAGGTCAAGATCAAACACTCAACAAACTAGGCTCATTCGCAAACTGCCCGGATAATCCATCAGTTCCAGTCCGAAAGAAGATTCCCAGGCACCTTTCTATATGAATGTCCTCAAAGGAAACCTCTCTCTCTTTTTTCTCAGAACGTTGACTGGCTTTTCTTCTGCCACATCTTCTAAAAAAAAGAAAAAAAAAAAGATTTGCTGGCAAAAGTTGCACAATAAACACAATGCTGAGAAAAAAAGAAAAATGGTCAGAGAGAGAGAGAGAGAGAGAGAGAGAGAGAGAGAGCAGAGAGGAAAAAGCTGGTTCAACAGAAGAGCGTGGCCTCATAAATCTCTCCTCTTTCCTTCTAAGGATCGATTGATTTGATAAACGGGGAAAAATATGGTGGTGCTAGTCACTTCTTCAAATCTGCCTGGTTTCACTGTAAGCACAGGGACTTTAAGTAGCTCTAGGAGGAGATGGTCTGGCTCAGAAATTCCTTTATTGCATTAAAGTGAAACCTCAGTCACACATGCTAGCTAAAGGGCTTTGCTGTCTAGCTTAAGGGGAGGGGGTGCACTTCCATTACAACGGATGCATTTCATCCTACATAGCGTTCTTTTGATCGCTGAACTGCACTATGATTTTGAACGATTTGGTATTGAGACCCTTGTAACTCAACCTCGTGTATTCATGGTAAATGTTGCTTCTGAAACGGACCGCTCACACAAATTTGTTTCACCCTCGTGTTCTGTTCAAATTCAATTTACGGTTTTTGTTTGAGGTCTCAGACCCCCATGTTTATTTGGAAGCTAAACTCTTATTTTCCCTTCAAAATCTTTTGAGATGTTCCTCTGGGTCAAAGCCCAGACAGATATTACTGAAGCTGTATCCCTCAATTTTAGACAAGCTCTTTTAGAAAGGTATTTGTTAGGGCCACACTATTTGGGGAAAAAAATCGAATTGCTTTTTTTTCTTCTGAGAATAGGATTTAAAATGCCCTTAAAATAATTTAAACGCTGTAGGTTTGTTAGTAGGGTAGCAAAATTTGACTAAATAGTTTGTGATTATATCTCAATTAGTGTTGTCAAAAGTACAGACTTCATCTAAATGTACTAAAAGTACTACATTTTAGAAATGTGACAATACCTGCATTTCCCTCTAGCATTCTGAGCGCTGTTGAACGGATTCTTAAACACCTCTGATTGGCCATTGTGTTGACGCGCTCAACATACATGTCTATGATTGGCTACAATGATCAACGCTTCAAAAACATTCTGTCTTCACCGAACGCTTACACGGATACACACAGAAGCATTTGAAAGCAGACGTCTATCAGCGTATCCCTAATATATCCACTGATAGACGCATCCGCTGATAGATGCCTGCTTTCAAACGCCCCCTTGTGTATCTGTGTAAGCGTTCGGTTAAGAAGAATCTGTTCAACAGCACTCAACAATCTAGAGGGAAATGCTGGTATCTTCACATTTTTAAATCGTCAGTACCGAATTGGTACAGAAGTCGGTGCTTTTGACAACACTAATATCAATATGACTAATAATATTTATTATAACTTTTAAAATAAGTAAACACAGCGTTGTAAAAGTTGATACTGTGGATTTATATATGGCCAGAGACTTGCATGTGTCATTATATTATTAACATTTGACCAAAATCAAGGTCAAATGGAGTTACAAGCCAGCAAATTCCTGAGATTTTCAGACATAAGTGTTTTGTCTGTCATTAGAATGCATTGTATTAAATTTTCATCAAATTCCAGGTTAGAAAGTTTACTGTAGATGTGGGCGCTCAATTGTTTCTGCAATGGCCAAAATCTCATGTTCTTAAAAACTATTTAAAGGGATAGTTCACTTTGAAATTAATTTTTGATATGTTTTAGCTTACCTCAAGGGCATCCAAGATGTAGGTGTCTTTGTTTCCGCAGTAGTTTCAATTTTGATATTTTTAGGTCAAACCGTTCTTGTCTGTCAGTCATATAATGCAGGTCTATGGTCACTGTCTCAAAACACAAGCACAGAGTCCAAATTAAAACAATTCCCCACGTCCAAATTAAACAATTCCCCATCGTAAGTACACATTGATGGCCTAAGACACGTGTTTCTCACACAAACCGCTCGTTTCGTGTCTTAGGCCATCAATGTGTACTTACGATGGGGAATTGTTTAATTTGGACTCTGTGCATGCTCTTTGAGGTGGTGACCATCGACATGCATTATATGACTGACAGACAAGAACGGTTTGACCTAAAAATATCAAAATTGAAACTACTGCGGAAACAAAGACACCTACATCTTGGATGCCCTTGAGGTAAGCTAAAACATATCAAAAATTTATTTCAAAGTGAACTATCCCTTTAAGACAGAATTTACCATGACTCGATGACAAATGCTAGACTAAGAGTAGACACTCTTCTCCACTCCTTAAATGCATAAAACATTAGCCTTTATTTATATAATGTTTCTTGAGTAAAGAAAACGCTGCACTTATTCAAAGAACCAGTTCTTTATTTACCCTCCCACTGCAAACAAGCAGAGATGGTCCAAACTGTGTGCGGCACTTTAAGCTTCTGTTTTGTTGACAACAGCTGTTAGAAAAAAGCAATTGGTCTCATTTCAAGTTCGGGGAAAATGTTTGGCACAAGTTGTGCTCCCAAAAAGCATATTATAAGCAACTCAAACTCACACTGAAAACTGCGGAAACACAACGACTTTATTCTCGAAATTTAATGAGTTTATTCTCAAGATTGTATTTCGAGTTTTTTTCTCTAAATTTAACGAGTTTTTTCTCGAAACACAACGACTTTATTCTCGAAATGTAATGAGTTTATTCTCAAGATTGTATTTCGACTTTTTTTCTCGAAATTTTACGAGTTTAATCTCGCATTATAATGACTTTAATCTCGAGATGGTTTTATTTTTTTATTATTGCTTGGCCCTAATCCTCTTCCGTAGAAAACAGCAGATCATGAGTTGCTCACGTGTAAATAAACAGTGCTGCGCTTCACACTGAAACACGCAGCGCATACATTTATTTAATTAATCACAGCCTTTACAATTTAATAATCGCACTATGCCATGTCACGATTATTATTATTTTTTTTAGATTAATCATGCAGCTCTTGAGACTGCTATCCATCCAGCAACATTGTGTTGGGGTGAGAGTGACCCCTGCAAGAACCCATATGTGACCCTGGACCACAAAACCAGTCACATGGGTCAATTTTCTGAAACTGAGATGTATACATCATCTGAAAGCTGAATAAATAAGCTTTCCATTGATGTATGGTCTGTCAGGATAGGACAATATTTGGCCAAGAGATCTGAAAATCTGGAATCTGAGGGTGCAAAAAAATCTAAACATTGAGAAAATCTTCTTTAAAATTGTCCATTTATGTTCGCGATTGTGCTGCATTTACTCACAAAAATAAATGATTTATATTTACGGTAGGAAATGTACAAAATATCTTCATGGAATATGATCTTTACTATATGTAAAGCAATTAATATCCTAATGATTTCTGGCATAAAAGAAAAATCGATAATTTTTACCCATACAATGTATTGTTGGCTATTGCCACAAATATACCCGTGCAACATATGACTGGTTTTGTGATTCAGGGTCACATATCAGAAAAATGCAGTGAAGCAAATAGAAGTCAATACCAAATAAAAAATGATATTCTGAGACCCTGAACCCAAGTAATGTATAATTTTTCAGGAAGATTACATTTAAATGTACTTTATGAATAGATTAGGAAAAGTCAAAATGGCAAACAGAACATGAGAGTTACAATACATTCTTCTATAACACAGACCACCCAATATCTACAGTAGATAAAACATCCCCAGTGTCGCAGCTTACTAATACATGCTAATTACACCCCCACAAGGAAAATTAATTTTATGCTTCGTTTAGAACGACGGCGGGTATAGAGGATGGAAAAGACATGAAAAATGAAGCAAAAGGTTTTTAAAAATCAATCTTTATTAGGTGGCTGATTCTCCAAAAATGGTAAATACATGCAATCCATAAAGACGAGGTGCAGAAATGTTTAATAACTGAAAGGTAAAGTGTTTCAATGTTAAAATACCTTCTTAAAATACCCTGCTTAATGTGGATAGACAACAATTAGTACATCTTATGTACGTATAATTCTCTCTAAAACACAAAGAAAGGGAAATGTTTTAGTAGTACTAATTAAATGTGTTTTGTGATGTAATTATAAAGACATTAACATATTTTCATGATCAGGCACCAAATATTAAAACTAACAGATAGTTTTAAATAATTGTTAGCTTTCTGTAGATATAATTGAACTTTATGCTTTGAAAACAGTCATCATCATTATTATTACTTTTGCCATTATGTTAGGTTAGAATGTGTTCGGTTCTGAAATTTCATTTTTTAATTATTAAACCACTTTGTATTCAAGAGGACAACATGGTCTGAGGCAGAAATAATCCTTCTCTTTCATAACAATGATTCCAAGTTATTTTGTTTTGCTAGATTAGCATCTTTTTTTTTTTCTTTTTTTTTTTAAGGCTACCTGTTGTCGGCTGTCATTAAAATCACTATCTAGGGCAGGGAGAGCTGTTTTATCTGGAGGGCCATGGCACGTCATTTTAATTAAAGCGTGTCGTCTTGCTCCGGTATAGAGGGAGGGGAGTCATAGTGACGTCCATAATTAAAAATTGATCTGGGGCACTGCAGGAATGATGAAATTCCTGGGAGAGAGGAAGAAAAGAGGAGGATCGGTTGATCGAAATGCAAACTCAACATTTTGACAGTCTGCATCTTTAGGTGGTATATAAGGTATGCATTCATTGCAATAGGGCTGGGTGGAAAATAAACTGTAAAAATATAGTTAATAGAAGAAAAAAAACACACACATTGTATGTGTTCTGCACACGCACAATACTGCTCAAAAGTTTGGGGTCGGAAATATTTTTTTCTCTTTGTCTCTTATGCTCAATAAGGCTGCATTTATTATCATTTTTGCATTTTGCATCATTGCTCAAGTCTTCAGTGTCACATGATCCTTCAGGAATCATTCTATGCTGATTTGCTGCTCAAGAAACATTTCTTAATATTATCAATGTTGGAAAAAAAATGTGGAAAACATGATACTTTTTTTCAGGATTCTATGATGAATGGAAAGTTCAAATGAACAACATTAATTTGAAATAAAAATCTTTTTAAAACATTATAAATGTCTTTATTGTCACTTTTGATCAATTTCATGCATCATTGCTGAATAAAAGTATTAATTGTTCAACAACAACAACAAAAAAAATCTTACTGACACAATTTGAACCGAAATGATTCACATAAATTAAATCGAACTCACCAACTAACATTGCTTTTCTATTGAAGTATAAAACAAAAACAAAAGTTCTGAAATTACCTTATACACTCGAGAACAGAAATGTAATGATAGATGTCCAATGACATGATCTTTATGAAAATTTACATGCATTTATTGTAAGAATTGTGAAAATATCACATTCTATTTGTTGATGAGCTTTAATATATTTAGCAACAATAGGCCTCATTCATGAAACTTTCACAAATGTATAAGTAAATGTTAAGTAAACCTTCCAGAAATCTCTCTCTCCAGATTTGCAAACACTTCATAAACCTCAGATTTAATTGTTAAACATGTGACTACTGTCCAATGAATAAAGGCAAGAAAATGTGAATATGCACACTTTGAATTTGTATAGTGAGCTACAGTAGTAGCTCTATCAGCAAGATTGACAATAGCAAAATTGCATTACTAGATCACTGACAAGTTGCTAATATTGTATGCACAAATATAGTATTTGGATGGGGATTTGTACACCAACAGTAATCTAGATTACAGCCTTTAATCTACCCAGATAATGGCCTTTCGTCACGATAATGCAATGGTATCACAGTTGCAGAGAGTTTGGCATCTGAAATGGAAGGAATGGTGCTGATAACACAGACTTCACGCTCTCTTCTGCAGTCCAGTGATGCCCTTGCTGGGAGTCTTTTTAATCAGCTCATCAGTCATTCATGATGAATGAAACATTAGCCCTTCTCTGCCTCCCAGTTCACACATTAACCATCTGCTAATCAGGACTGATTGGGCACAGCTACTCTTTAAGTTCACCCAGGGAAACATGACCACGACATGCACTTTCCTTCTCCATACATTTTCCATTACAGCCGGCATCCTGTCATGATCAGTATGTGGGCTGTGTTTGTTTGCCAGTATAACATGCAACAACCTCATCTGAGTCAACAGGAAAGAATCCTTTAGCTGGTTAGAAGCCTGGTGGGAAGATCCCATGCTAAAGACCAGCACTCAAAACAACACATAGCTGTAGTCTGCTCAATAGAAATATATAACATGGCACTATATTTTAACATTCATATACCAGGTGCATGGTTTTTACAGGTGCATCACTATTTATGTAATCATGGCAGGTGGTGCAGGGTTATGTTTCATTTAGTTTCATTGACATGTTCTACCTAGTTTCATTGTCAAGGGCTGCATCTGAAATCACATACTCTCTTGAGTAAGTTTACTTTGTAATCACTAAAAAAGTATGCTTTATATAGTATGAATGTGTATAGTGTGAATGTAATTTGGATGTTCTACATTCTCCATGTCATTAGCATGTGACCTACCAGCGCCACTTCACACATCCTCGTCCCGTGGCCTCATGGGATAGTAATCTCATCACTTCAGAATCTCGTTGAAGGTAGTAGGTCATCTGGGTACCGGCCTACTCTTGTATGAATACTGTGAATTTGAACATACTTCTTTAGTCACATACTCTTTTTCTCCTACTATAGTAGGGAAGTATCCAGTTTAGGATTTAGGATGCAGCCATGGATTTCACTGTTTACTAGTTGCCTGAGTTTGTGTGCCTTGCTTGTTACCATGGTTTCTAATTGACTTGCGCACCTGTTACTTGTCCCGATCATTCCTGTGTATTTAAACCCTCTGTTCAGTTCAGTTTGGTGTCTGGTGTCTTTAATGTTATAGGTTTGCTCCTGTGTACTTCTCATGTACCTTCCTATGACAGAGTGTTTTGTTCTGTTTATTCAGTTTAATAAAGTTAGATTGTTGCTAACGGATCCTCTACATGCCATCCAACCCGTGCCATAGGGTAAACACTAAAATGGTGAGCTATAACACGTAATGATGGATTCATGAAAGTTATAGAACAAAATACATAAAATACTTTTTTTGCCACTAAAAAGAGCTTTTCGGTGGTTACAATCACATAGCCATTGAACACAAGTGGGTGCCAAACTGGCAGGTTGCACCAACCATCTGTCCCCTGTTTCAATAACAAGCATATCCACCTTTTCATCCAAAGGCACAATTTACATTGACTGCTTTTAAAGCACACATGTTCTGATCTAATTAAGATTTCAGGGAAGCTTTGGACTTTGCTTTGGTCTGGCTGTGAAGTGGATAATTGCCGTGTTTCTTTAAAAGCATCTGCTGGGGGCCCAGTGAAAATAAACCCCTGAATTTTTCGGTGCTGGTTTAATATCCATTAAGAAAGCAATTAGCAGATTGCTAAGAGTAAAACCTTTCTGCCATTTGTATTAGCAGAACACCTATCTGCCTGTGTTGGGTGGCAACTAATTAAAAGTAGCAACGCTACTTACTTCAATTCATTTTCAGTCACATGAAAGTAGCTCGGCTGTTTTTAAAATAGTAGCTATACAGTCTTGTCAGTAACAAACTGTTTTTAAGGTTTTCATCTATTATTTATATATTCTCTCATTATTTTAGCTTTATTTATATCATAAAATGATTTTAATAGTTTAAGCTTTAGTTAACAATTATAGTACAACATTGCTTCCAGGTAGTGTAAATTTATGTATTCAAGTCTAATGCAACTTTATATGAAATTCTTATTTGTATTTTATTAATTTTTTGACACAGTTTTGATAATGGTAATTCAAAATGATAATTCACCACTAGTGAAAGTGCTGCTTTATCTAATTTAATAGATTTTTTTTTTTCTTCTTCAAGTCCATTCTCCATCCATGCATCTCATGTTCAGTGACATTCCCACTGTGTGATTCACAGTTAAACCATGCAGAAATAACCATTAATGCACATGAACATACCCACAATACTCATGGTACTGTCACTCGCACCAACTGTGAATTTCAGCATGTATTATTCACTATTCAGACAGGTTTTCCCTGAAGAGTTTGTGTTTTGCAGAAAATCCTGTTTAATCCCATCCGAATTGAACATGTCCGGCTAAGTCTACTCCTTCGCTTATAATATATGTTGACCTTGTCAAGTTCACACTTTTTGACAGGGTAAAATAACAGTTGGTGGTTCCAGTACTGCTGGCATCCCATCCAATGTACAAAAGTAAATAAATAAGGAAAGTCTGATCACAAAATCTTCTGAACTACTTTAAAAGTCAAGTATGGTGCTCATTTGATTTAAAGCAGAACTCGCTGATTTTCCCTTTTGTTGTCGCATGTTTTCCCCACGAGCTCCCCCTACACCTGTGGGGCGTATATTTCACAACACTGTCGTAAAAAACTCACTTGCGGCGGCCTCCTCCCCCTCTCTACCGCTGCTCATGTGCGTTTTGTTATGATCGGAGCAAGCCAACTGTATCGTGTGGAGCTATATCTACCGAGGTGGGTAATACATCATACACATTATCATAGAACATTGACATGACGTAAAGCAATTCGTGTTTCGCGCTAGTTCTCGTTCTCGCTTCTCACGAGACTTCCAATTTCTATCTTGCCGGGACGGTAGTCCCCAAGTTGCAAGGTTGGTTTTCCGCCTGGGAACGCTGGGGGGAGCAGGGAAAGTCACCAATATCACCAGAACAGGTTGTTTAACCATCCAAATGATTTCTAGACAGTTTTATTAAGTTAAAAAAGTTAGCAAGTTCTGCTTTAATTCCTCCCTTAATTATACACATAATGCTGTAATTATATCGCATATGTAAGTCTTGCACATTTCAATGGGTTTCGATCCTGTCCGAATCAAATCACATAATAATTGTAAATTAAACATTGTTTGGAAAATTAATCCTATCCGAAGAGTGCTTATCGGATTTCAGAATTACAAGATGGAATGGAAACGGAACAAAAACCAGCGTTTTAGCTGTTAAACAACAAAGTGCTCAGTGTCTGATTTATGAGGAGCTGCTTTTAACCACTTTTACCATGCGCTACATGGATAAGCTTATTTTCTGCAGTCTTACACAAGGCTTTCTTAAGGATCTTTATTTAGGGAACACAGCTGTGCTCTTTTCTTTCTCAAAATAAAACACTCAGTCTCAGAGAATAAAAGTATTACCCTCACAAGATGTGCTTTAAAGACAAAGCCAAGCATATGCTGCTGCTCAGAGCATTCTTTTGAAACAATGACAATTTGCAACTGAACTGAATTTGTGATCACTGATGTGTGATCACTGATTGTGCTTTCTTCCCATTAGACACTTCTATAAGCAAAGCCACTTAATCAACCCTTTCAACGATTTTCAACGACAATTAAGGGCACATTTTTGTTAACTCTCCTGTACACATTAGCTTATGGCTATACTAGCACCAAATGCTACTTTCAACCAAATTATAGCATTGAATGTGATTTGGATTTCTTAGATAAGAGCCTACCTAAATGTGCATTCTTTCGCTGCTTACAAAATCAAATACTTATCTACTATATAGTATGCAAAGTACACCAAAAAAGTAGTGTGGGCCGAATGTCCTAATACTTCCAAAAAAACTTTACTATCCCATGAGGCCACGGGAGAGGATTTATGAATGTGGCAGTGAAGCAATTTGAGTCTGGCAAGTCTGGAATTTTAAAATGGAAAATGTGTAGGAACCCTGTACTCTTATCCATACTATATAGAACATACTTTTTTATACATAACAGTCACACAATAAATTCAGATTCAAATTCCTACTCAGATAGCATGCAATTTCAGATGCACCACATGTCTACGTTTTTGTTCACATTTTGCCTCTACTTTGTTCCGATGTTTGTTCTCTTTGTTGTCATGTGATCCCCACATTTCCCTTGTGGTCATGCCATGTGTGTTTTTTTTATTATGTTCTCATTGGTTCATTGGTTTCAATACATGCAGGTGTTGCTCAATTGCTCATTAGTAGTCTGTGTATTTATAGCCCTGATTTTGCCTTGTGTGTTTGTCAAGCTTTATCATATTTTGATGCTGCAGTCAACTCCTGTGAGTTTCATGTCAACACCATGCTTTAGTCAAGTTTAAGTTATGTTTTTTTTTTTTTTAAGTTGTTGCTTTGTTTGTACACTTCTTTAATCATGAAATTAACTGCCTTTAGGCTTAGAAAACTGACTCTGCTTCAGTGGAACCATTACAGAAAGCGCAATGTTACACAAATGAAAACAAAAGCAAATGGCATGAACACAAGGGAAATGTGGGGATCACATGACGCATGAAAACAAAGAGCCCAACTAAACACCAGCCTTACAATAGGCAGCCTTTCATTTATGGGATAAAAAATAAAAATGCATAAAGTGACATGTGCTGGTTCAGTGTTCTTGTCCCCTCCAGCTGTCCTCTAGTGTGAAAAGAAAACAGAAACCTATTTTGATGTCTCTATTCGTCTGTTCTGTTGGAGAGGCTGTTCAAGGTGTAACTCTTAGCGGTCAGTGGTACATGCACTTCTTGTGGCCTGTCAGAGGGAAGTGTGGCCCGTATCATCACTGATAATAGAGCAAAAGTGCATGTCCAAATCCAGCATAGCCTTTATGGATTTTTAATTGTTTTTGTACGTATTTACCCGTATCATGACTCTGACTTTAATAGAGAAATATGGTACAATGTGGCCAAGACAAACCTATTGACACCTATTGACACGCATCTGATTATTCAATCAGAAGGAGGAGCATTGTGGAGATTTGGTTAAAAGGTCAAAAAAAAAAAAAGAAAAGAGAAAGCTTAAGCAAAAGTGACTGGATGCCTTTTTTTAGAATCAATCGCTCTGCTTTAATGCGCATGAGGTTTGGCAAGCTGGACTTCTCCTTGGGATGACCCAGTTTCCCAGAATTTCACAGTAATCCACTCTTAAACGTATAATTCAGCTAAAATTTTTTATATATATAAAAAAAATTGAAGTGCTGCTTATGCTCTACTTATACATGCGGTGTTGAAGTCTTTTGATGTTATATGACAGCTTTATATTTATCAAAATTATTATTTGTTATTCCCTTTTCTAAAATCGTCCCCTCTGGACTCCTTTTGTGCTACACGAAAGAAAGAAAATCATATACTGTAGGTTTGGAGGGACATGAGGGCAAATAAATAATGACAGAATTTTCACTTTGGGTGTACTTTAGCAACTTTAATATTTTGGGTCCCTTGAATAATTTTAAGCAATATTTATATTATCTGCATAGAGATAGCAATGTTGGGAATGTCATTAGTATAATTAATTTGAATTAATGTATAATTTCCATTAGTGCCCCTTGCCTTTATCTTCAAATCCAGCATGTACAGAATGTTCTTGTATCCCTGAACTAGTGTCATTGATTCATAAAGCCAAATTATCTTTCATCCATTCAGTTTTTCTTTTCTTCAAGGAAATGTGTTTAGCTTTTATGGCCATTCGTTTCACTGTAGCATATTGCCCAAGGTTGTGAGATGGATGCTAATTCACGGTCTTCCCCAGCACCCAGACTAATTAAACATACAGAACAGCTGTGAATGAGAAGATATCACAATTGCTGTGGATTCTAAACATTAGAAAAAGACAAATTAGCCTGGTTTGTGCCCACCTCTCCCAGCACATATTTTGTTTTCTCTTTCACGTCAAAAAGAATCATCTGTTAGTCTGACCATAGAGTCATCTTCTCTGATATTTCTGTTTTCTTTCATGAATGGGATTTCTGAGGCTCAAAGAACATTGAGCACAAACACTTTGAATTTTGGATATCCCACAGCTTTAGAAAGTGCTCTGGGAATACATGGTCCACAAAACAGTGCAACTTCTGACAGATGAAGCAAAGATTTTCTCTTTTATCGTGACAAAGACATCCTGCAGTGCAATACAGATAAAGTTGCACCTGCCATTTTTTGTCATACTGAAAAATGAAGCATAAGGCAGGTCCATGGAGATGAAGGCCTTTGATTGTACAATTAAACAATACAGTAAATAAACAGCAGCAATATTTAAAGCAAGTCCCAGTAATGAAATCAATTGAGATACTTAACAACACATGAACATCATATCATTGTGATACACTTATATAGGAGAAGGCTAGATATGTTATTAGATGCACAATTGCACCACAATAACATTGCCATGTTAGCACAACCATTTAGCCTTCTATGTAATTAGATTTCACGAAATAATGAGACATCTTACCTGTAGACCAAGGTGTCATCTGCCGAGCTGTTGTACTGAATCTGATACATCCTGATTCCAGGGAAATGTTGTTGCGAAGGCCACCTGATGAGTGCAGAATTTGCCGTAAGCTCAGCAAGTACCACCTTCCTCTCCTGAGACCTGGTCTCATTGCTGACTGATGAAGTCGACTTAGCAGAGGTTAGAATATCGGATGGACCTGGATCAGGTTCTCGGATTCGGTTAGTGCTGTTAGCTAAGTGTGGCAGCGGGCTGACCACCAGCTCCACAGTGCCTGTAGATTCCCCCGCAGCATTTGACGCAATGCAGGTAAAGACTCCCGTATCCTTCAAGGAAGTGATGTTGATCTCCAAGCTCCCGTTGCTAAAGCTTAAAGTACGGGAGGTGTTGGCGATTAGACGGCCCTCTGGGGAGATCCAGTGAATGTCTGGGTCTGGGTCCCCATTGGCCTTGCATTTCAGGCTGGTGGGTTGACCTTCCATGACAAAGGTTTTGGGAGATTTCCTTGTAATCACAGGGGGATCGCAGATGAACTCCTCTTCTGGAATTGTCCAGAAGTACTTTGCCATAAGGTCGGGAGGTGAAGCGCAAGTTTCCAGGTCATCCTCTCGCGTTACCCTTCTTAGCCAGAGTAGTTCACAGTTACAATGTAGTGGATTCCCTCCAAAACTTAGGACGAGGGAGGAAAGGGGTGACCCTTTTGACTTGGCATAAACTGGTATCCTAAGGAACAATGGGTCAGGGGGTATTTTCTTTAGCTTGTTGGATGTCATATCCAGACGTGCTAGTTTGTGTAGGTTCGAAAAGACTCCTAGAGGGACGTGCTCTATGAGGTTATGGTCCATGTTGAGAGTGTTTACATTGGTGAGGCGTCCTATAGTGTCCCATGGGATATCCACCAGGTTATTGTACGAAAGATCCAGGTCCTCAAGAGTCCCCAAAAAGTCATCAAATGCATGTGGCGAGATGTTGTGCAGTTGATTGTTGGCAAGGATAAGGTGCCGTAGGTTGGTGAGTCCTCGGAAGTGGTCGTCCGTGATGACGCTTATGCGGTTACTGTCCAGGTGCAGTGCACGCAGTCGCTTAAGATCAGCAAAAGCATAAGGCAAAATCTGGCTGATGGTATTGCGGGACAACGTCAGGTGCAAGAGACTGGTCATGTTTGCGAAATCCCTCCTCCTTACTGCGGTGATAAAGTTCTCTGTGAGACGCAGCTCCACTGTACGCCGGTCGATGACTGTTGGCACAAAAAGCAGGCCAGTCTTGGCACAGAGGATGGCTAGAGATGGCGACAGGTTCTGGCACATGCAACGCTTGGGGCACAGCTGCCCCGAAGCAGACATTGCCAGCACCAGAAGGGAGAAGATCAGCCACTCCATCTCTCGGGGGAACTGCAAGACAAGCAAACACAGTGTGCCAGTGTGATAATATGTACTCCACAGGTGAAGTTCTAAGCCAATGACTTTGTAAAATGAGAAATGTCACTGTATTGGATGAATACATATCAACAACATCACGTTGCTAACACTGGCCTAGAGTTAGGGCAATAGTTTGTAAAGTATTGTTTGTTTTTTTTGTCACTATTGGGCTCTGTATACAAATCCACAATCAGATTCATATTTGTTACAGTCCTGCCCCTGTTCTTTAACTTTTTTTTTCTTTTTTTTCTTTTTTTTGAGAAATCTAGGACCGACTCATTGGTGGGCTGGATTGCCCTAAAGAAAACCAGCTGCACATGTGGCAACCTATTTAAGAAGCTCCTGGATTTTGTCTAGTTCTCTCTCATTTTTGTTTTGTGTATTTGTGTGAAGAGTGGGTTCTAGACATTATTTGTTTAACTTTAAATAAACCTATATTTTCTCTATTGAAACGCATCTTGTGAATTGTCCTCTTTATGTTATGACTTTGAGCCGGGTCGTAACAATGTTCTTTTTGGGATCTCAGAGATTCCAAAGCTCTATTAATACCCTGGAATGTGTACTTAACAGTGATCAAGTGTATCAAGTTGAAACTTCATGGCTTATTTTTATTTTTTATTTATTACTTTATTTCAATAGGGACAGTGCACAAACATGAGTCCAGCCAAAAGCTGCAAAATATGCATTGCAAATACATATGTATGCATACATATATACACCCATAAAAGAACACTAGATACCTATTTTAGGGATACTTCCAACCCTGGCAGCATATATATATATATATATATATAAATGAATAAAACAATTTATTACATTTAAATATGCGACCAGCTCTGGTTTGTTCTAAACCAGTGCTTAAAGGGATAGTTCACCCAAAAATGAAAATTCTGTCATCATTTACGCACCCTCAAGTTGTTCCAAACCTGCATGAGTTTCTTTGTTCTGCTGAACACAAAGGAAGATATTTGGAAGAATGTTTGTAACCAAACAGATCTCGGTCCCCATTGACTACCATAGTATATATTTTTTCCTACTATGGAAGTCAATGGGGACCAAGATCTGTTGATTACAAACATTCTTCCAAATATCTTCCTTTGTGTTCAGCAGAACAAAGAAACTCATACAGGTTTGGAACAACTTGAGGGTGAGTAAATGATGACAGAATTTTCATTTTTGGGTGAACTATCCCTTTAACCATAATTGTGAAAGGCTTTATAACATGTACTGCTTTAATTTAAATTGGAAACATGTCAAAACAATCAAATTGATCCCAAACAGAAAAAAAAAGTGATCAGAATGGATGGCAACCACATTTCCAAAATAGTGCACTACTTCTATTTAGTAAAACTGAGAGGTGAGGCTTCAATAATATCTGGCTCTGAGTCTGGGCTTTGACTAAAAGAGAAATAATTTGAAGGGAAAATAATAAGTTATTTAAATTGCTCTCATTTGTTTTAGACATACATTTTGGGGCCTCTGAGAGAGAGAGAAAAAAATGATATCAATACAATATAAAGGTTAAACAAATAGGTTATTTCTTTCACCGTGCGTCACAGCTTACAAGATACACTGATGTCAAAAGTAAGAATCCTTTTACCTCCGCAAAAGCAGAATATGGCTTTTCAATGTTATGGTTACACAGTAATGTAGAATCAACTCATAAGTAGTTTGTGTGGAGATGATGCAAGGTGGCAGAAATATGTAACCTCTTGAAACTACATTAGCAAGTCTGCACTGCAAAAAAAAAAAAGAAAAAAAAAAGAAATACAGCATGTTTTCCTATGTTAAACTATATTCCTTCGAGTGCAAACATAGAAATATCAGAAGAAAAAAGAGGCCAGTAAAAAAGATAAAATCACACATATTTAATTGTGTTCTCCTCTCAATCACAATACAACCAGTTTTCATTTTACAGATAACATTCAATCAAATATCTGCACTTCATGAAATGTGTGCATCTCAGCAGGTCTTAAGGTAAGCGTAAAATAGAGATTAATCTTTGTGTATATTAAGCTGCCACGCGACATTACGGAAGCAAATCTGTCCTGCTGAAACAAAGAAGTATTTTGCTGAGATGCATCTTGTGATCTATTTAATAGATGTATAGCTGTTATTGTGGTTATGCTATGACATCATACAGCTGCTCCTCTTGTTGACAATATTTATGACAATTTCAGCTGCTATACCGTTGGTTTTTACAACATAACGGTCCATGTGAGACTTGTTATTGGTCATTAAATTGTGTGTGACTTTGGAAAAAAGAATCATACACATGGAATAAATAAATAATGCCACTGTCTTCAATATGTTTTTTTTTTTTTTTTTATTTAGGTATTTAGTACTTAGAAATGAACACAGATTACATCCAATGTAACCATAGATTTAATTATGGTTGCCTTGAGTGAGCCAAATGGATTTGCATCTCATACAACACAACATAGGCATGTATATATAAAAAAAAAAAAAAATTCTGATAAATTCTCTCATGGGACTTCTTCGAAGACTTGTTTCATAGAACGTTATCTCTGATGTAGGCTACCCATCTGATTTGGCATCCAGTTAAATGTGTGTTTTTCTGCACCACTGGCGTCAGCAAAAAGCCTGCTGTTCTTTGTACTTCATTACTGAATTGTATTTATTTAATTGTTGATGATGTGATATGATTCTGGATTGTTCTTCAAAGCTCCTCTCGGATTTGCATTTATAACAACAGGTCTGTAAGCTCAAAACTGAGCAGAAGTAAGCCTATGTTTATGTAACTAACATTATTGGATTGCAGCTTTAAAAACAGTATATAAAATACACAATTTATAATACCATTCAAAGTTTGGTGTCACATCCAATCTGTGTTAGTGTTTTGCTTGAGGTGGACTTTACTTGAGTTAGTTTTGCGCTGTTCTCAATTCAGTTTCCGGTGTTTTTCATGTGTTCCACCTGTGTCTTGGTAATTATTTTGTTTAGCCCCAGGCTGTGTCCGAAATCGCCCCCTATACCCTTAAATAGGGCACTATTTGAGGGTACAGCCATTTGTAGTGGTGTCCGAAACCATAGTGGACGAAATCAAGTGCACTCAATCAATTCCATAATGCACCACAATAACGAGTGTGTGACTGATGTATGCTCAAAGGCTAGATAATACCCATAATGCACTGTGAGGGTTGTGCTGAATGAATTCCTGCGTCTTGCCAGAAGATTGCGCTCACAGCTGAATCAATTTTGAACACATGTCCATTGTGTCTGTATTTGTAGCCCTGTTTTTGGTTCAGTCTTGGTCTGATCTCCTCATTATGTAAGCGTTTTTTTTTTTGTTCGTTTTTTTTCTGTTTCTCGAGTTTTGTTTCCTGTTAGCCTAAGAAGTGTGTCCCTGGGTTTATTTTGATTACGAAGAGAAACTGCTTGCAAATCAAGCTCTTTTGTTTTCGTCTTTGTTTGCAACACCTGCATGACATTTGGGGGCGAAGTGACACATTTATAAAGTTACAAAAGATTTATATTTCAAATAATTCTTGAAATTAATCTTTTGAATTCTAACCCTCTATTATAAAATTTCAGCATGTTTTCTACATTTATCATTTTAAGAAATGTGTTCTGAGCACCAAAATATAAACATAAAACATATAAGAATGATTTATGAAGGATCATGTGACTCTGAAGACTTGAATAATAGCGACTGAAAAATGTAACCTTGTAAGTGCAGGAATAAATTATATATTTTTTTAATTAATCCAAAAAGAACAGTTAAAATAAACAGTCAAAATAAATAGCTCTTTAAATTGTAATGATATTTCACTACACACACACACACACACTTTTTTTTACTGTATTTTTGCTCAAGAGACTTCTTTCAAAACCATTAAAAAGCTTACATACCTCAAACATTTGAACGATAGTGTACATTGTTTTTTAAAAAAAAATTAACACTTGTTGAAATGCAAGGGCAAAGACAATGCAAATAATTTTTTATAATGTATTGGTCATGATTCAGACAAAGAATCCTGAATATCAAAAGAATATCAAGAGTCACTGAATTAAGCTAAAGCCACACCATACACAATATATCGGAATTTCCACTCAGAATTAGTAAAATATTAGTTCATGGCAATTCAGATACAAACCTAAATACCCTTCAGAACAGTAGCCAGTCCTTCTTCTTAAACGTCTATATCTGTAAGCAGCTTAGATTTAAAGAACGAATGGTGGATAAAACTAACTGAAGTAGAAGGAGAGAGAAACACTTCTCCACTTTACCCTGATGTAAGTGAGAGGCGGTAAGTGATTTCCGGAGTCTTTCTACCGTTCCGTGCCTCTGCGACTGACAGAATTCCTAGCCCAGAGAGCTGTGATGCAATGGAGATGGATTACCAAGTCCATGTTTCTTTCTACCAGAGTGCCCATGGGCCCTGTGAGGTAAAAGTGTGGTGAATCGATATGAACTTCCTTTTCCTGGAAGGAATGGAGAAAAATAGCCTTACAGACTCTCAGAACTCTGATCAGATGCACCATTATTTTTAGCTTGTTTTGTTTTTGTCCGTCCATTCAAAGCGGCTGAAAATTAGTTGCAACTACTTTGCTGCAATACAACATGTATCATCATGTGACTCAAACCCCTTTGTGCTTCAATCAGTGTCATCCAGTGGAGAGCTCTAGAATCAAGCAATCACAGTAATCATATGCTGCCTCGGGACTCGAGACGTGACCCGCAGGGCGGATGTCATACTTGTCTGTCACTCACAGTGTGCGCCGAATTATGAACTGAACGAAGGCTACTGAATAGAGCTTTTCAATTAAAAATTCTCAAAGGATTTAATTTGGCACAATGGAGGCCCAGTTGGGTGTCATCAAAGACGGAGACCCCTTTGGGGTGCACCAAATTAGCTTGCGAAACCGAGTAAAAATATAAAATACAACTCTGAGACCAGCAGAGACACAGACCTGAGCTTTTACATGGGATATCAGCTGTCTCCAGCACTCATTCATCTTGGGTAAAATTATGCCCATTAGTTCATGTTGCTATGACAATCCAAAACAGAGAGTGCATTAATCACATCCCAGTATCAGGCATTTTATCTTAACAGTGGGCCTGTGGTTTGCTTCTCAGTATTGAACACTGATCTGAATTATATCAACACAATGACAACCTGCAGAAACAGGCGTTTTTTCGGAGCCAAAATGCTTCGAATACATAACGCATTCAAATAACAGCAGTTATCCATTTCCACTGTTTCCATGGCCTTTGAATCCATCACAAATCTTCCTAGTTACTGAAGGCCTCATTTGACTGCAGATGTTCCCTGGTTCATTAAACATGGCTCAAGTTTCCAAATGAAATGCAGTGGATTATATTCACAGTTTGAAAGTCCTCTCATAGAAGAATATGGAGACTCACAGACTCATGCAGGATGGGTTGTTAATTGTTTGTTCTGTGTTAAGTCTCAGAGGGAGACGATGCCCTGAATATCCTTGGCACTGGATCATGAGTAACTTCCAGACTTGTTCAAAACAGTTCTTTAGGTGGTCTACAAAATCCACAGGTCCGTTAGAGAATTGTTTGTTTCGTTTGTGGTACTCGATAGCATTAATTTCACAGAGCTCAAGGTGTATTTAACCCTGGAAATGTATTTAATTAGTAACGGGACAATTTACAAATGGTTCATAAAACATTAAAGGCCCCGTTCATATGTAAATGTATTCCTAAATATTTGAAAATGTAATTTTCTCTAAATCTTCTTGGCTCTATTGATACATAGAGCCAACCCATAGCAAGTCAATGACAGACAAATTTCAAATTACAGGAAAATGTACCAATCATATCAGCCCTCTAAATGGCTGGGGCTTGTTTTCACCAACTTTATGACAAGTTATGCCCGCTATGAGGAACG
Source organism: Rutilus rutilus (assembly GCF_951802725.1). Classification (NCBI taxonomy): domain Eukaryota; kingdom Metazoa; phylum Chordata; class Actinopteri; order Cypriniformes; family Leuciscidae; genus Rutilus; species Rutilus rutilus. Next base: position 13,759,343 of record NC_140223.1, read on the forward strand.
TGATAAAAAAAAAAAAAAAAAAAACAATCCGCTGATGAAATAGCTAGTGCTATTCGCTATGGAAACCGCAAGCAGCATCAGTGAGGAGGACATTGTTGCTAATTTAGTATCCACGGCATTTTCAAGATTAACGTTTAAAGAAAAGCTGGATTTAATCTGCAAAGGAAGACCTACACCAGAGCTCAATTTAGTGCAGAAAGCCAACACTTTTGAAAGCATTTCGGCCCCAGCAATCAGGCCTTTAAGCGAAACCCCAGGATGGCAGCATCAACCAAGAAGGAACTGTTTGCTGTTTGGGTAAGTTATTTAAAATCGAACAGGTCACGTGCCAAAATATTTAATTCTGGCAGCCGCTGCCACTGTTTTATTTATGTCAAGCTTCATTTGAGAAGAGTAATTTTGCAGAATTACCGGTCAATCTGAAATTTACCAACTCAGCAATCATTATGCACATTTGCTGTAATTCTGCATAATAGTTACATTTTTCCCCAAATAAACCATACGTTTATTACGGTCTGTTACAAACATTTAATCATCAGCTGTCTAATGATATTATTAATTATCAACATTGGTTCCAAAATGCCACGAACGCTGTTCACTGTCTATGATGCGGAAGTGTCTGTCGTTAATTTGCTTTGGTCTGAGCGCTAAATTAAATTTTGTTTTGTGTGTCATACATTTTGCAACCTGACCAAGTTGTCACCATATTCAGCTTAAATGCACTTTGAGATTGTGTGACGATGCAATCATTTGTAATGAGGATTTGCATTTTATTACATTTAGTTTTATTTTGGTGACAACCCTCAAACTCACTTCACTGACTGCTTGTTGCATTTCTAGTCAAAAGTAACTAATGCAGTACTATTGAAGAGGACATGGAAAGCAAGGCTAATGTTATGCTGAGTTTATTTTTTCCCGACGAGGGAAGGCCAAGGTTCAAGTGTCACACTAAACTATTCTGACATGTTGTTGTTGTTGCCAACACTTATACACTCATATGCTAATGTCCACACACATAAGTACAGCTTTAACCTACTTTATTCATATTAATGCTGAAAATCTCTATCTCTACTTTGTGTTTGGTAAAGGTCACACTGTAGGACACAGAATAAATGAGCATGGAACCAGGTGCACATAAACAGTGCAAAAGGAAATGACAGTAGGAGGCAAAACTTAAACTATTTTTAAATTGAAGAATCTTTACCTCCTGTTGGGATCCTGAATAGCAAAATTATGCTAAGAGCACCAATAGATTGCTTGGTTCAAATTTTTATTTTTCACTCGACACCCATCAGTAACTGGTAAAATGTTTTACACGTAAGGTAAGTGCATTAACAGATAATTGCAATTATATCTTTTTAAAAAGTTTCAGTCTGTATTTATGTCCATCTTTGCAGTCTAACCAATTCATACAAATAAAATAAAAAGTCCTTGATCAACATGCCAGCTGTAGCCTATATAAAAAGGTTGGTCGTTGAATTTGTCAAATATGCTGAGAATGACAGGTTTCTGAATCCTGCGCCTCTAGTGGCCAAAATAAATAAAATGAATGAACGTTAATAAATTAATAAATATTTTTAATTAATATATCGTGGGTAGAATTGTATAACCATGACTAAGCTCATATCTGTTTACCCTGTATCGTAGAGTCTGTTGTTGTCATTGTCAACGTGCATCTTCTTTGTCCAATTATTTTTTGGAAAATTTGTTTTCTATTTTTGCTTGTATAGAGCTGTCGTTGTGATACTTAGACCTCACTGTTCCTCCACTGACTACCCTCACGGCTGTCTGAGTGACCAAAGAACTACTGGTATGTAAAGTCTTTGGAGTGACTCCCGCCAGCGTTCGCAAGGACCCGCCCCCTTTAGTCACTGTTGCTATGTCCGACAAACCATGCCGCTCTCACGCCACACGTCATGTTCTCACACAGTGAAAAATACATCACGGAGCAAAGAAGACACTGACAACGCGCTGACAGACAGGACAGAGCAGCTTAATTTCGATATGAAACAAAGACTCAACTTTCAGATTTAAACAATTAATACCTTTTTGTGGCTCTAATGTGTCGAGACAGATCGCTGTAGAGCTTCAGTTAAAGCTGCTCGCGAACCGATCATCAAATCCTTCTGGTTAATTTATAGCATCAAATAAAAATGAATGAACATCATAAGGAATGTTGTTTCAACTGTGGAAAGACGTCACACCGTTCTTTTAGTTCAAATCCACCGACGTCAATCTACTAACTCTCCTGACAAGCTTTGTCAGACAAAATGGCGGATTTGGCGGATTATGATTGGTCAGATCGCCTGTCAATCAAACTCCCTGTGAAGGATGAATTAATGAAAGGTCAATCTAGAGTGGCATAAAAGTCGCATGAATTCCAATATGACTGCATTTCAAAACAATCCGACTTTTATCTGATTTAGGCTTTTTTTGCATATCCAGATTTTATCCAGGTGGATTTTTGTAAGTCTGGACGGTTGTCTTTTGCATCACTCTTAACGCGACACACAACAATGTCAAAACCTGTGTGTAAGGCATAATGATTTTGGCCATGACTACAGCATGGAACATCACAATACCAGTCTCCTCCGCCGCTGAGGTTTTCTTGTGAGACAGAGGAGTTCCGCACTGCGACTCGACATATTTTTCCTGCATGCGTTTTGAAAGCCTCATCAGGGTACGCCTACATCATTAGCAAAGCAACCCATGCACAGACCTGAGTCACATTTGAGCAAAAAAAAAAAAAAAAAAAATGTGCCCACTTTTGCTTAGAAACCATATCTATGGTCAAATTTCCAACTGATGTTCGATATTATTATCAATTCCGGATTTAAAATGTCTCTTGCATATCTCCAGGACTGATTTGCCCTTTTAAAACACTGTCTGTGAATCTCTGAGTAAATGCTACTGTCTACTTGAATCTAATTCTTGAATCTAACCACTTGAATTCTAAATGAATCAAATGTGAATGTATTAAGCTTTTATTGAGGCATTATGGCCGTCCTTGTAGAAAGCTGTGACTGTGCAATATTTTGTTCTGTAGGTTTATTAGCAGCTGCATTCATTGATTGCCAATCAACATCCCCAGGCCCTAACATACTGTATATTCCAATATGTTAGCAATTTTTTTTTTTTTTTTTAAATATAATTATAGCTTTTAAACATGTAGAATTCATGCAAATTCCTTCCCCATTGCCTTGCAACAATTCTAAAGAACTTTTTGAGGACAAACTTGCAAATGCAACTTGTAATACAATGGGACTCGGCCTGCCTGTAATATGGTTCTTTTAGTTGTTTTGGAGTGATATTCCACATCCTGTTTACTGCACATTTCATGTGCTCTCATTTTTTCTGTCATTGATGTCTAACTTGTTCCCTCAGCTCACTATTCTGAATAGCAAAATAAATACAGAGGCCTATTTAGACTAGAAAAAAAAAAACTAAAACTGCCACTGAACACAAGATTCGCAATTTGACATCATGAGCTCCAAACAAAACTCAGCAAAATAGAAAGGAAGTTTGCAGCTGTCATATCTTATTCTGTCATCCAAATCACTTCTTTGTGGAGATTATACAATTCCATCCTTTTCAACTAAACAATGAATGATGTAACCATGTGATCTGCAAATCCATCATTGTTAAATAAACCTGATACACAATACATGAAACAGTGAAGTAAAGCAAAGCAGGTCCCACATTTTTGCACACAGTATATGCATTATAAGTACTTATTTTGTGGAGCAGCTTGTGTTAATGTTAATGTAATAAAGTATATTCATGCAGTAAGGACATGATCATATGGGCGCGATGATGTGTTAGCAGTGAAAACTAAACTGTTAGAGTCATGGCATTTTCTCAGCCATTAAACATGAAGGTCAACCTTCATTGCACACACAAACACACAAATAAGATCTTATCAACTCTTGAGACAGTAATTCAACACTCCAGAGCCCACGCTGATTTAAACCCCAAACGGTCCCTCTTCCAACGCAGTAATCTTTCCCTAAACAAAAACCAAATCACTGATGTTTACGGCCATGTAAGCAGGGCATTACATCACCAGAAGGGACATGCAGCAATATCTACAAAAGTGAATATAGTGTGTCTTACAACTATTACAATTACTCAACTCTATTTAATAAAAAAAATTAAATTAAAATTAAAAATTAAAACAACAACAATAATAGTAATAATTGTCTAATAAAAGTATTATCTGGCAAAGGGGGCCAAGTGGACTGCCACAAAAATCGCCTAAAAAAGGGTGTACAATGCCCTGGAATGAACACCAGTCCATTTAGTCCATTAATGCCTTTCAAAAGTACTCTTATTAAACTGATATGAGGTTTTTGTTGGACAGACATAACAGACAGCCTGAATGGATGTATTCTCGCCAGAGTGATTTATACTAATGCATCTGAATCAAAACCTATTGTCTATTCAAACTCCATATTGAAATCACTGTCAAATGAGTTCAAGAGGTTTCGCAGTGAGAAAATCACCGCACAGCGCATCATTGTTATGATTGATCGCTTATATAAGTGCGCTCAAACAACAAGCCTCTATACCGACTGATAATTATATCAACTCAACGGCTTCATCAAAAATGCTGAGATAATTTAATCTGACCCAGTTTGTGTGATTTATTTTTCTAGGTCTTGAACTCAAGATGTATTTTTCAAGTCAATAATCCATCATAAGATGCTTAATCCTGCCCTACAAACATACTCGGCGTTCAGCCGTTGTCCTCTCGGTTTGTCTAACTCTTCATGATGTGTTAGTTTCATAGTGAGATTCAACATAAGGAAAATGTAACCAGCGCATAAAAACTCTGTGCCCTTGAATGACTAAATTCTGCTGGGCGTTCTGCTGATGTTTGCTTTAATTAGCGCAGCGCCGCCTGGATACCCTCAGGAAAAGAATCTTGGCAGAGAAGCGACTGGGCTCGGTTCTGAGATAACCTCTCTCAGTCAGTGAACATATAATATCAGTCAACTCCCTGCTCTACAGCCCAAATGACCCTGAAACGCTCTGCCGCCCATCCTCTCCAGATACTGTCATCGTCTACTTTCTTCTGTAGTGTCTGGGCGAGCATGTGAAGCTCTACCGCTGAATGAGGTCAGCCAGACAGATGTGGTCTTGACACATTACCGCTGGTTAGCATAGACAACCTTTCAGACCCCTACGGCTATTCATTCATTGCCCACAGCGTGATAAGTTAGTTATATCAGCTGTTGCTGCCCTAACTCGCCATGTTTTACACTCCTACTGTATGTGTGTATTAAAAAAAAAACAAAAAAAAAACAGCCATTCTCTAAACCGCTTGTCGTACGTAGGGTTTTCAGAGTCTTTTTGAGGAAGACAAAAACAAAACAAAACATCCATTCTCCAAACCGCTTGTCCTATGTAGGGTCTTTAGTGTCTTGGGCCGAGGAACAAAACAAAACAAAACAAAAAACAAAACATCCATTCTCCAAACCGCTTGTCCTATGTAGGGTCTTTAGTGTCTTGGGCCGAGGAACAAAACAAAACAAAACAAAAAACAAAACATCCATTCTCCAAACCGATTGTCCTATGTAGGGTATTAAGGCTCAATCCCAATTCACCCCTTGCCCCTACCCCTTGGCCCTACCCCTCTGTTTTGCGCGTTCCCGTGAAGGGGTAGGGTTGTCTCAATTCTCTTTTGGTTGGAGGGGTAGGGGTAAGGGGAAGGGCCAGATAGCCCTTGAAATTAAGATTTTTCGGGACCACACTTCAAACGAAGGGGTATGAAAAATGTACCGCCAATAATCATTTTCTTTGTCACATTCAATCTTGTGTTCATATTTACAGTCATGTTCTTCAAAGAAACGGTTGCAAAAAAACGCTAAAGTTCGTTAACAATATGACGTGTGTAAAAAGCAGTTTGAAGCGAAGTGGACGCGCGAATGAGGCGAATTCGCGTCCACCGCGCCGCGCTAAACGTCTCATTCGCGCCGCAAGACCTCCAGACGCGCTTAAACGCGTCTTAACATTGAAATCACTCGCGCCAGACGCTCTATTCACGTTTGGTGTGAACGCGGCAGCATTAGGCGTCGAAGATATCGTCATCTCCGTTGTTTTCTGCGAACTTCAGAAGAAAAATGCAAAAAATAGCTGTAACTCACGCAAGACTACAGCTGACGACGGCATCTTGGAAGTTTGTGATAAACATTGGCGCATTTCCTGTGACGTAGGCGCTATATATAGCGACGACGTATAATGAAAGTAGTGGTGTCCCATTTCTTAGGGGAATATTTTCACCCCTACGCCTTGGCACTCTGTTTCAAGGGGCAAGGGTTAGGGGTAGGCGAAGGGTTAGGGGTAGGTGAAGGGGTATAAAATAGAATTGGGATTGGGCCTTAGTGTCTTGGGCCGAGGAACAGAACAGAACAAAACAAAACAAAACATCCATTCTCCAAACCGCTTGTCCTATGTAGGGTTTTTAGTGTCTTGGGCCGAGGAACAAAACAAAACAAAACATCCATTCTCCAAACCGCTTGTCCTATGTAGGGTCTTTAGTGTCTTGGGCCGAGGAACAAAACAAAACAAAACAAAAAACAAAACATCCATTCTCCAAACCGCTTGTCCTATGTAGGGTCTTTAGTGTCTTGGGCCGAGGAACAAAACAAAACAAAACAAAAAACAAAACATCCATTCTCCAAACCGATTGTCCTATGTAGGGTATTAAGGCTCAATCCCAATTCACCCCTTGCCCCTACCCCTTGGCCCTACCCCTCTGTTTTGCGCGTTCCCGTGAAGGGGTAGGGTTGTCTCAATTCTCTTTTGGTTGGAGGGGTAGGGGTAAGGAGAAGGGCCAGATAGCCCTTGAAATGAAGATTTTTCGGGACCACACTTCAAACGAAGGGGTATGAAAAATGTACCGCCAATAATCATTTTCTTTGTCACATTCAATCTTGTGTTCATATTTACGGTCATGTTCTTCAAAGAAACGGTTGCAAAAAAACGCTAAAGTTCGTTAACAATATGACGTGTGTAAAAAGCAGTTTGAAGCGAAGTGGACGCGCGAATGAGGCGAATTCGCGTCCACCGCGCCGCGCTAAACGTCTCATTCGCGCCGCAAGACCTCCAGACGCGCTTAAACGCGTCTTAACATTGAAATCACTCGCGCCAGACGCTCTATTCACGTTTGGTGTGAACGCGGCAGCATTAGGCGTCGAAGATATCGTCATCTCCGTTGTTTTCTGCGAACTTCAGAAGAAAAATGCAAAAAATAGCTGTAACTCACGCAAGACTACAGCTGACGACGGCATCTTGGAAGTTTGTGATAAACATTGGCGCATTTCCTGTGACGTAGGCGCTATATATAGCGACGACGTATAATGAAACGGTGTAGTAGTGGTGTCCCATTTCTTAGGGGAATATTTTCACCCCTACGCCTTGGCACTCTGTTTCAAGGGGCAAGGGTTAGGGGTAGGCGAAGGGTTAGGGGTAGGTGAAGGGGTATAAAATAGAATTGGGATTGGGCCTTAGTGTCTTGGGCCGAGGAACAGAAAAAAACAAAACAAAACAAAACAAAACAAAACAAAACATCCATTCTCCAAACCGCTTGTCCTATGTAGGGTTTTTAGTGTCTTGGGCCGAGGGACAAAACAAACCAAACCAAAACAAATCTATTCTCCAAACCACTTGTGTTGTGTCTTTAGCGTCTCGAGCCGCAAAACAAACCAATACAAAAAACAAATAAAACTTCTAACAAATCCAACTAAGTACAGGACTGTTTTTTTTTTTTTTTTTTTTTTTTTTTTACACGCAATAATATTTGAATTAATTAGTAATAATATATAATATTAACATATATAACATTGGAAACATATATACCATTTTTTTATGCAATAGTTTCACAGCCCTAATTTACAGTACACACTTGGATTGTAACAGTTATGTATTCCACCCCTTAAGGAATAAATGCATAAAACAATGCTGGGCACTGCACCAAAAAGTACAGCACCATTACTCACAAAACATCATAAATTGCATGTGTATTTCTGCCCTATACAAAACAATTTAAGGACATGCAGACACAATCAACTGCTCTATATATGTACGGTACATTGACAGCACCATTTAGCTGACTTCATTCACTCAATGCATTCAGAGCACCTGCATCGGTTTCACGTGTGTCTGTGGCATTTCGGTCATATTATACCAAATGATGTTTCGGACTATAGATGCGACATTTAGAGTCAGCTGTCACTGAAATGCATTGGACTGAGGCTATTACCCAGAGGGCCTCACCAGTCAGCTCTGAAAGCATCATGTTTCTGGAGCTTTAAAGAACCCTTCACGTTGAATTAGGCAAGGGTATGTGCCAGACCGTGGCAGGCCTGTTTTCCAGAAGGAACATACCTACTTCTTCTGTATTTCATTTTTTCCCTTTAGTTGACCTCTGACCTTAGCTGTGACTGTGTTGAGCTGGATGTAGCTTTTTTTTCACGAATGCTACTAGGCAGCAAGCAACTGTATTTATTTTTCTTATACAACTATGACAGTAAAAATATGAATCTCTATGCCACCAAGTATGAGTTATGACTAATGACTAAGGCAAAATAACAGCTAGAAACAGCTGTGGGAGGATATTGAATAACAGAAATATGAAAATTAGCTAGCAGTTTGAGTCGAATATAATACATGCCTGTTCTGTAACATGCAAATGTAAAAATGGAAACCATTAAGTATAAGAATATGAGCTGAGGAGAATATATATTTATATTTTTTTATTAACTTACAGATTCCTATTTTAATGAAAAAGTTAACTCTAACAGCGTATCTTTGTCTTTTTGTCCATTATATTGCCACTCAAAAACAACATCATACGCCGCATAAAATCTAAATTGAATCGTGTGGAGAGCTTGGTGTGCCTTACAACTTGATTATGTAAACACATCATATCCAGATGATTAGACAATAGAAAGCAGTGTTTGACATGGATGTGTTTTGAATCACAGATCTGTCATTTTTGGATATGAAGTAATAAATGAGGAGGAAAAAACATTCTGATTTGTTTTCTAATCTTTAGAACCGACTGTCTGCACTGTCATTTCACAAGTAATGAAATCAGATTGGTTTGTTCAGACAGTGTAGTCAATATCCGTTACAGTACATGGTTTACAAAGTAATGGCTGATGCATTGTGAAATGTATGAAGCTTATATGACATTGGGCATAAAGAAGTCCAGGCTGAAACATGTCCAAAAACAAGAATCTGATTCCAAACCATACATAGTGTTATTTTCTAAACTCTAAAAATAAATGTTTTCTATTTTAATATATTTTTAAATGTAATTTATTCCTGTGATGTCAAAGCTGAATTTTCAGCATCACTCCTCCAGTCTTCAGTGTCACATGATCCTTCAGAAATCATTCTGATATGCTGATTTGCTGCTCAAGAAACATTATTATCAATGTTGAAAATGGTGGTACTTAATATTTTTGTGGAAACCGTGATCCTTTTTTTTTTTTTTTCAGGGTTCATTGATGAATAAAACGATGATAAAGATTAAATGATACATTTGCATTACTGTTGAAATATTTGCATTACTGCTGAATATTTTTTTAAATACTCAGCCAATGTTTTTGCTGTTCATACAATATATATATATATATATATATATATATATATTGTTTGCCTGAAAAAAACCTAAATGTCTCAAAGAATGTTAATAAAGATTCCTCTCTCAGAGTCTCATCAAGTTACGGCATGACAGCTGCCAACATCAACATCTCTTCTGCTTTTTCATTTTAGGTGTGAAATTCCACATCTAGGACAATGTTAAAGGGCCAGTTCACCCAAAAATGAAAATAAAGTAATCCTATTCCAAACCCACATGACTTTCTTTCCTCCACAGATCACAAAAGGCAATATTTAGAAGAATATCCAATCTGATCTTTTCCATACATTGACTAAGGCACCATAAAAGTGATCCCTATGAACTATATTCCATGAAACCATTTGAAAGCTTTGTTTGAGGAAAAGTCCTAAATGTAAATTATTCACACTGATAATGCAGCTCTCAAATCTAATTCACATTTCTGTATATTCCAAAAAAAAAAAAAAAAGTGCCTAAGGGAAGACTTTCTATATATAACTAAATATCTAAATTTCCATTTGCTTGGCATCAGAAGTCATATGAACTGCTTTAAAGAAACCTTTAGTTTGCTTTATGGTGCTTGAAATTCTTTGTTCACTCTTCATAAAAGAGCAGTGCATAACATCTTCTCTTGTGTTCAAAGGAAGAAAGAAAGTCATATTTTAGCAGGCTTGTGAATACATGATGACAGAATTGTGGTTGCATTATTCCTTGAACACCTCCCTGCAGTGTGATCTGAAGTGTACCTCTATCTGAGAAGTGTAGAAAGGCTGGAGATGCTCATGAAGGCTCCACTGGCAGCGTTAGCTCTGAGTATAGCTGTAGACTCGGCACAGGCTGGCAGAGAGCAGAGACTCGAGGCATTGGCCCGGGAACATGAGAGTATCTGCCGCTCAGAGCCACGACTGACAGCGTTGCCGATTTTGGAGCTCCATCCACCTGTGAAAGGAGAAAGGGAGGAGGGACATTTACACGAGACACAAAGCATGTCTGTCTGGATTTTTCGCCTCTCGGGACAAGAAGGCCAATGCATTTCCAGGACAAAAACAAGAGCTAGACACCCCCTTTTCTTTTCAACTCAGAAAACAAATGGAACAAAAAGAAAACGGAATGCGGCAAGAGCGAGGACATTTATAATGACCCAGAAGTGTCACGCTGTTTGAACGTTCCTACCATCACTCTTGATAATAGCTGCCATACGCAATATATTTAGCTCCATTCTCTTTGAAAACAAATCCTTGTTATTATTTCAAGTGTTTCTTTTACAGTTGTCTGCCTCTTGCAAAGCTCTTGGTTGTATCTGTCCCACTGGACAGTTGGCACAATTACAGTTTGTTCTGTTTTAATCTCTAAATGCATACCACTGCACAAACAAACGCTGCATAAACCAGCACTTTTTTTTTCTCTCTCTGTCGATTGCACCATTTTAATTACTTCTTTCAGGGTGAACTGACTGTAGGTGTAATGTAAAATTTCCACTATGAGCTTGTGTTTGTTGAGTAAATCTCAAAAACATGAGTCATGTTTTAGGACCATTAGCATTGTGACACGGTTTTCATGATCATTCTGATTAATCTGATGACTGCAACTGAACTGCATTATGCAATTACTGATTGTTGGTCGTGAAAATAATGCCACAATGCAAATAAAAGACAGTAAAATATTTTTGTGGGATTCTGTTAGTTGAAGTGTGTTAACCCCTTTCCCTACACAACCCATTTTGGCAAGTGGGGCATAAATGACATACCCAAAAATAAAAAAAAGTGTACTGCTCATAAGTCATTCTGAATAGACACATAACTATATATAAACATTATTTTTTTATTTTTTTAGAAAGTCAACACTTAAAGGATTAGTTCAACCCAAAATGAAAATGTCCTAATAATTTACTCACCCCAATGCCATCCAAGATATCCATGTCTTTCTTTCCTCAGTGGGAGAGAAATGATGTTTTTTGAGGAAAACATTTCTGGATTTGTCTTCTAACAATGGACTTCATTGGTTACCATCGTTTTTAAGTCCAAATCAATGCAGTTTCAAAAGTCTTTGAAGTGTTTAAACGGGCTGTACGCGATCACAGCTGAAGAAGAGGTTGTTATCTAGCGAAACGATAGGTCATTTAAAAAAATAAATAATAATTTATAGACTTTTTACCTTCAATAGTTTGGATTGAGCTGATCAACAAACGGACAGGGAACATCACGTTGAAAGGTCACGCCGGCGCCGGCAATACTATTTGAACTACTATTCATATTCATCAGAATGTTATTCATATACTATTCATATTCATATTCACTGATTACTATAACTATATATATAATAGCAAACAATACTATTTGAACTATCCTCCTACGTACGGTCGCATTGTAAACAGTGGGGCGGTACTTCTGCCGGCGCCGGCGTGACCTTTCAACGTGATGTTCCCTGTCCGTTTGTTGATCAGCTCAATCCGAACTATTGAAGGTAAAAAGTCTAGGGGTGACCCCGAATAGTCGAAGATTAGATGCTTCGATTGGAGGAGCCTGATTCGACTACCGATCTCACGGTCGAATCTTCGCAGAGGTGTTATGAAACGAGGATCATGCCACTTTGGCTATATGAGGGCGCTCAATGTCTGATTTCACATAGAACTACCGGTTTTCTGTCAGTAAATTAATATTCAGCCTATTATGATAATGCTGTATATAAAAATGTGCAAAGAAAGAAGCTTTTAATAAATATTTTTTAACGTGCGTGAATAAATCCAAACACCCCGTGACAGATTTAAGTTTCACTTTCAATCCGTGACCGACAGAGGAGCGTCTTGGCAGCAAGGATTTAAATCTTTAACAATGTCTGGGATAAAAAAATCTAAAGTGTGAATGTACACCATCAGAAAGGATATTCTCCGAGGCTGGATTTAGCATCAGGAAAACCATGTTCTCACTTCTGCCGGCCAACGTTAACAAGTTGGTTTTCCACGGGACATTCTAAAATGCGTAACATGAAAAAGCTTTTAAAACGCTTAAAAGGCACTTTAACGTGGCTTAATGCATGTACACAGTACACACTTTATTAAGAAACCATGTGCAGATATGCAGATGAACCCAGAATATGAACGCAATGCGTTCCTCCTATAGTAAAGCGTTTTCTTTAATTTGATATTTTAATTTAACTATTTTAGGAGATTAAGTCGTTAAACGTTTTTCACGTTAAGTGTTTTAGAATGTATTTTATCCGCGCGCACAAAAGGCTCCAACGGACACAGACAGAGTGAAAGACTGGATTTGTTCTCTCGATCAGGTAGGGTACAAGTGATTTCAAAACTTTTTAGCCGGTTCTAATTTGATTTTCGGATGCTGTGAACATTTTTAGCTAAAAAGACTGCCACTCCAGTTTAGCATTTACTGTTGTTTCTGCAGTTAAAAAGACAAAGTTGAAAATTCTGGCTACTATCGTTATTTTAATAATTTCTTTATTTTTTATTTTATTTATTGATCTGTCAGAGTTATCTAATCTACCTATTGAATATGTTCCCCTGCACTTTAGGCATTTTGCACACATTTGCTCATCTTGTGACTTGATTCTGATTTATTTCATTTTGTATTTGTATTTATTAGAAAGGAATATTCTGTTCTAATTTAATTTTGTAAATGAATTGTTTATTTTTTCAGTGCATCGATGTTGTGCTGTACTTAGAGCCTGCTCGCTCAGGTAATTTAGCCAATTTAATTTGATTTGCATGTGAAATGCAAATCCTGTCTGCAGTGTGGCCTTTCTGCAGTTATTTATGTTATTTCTTAGTTTTATTGATCCAAAATGTTATTATACATTTTCTTCTATATCTTTTTTTTGTGTGTGATAGCTTTGAAATGTTAAAGCTCTGCCCCCAGCCCCACCCCCACCCCCATACACATGATTCGACTATTAGTCGACTATAGGCAAGACTTGACGATTCTGATTCGACTATGAAAATCCATAGTCGGGGACACCCCTAAAAAAAGTCTATCAATTATAAAAAAAAAAATTTTTAAATGACCTATTGTTTCGCTAGATAACAACCTCTTCTTCAGCTGTGATCGCGTACAGCCCGTTTAAACACCTCAAAGACTTTTGAAACTGCATTGATTTGGACTTAAAAACGATGGTAACCAATGAAATCCATTGTTAGACAAAAAAATCCAGAAATGTTTTCCTCAAAAAACATAATTTCTCTCCCACTGAGGAAAGAAAGACATGGATATCTTGGATGGCATTGGGGTGAGTAAATTATTAGGACATTTTCATTTTGGGGTGAACTAATCATTTAAGGGTTTACAGTTTAAGACTCAGAATTACTCAGACTGTTATTAAAATGGAGATATATGAGCTCAAACATAAAAAAAAAAAACAATAATGATATTAGGAATATCTTTTCAACATGACATTTGTTTATGGAATATTTCATTGTTCCTTATAAATGAATAATATGCACCTGCACATTCTTTTATTAATGTGTTCTCGTAATCTGTAACCCAAAAACGTTTCTGCCATGACAACTCTTGGAGTGTTTGGCATGGTAATGGATATGATCTGCTATGCTGCTGCTGCTGGTTATTGCTGACTTGCTACTGCCAATACATACACGACATGCTGCTGTGAGCAAGTAAGACATGCTGCTGGTGTACAATAGCATTCATGAATTGCCCGTAGTAGATCTATACAGGTGGAGCTGGGGAAGGTGGAGGGTTTCTGAAAGTGTGCTACAACTGCTACAGAAAAAGCTGACCAAGTATTTGAAGGTTGAGCAACAAGCTCATTAGGCTACTGATACAGCAGGAACCGATCAGCTGTGCCCTACAATAGAGAATGATGTGATTGCAAGCAGATTGAGTTAAGGACAAATTAGTCTACGATATCTAGAGTTTCATGACAGAACTTTGTATTAACTTCCACTCTCTTCATGTCGACTTGAAGCTGTCAGGTGCTTCCAAGTGGTTTCAAAATGTGGAGTTTTGTCAAAATTCTGTTTGGTCTGGAAGCAACAAAACATATATAAAACAAAAACAAAAGGGTCGTTGGGGCTGTTTGCTATTGTATATACAATTTCTCTCTTCCCCCAACCAACAACCCCATTGGCCAAATGTTGTATTGGACTACTTTCACATGTTCTAAACTTTCTTCTCAAGGTCTTCATAAAAAAAAAAAAGAAGTGTGGTGGTGGACAGGATGCCAATAAATGTATTATGTTTTTAACGCGCACACACACACACACACACACAGTTAAAACGGTGTAGTGTAAGCGGCCCCTAATTTAATAACTAATGATTTTTACAATGGAAATGAATCAATCAGAAACGTACTTTAGCTGGACAATACCTTTTTTCTAGAGCTGCTGTAAAGCCAAAACAATCTCTGTTCCATTAATTTCCTATTAACACTAAGCTGCTTTGAAACAATCTGGATTGTTAAAAGCGCTATATAAATGAAGGTGATTTGACTTGACACAACACACACACATTGGGTTTTCATGTTTTATGGGGACATTCCATAAACATAATGATTTTTACACTGTACAAACTGTGTATTATATTCCCTAACCCTACCCATCTTTCTGCATTTTTACATTTTCAAAAAACATGACTTAATATGATATATAAGTTGTTCTCCTCATGGGGACCAAAAAAATGTCCCCACAAGGATTTCGGATATTGCCATCTTTGTGGGGACATCTTTGTGATGTAGGGTTTACCAGGACCACCCACCCACACACACACACACACACACACACACACACACACACACACACACACACACACACACACACACACACACACACACACTTTAAATATTGGGGAAATACAAAATGGATGCACTTTATTTTACAGTATGTGCACTTACGTGTATTTACAGTGTACGTACCTAAGTACTGGCCCTGGGCAATAAGGTAACAACATGGGTTCAGGGTAGATTTAGGGGTAGGTTCAGGGTTACCTAGTTATTACCCAGTTATTGTAATTACTATGATAAATACATAGTATGTACATGGGGAACAGGACTGTAAAATCAAGTGCTACACAATCATATTGCATAATCTAAAATGTGTGCCATCATTGATCTTATACATGCAAAAGATGTATATGTCTCCTGCAAGAGAATATGTGCTGACTGAGTTGATAGGGCAGAAGCTCAGCTTAACAATGCAATATCCTCTCATCACACCGGCTTTAGATCACAGAGCTCCCCCTCCCTATATCGAGTATGACACAGGGTGCAGATTAGTGTCTATGTACATGGTCGTTCTCTCCTCAGTGCATCATCAGAATGAGCCCAGCTGCCTTGGGAGAACAAGCGTTTCTTTGTAAAGACTCTGACTCACTTTTGGCCTGTCCTCAGTGACTCTGTGTTATCCGCCTGCTCTGTTGAGCCCCAGAGTGAGGTTAAAAAGACAGAGGAGCAAAGAGCTGTATCCAATATTCTAGTGGGGTGTCACGGCACCCTCTGATCGTTTCCATTACCCACCGCAGCACTTATGTATTAACGGCTGCCGTAGATTGTTTTTTTGTGTGTTTTTTTTTTCAATACAAAGGTCATTATTTCCTGTTAGTTCCTCTCTTTTGCTTTAAAGTGAAAGTTTCTTCCACAAAAGCCCTGGCATCTTAGGCTGAGTACACACTGTGCAGTTTTTTACCACAATTTGGCCAACTGGGACACATTTCAGCATTTATTTGATCATAGAGCAAGATCGTGTGTAGGCATCGCACATTTATTTTGATGGCCATATTAAAAGGGAATAGCATTCACATTGCCTGCATAAGTGATGCTGTGGAGCAGGAGCATAAGCATAGATGCAACTAGTATAATTTTGGCACTGAGTCTATTTTCACCACACATATTTACTAAGCACTAAAGTTAACAGAAAATACATTGGAAATGCATTATAATCCTGTTATAATAACACACTATTTTGCATTACGGAATGATTGCTAATTTATCCACATTTATTAAAAAATAAATAAATAAAATAAGAAATAATATATAACAAGAAGACTCCAAACCATATTTGTGTGTTTTAATGAGAATGTCAGACTCCCCCCAAAGAACCTGATTTGAAATTTACAATTGTTATTAATAAGTGCTTAGTTCTGCAGCCATGTTGTGTTGAGCCAATCATCTGAGCCATAAATATAATTGTACTAATTACTTGATGCAAATAATTCTAGACAACATGAAATTAAGATTTTCCTGACTAGTTATACTAGACTAGGCTAGGATGCATGGATGCATGGATGCATGGATGATTTTCCAATATGAGAAAGACTGTTCATTTTAAATGTGTATATCTGCTTAAAGTTAATTTTATCAACATGCAGTGCTTATAAATGGCCTCAAAGCTAAGAGACACAGACTAAATTCCGATTTAGATTTCACAGAGTCTATAAGCTGCGTTCAACCCACTCGACAATGCTAAATCTAACATGCTGGAACATGTGCTCACGCCCAGCCGGCATAGTCTGGGAATCGCACGAACACTCTCAGTGGGGGTTGCCGTACGACTGAACGTGGGCTCAGTTTGTGATTTCAGATGCCAAACTGCTTTGATTCGAGGATACTGCGCTTAACTCAGCATACGATATGCATCCAGGCACACGCCATTTACATCTCTCTCTTTATGAAATGAGAGAAAATATATAATTGAGAGGATCCATCCTCTAACGATAGGGAGCAGCAGTAATTGGCGAGTAAACACGGCACTCAAGCCTCTCGAAGGAAATAAAAGTGGGAGCACACCAAGCCAAACAGAGAGTGCATTAAGATGGGATAATGATCCCAGCTTGACTTAGATATTCCGGCTTTATCGTTCCCACCCACACTTCAGGCCTCAGCTGAGCTGCTCTGCTGTGACTTGCGCATGGAGTTCGGTTTTTCTCTAAGTGTTCCGTGGAGACGTGGTCCTCCCTCCAAACTAGTCCATTAGAGGCTGGGTCAATACCACACAGTGGGTGAGGATGAAGGGGTGTGAACGTGCTTCTGCTTGTGTCATCTCAGAGAGTGTTTCTGGATGTGTGAGTTCGCATGCGTGTCCCGGTGTCAGTGCACTGCCTTTAAAAGCAATCACAAGTACGGCTGACATATTGTTCATGAACAATTTGATTTGTCGATTGCTATTGAAAAGATAGATGTCGCTTTTCAGCTTACAAGGGGGTACTTGGGGGCATGAAACAGGATATTCAGGATATTCAACTATAAAAAAAATGCTGGATTTTTGATTTGAATTGATTGGATGGTGAAAAGTGGGTGTTACACTCTTAAAAATAAGGTTTAATCATTGTCCAATCAATAACCTTTCACTTGCCAAAAGATTGAAGTGCCACTATTATGTTATTTTAAAGGTTCCTATAATTCTGTTTTGGATGTCTCCTAAAATAGGTTTACATGCATACTGTTACAGTCAACAAAGTGCCCTCCAAAGACTACATTACCCATAAGTCACTGCCCAGACTATCAGCCATGATTGTATTCAGCTGTTGCTTGTTAGTTTCTGCCTATATAAACCTGGTTAATTCAGTCACTCGTTACTAGGACTTGTTAGTTGTTCAAACACTGAATAGCTCCAGCATTGAACTGAAAACAGCCAGTGTGGATAGTTACATGGCAACAGCTTTGCAAATAAACAAGCTGTTTTTAAAAATACTGTATGTTGTGTGTTCATCCAGTCAGTGTTTCTGACCTCTTAATTTACAATGTGATATCTCAAAACCAGAATTCTCAGGATTAATTACTAACCCATGGTAATGAGTATGAATAACCATTCATGAAGCAAAGACTTCTTAATACAGTTCATAGAATAGAATAGAATAGAATATATATATATATATATGCCTTCAGACCTCTAATGCGAGGGTTCAGACTACACAATATCAGCCCGAATTTGGCACGATCCGTTGGACATCAGATGTCGTGGTGATTTGTAAATGACAACAGGCGTCGGGGCACAAGAATTGATGGTTTCATCTCGTATAGTGAGTCATAATGGACGACAAACAACTCCATGTCTGCAACGCTTCACAACGTCACAACATAAATACTAGGGCTGTGTCCAAAATTGCCCCTTATACCCTTAAATAGGGCACTACTTGAGGGGACAGCCATTTGTAGTGTTTTCCGAAACCATAGTGGACATTATCGAGTGCACTCATTCAATCCCATAATGCACATAATGAGTGTGCAACCAATGGATGCTCAATGGCTAGAGAATACCCATAATGCAGCTGAGTCAATCATCCATCCATTTTCCAAACCGCTGGTCCAATGTGGCTACGGCGTAATATCATACAGGTATAAATTCATTTTAAATTGATTAAATAGTTTAATTAAGGTTTATACATGCTAATTTCCATGACAGAGTTCAATATTCTTTTCATTACTACTGGAGCTACCAGTTTGCTAAGTTTCAAATGATTATTAAACAGCAAGCACAAAATATACAAAAGCGGCAGCCCTTCTGGAGCACTCAGTGTCCGAATTAGCATTACGCTAGTACTGGAATTAGCATTAGGCTAGTACCGCTATTGTTTGTTTATGCTCTTGTGAAGCCAGTCACTAGTTCCGCCTTCTTGATGACATCATGCACATCATTAAAGGCAGCTAGCGATGATTGATTGGGAAGCAATGTGTAGTCTAACATGTTTCTTGCCCACACACAACAAAAATGTAGGAGTCAAAATCACATAATCGTGCCTATTGTAACAGAATCAAATATTGTGTAGTCTGAACCTGGCATAAAAAAAAAAGCCCATCTGACAAAGTGGATAGATGAATAGCTCAAATAGCTTGTGAATAGCTTGACAAAGCAGTATTTATAAAGGTAAATCTGTTTTGCTATGCAGTGCTGTGTTGCACATTTTGAGCAATTCTTTTCATAAATTGCCGCAATAAATGTAGTGCTCTTGCCAAGGCTCGTGATTTTGTTCTTGGCTTAAAAGTTCTGCACTAACTTATACAGCAATTCATTCAAATAGGTCACACTAAAAGCACTCATAATGAACAGCACAGCATTTGAAAAGTCCATTCTTTCTCATTTATTTTGGTTCCAGGCAGCAGATGGGCTGTGGTTGATAACCAGTAGATGTAGGCTGCCTGTAATAGGCATAAAGTTGTTCAGAGAAGAGAGCCCGCTTTATGAAAGAGAGGCTTTAATGGCATTTAAGCAGAAGAGGGGAAAGACTTCTGGTATGAGAAGCTTTTCTTAGTAACCTGTGAAAGATTCAGCTAGATAAAGTAAACGGGACGACCAAAAACGAATCGATAAACGTGATAATAATCAATGATGGAAATTACAGATTAGTTGGGTCTTATGGATTAGTAGGGACAAATAGAGTGCAAGAGTAAAACAATACTCATTGCTCAAAATCAAATATTTTATTTATTTACCAGTCACAATCGCACTGTAAAAAGTGAACAGTTGGATCAACTTAAAAAAATTACTTCAATTGGTAACACCTAAATAAATTACGTTTTCTCAACTTAAATTATCACGTTTTTCATGATAAACCGTGATAATTTAAGTTGAGAAAACTTAATTTCTTTAGGTGTTACCAATTGAAGTAATTTTTTTAAGTTGATCCAACTGTTCACTTTTTAGATCCTAATCTGGTTTGGCCAAGCAAAACTTTAAGAGTGTTATTATTTAGTTTAACAGCACTGGAATGTTTAGCACTCCAAATTTGGGTAATTTTGAAGAAAATGGGTAACCAAACCAAACCAGTTGATGGGCCCCATTAACTTCCATTGTATGAAAAAAAAAAAAAAAAATACTATGGAAGTCAATGGGTTCCATCAACTGTTTGGTTACCGACATTCTTTAAAATATCTTCTTTTGTGTTCAGCAGAAGAAAGAAATTCATAGAGATTTGGAACAAATTGAGGGTGAGTAAATGATGACAGATTTTTTCCATTTTTGGGGAAACTATCCCATTAAGCAGCAATACGTCCTTGTACAGGAAACTCATCCCAGAGAGTCACTGACAGACTGGGAAGTAAAACATAAAAAAAAAGTGTGTATAAAGAAATCAAGCATAAAATCCTATTCTAGTAGACCCCCAAACACAAAATCAAGACATTTTAAAAAGTGCATAATATGGCTTCTTAAACATTGTCAGTAATTACCAAGGTAGAAAAAAATCCTGACCTCTGATGTATTAAAATACAGAGTAGAATGGCTATTAAATATCAGTAAGATTTCATGTGCTCTGTAGTTTTTGTCTTTTCGTAACCTCGGAGGAGGCAGTTTCTCCCTCTAATTGAGCATCTGCCTTCCTCCAAGTCTATCCGAGCCCAAACTCCCTCTCAGCACAGCTAATCATTTGTGCTATATTTAGCTGGAGTTGTGCCTGCCTGCCCATGTCTTCATGTTTAGCCTTATCCCTGGGCACACGGTAATTGTGAAACTTGTTTCGTAAAAACAGTACCAGCAGAGGAAAAATAAACAAGTCCGTCGGCAGTGTAGGGATTTTGACTAAGGGCAAAATGCCAGCAGGTGGTCATGTTTCGCAATCGCAGGGATAATCGGTGCAAGGCCACCTCAGCTCACCACGAGGGGCTTGCCGCATGACTCAAAGAAAATGTGCGTCGAAATATTTAAAAAAAACAACAACAATGCCACCAGCATTTGTGTCCCAATTCACTAAGCATATAGTGCCAAAGGCTCTGTTTCTCTGCACCACAATCAAGAACTTTTCAGAACAGATAGCACAATCTCCCAGAATGCATTTCCCCCCCCCTAATGTTTGTACATGTGAACTAAAAATGCATTCAAAACAAACACAAAAGCGACTTGGGGACTCCAAATCATTTTCCAGCATGCTTTCAGGAAACAAAACATGTTTTATTATTGATCATCTTTGCAGTCTTGCACTCGAAGGCATCATTTTGCAGATTTTCCGCTATATTTAACTGATTGGGTTACTCTTTTGTTCTAGTTATGGTTGTTTGATGATAAGTCTAGAGAAACGAAACAGAAAGACTATGGTCCGAGATGCTGGGATAGGCTCCAGTATCTCAGTGATCTGACATAGTGCAAGCGGTCGTTTGGAGAACAAATACAACAAAAAGTAACGTAAAGTAAAGTAAAGTAAAGTAACGTAGCGTAGCGTAGCGTAGCGTAGCGTAACGTAACGCAACGTAACGTAACGTAACGTAACGTAACGTAACGTAACGTAATGTAACGTAAAGTAACGTTAAGTAAAGAAATAAAAAAATAAAATAAAAAATCTAAATCAAATAATCAAAATAAATAACATTTTGCTCTAACCGATTACCATTAGGAATGCTGGAGCCAAAGCATAAAACACGGTATCTGCTCAAAAAACGAATCCCTGGTTTTAAGAGTCTATCGAGCACTGTAAATTGCATATTATAATATTTTGCAGAGGGTTCATTGTGATCGTTATCAGTCACTAAAAGTGGCAGGCAATGTTCTTTCCCACACACTATCTATATCCTCAGCTCTCCATCCGTTCTAGTGAAATCACAAACAAAATGCACACAAATCTGTTGCTAATATATACCACTCACATTCACATACATTTACCATCGGATTAAAAAGAGTCGTTCACCCAAAAATGAAAATCCTGTCATCATTTACTCTCCCTCAAATTGTTCCAAACCTGTATGAACACAAAAGAAGATATTTTGAAGAATGTCAGTAACAGTTGATGTACTCCATTGACTTCCATAGTATTTGTGTTGCCCTACTATGGGTTACATCAACTGTTTGACTTTTTAGAGTGACACCAATGGATATGTGTATTTTTGTCTTCTGGTGTGTCTGTGCTGTTATACTCAGCAGAAAAATAAATACTAATAAATGTTTTAAAAAAAAGAAAAAAAAAGGCATCATGCTCTTAAAGGCCTCCATACGATAAACAGAGAAGAGAGCACAACATTCATGAAATACATTCTTGTGCACTGCAAAATCTTTCAAACATCTACCTTCAAAGTGCACATCTTTCCCAGGGCATCCATAAAGAAAAATGCAACTCTGTGTATTGTTTATGCTGCATAATAACATATATGTGGCAAGTACCGCCACATCACTGTATGCAAAACCTCTCAATACAGAGCCACGGGAAAAGGCCAGTGCTCAATAAGCGTCAATGTTTGGAACTCACTGTAGACTTAGTGTTAAGACGGGATGTGAGCCGTCATGCAAATGGAGGCTAAGAGGGATCGTGAGACGGGACCCCCCAGCAAGCCCTCTCATCATTACTGTGAGGAGACCACAGTACACGCCTAATGGGCTCCCCTATTAGAAGCCATCATTCACAAATCCCATTGTCACGTACCACTGTAGCGCTGCTCATTCGCATAGAGATCCAACACGAGTGCTTAAAGGGACTGAGATCAACATGTTCATGCTAATGAGGCAGCATGTGGCCACACAGAGACGTCTGTGTGATAATAGTTAAATAGTCACTTGAGAAGTCCATAATAGTGTAATACTGCAGAGATGGGGTTGAAAAATCCACAAAATTATACTATTCATGCTGGAAAGCACTCAGATCTCCAGTGTTGGTTGCGGCTTAATGAAGAAAAGGAAAGAGACAGAAATATGATCATCGGTCTATGAGATATAAAGCATGCCTGAGTGTAGTATCAGACTCGTTTGCGCAAAAGCACTTTCTGGAAAAATGCACGCACTGATCTGAAGTAAATGAATAAATAACAAAAAAAATGACAGAATGAATGCATAAACAAATGAATCAATGAATTATAGAATGAATTAACAAATCAATGAATGAATGAATGAATGAATGAAAGAACAAATGAATGACTGAATTCATGAATGACATGAATGAATGACAGAATGAATGACTAAATGAATCCTAACTAACAAGCTTTACCCTAAATAAATACATAAAACGCCTGTACAAACCAAGCTTTTTTGCACTTAAAAAAGTAAACAAACAATAACATATAAAGTAATATGCAAAAAAATCAAATAAATACATGCTAACAAACAAACACATAAATACATGTAAACCCATATACAAACTACAGTAACTAGCTTTTTTTTGCACTGTAAATAAATAAATGAATGACCTTTAAAACTGTTATACAAAGTAACTAGCTTTTTTTGCACCATGTAAATAAACAAACAAACAAACAAACAATTTACAGCAACTAGTAGTTTGAAGAGAACTTGGTATGGTAACATTGCATATGCTATGTATATATTTCACATTTGTGAGTTGCTTTGAATAAAAGCTAAATGAATAGACATAAATGTAATTGCTCATCAGGGCTCTCTTGGTCTGAAACAACAACAAACTAAAGAAAAAAACTATGATCAGTCATTCGTTCAGACTGGAATATTGACTTAATATTGAATATCAGACTGGCATTTATGTCTGGAATAGGCTGGTTGTTGAGCAGAATAAGCTGCAAAGTGGATCAGACTTTATGCTGACGAAAAGTCTGGCTCTGTGAACTAGCCTATATGCACCAGTATTCGGTTAAAGCTAAAGCTCTCTGCAAGGAAAGTCAAAAATCCGTGATCCCAAACCAAGACAAAAAAGACTGAGAAACTGCCACCAAAAAAAAAAGACATCCCCAGTCTCTGCTGTACATGGACAATTGGACAGCAGTTCTTGTCAGACTGTCAGTTCCAGTTTAACTCCTGCGAAAACAGAGAAAAGAATATAATAGCAGAAAAGGGCAAGGAGTGCAACTCGACGAGAAACAGGCCATGTGCTTTAGAAGACATGATAGATGTTGTAATTAATGTTATTGTTAATTACAGTGCTGTGTCAGGTGAAAACACTCTTTATGAAGCACTATACAAAATAAAACACTAGAGACAGATCAAACAATTCTTAGTCAAGCTTAACAAACCACTGTCTGTTTTTCTACTTTATCTGACACTAAAAATGACTTTCGTTATTGTAACCTCATGTAGTTTAAGTTGATCCAGTCACAAATAATCATATTTTTGACTTATTAAACCTCTGAGGAGAAAAAGAAGTGCTGTGTTGATTGAATGTGCACTTGTACTTCAAATCTTTTAAGTATTGTTTTAATGGTTGCAGAGAATATAATATTAATGGACTGAAGGGCATAAAAGTGTACTTTAGAGTTTTAACTGATCGGTTTCATTAAACTTTCATGGCCCCCAGAATATTTTTTTGTTTTTGTTTTAATATCTGAACATGCAATACATCAAAAGAAAGAACAGAGCCTCTGCTTAAAGGTATAGCGGAGGATTTTCCAGAATTTTAGAAAAGAACCGCCCTCTCCACTTTTTGCAAAAATGCACATGCGCAACACTCTACCTGCTCCCGAGAGGGAACGCCTATTAAACGTGTGCACGAGAGAGCATGCACGAGCCTAGTTCTCCTCGTGCACGCTCTGTTTACAAGTTGCTGTTGGCATGGCTCATACAAGCCTACTTTCCTTTACCTGTCGAGTAGAAACTTCACGACTGAGGCATCAGTGGGAAGCCCAACCTGTGCTTTTAGCGCACGCCAGCGTGTGAAATATTCTCCCAAAAACACTCTGGTCTTGTTTCTTTCTTCAGAGACATTTCTCTTCTTGTCATACAATTCGTAGACACTTTTTCTCTTGTGACCCTCAGGCATTTTGAAAAAAACCCAGTGAGAACGGGCGAGCTTCAATGAATGGCTGAAACCGTAGCTCACCACACACATACACCCGAAAGTGCGCATGCGCAGAAAGCGAAAACTACCTAGGGACGAGCACGTACGACGGCCTTACGTAAACATATCACCAGAATGATTGACAACTAGGAGGACCAATAGTCTTGATGATCCACCCGGAAAAAGAAAATCCTCCGCAATACCTTTAACCCTCTGGGGACCAAAAACGCGCCCGCGCGTTTTGCTCGTTTTTTTTTTTAGCAATGAAAAATAAACACAAAATGCTCTGTTAATTTTGATCTTTCATTTTCGTGTAATACATCAATCGATCCTGTTCAGTTTCTATTTTTTTTTCTGTATACTCACAATAAAAATAAAGTGTTTTGCTTTTTGACAAATAAAGAAAAACTAACATGATGCTATTTCTGCCTTCTCTCTGTCAGTAAACTCCCATTTGAAACGCGTTCGAAAATGATCTATAACTCCGCGAAAATTCAGTCAAACAGGCAAACAGACCCACGGGCATAAAGCTTGAGATCGCAGCTTTTAAATGAAGTAATTTATATAAAAAACAAATATTATCAGCTTCTGTAATCTGTATAAAAAGAGAGCGACTCCAGTCGAGCTCATTACGAGCCGTTCAAAAGTAATTTGACCACTCCCTGGAGAGTGCGTGCTATTCAAACGCAAATTCTGAGAACCATTTCAGTCTGTGAAACGCCCCCACATCAGCTGTAAACAAAGAGGCATAATATAGCCTACCTTATGGAGAAAATTTTCCGTGCTGATATGAGGAGCAATATGAGGAGCAGATCCCGCTGAGGAGTGAGGTAGGCTAAGTTATCCTTTCTCAAGTGTTAATGTGGAATAACGTTATGGAATAACGTTGTAGGCTTATGTAAACAAAAAGATGAATCGCGTTTCTATAATATGAATCGCGTTTCTGTGAGATGAATGAAGGGTACATATTTGTAAAGACTGTTTAGCCTAAATATGAATCGCGTTTCTGTGAGATGAATGAAGGGTACATATTTGTAAAGACTGTTTAGCCTAAATATGAATCGCGTTTCTGTGAGATGAATGAAGGGTACATATTTGTAAAGACTGTTTAGCCTAAATATGAATCGCGTTTCTGTGAGATGAATAGCCGCGTTTCCACTGTCGGGCCAGGGCCGGGCCAGGGCTTTAAACGGGCCGTGCCGGGCTAATAGCCTCGGGCCAATAGCACCGGGCATGCGTTTCCACTGTCGGGCCAGAAGCTCCACAGCGCTTCACTAAAACACGCCCGTAACACGCCTCTCTGGGACAACGTCACACTAACCCATCATTTCACCAACAAATGGAAGTTTTATCAGAAAACTAATCAGAAATCACTGGAAACAGCGTTGAAAACAAACACGATAAAAGCGGCCGTTTGCTAGCTTTTTTTTGTGTGTTTGTTTAGCAGCTACTTGAATATTTAAAACCCAAGCATCGATGTTTTACCACAGGTTTACAATAAAAAGTGATACATTGATCATAATGAATTAATTTATGTAAAAATTGCACATTAGTCACTCAGAAATAAATTACCGTTAGGTCTATTTCACAAAAGAAAGAGGACACACTTACTTTTTCAGTCGCGTCTGTTTCTTTATCTGGTAACTTAGTTACAGGACATATTTACATCACATCTAGAAAAAATGATAATTTCTACAAATATATGCCATACGACCTGAGGAGCTTTAGCACTCTCTCGACTCCCATACAGCTATTTTCAGTCAGAGAAACAGAGGAAGCTCCCGAAAAAAAAAGTTACTTTATTTTTTGATAGTCCAGTTTAAAGAGACGAGACGTACAGTAGGCTATGACAGATAAAATAAAAACATGACTGTGATAGCCTTTAAGATTGGTCTGATTTCTTCAAGCCTTCGCTATGTTGTTTTTTTTACTATGCGTATCTTCAAGTGTTTACTATGTTTACTATGGTAACAGCTAGTGCGCATAGTCTTTTGCATCACAAACAGAAGGCATTCAAACATGAACGCGATTTAAAGTATTTTATTTTTAAGTCTTAAATGCTGACAGAATCATCCGGCGCTGCCGTCTCCCAACGGTAAACTCCTCCTCTTGGTAACCACTCCTCTAGCCCGAGCTGGCCCGCTTTGGCCAGAGGTATTCGACGGGCCAGAAATCATGGCCGTTGGCCCCGAGTAAGCCCCGATCAAGCCCCGGAAGTGACAGTGGAAACGCGACTGGCCCTGGCACGCACTAGCACGGCCCGGCCCTGGCCCGACAGTGGAAACGCGGCTAATGAAGGGTAGGGGAGAGGCGGGACGATTGAAACGCGGGACGGATGAAACACTGAGATGTTCTTGAAAACCACTCACGTCATGTACATCAAATTTCGTCAGCACGTACAGCACGCAATGCCTAACATACCCGCGAAAACATTTCTTCTTTACGTCGCGTCATTTTGGAGTTAAAGCCGCAAAGCTGTTTTTGAATGCCGTGAGTGAATTCTTTCGTGCGGTACTTTTTTTTGACTGACAAGTTGGATTTATTGTTTCATGTGCCATTGTAATGATAATACGGCAGGTGTATTAGTACTGCAACACACCCTTAAGTGGGCAAAATCAGAGTTTTTTAGTTTAAGCGCAAACGAGGTTTAAATGACAGGATGTGCTGTCGGGTCCCGCCCGCGCGTCCTGCCCGTTAAACCTGGTCATAGCATATACTGTTCATAGATTCATATACTGTTTCTAGACTTGTGCTTCTTTTAATGCAAATTCATTTTCAATTACGCAACACATGCTATCTCTGTAATAATCATCAACTGTCCAATCTTCAATATTCAATAAATTTCATTTATCGTCGTCTGGTTGACCTCGTTTTCTTCATAATAACAGGCTATTCAACTAGCAAACACTCAATATGACTCAAGGAAGAAATGTAAGAAAATTAATTGTAAACTGATTTGTCTGTCTTCGTCAAAATAGCCTGTTAGAAAGATTACAAAATGCGCATAGGCTTATCGCTTATTGTTTATTGGGCGACAGAACAAAAATGGTTAATATGAACCTTTAAATGAAAATAAAGTACAAAATATGTTTGTAACAATATGTACATAAGTTACTTGTCAGGTGTTGTTCACAAAAAAAAGCATTAGATTAATAGTTGCCATTTAAACTGTCATGTTTCATCCGTCCCACCCCTGTGTTTCAACCGTCCCGCACAGGCGGGACAGTTGAAACAAAGCACAACTCCCGTTCAAAGTCATATTTTACCTAAATCATTCTATATTTGTACCGAATAACACATGATACTAAGAGAACACATATGTGAGTTGTTAATCACAAAAAAATCAAAAATCTATCTGTAACCTTATTTTAGAAAACGACATTTATCTGAAAAGTGTTTCAACTGTCCCGGCTCTCCCCTACATATTTGTAAAGACTGTTTAGCCTAAATATGAATCGCGCGTCTGTGTGTGAATAAACTGCTTTGCTAGAGCCTACTGAGATGAGTAAAAATCGACTGAAATATGTTGAAATAAAATGTATTTGTATAAGCAACGTATTAAACTGCAAATTAACATTTATAGGCTATGCCCTAATATTTCATAAAAACAACGTTACAGTCAGGCGAAGTATGAAAGACAACATTTTGTTGACTATATTTGGGTACAGTTTTTACTGTAGAATATACTGTCACATCAAATAAGCTTTTCTGCTCATATATATAAAATACTATTTTGTCAAAAATAAAGTCATAGACTAAGATGTTCCAATGTTGGCTATATTCAAACTAATGAATACATATGATAAAATGTAGGCCTATAATCTTTTTTTTTTTTTTACAAAGAAAGAGTACTTTTTTGCAGAAATATTGCTGAAATTGTAATTATTGTTGTAATTGTAACCTTTTTAATAAAATAGCAAAACATATTTACAAGATAGATGTAAGCAAAATCTTAAATGGTCAATATAAGTCTTCTTCTAAATATATATTTTGTCCTTGCATTGTGGCTCAGTCAGTGTCACACCTGAATGAATGGCTAATTATGCAGAGTCATTATGCAGAGTGGGTGGGACTAAGGTGTAAACTACTTCTCCCCCTCGCATATTGACTTTCCAAGCAAAACCTGTTTTACACCATTTAAATCAATGTATTTTTTTTTTTGTGAACGATAAAGCAAGACTATTTTCACATAATTTTGAAGCTAGAACTCGAAGAGAAAACATCCATTAGTCAAAAGTCTTGTGGGCACATATTTTGTATGAGTTTTGTGGTCTTATTTCAGCAACTTTCATTTTTATTTTTTTAAATAACCACGCATAAACATTATTCTCTTAAAAATACAAACATCTACATACATGTTGCTCGCATATTATGGTAGGCCTGTTTGTGCTATATAGAGTGAATTTACACCTTTGCCATTAACATGTTTATAAATAACTGAAAAAAGCACAAATGTCAGAGCATGTCAGAACATCTCAAGGGCCCCAAAAACAGCTTGGTCCCCAGAGGGTTAAAAAAAAAAAAAGCTTCATACTTTCTTTTTTATCAACACATTTGAATGTGGGTTCGATTCATAAAAAAAAACACACATTTTGAATGAAAAGCGAAGAAAATTGCGTTTTTGTCCAAGGATCAATTTCACGTCCGGATCGGATTCAGAACGATGATCAATACATATATGGAATAGACTGAATCCATCAACACCCCCAAAGCTTCACAGTCCTGTACCTCTTCCTGGGTCGACACTTCATTCAGCAACATTAGGCAGTTTTGATTCATATGCTGTTTAATATTGATGATCGTATTATTTTACAAGTGCATAAGCAATGCTTCTATCACTTTTTTCTGCTTCTTCTTCGCCCGTTTCTCGATATGGAGATTCAGTGCTCTTTCAGAAGATGCGTGTACGCATTATCTAAAATAGCGGCCTCAACTGTATAACAGTGGAAACTTGGATTGTTGGGAAATTCTGTCAATGTCAGGGAAGCGTTGTGTCGGAAAATTCAGTTAATGGCAGGAAAAGAGTTGAGCACTGCAGACGAGGAACACTTTCAACAACCACATCTTCCAGAAGAAGTTAACTTAGTGTTACACACACCAAAATAAGTTTTTTTTTTTTTTTTTTTTTTTACTGACATGACATAGAGTGTAGATTTTAAGAAGGCTTCTGAACATTCCCAGCATCTGGCCCATGTCTCATTTTACATGACACTTCTGAAAGATGAGACGTTGGTGGGAATAGCTTCCAGAGAGTCCCACAAACACGAATGAACTCTGAGGGTAAAAGAGTTGTGCTTTTGTCACTCGAGGGATATATTAAAGGTCACCAGAAAGGTGACCTTCAAGTCAGATGAAAAGAAAATAGACCTCTCCTTCCACTCTCTGACAGATGTGATCCAGCCTGGAGTCAGAGGAGCTGACCGAGAGAGTGTTTAAAAATTAAACCCACTCCATTTTAAATGGCTTTACAGCTTCAACTATTATGCATCATGAAACATGTGTTCTACATGGTTCACCTCCCATATACAGAACATTTATTAAAGGGAAATATTTTAATATTCAGTCATCATTTACTTACTCTCATGTCGATCGTAACACATATACGGTCCCTTTAACATAGAGGAGAAAGAAAAGAACCATGATGATGCTTCATTAAAAGAATAAAATTACATTTTAGTGTTATTTTGTATTCTGTATGTGTATATATATATATAAACTTTATTGAAAATAATAAGTGTACAGTACACTTATGTATGAAAAGTTTATGAAAAATGTTATTAATTTTTTACTTGATGGTTACACCACATGACATTTCTAAATGTCTCTAAATTGAAACACTCATTAAAATGTAACACTACAACAAAGTTCAATTAGTTACCTTTAGTTAATGCATGAACTAACATTAACTAACAATGAGCAATAGCTACATTTGTTACAGTAGTTATTAATCTTGGTTAATGATAGTTAATTAAATTACAACTGTTTATTGTTAGTTCATGTTAAAGGTACAATATGCAATATTTTTTTGCCGCTAGAGGGCGCTACATCTAAACAACAACAACGGCGTAGCTTGATGACGATGTGAAGGAGCGTGGAATGATGGGAACTGTCGTTTTAAACTCCACCGTGGATGTAAATCAGTCAGACGGGAATCGAAAAATCATGTTCATGGATGAGGTAAAGTTTTATTTTTATAATGACATGCTTTTTGTGGCGAGGGGGGCGTGGTTCAGCGCGGTCTGTAATGGGAGAGAGAAGAGACGAGCAAGTAGGTCAAGTGCAAATGACGAACACCTGTGTCTTATTGCAGTGATCGGCGGAGAGACCGCTTATAAGCCGCGCGCTGGAACGAGAGAGAGACTGGAGAGAAAATTGGACGCAGAGAAAGAAAACCGGTGGATCCGAGCTCTCATTTTTGAACTGTTTTGTGCCGTCGCGGTTGCCACGGTGAATGCGCGTTGTGCACGACTTTTGTTTGTTTTGTTTTATTTTAATAAAGTACGAGTCCCAGTCACACCGACCCCTGTCTTCTTCCTTCCTGACTCTTGAACCTCATCACACTTTTATTTCATTAAAATGAATTAACCACAAGAAAAGTAAGGTTTAATACTAAATTGGTTATCATAGATGTTACTGTATATGTCGAATTCATTGTTGTGATAACGCGGTGCAGTTTTACGTGTTCTAAACAATTGTTGTAAAAGTACATTCGAACATACCCACATCATTTGCCAAAATACTGATTAATCTTTATGAATAACACATGCTATATTTATTTACATGGCCATAAACACAGATAAACAATGTCAATAAACTAAACACAAATCTAAAGCAATAATACTTCCTGTAAACATAACTATTACCGAATGCTACATTTGGAAAATATCAAATTAAGCATGCTTTGTCGATAGAACCAGCTGCAATCGGTAAAGAATAATTGTGTTCCATAACGACTGCAAGAAACAAGCTAACGTTTGTTGCTTGATAGACGCTACAACTACAACTTCCGCATTTGTCCAGGACTCCACGCAGTACGAGCGGAAACCGAGGGTAACGCGGATATGACGCAATTGACTGGCGACTCCCAACTCACCCCTGCTCTAAGGCCCCGTTTCCTTGGTTAAAATCACAATTTTCTCACGATTTAAAAATAGTTGGAAACATTTTGGGATATTGTAAGTAACACTGGCCTTGAGATTATGGGATATTTTAAGGCAAAATTCTTACATATTGTACCTTTAACTCGGGTTCAATAATATTAACAGATTCAACTTTTGATTTTATTAACTGTATTAGCAAATGTTGAAATTAACATTAACTAAGATTTGTTATCTTTATCCACATTGGTATATCTACATTTAGTTATAACTTATAACCAATGTGTACACAGTTGTATTACCAAAACGTCATTTCAAAACCAAATGAACATGAATACCAAGAGTCCAATTTTCCTTTCTATTATCATTTACATTTTGATCCGTCATTGACCCACTGACGGAAATAACATGTTGCTCTAGCTCAGTTTTCAATGAGGAAACCAAAACGACATTCTCAACTTTGTGTCGGCTGCGAGAGTGCAGCTTGAATTATAAATGTATCCCCTCAGCAACATGCCACAGAAATAATCAGACTTTTTTTTCATTTAGAGGTGAGGAAAGATTGAAGCAGACAGAGAGGGGAGTAAAATATCTCTCTGAGGAGTCATGGATCTACTATAAACCAGTCTAACCTCATTCTCGGCTTTAGTGTTTTCCCAATGAGAAGAAGCATACAGGGAGTAAGAGAAACCAAAAGACATGAAACACATTATCCACATACCTATTCCTGAGGCTTTGCCGCACGGGATCTTGTTGCTAATTTATTTCATTATTTCAACATCGCTGTAATAGAGAGAAAGAGGGGAGAATGTAATCCGAGGCACTACGGGAAAAGCAATCTCAGCTTCAGGCTACAAAATGCATGAGAAAAACAGACTACTTTTTATTTAAAATAAAGCCATTTGATGTGATTTAAACTGTTAATAATGTCTGCATCAAGGGAAGAGAGTGATACATTTAAGATTAGGAAATGCGTATTATTGTAATAGTTAGACACACCAAAATTACATGTTTAACTGTGTTGCACTACAATTATCCCAATAGTTCAGTTGGGTGGGATCTGCACCATTGTTCTTTGATTCAAAATGTCTTGTTGATAGGTTCATCAAAAAGAACACTTTTTATTTGGGTTACAAATCTTTTAAATGGTCCCAAAACGCTTGATTAAGAGAAACAACACTGCACACTGATTTGAATGACATTGCCTTTGCAGTGTAGATTGGATCTGGGATCTTTTTATGATAATATTTATTGTGCATGCAACTGACAATCACACACAGCCATAAGTAGTTGTGTTTAGTTGCTTATTTGATATTTACCATGGGGATGGGTGATCATTTAAATGTATTTGATGATAATGTAATCACAATGAAGTATCTTTTAAAACCAACAAGGCTGCAACTATTTGATCGAAAATACAGTACAAAAAGAAATACTGTGAAATATTACCATTTACCAAATAACTGCTTTCTATTTGAACATATTTGAAAATAATACTTCAGTCTTCACTGTCACATGATCCTTGCAGAATAAGGCATTAATATGTGCTTTATAAGTACTAATAAACATCCTAGTAATATAGTAACATTAAACGAGCGGTTTAATCCAAGCCCATCTAAAGAGATATTATATCTTAATATGATGAACAGATTTTAATTTAGTCTTTTATTTACATATAAACATTGATAATTTACCATAACAATGATCTCATCTAAATGTTTGCTCACTCAATGTATCTGTGTGTTTACAATGGGGTAATTTTGTTACACACAGCACATGAAAGCTTTATTTCAAACTTTGAATTGAATTTACAAATTCATAGAATAAAATAAAGATACAAATGATATAAACAGCGCTTTAAGTTTTTCAGGTAGGTCTAACAGTGTAGTATTCAGGTAAGAAAAAAATAAATGTAAAATAACACTGGATAGTCTTTACTGTAAAAGTTTAATACAGATCAGTCCGTAAAATTAAAGTTACAAAAGTTATTCAGTCAAGAGTTGAGGGTGATTTTATTTTTATTTTGTTCTTTGATTAACATTAGTGACACAGACAGCAGCAGGAATATTAGGCTGCTATCACTTTAAGAGCAAATGCACGGATCCAATATACTGATACACATGCGTTTTTGCCTACACTAACAATTATTTATTAGGTAACCAAAAAGTGCTTCATGTGTTAACATTTCAACTGGTTTTAAAAATCAAAATATGTCATTTTGACAAATATTACTCCTTAAATCGGACTAGGTAGGCACTGAATATTATGTTTAACTAGCAGACGATCTCTACTGGTTTCTCTTTTAACTCAGAATACATCCCACCCGCAAGTGCCACCCTCTTCCATCCTTCAAAATACATCATCCCTTTCACGTGGTCAAACGTGTCTCTTCCTGAATCTTTCAACTCACATTGAATCTTTGACTATTGAGACCAAATAGGAAGATTATAGCCCCTCTCCACATCATGCTTTTGAACTAAAATCTACAAAGTGACATGACATCAATACCATGCCAATATCTGGCTCAGCATTAGGGATGAAGGTGGCAGCGCAAAGCAATTTAACAGCTGAGGCTTATTCCCCACAGAGGAAAATGACTTCGGTGCCAACTTACTTTTAACTTAATGGATTTTGCCTTTGCTTTCACTAAGGCATCTTCATGTTTGCTGTGCTGTGTTAAAACCCTTTACTCTAACCTAATACTCTTCATAGCCGGAGTACCCAAGACACCACTTAGCCATGGTGTTCTTAACAACCCCCTACAGTTTCAGCCTGTAGATAGAGGAAACCTTCACTAAACCTTCATTAACCCAAATACCTGTTTGATTATCCCAGCTTTAACATCTAATGAATTAAGAATAAATAAGAAAACACATACAGTATATATGAGCAATATCACACAAGTGGGAGTGTGACATGGCTGTATATCAGCACGGCTGTGATTCGGCCGATAGCAGAGCCATGTCGCATGACTTCGAGTGTGATCGCGTTTATTCAACAGTTCGACGGCGCAATAAATAAATAAGAAATGACAGTGGGGAACAACTTCCTTTCACCACAGATTCAGATCTCAAGTTAACAGTTTAACTGAACTTTAGAACTAGGAATGAAGGAACGCTGAGTTTCTTCATTGAAGTTAAAAGCTGGTATATTTAAAAGTATTGTTGTGTAACACAATTTAAAGCTATATGCCATAAGCTCTATGCTAAAATTATTATGTAGAGTAGAGAAAGAGATTGAATGAACATTACCTGCATCTGATACAGCACAGCATTCATCTCATTGAGACGATATACTGTAGAGGCATATCAGAGCCAACTGCAAATTCCAGAAGAACTGGTCGAGGTAAGTGTACATGAGCGCTGAACGGTTGCTGATGACCTGGAGCTCACATCTCCGGAAATGTCCAAGCAAATTTTCAAATGGGCGCTGTCTTCATTAATAAACCACATATTTGAAGTACATTAAGGCCCAATCCCAATTCTACCCCTTACCCCTTCACTTTCCCCTACCCCTCTGTTTTGCGCGTTCCCGTGAAGGGGTAGGGTTGTCTTGATTCTCTTTTGGTTGGAGGGATAGGGGTAGGGGGAAAGGCCAGATAGCCCTTGAAACGAAGATTTTTCGGGACCACATTTCAAACGAAGGGGTATGAGAAATGTAGCTGCATACACCGGCTACAGAGGCAACATGGCTGCCAATAATCATTTTCTTTATGTCACATTCAATCTTGTGTTCATATTTACGGTCATGTTCTTCAAAGAAACGGTTGCAAAAAAATTGCTGAAGTTCGCTAACGATAGTCCCACAACATATTTTCATGCCTGATAACTGGTGAATGTAATTGCGGCAGGGAATTGGCTTATCTTTTACTGTAGGTCTGCTATGAACGCATTGTTTTCTTGTGGTTATATGTGAACACGATATAAACGAACAGTGCTTACACAGTCTTGTGCTTTTTGCAACATGATCAATCAGTCTTGTATGTTCTTTATCAAACAGGGACGCCAGAGGAAACCCGGAGGCTCATTCGTTTTTGCGCTGACAACGAGCAACGTTTCCTGAAGTCCAAAAAATACTTAGGCGTCGAAGATATCGTCATCTCCGTTGTTTTCTGCGAACTTCAAAAGAAAAATGCAAAAAAAATAGCTGTAACCCACGCAATTGAGATGACTACAGCTGACGACGGCATCTTGGAAGTTTGTGATAAACAATGGCGCTCTCCTATGACGTAGGCGCTAGCGACGACGTATAATGACGTGTAACGGTGTAGTAGTGGTGCCCCATTTCTTAGGGGAATATTTTCACCCCTACCCCTTGCCACTCTGTTTCAAGGGGCAAGGGTAAGGGGTAGGCGAAGGGTTAGGGGTAAAATTATGGTGGGTTTCCACCATGAAACTCACTGTGAGAAATGCTGCAAGCGGAGTGACACCAACGGTGAGACGGTTCCTGTTCTAGAATATTGCATGGCTGGAAAGACCTCTCAGCCAATCAGATTCAAGGACCAGTCCTGTTAATTTATCATTTTTCCTTTTTATAAACTTTTTGTATATAACAACAAAAACCTTGCTTCCGTTTGGATAGAAGGGTAAACAGTTTTTCCTGAATGCTTTGGGGAATAAGGCAGCAGTGGCAAAACGTCCTAATCTCCCCTGAATGACGCCAAACTCCAATGGGAATTTAACACAACAAAGTTTACACCACATATCTCATCACCCTGCAATTGCTTTTTCCTCTGTTTGCCCTTTATAACAGTTTCTGCAGTCTTCAGGCGCTATTTTTAGTCTGTTGCAGTCAGTTTTGTGCTGTATACTGCCTGCTTTAAGCTCTGACTTACCTGGAACTGTGAAGATGTGTCACTGATTCTACAGGGTCCCATATGCACTGTACAGGTTAGAATAGAACATATGGAGGAATTTAAATAGACAGATGAATCAGTGCTAGCACTCAACTTTACATACAAAAGGTTTTTATATATATATATGTATTTATATATTGCATTTACACACATTAAACAATAATACAAAATATATGCACACATTTTTTAAACCTTGATTATTTTACTCTCTGGTTTACACACTGATGCTCACATAACAATAACTAACTAAACCACATATTCATTTCATTTAAATTTTAAATTTTCATTCTGTTGTGTCACTTTTCCAGTCAAAGGTGAATATTTAATTGAGTTCATCATCAGAAATGACAGACCCGACTCGGGCAGAGACATATTTAGGGATGCTGTTTTCGGAGCCTGTGATTTACCTGTCGTATCTTATGAAACATTCAGCAAAATGTTTGAAGTAGGAGTAAACAGATGCCTCAGGATGTTTTTTTCTTTTTTTTTCTTTTTTTCTACTGAAGAGCATTAAATATTCACATCAAAACTAAACTTAGCTATAAGTTCAATATCATATTCACCAGAAACATTCACAGTTGGAGTTTAACTGAACTTCCCCTCAGAACTGCATGAGATATACGGTCTGCCATTTGCTTAATTATGTTTCTTATTTTTAATTGAATTATTTCCATAACATTTTTTTTTTTCTGGACTCAGATTTAATGGTTAAATTAAATGTTAGTAATCAAATAGCATGTCTTAGTAATTAAAATCATGAAACTTACACAATTTGAAAAAAAAAAAGTTTTAATAGTTTAAAAAATAAAAACATTAGGGCCCTGTGACATCCGTTTTATTTTTTCTCAAATTCTGTTTTATTTTTACCCGAATGCAATGTTTTTTTTTTGTTATATTTTTTCTGGATTCCATTTGAATGGTTTAATTACTTTTTAATAATCAAAAAGCATGTCTAACATAGTGAATTCATAAAACTTTAAAAATGGCATAATTTATTTTATTTATTATTTATTTACTTTATTATTATTTTTTTTAATATATATATATATATTTTACATAATATGGCCCTATGGAATGTTTGTTGTGTGTTTTAAATCCTTTTTGGGATTTATGATTTAATAAAAAATGTTGATCATAAATATTGCTCATGATAATAAGGACTAAACCATGACCAATTCATTTAATCTATTAAAATGTATCCATCCATCCATCTTCTACCGCTTATCCGGGGCCGGGTCGCGGGGGCAGCAGTCTAAGCAGGGATGCCCAGACTTCCCTCTCCCTAGACACTTCCTCCAGCTCTTCCGGGGGGACACCGAGGCGTTCCCAGGCCAGCCGGGAGACATAGTCTCTCCAGCGTGTCCTAGGTCTTCCCCGGGGTCTCCTCCCGGTGGGACATGCCCGGAACACCTTCCCGGGAAGGCGTCCAGGAGGCATCCGGAAAAGATGCCCGAGCCACCTCAACTGACCCCTCTCGATGTGGAGGAGCAGCGGCTCTACTCTGAGCTCCTCCCGAGTGACCGAGCTTCTCACCCTATCTCTAAGGGATCGCCCAGCCACCCTGCGGAGAAAGCTCATTTCGGCCGCTTGTATAAAATGTAATCGAATGAAATTTAAACAATTCCTCCACAACAGATGTTTACTTTTAAAATGAAAACATAGAATAAACAATTGTTTGATTATTCCTTGAAGTTTTAATAATTTTGTGTACATCCCTACTTTTGATTTACTCATCCAAAACATGTGAAATTTCACATACAGTACATTCCATTGTATTATATTTTAATAAATTAAAACTCCTTTCCTCCAAAATGTTTTGTGTGTTTGTAAGTCAAATCTGATTCCGTACTTCATCTCCCTCCCAAATAATTTAATTGATCAGGACTTGAAGATAGAAAACTGTTCCTAAATAAGTCTAAGGATCAGTACAAAGGCAATGAGTCAGACTCGGCTAAAAGACATTTAATCAACTTGACCTCTTATTTGTTTAACTGCCAGTTAATGCTTCTTAAGTGCTGGCCCATAGGGGTTTTAACCTGGGCTTTTATGGATGGGTAAAATAAAATGTCACCCAGTGTCTTTCTGGATTGCACTTGAGCACCTAAGATTTCAACATGCAGACTCTTCTTCCCCTGTGACCTCTAACATCTGTCTGTGAAACTGAAAACTGCCTGAGTTGTTCATCCAACCACATTAACACTGAGTTACTTTGCTCTAGTTCACACACACACACACACACACACACACACACACACACACACACACACACACACACACACACACACACACACACCTACACACACACACACACACACACACACACACACACACAACAAACCTTTCAGATGTTTCTCATGTTTTTTTTTATTTATTTTTTTACTTTTTGTGGTTATAGTTTAAAAAATAAAAGACACTTTTATTAAAGACACATTTTCTAAAAACAAACTCTTTATATATATTAATATTTTTACTGGAAAATAATAATAAAATACGAAGTGCATTTTTAAACAGATTACTTCATTCATAATCGACAACAACAGGCAGACGAAAACATTTAAACTTCAGCAACTTGCTAAAAAAAATGCTAATATATGTTCTCAAAATGAATAGATTCTGTAATATGTGAATGTTTGACAGCAACAAAGAGCATGACGAATATGAGAGACATTAAAAGTTAAAAGTGCTGTTTTTCTCTAAGTGGTTAATTATTTTGTGATGTTTGTTTTTGTCTCCAGTTGAAGGGCAATTGTATTACTAATTTCCCTGTCTGTTTTTAATGCATCAGAAATTAGCTTTGACTATTTGCAAAGTAACTGCACATAATGCTCTTCTACATTCCCACTTTTCCATCATTTATTGTCACCAATTTCAATGTCAGTTTTCTTCTTTGTACGACTGATACGCATATGAAAACGTCGAGAATCCCTCAGTTACTGTACTCTTTAAGAAATGTGTAGTTGTGGGTGCATTAAAGATGTCTCACCAAAGAAACCAGCTTTTATTGCGCATCATCTGATGAGTAACGCTGACCAAATTTCCCCTTTTAAGCAGATTACAAACCATACCCAAAGCACAAAAAGCTTATGCAATTGGAATTCCATGCAATGGAAACTTATGCAAATGGAACCATGAGCCACCGGATCCTATATATTTCATGATCTCTTAGTCTTTTCGTTAGCCCGACTCTATTTTCCTAGCACGCACACATACGCAAGTGCCCCAGATTGCCTTGCTTCTCAAAATGTGTCTTAACCGGTCTCTTAAAATGACTTCAACGCTTCATGACAAGAGATTTGGAATTTGGGTGCAATGATTACAGAAGATTCCCGAACTCCACAGAAAAAAACGCCTCCACAAATCGAGATATACCAGTTATTCACATCCAAGAAATATTAATGATATTTTCATTCTCAGTAGGATTATCCAATCATGAAGAGAGACCTTGGAAACACGGCACCTTTAGTAAAGGCTCGCAAGCTGCTTTTCAAGGACACTGAAGCCTGCATAACCAATTTTTGTATTTTCGTATTCAGGCAAGCACAATAAACATAAGGTGAAAACAAGCTCGTTGGTCGATTTCTGCTGTAAAAAGGTTAACGGGTTCATGATTTGACATTACAATCGAGGAAGACGAGGAGGAAGAGATGCAGAGGTAAAAGCAACCCTGACAGATGTGAATGAGAAGCCTTAGGGTTAGAAGCCTCTTCACATGTTCCTGTGCAGCAGCCCCATGATTCTCCTTTCTGCTTTCTTACGCCACCATACAATCTAAAGCAACATATTCCAGGGAGAGCAGCATGTTCCAAAAAAATAGATTTTTTTTTTTTTTTTTTTTAAGGACTGGGGCTTTCAAACTTCGAAATATATATATATATATATAAATGCATCATAAAAGTGGTCCATTTGACTCATACAGTATTTAAAGTCTTCTGAAGTAATACAGTATTTGTGGAAGAAACAGACAGAAATTTGAATCGCTATTCACTGAAAATCTTGACATTCACAATAAAATAAGATCCGTGCTCAAATTGTTTCAGATGTTTTCGATAGCTATGCACATGAAAAGGTGAATTGAATGGCAAAGTCTAGGGTTCATATAAACATAACTTTTAGAATTTGAATTACATGGATTAGTGCATGTAAATATAACTGAGTCAGATGTGTTCAATGAATTGCTTTATCCAGTTGACCAGTGCACAGAATTGGTCTGAATGATTTGTTCATGAATCGGATTGATTCCGTCTGCAATAGTTAACAGCTCACTGGAGGTGAAGATGATCAGTGAATAGCAAACTAAATGGACTTTAAAGGGGTGGTTGATTATCATTTCACTTTTCTAACTTTAGTTAGTGTGTAATGTTGCTGTTTGAGCATAAACAACATCTGCAAAGTTACAGTGCTCAAAGTTCAAAGCAAAGGGAGATATTTGCTTTTAAAGAAATTGCTTTTTAAGGACTACAACAAACGGCTGGTAGGAACTACACGAGCTTCCTCCCGGGTTAGTGACATCACTAACCCTAGAATTTACATAAACCCCGCCCCCGGGAATGTGATTTATAGATTATCATGACAGAATATGCTAATCAATGACTAGAAGATAACTACACATAAATTCATCAACTAACCATTCAGAAATGTCCTGTTGCATTCTACATGTTGTCACTTCTTCTTGAGTCTCTCCGTCATTGTCTGAATCCGGTTTGAACATAAAAGGCTAAAAGTTTTTGAAATTTTCAGTGCATGCCTGTGTGAGTGCAAGCTGTGCAAGCTCCGCCTTCTGTGCCTTGAGCAGCAGCTCATTTGCATTTAAAGCTGCATTCAGTAACTTCGGGATTTCTTCGCTGTATTCTCGCTTTTTGCTCGCAGGTTTCTCTCTAGAGCTCCCCCCACAGCTTCGGAATAGATATTTGACAACACTGTTGTAAAAACTCGTTGGCTATTCTCAGACACCAGAGGCTAGTAGATCAACGACATCAAAGCAGATGGGACATTCTTTAAAACGTCTTCTTCATTCGGGTTCGAACAGCGTGAGGGAGCGCAATAATGACGGCATTTTAGCAGATTTCTTTTGGCCGTAAAGCAATTGTTTACATCGCGAGACCTGATATCACGCGAGACTTCCTGACGTGGCGGCCGGCGGCCCGCCGCCCCAAAGTTGCAAGTGCGGATTTTCCGCTCACGGGCACCAGGGGGGTGCGAAACGACCACCATTCAACCCGAAATAAGTAATATATATAACCATTCCAATGACTCCGAAGCTGTTCAGTTAAGGTAAAAAAAGTTACTTAGTTCACCCTCAAAAAGTGACAACTTTAACATGCTATATAAAAAATATCTGTGGGGTATTTTGAGCTAAAACTTCACATACACACTCTGGGGACATCAAAGACTTATTTTACATCTTATGAAAAGTGCATTATACCACCCCTTTAAGCCCAGAGCCCATCATGTCACCATCAGCATAGTATGCATATACTGTACACAAGCAGCCCGTATTCTGTACGATTGTGCATGTGTGCCTTGATTATATATATATATATATATATATATATATATATATATATATATACATACATATTTATTTTTTGTGTTGCATAAATTAGTTTGTCCACAAGGTAGCAATGCTGGACGGAGCTGTTGTTTAACAGTCAAAAAAGAAATGGAAGAGACAATGGCTACATCCGAAATCGCATATTTCCCTAGTAGTAGGCGAAAAACAGTATGTGACAAAAGAAGTATGTCCGAATTCACAGTACTTATAAAAGAGTGGGCAAAAATGACCTCCTACTTCATGGAAAAGAGCGTCCAGCACATTCTTCAAAATTTCTCAGTTTGTGCTCCAAATAAGAATGAATGTCATACGTTTTCGGAATGACAGGATGACAAAATGGCGCCAGAGTTTTTTGGGGTGAACTATCTCTTTAAGCTAAATGTTTCTGTCATATTCAAGACTCTATTCTGCACAATAAATCATCAGTGAATCATCTCAGATCCTCTAGGGGAAGATTACTGGTTAGCATTTAACAGTAACTGACCCTGTACGTCCTTGTAAAACAACAGGAAATTATCCACGGGGCGTTAATGTACTAAACTGACATGTGCTCTTGTTAATATTCAGACAGAAGGAGACGAAGGTGAAGCAAGATTGGTTGGAATGGTATATCTTTCACATTTACTTGTTGGGAGAAGTCAATGCAGCTTCTCAAAGACAAATTAC
The DNA here is from genome assembly GCF_951802725.1 of Rutilus rutilus. Classification (NCBI taxonomy): domain Eukaryota; kingdom Metazoa; phylum Chordata; class Actinopteri; order Cypriniformes; family Leuciscidae; genus Rutilus; species Rutilus rutilus. Next base: position 13,802,754 of record NC_140223.1, read on the forward strand.
ACAGATTCAGAAGAAAATGGAGCGGATCCCAAGGACACTAGGGTAGATGTGATGGACAGATTGGCCTCTGGATATAATTATGTAACTGTGAAAGGTGTGGGATGACGCTTAGATGAGAATCTCCAATGAGAGAAGGCATGAAAAGCACACATTCGCGGTTGTTTCCCTCCGGGAAACTTCCTAAATGGGGATTTTGTCATTGTTGTGCCCTTGTGAGGGCAATAAGGGCCTCTCACATTGTGGGGAAAAAAACCTTTCAACGAAAACACACTGATGGAGCTTGAAAGCAAGTCAATTACGCTTTTAAACAAATCACGCTAATTACCAATTTACTGCTTGCACAAAGAGAGTCCAAACAATAGAGAAACAAACAGAAAAATGTGAATTGCTTTTCTATCAATTTATAGGCTTGGTATAGCTAGAGTGTTTGTGTGTGTGTGTGAGTGTGTGTTTTTTTCATTGGGTAGCGGGTCTCTGGGGAAATGCCGCCCACATCTCGCCCTTACTGCCATCACAAGGGCTTTAACTGAGTGTGATTCTTGTCCTGTTCCTGGCCTTGCATAGATGGCCCTCAGGGACAAGGTGCTTTAGGAATATATTGAATGATTAATAAATGGAAACCACTGTATACAATGTAGCCAGAAAACTCTGCTATTGAAGTATGAAGCCATTTTAGTCGTAAACTCTGGTTGTATAAAACGTGAAATCTTGATAGCACAGAGGAAAAAAAAAAATGTCTGAGCTGATCTACTATTGTATACATAGTGTACATAGTGTCCTGAGAATTGTGTCTTTCAGGTGAGCACAATAGTCTTGTCTGTGTATCTGGGAGTGTTCCTAAATTAATTAAATGGATTAAATAACAAATTTAAACACATTCTGAAAATAATTCCAAATGTGAGCAAATTTCGAAACTCAATTAAACATATACTGTATACATTAGGGTTGTCAATTTAATGCGTTAATTTAATTAATTAGTTAATAAAAATCAACTCGTTAAAATTACCGCATTTAATGCACCCAACCTGCTCCAGACTTACGAAGGTCATCTTACATTTTAAACAGTTGATTGGTGACAAACATGAAGCAGGGCAACAGCTCACTGCATGATGGAGCCTGTATATAGAATGCAGTTAGAATGCCCCTAAAATTCAAAATATCAAGCAAAAGTGCCTTTGTACAAGTTATTGTCTCATAATCATATCATAATATAGTTCAGCAATATCACTCAAGTAACGATCGCAATGTCACACAAATGCTGTTTTTGTCCCAACTAGCACGAGTGCAAATGTAAAGGCCCCTTAAAGGGACATGGTGGTGGAAAAAATTCTCAAGACAACGCTAAAGGTTTGCAAGGGAACACAAAGTTTCTCGGGAGAATGCAAAAGTTCTGCGAGAGAATGCGAAATATTTGAAAATATTTTTTTTTTCTCCCATTCCAAATTTTTTCCACAACCATGTCCCTTTAGGGCAGAGGTCTTCAATCCTGCTCCTGGAGGGCCACTGTCCTGCAGAGTTTAGTTCCAACCTGCTTCAGCACACCTGCCTTTGAATATTCAAGCGATTCTGAAGAGCTTGATGAGCTGATTCAGGTGTGTTTGATTAGGGTTGGAACTAAACTTTGCAGGACAGTGGCCCTCCAGGAGCAGGACTGAAGACCTCTGCTTTAGGGGCTATAAATAAGAAGTTAATATTGCTATATTTTAGACACAATACTGTCCGCTTTTGCTCAATTTTGCAAACAAAAATATTACGTATAAAGCAAGAGCAGAACTGTTGTGCATCTGTTGTGTGTTGTGTTTCTGAATGAATCCGCATTTTGAGTGAATCAATCGGGGTGAACCAATGATTCAATGGCCCATTTATAAAGAGAGCCATTTACTTCATTCCTGAATGAATCAGCCGTTTGAACTATTCAAATGAATGAATGACTCAATGGCTACATCCGAAATCGCATACTTACCTACTATATAGTAGGTGAAAAACAGCATGTGACAAAATAATTATGTCTGAAAGAGTAGGCAAAAGTACCCGAATGACCAACGACATTCAGCGAGATTCAGAAGGGTGACTTTGATGGACACTGGAGAGGATTTATGAATGGCAGTGAAGTGACATAACTTGACTCTTGTAGGTCACATGATAATGACAACATGGCAAATATAGTATGTCCAGATTACATTCATACTATATAAAACGTACCTTTTTAGCGGTCGTGAAGTTATTACTTCAAAATAAGTACCTACCCAAGAGAGTATGCGATTTCAGATGCAGCCAGAGACTTACTCATTTAGACATTTACCTCCATCTACTCGCAGGTTTAGTTTCTTATTTAGAGTATAATTTCATTAAAAAAAGAAGTCATTTTTCCATATTAATAAAAAACCCATTAAAGGTATAGTTCAACCAAAAATGAAAATGAATAAAAATATTACCGGAATATTTTATATATATATAAAAAAAACATTATAATAGAGCTGTCAAGCGATTACAAGAAAAACACAAAAAGGCATGCAAGGCTTTTCTTTGTGTTTTTCTAGTCTCGGTCGGTAATGAACCACATTGGTTCATGCAGCAAGCACTTCTTTGTATCTTGTTATACAGAAGCCATCTTTCATCTGGTAAGCCCAACATAACACACCAGATATCCAGTCAGTGGGGCTCTTTTCCTCCCATCATACCCCCCACTTCCAGCGCTTCAGCAGTTGCCCGCTGCGGGGAGCCTCTTCCGCTGCATTATGCACAATGATGTGCGCCTTGAAACTGGGAAGTACTAAGCAGCAGCAAATCTCCATGTGTTCCTCTTTGTTCTCAGTGAGAAGTCTTGTTTCCTCCTCATCTGTAATTTCACCATCTCCACCCAAAAATCCAGAGCAGCTGTCATTGTTTCCAGTGCAAAATCATCAGAGGTTAGACGCTTTGGTGCAACGAGAACGACATACATACGGCGAAACTTCACAAACAACATATTGTCTGTGTTTAATAATGTATACAATAAAAGGTAGATCTTTTTGGAGCATCACACCTCAGGAGAGAATCTGTTTGCTGGTTGTTTTACAAGAAAAGACAGACATGTGGAAGCTTCACGAGGTACGATGGGCCACCGTCAGCTTCCGTGGAGGAAGTGTGAGGATGAGCAGCAGAAAGTAAGAGGAGAGATGTTACAGCAGACATGAGGCTTGTCTTTCTCACCCCCTTGATAAGATGTCATACATCAGATGGTGTCAGACATTCCAGTACCAGTGACAACTTGTGATTGCTGTGGTATTGAGGGAATCCAGGTCTTGAGGGCCTGTGATTCAGGAGCTGTCGCGTTCTTGTCACAACAACCCTAACCCTTTGATCAGCCATTGGAAACAGCCAAACCCACTGGAACCTTTGAAATGCAACCTTGACAACAATAGCAAGCATGCAGTGTGACGGCGAAACAGTTAGAAACTCTGGAAAGTTTGAAAGGGACAAACACTCAAGATGCTTTGTCTCCCACGTGAGATACAACAAACGATAAAAGAGCATCTGAAAGATTTATTCTGCCTTGTGAACGTTTTTTAGATTGAAGAACGTGAGAAGGAAGAGTTGGTCCAAAGAAACCTGAGCACCCTAGTGGAAAAAAAATATATTTGGAATACATACATTTTGTGCTAAGTATACTACAAATACATGTACATATTTATTTATTTATTTATTTATTTGAAATACCTTTCAATTGTACTTTGGCATACTTTGGTATACTTAAAGTCTTCTAAATTGGAACAACTAATTTTGTACTAAATGCTCTTTAATTGTGCAGAAATAGTGTTGAAGTCCAACTAAAGATATACTTAAGTATATATAGTTCAGAGTTTCTACCTGATTGTGCCAAAGTGGAAATTGCAAGTATATACACTTTAAATATCTTGCATTTAAAGACTGATTTTATACAGAGATCATGCAGTCCTTTTTAATAATTATATTAAAACACATGTTAGGCTTAATGTTAAGAAATGTGCATTGTGCAATAAAGATATACTCCAAATAAAGTTTAATTATAATTTTATAAGTCTTAAGTGATATGTCAATAAAAATGTTAATAGGTTTGTAGTAATCTTAGTATGAAATGAATGTCTTTTAAATGTTGGTATATTTTTATTTAGGGTATCCATTATGAAGAATAAAAACAAAAAGCTAAAAAAACACATACAAGTTCTTAGAAATGTACTAGTGAAAATTTGGTGAAAACCTTTTATACCAGTTTCAAGAAAAGTTTAAATTAGCCTAAGTAAGGAGCCGTTTACACAACACCGTTTTCAAACATAAATTGAAAATGTAAACTACAAAAACGTGAATTTGTGAAACCAGGTGACGTCATGTGCATGCATATTAAGTGTTCAGTCTAAAGGCGCGTAGTGTTTCTTTACAAAGTGACATCGCCAACTACTGGCCTGGCAGCAGAATACAACGTTTTTAGTCGTTTTCGCAGATCTGTGTGAACGGGATCGTTTTGATAACATTGTTGTCTGTAGGCAAAAAAAACGCAAAGGAAAAACTTGTGTTCTCATATAAACACTTAATGACTATAAACTGTCATGTGGTGTAACCATCATACAAAAATGAAATTTCACAACCTGAACTAACCTTGCCTTGTCCTAAAAACATCTTCTGTTTTTCTTTTGCTCAGCATGTTGGTTGCACCACATGACTTAAAATCTGCGTGCAAATCAAAGGGATTTTGTCATTGTTGTACCCTTTAAATTGCACATTCTGCACAAACCTGCTGAAGTTTGAAAGCAAGTCAATTACGCTTTTAAGTAAATTACCACCTTTGGTAAAAACACTTCTGGAATAGCACATTTCTTAAACCATACACTAGTTGCATGGTCTTTATGTGTGGTAGAGCTAGTAACACCCAGATTGTAGTAGCAAAGTGGTGTTAGAAAACTCAACACCTCCTACATACAAGGACTCATGCCAACTATCCATCTTAAAAGGAAATTGTGAAGGAGTACTGGCAGTGTACAAAATGTATTTTGCCCATACTCACAAAACCTCCTCTTAGAGTGTGTTGTAATGTACTAGACAGGTGTGCAGTGTGAGCAATAGTTTCATAACACGAAATATATTTTTATTGCTTTAGCTGCAGTAAACATTGTTCTTCCTCTGGACATTATTATTCATCATTGCTGCTGAATACTGCAGAAGATCTGACAGAACCGCTCGGTTTTCCCACAACACAGTGACGAATTCAATACCGGAATAGTGCTCGAGTAAATCATTTATTCCAAAATCTCATTAATTTCAGCTACAAAATGTAAACCAGAAGATTATTATTGTTGATGTTATATTACCTCTAAAAGTGCAAATGAAAGTGTATGTATGAGATAGCTCCATAAATAAATAAATAAATCTTATTGAGATTTTATGATTTTGAATTTTCTTCTTTTTTGTCTAAAATCATTCAAATGTATCTGGTTAAATAATAATGTTAATAATAATAATATAATGCATAAAATAAAATGAAATAAATACATACAAATATATACAAAATAAATTATGATAAATAAATAAACATCACTATTACTCATATGATATTTCTTAATTATGGTTTAATATTAATGTGATTTAATGTGTTTTTTATTTTATTTTATTTTATTATGATTATTATCCATGTTTATTATGATTATTATCCATCCACTATATTGACAGCTTGCTGCAGACCTAGTTGTGTTTTTTTCTTGTTTTCTTTAATTCCAGACATTCCCATCATTCCCCCACATAGACGTGTCACTGTATGCACAAGCCCTTCTCAGTCAGCGTGTGCCCAAAACGGTCACATGACCAGCCTCTCACACTCTGCAGCATTTGAGCTATGTGCGAGAGAGAGAGAGAGAGAGAGAGAGAGAGAGAGAGAGAGAGAGAGAGAGAGAGAGAGAGAGAGAGAGAGAGAGAGAGAGAGAGAGAGAGAGAGAGAGAGAGAGAGAGAGAGAGAGAGAGAGAGAGAGAGAGAGAGAGAGAGAGAGAGAGAGAGAGAAAACAGGGAATCCAAACTGTTTGTGCTCAGAATAAATGACTTAATGACTGTGAGGTGTTCTTTGGGAGATGCCACACAAATTGTAGTTACCAAGCAACCCACTCATTATCATCCATCCAATTGCAGTGACTGTGAATTAAGAGAATGGAAGAGACGAACCTAGCATACTGAGAAACATGTATATGTGAGAAGAACAATGCATTGCTTCACTGATTTTACAATTGGGGAAAAAGGTAAAGTATGGTAAAAAATAAAACCGTAATTGCGACTTTTTATCTCAGAACTTTAAAAAAAGTCACAATTGTGAGTGTACATCTCAGAATCTTTTACATCTTTTTATCTCAGAATTGTGTGATACAAAGTCGCAATTGCAAGTTATAAAGTCAAAATTGTGAGATATAAAGTCACGATTGTGTTATAAAGTCAAAATTACATGTTATAGAAGATATTCTGACAATATCTCGCAATTCTGACTTTTTTCTCGCGATTGCGAGTTTATATCTTGCAATTCTGACTTTACAACACGCAATTGCGAGTGTATATAACGCAATTCTGACTTTATAACACGCAGTTGCGACTGTATATAACGCAATTCTGACTTTATAACGTCGATGTGACGACGTAATTGGGATCCCAGTTACGTCGTCACGTCGATGTTACGTTGAACGTGAGTGACTGAGCAATTCTAAGAAATGAGAGATGTAAGGTTACAATTCTCTTTTAAAATGTTTTATTCTGTGGCGGAAACAAGCTTCCATAGCAAAGCCATGAGATCTAAGTATACTTCTCAAATTTATGCAGAAGTGCTTTTGGATAGTTGCATATTTAAGGAAAATGGCACATGCGAACTGTTGTTCAACAGGTACGCACATAATATCTGCTCAGAGATCTGAAGTGTTTCACTTAGAGTGGTTCGCTGGAAATGGCATAACAATTAGGCTATAAACTAGCTGCATTATTACATTTAAAAAAAATTATGTTTATGTTTAAGGAACGTGCGAATCAAAGCAGAATTACATTTGCAGGCCTATATTCATTAACATATTTTACATATTACTTCAAACTACTCCTCCGCCATTGAAACGCTGTAGCAGTGATTGCATTTTAAAATAAATGGTTATACCAAATGAATGTTCACAATGCTTTTTTGCTTCCCCTTTTTTTAGATTTGTGATCATCACAGCAGATGCGACCCGACAGATCTGGATGTTGAATGAAAACAAAGCACGCTTAGAGTGAGAAAATGATACCTTAGGTCAGTTGTTTGCCAACTCAAACGTAGTCGCCCTTTGTATGCACCAGTAAAAGCATGTGGATTCAGAAACCCTTCTCTGCCCTCTCCATTCTCCAAAGTCACCTCTCACCTCGATGCGTGATTCGTTGCCTCTGTTGTTCTTATCTCTATCAAAGTGACGCAGCTGTAACTCCCCTGCATTGTAAATGCCATGTCTGACTAGCAGCACATATTCAACAAGGCACTTTGAGTATGCAGTAGGCCTATTATATAGTTCCAGAAAAACTAATGTTACTGGCAACAGAACAACAGGTCGGACTCCACGATGAATCGAGAAGTGAGCTACTGTTAGCAGTTATGCCTTCGAATTTAAAGACCCATTGAAATGTTTTGATGAGTGCAGTTTTACTTCCTGTATATATGAAGGAGATCTATACCTGGATGAAGTTATCTGTTTGCATTGCCATTCATCTCAAAAGCAGTTGCTCGGCTAGCGCAGAAGTAGTACACTGCCTGAGAGTTTGTATCATTGGCAAAAGCAAATGAAGGCCCCGTTTACACGATGGGAAAACGCAGATATTTCCCTGCGTTTTGGCCTGTCATTTACACGAAAACGCCATTTTTATCCCAGAAAACGATTATTTCTAAAAACTCCGGCCAAAGTGGAGATTTCTGAAAACGCCGGTTATGTGTTGCCGTGTCAACTGGGAGAAACAGGGTTTTAGGTTCTCAAACGTCACATTATGCGCCAGAAAATGCTTACGTCATGTGAGCGCCCTATGTTTAGAGTTTGTTTGGCTACCATTTGATCATGGATGCTGTTAAGGTGGTACTCATTTTTACTTTTGTGCAAACGCTTTTGGCCTGTTTGTATTTGCTTCGCTGTCTGTCCACACAAATGAACCTCGCGCCATGTCTGTTGTTTTGAAAGGAACTGGAAGTCGCTCGTGCTATTCGTTGTTGTCGATTTTGAGGATTCTGATTGGCTTGCATGGCTTTATCCTTCTCCCTACACTGCCGCCCATAGGTTTGGCATAGTTATGATGTTGCTCGACGGCGTATTTATGCGGGTTGTGTGCACGATGTTATTTTTGAAAACGGAGGGGGAGAAATATTCGTTTCTCTAAATACCCGGCTATGTGTAAATGTGGCCGAAGACACACACATATAATTAAGTCAATTAATGGTTGTTAAATATGTAAGCAGTATCACAACTAAAAACAACGATCTTTGATTTTCTAGCTGCTATTGTTAGAGGTAGATATATTTTATAGCAAAAAGGTGTTTTTGTCATTACAATAAAAAACTAAATGTAATATGATAAGCCCTCAATATATATGAGAAATAGTTGCAATTGTACACTGTAAAAAATTTCTAACCCTCCCAAATCAAAAATTTCAAGTGACCGATAACATCTACATTTTTCAATTGGCCCAAGTGAAATTCTGTAAATTTCAATTGGCTCAAGTGAAAATCTGTAAATTAAATTTTATAATTTACAGAATTTCACTTGGGCCAATTGAAAAATTTAGATGTTATCGGTCACTTGAAATTTTTGATTTGGGAGGGTTAGAAATGTTTTACAGTGTAAGTAAAATCGAAATTGTAAGATACAAAGTCACATTGTGAGATCAGGGCTTGACATTAACCTTTTTCGCTCACCAGCCACTGTGGCTTTTCCAAAGTTACTAGCCACTTAGGATTTTCACTGGCTACAATTTTGACATCAATAACATGGGGAAAAAAATGGCATGTAGATATTTTTTGTACAAATCTTGATATTAATAATTTGGCAGCAGGTATATTAGGCTGCTGTCACTTTAAGACCTGACGTATACTGTTACACATGTTTTCTTTCTCAACTGTTTACGTTCACCTAACGTGAATTCTCACCAAGACCGGCATTTTTACGTTATTTGATGTGTATTTGACTGTTCAAGCGCAATAAGCAGCGATTAATTTGGTACTGAAAGGCTTTATCTGCGCGCACTTTGGGTGTGAACACAAAATCTGCAGAAATTAGTCAAATATGTGCAATACACACAATCTTACGGAAATTTAAGCCCTGTAACACCAACACTATTGATACGGAGCAAAAGAAACGAGTGAGTGAGGGGAAGCAGGTTTGTGTGTCAACTCGCTGTCAGAGAGATGAGAGAGGGAGAAAGCGCAGCTGGTATCGTGCATCTATTCTGTGGAAATGAGTATCAGAAGCATTTCAGATATTTCAATAATGATTGAAAAATCTATATTTTTGACAACACTACATTGCACTTAGTTTATTACTTCAAATGCCTTTTTAAAAGTCTACAATTGAAAAATTTACATATAAAATTCAACCAAAGTGGCTAGTAGGAGTGACTACGTTATGTGGGTGTTGATGTCAAGCCCTGTGTGAGATATGCAGTCACAATTATGAGAAATAAAGTCACAATCACCTTTGTACTTTTTTACACTGAGGCAGAAATGAGCGTCCATAATTTAGTACAACAATGCTAAATGCTAAATTAGTTGTTTTGCTCTGATAGATAATGGGCTATAGATTAATACAGACACACCATTTGAAAAGTGGAAGCATCACATGACTCAGGCACTTGTATTGCATAACGATGTTTGTTGACTCATCAGTGTTAGATCATGTGGCCGATTACACATTGTGTGCTCTGCATAGTAGCAATCAAGTCACTGCTACATAAGGGGAGGTGGGTAGGATTAGTTTTACTCTACTCTAAAAAGGCTTCTTGTTTGCACTGTTTGAAACACAGAGAAGCCATTTAATGGCTTTCAAGTCATTCCTAGATCCTGCCCAATATGCATTACAGGCTGAACTGGTAACATTGCATTTATGGATCAAAGGTCAAAAGCACAAATGGGTGAAAAAAACATCTCCTGCAGCACTCTAGATTGCGTTTTGGTGAAATGCTTTTGTGATAATTCAGCAGTGGGGGCAGATTAAGAGTAGTTTGAGGCAAATAAACCCTGAGTGACTCTTAGCTAAGAGAGGGGGCATTTTAGCTGTCAAGCATGTGCTTAATCTAGCATTAAATCATATGATCGGCATTAAGTATCCAGGCCAGACAGGATCTGATTGAAGAGCAGCTGGGGCAGCCTCTCTCTCTTTACCTCTCTCAATCCTGTTCCCACGCCATTATTGTTCCTTTGACATTAGTCCTCATGTACAGTGTCCATACAAGTAGCTAGACCCTATTTAAACATGCTTTCACTCTGAGTGCTCACTTTACCACCATTAAAAAGTCTGATCACTAAACAGTGACATTCTCGATCATACTGTAGGTGGACCAACACTGTTCGTGACACAGCTGTCAGACAAGCACGCTCCATTTCTCCTTTCCAATGAAATCGCTATCTAAAATTGCAAGAAAATGTGCAACCGTTATATGGGTCACTGACATGAGTCACAACAAGTCACACTGTGACAGATTTAAATCAGAAATAAATTCACAATTGTAAGATTACATAGTGAGATAAAGTTACATTGCGAGATATAGTCACATTACGAGTCTTATGAGAAATAGTCACAATTGTAATATATAACTTCACATTGTAACATATAAAGTCACAATTATGAGAAAAAAAAAAAAAAAAACACAATTACTTCTTTAGAACAAATATATAATACAAATACATATAATACAACTGCCCTGAAATTGATTATGAATGATTATGTTTTATTCTTATTTCTTTTTGACTTGATTATTTTTATTTTTGAAATGTCATAGGCTATATTAGTTACTAATTACAACATGTTTATTTAATACATATCTATAAATTGCAACGCTCAAATTCGAGTCATGTGGTGTGATCAGCAAAGTCATGTGATGTACCAACATGCAGAAAATACAATTTTAAAAAATAACAGGAAATTATATCATAGAGAAGAACCCTGCAGATCTTAATGAATGTATGCCAATATCAATAAGTCCCTTAAAATATCAAATAATTAGGGATTTTCATCTTGATCACATAGGGCCAGATTTACTAACAAAGCAAACCCTGTTTTGGAGTAAAAATCCTGTTTCAGGATTTACAAAAGACACGCAGTGAAAAATTAGCGCTGAAAAGGCGTGGACACAGTTATTATGCATTTGTAAGAGTTTCAGACTCTTTATGGGAGGAGAGGATTTGAATCAAATGAATCATGCAAGTTGATTTACTAAGGTTTGCTCTAGTCGATTTACTGGTACTTTACTGGCCATTATTTAACGCCCCCAAAAAAGCATATGCATAAACCAGATGCTAATTTGTGCCTGACCTTTATTGCATATGCAATAAGATCAGTTTTTACTGCTCTTGGTAGATTGCGTTGGTCATTATGAAAATGATCCGGCTGCGTCTGTGTTCTTTACTTTGCGCATCGTCAGTAGATCATGTGCAGAACATTTTGTTATTTGAATTTTTTTGCGTTCTCATGCTAATTTGCCCTGTTTAGTAAATATGGCCCATGGGATGGAAACGCTGCTCTCTGCAAAATTCCAATTTTTCGCACAAGTTAAATTCACAACTGACGCTTTTGACATTTCGTCTACATCCAACGCACATGGCACCCTTTAGCGTCAATATGAGACGCAGATAGATATGGGCCAGAAGGCGCCTCCTAGCGGTCTAACCCTAACCTTACCCCAGACCTAAACCTACCCATAACCGAACAAAGCTCTGTGCGTGTCATATTGACGCTAAAGGGTGCCATGTGCGTTGGATGTAGACGAAATGTCAAAAGTGTCAGTATATGACACCCTAGGATGAGAATGCGTTGGACATTTACATGTATGCATTTGGCAGACGCTTTTATCCATTGCATTTCAAGGTACACATTAACATCCTTACCAGTTCTTGCTTTCCCTGGGAATCGAACCCATGACCTTGGCAGTGCAAGGGTTAACGCTCTACTGTTTGAGCTACAGGAAAACTTTCAATGTAAACATAACTACTACTGTACATGCCGTTTCCTCTAGTCTATTTCTTCTAGTCCTTGTTTTTCCTAGATTACGACAGTAATCTGCCATCGGCCCCTTTTGGGAATGTTGATCCGCCCCAGAGTGTAATACTACCGACGAATACCCGCAAAACACATATACAAACCATCCCTTGCAACATATCAGCTATATCGCTTTCAATAAATCCACAGCTCAAGAGAGAAGCCCCTGCTATGTAACCCTCTGCACATCTGTATGCATTTGGGCAGAGGAAGGACTGGAACAGAAGCAAAAGCCATCCCGCCGGATGTCTATACGAATCCCATAATCTGACCCGCCTCACCCACCAATGAGAACAGGCAGATGGTCACTGAAAACATTTCTATTTTTTTCTGTATGGCATAGAAAGAAGCAAAGCTGAGCTTAGCTGTACAGAGAGACTGAAAGATAACTCCGGAGACAGAAAGAGAGAGACAGAGAAAGGTGTAGTCGAAGGTCATGGATGATTGACTCCATCACAACTGTAGGTGTAGCTGGAGACAATTGTGTCAAGAGAAAATGCTGATAAACACACTTCTCCGTGTTGTTACACGCCAACCGGTAAAACAGAGCGGAGATAAAAATCCATTTCAGGATGCTCTGTTTTTTGGGTTTACAATATCTCACTGTGTATGACAGCTACTCACACATCTCAATGAGCTGGGAAATGATGAATACAGAAATCAGCAGGAAGCAGAGACAACTGTAAAAATGCACTTTGGCAACCTCTTTACTTACACAATGAAGTGAAAGCATACTGGGTATTTTCCATACAGCTAGTAGCACCAAAGGGAACTGAAAAAAGTAATGCAATTTCCAAAAAGGCTTCCCCAAATGCTTCCCAAAGCCCCTTCTGCCCATCAAGACAGAGGGGCGCCCTAGGCGGAAACCGTTGTCTCTATCAGAGTCTGCCAAAAATGAAAGCTACTTTCTGCCTCAGAGAGATATAAAAAAGATAATTGTGAGATATAGTTCATATTAAGGCTATATCACCTATTGTGAGATATGAAGTCCCATTGTGATATATTTAGTTAAGTCCCATTGGAATTATAAAGTCTCACTGGCAGATATAAAGTCGTAATTTTGATACACAATGTGAGATATAAAGATGGTTATTATAGTTCACCAAAACTAAAAAGATCCACTGTCCATTGTCTATAGGGTAGAGAAGTCACTTTCAAACCAAGCAGCTTTCTGCTGGTCAAGAGAGCAAATTTGTATAACGAAATTAAACACTATACTCCTGATCGCATTGATTTCGGATTTTGCCAATGAAATCTCTTTTTAACTTCTTATCCTGCTCTAAAGTCACATTATTGTCACATTAAGTTCAAGTTATTCGACCACTCAAACAGAGCAATATAGAAACACCAGAGAGATGCTTTTCACACTCTTTGAGAAATCAACTTATGAACACAGGTTGTTGGCTGTTTTTGCACATTAAACCAGAACAGGGAGAAAGTATTTTAGGGTTTAAATGCCCAACCTTCACTTCACAAGGCATATCTTTGTTATATTTAAGAAAGGACTGGCCTTCACACTTTTGGCCTGATAAGGGAAAGTGACTCCGTGCTAAGAATGTCACACTTTGAACAAAACAAAATGCTATTCAAATCCTACTATCTCAAACCCCTGAGTCACTTAAACTCTCTCGGCTCCAGGGGCATGTATGATTCGTTACTATTATGAAACAGAGATAAAAAGAAGAGTTAGAGAATTCAACTTTATGGCTGGGTTTCTTAAGGATACGGATATGAAAAGACAAGTTTTCTTTGGTTCTGACTAGTGAAATGTCTTTAAAGTAGAGCCTAAAGTTTCTGAATGTTAACACTGGCACAAAACAGGTAAAAGAGCAAAATAAGCCACACAATCTGTGATGAATGTAATTTGCGTGCCACGGTTCCCAATATTAATACCAACAATTCCCAAATAAATGACAAAAGTGAGCAAAAGTGAAAAAAAATTTTTCCTTGAAAAGTTGTTTTACAACAAGAAACTATTTCAGCAATTATAATTACAAGCACATTTTCTGATTGATTATACTGATTGATCTGAGTATATGCCATCATATGATTGTCTCTGTTCTGTGGTCATGTGATCATGCTCCACCATTTCCCTATATGCCAAACTCAATCTCTTTATTGGAGGGCACATAACTGCTGATCAGTCCCAAATGAAGGAGGCAGAGCGTTCACTGTAACTTAACGGTGTGACCCAGCGTCAGTCAGGCAGCAGTGAACACGAATGTGCCGAGACACTGTCATAAAATGATTTTCATTGAGCCAAGGAAAGAAGAAAGACAGACTGTAGGGATCGGTCATCCTTGAAAGGCCAAATAGGAAGTGATGGTTTCCCACAGTGCTGGATCTGTTTCTCTGCAGGAACCCCAGAATGGATTAGTAAAGGCTTTGGCTGTGGTTTCACTGGCTGTAACCGTAGATCAATGGAGGGCTTTGGAGTGCAGGACAAATACATAAAGTGCACTTAAGCAAACCTTAATTATACCAACAGAAACAATGTTGAAGATATACTGAACACTGGATTTGAACTGAGAGAGCCAAATGCTACATTTTCTGGGTCATATTCCATAAAATTATTATACTGAATATAAAACTGCTTGTGGTGCGGGAAGAACTGTTGGTAAGGACTGCATCAAACACTATCAACATGCATTTTTAATATATGAAACTAGGAACCTTTTACAGTTCGGTTTTGGAATAAAGTTGTGTATATATTCTTGAATAACAAGTGACATTAAAATCAGGGTACAAAACTAACGTTTGTCAAGCGCAAAGAATTATTGGAAAGAAAATGATCAATCAGTACTTTCAGGAGGACAACCAAATGTAAACGTGAATCTTCTAAATTATCGAAATTGCGATGATTTACACAGCCGTAACCGTAATAAAAAATGAGGATTAAAATCGAGTCTGTTTTTGTAAGAGGTTCAATTTTTTCCATTTCCTGAAAAGTAGCATTGTTCCCTCCCGGCTGGACAGTGATGTCATATAATAATAATAATTTTGAATGAAAATAATTACAATATATTATTATTTTAAATATTAAATTAAAATAATAACCTATTAAAAAATTGGCAGTAGTACAGCACATTTTCTCTATTCGCCTGCCATTGACAGACCGCTTATTTTGGATCCTGATTACAACTGGTTTCATACAAAAAGTAACTGCCAAATCCTTGTATTATTCCAAATATGAGTACTCCAGTGAGAGCAGTGGTAACTGCATACTGTGAAAGCCCCTGTTCTTAAGCCCTTTTTTTGGACAGAACTAGTGTCCCCTGAGGAGGTCAGGTTAATTTGTATTTTCAAAGACATACTTTGTGATTTTAATCCTCTGTGTTTTTTTTTTTTTTCTCACACAGCCAAAAAAATAGCAAATCACCTACTCCCCCCCCCCCCAACTCAGAGGTCCTCTGAGAAATGTAATCCTGTCCGAATAGGAACGTCTGCGGAATGACACTACACTTCTCCTCATTTATTTTGACCTTCATCGAAAACCGTAACTAAAGTCAAATTTCTCATTGCTCTGCCTGCTGCACCTTCATTATGGATTTCAACCTTCTTGCCAGCTTTCTGGGAGGCAGCAACAGTTGGTGGTTCAGGATCTGCTGGCCTCCTATCCGACGTTAAAGGAAAATTTATTCAAGGAAAGTCTGATCGCTGACTCATATTTTTACAACAAAACAAGACGGACACATTTTTTTTGCGAGTCGTCGCTAATACCAAAGATAAACACATTAGCCTTTAAAGCCCACAAGCTTTAGTAGCCTCCTCAGGTCTAGCAGAGAGCCATTGATTTTGCTGAGGTGTGAAATGTTTAAGCAAAATATTGATGTGCTTACAACATAATGGAAGAACAGTCCTGACCTCCTCCATCCTTTACTCCGCTTCGCTCCCCACCCATATTACAGCCTCGCCTCCATCTCGCTGCCCGCATTCTGTATCCGTGTTGGCTTCCAGACCAGATCAACTGGAAAATTACACGTCTGGCCGTTTAAGCTCCATTGGTGAAAAGTCTGTTGTCGGGCATCAACTCAAAAGTGGCAAGAGTTCATTTAGCGCGGTCGCCGGCAGAGTGGGAGGAGGAAGACTAATAGGTAATAGAAGAGCAACACACAGGCTAATACATCGGAGCAATTAGCCGCAAGCCGAGGCTTCTGTGGCGTGACGGAGGCCTGAGGGTAATTGCAGACCCCACTCATCACTGCCTCTAGTTAATACAGAACTCTGCACCACAGGGAGAGAAAGAGAGAGAGGACTTCCTCTTCCTCTTCCTCTACCTCTTCCTCGCCCCTGCTCTCTGCTTCCATTCCAATCATCCCTGAGCACCACTCTGCTTCACAGTGAGCCCACTCTCTGTCTTTCTCTTTGGAGACTGGAGTGTGCACCCTGGTCGTACCACCTGCTGAAAATATGACAGTCTGTTTGAAAAGCCCGGGATGGAGTGTTCAATCTTGAGCACACACTCGGAATACGGCCTCGTCTGCATATTTAAAAACCCTTACAGTTGTGGAAATCAAATTTGAAAGAAATATTGCTAACACTTTATTTTAGGGTCCAATTCTCACTATTAACTAGTTGGTTATTAGCATTGGCTGATTAGTACTTTAGTACTTATAAAGGACATAGTAATGCCTTATTCTGCATGATATTCTACATCCATTAATTCTACCCAATACCTAAACTTAACAACTGCCTTACTAACTATTAAAAAGCAGTAATTAGGAGTTTATTGAGGCAAAAGCCATAGTTAATAGTTAGTTAATAGTGATAATTTGGACCCCTAAACTTAAGTGTGACCAAAGTATCTGGAAATAAATAAAAAAAGTATTAAATAATTTGAATAGTCTATTAATAATCTTAATAGATCATTTTCTTTTTTGTTTAAAATCATGGTTGATAATTAAAATCATTTTTTGATCAAAATACAGTAAAACAGTATTATTGTGAAATATTATTACAGTTTAAGATGCTGGTTTTCAATTTTAATATATCCTAAAATGTAATTTATATTTATCTGATGTCAACACTGCATTTTTTTTTCCAGCCATTACTCCAGTCTTCAGCATCACATAAATAAACAACTAATGATTAAATAAGAAGATAAATGTCCAAATAAATGACTAATAACTTAAATAAGTACATAAATAACCTATAATTACATTTTAAAAAAAGACACGACTGATGTCCCCCTCAAAACCATTCGATTTTCACAGCTCAGTAGGAGGAATCAGGATGAGGTTATTATTTCTCTAAAAGATTTTTAGCTCAAAAAGACTCTCAAAAACAGACCCTTTCGAACAGGATCATTTGGACACCAATAAGCTCAGAAAGGTTTCACCCGTAGAGTAGAAGTCCAATCAGTGCCATTTTCAGCTTTTAGTGAGCCCTTTTCTGCCATGTGTGTTCACACTGCTCATTTGACACTAGCAGAAACTCTAAAATGCTGAAAAAAAAAAAAATCTTACAAATCATTCTAATTCAAAAGTCACTTCTTCATTTCACGCAACAGGGAATGCATCATGATGCAGCAGGCAGAAAATAGCCACACTGTGTTCGCTGTGACAGATGCAGCAAAACCAGACTGTTCTGCCAGCCCAGCTCTCACAGTTAAATGGTGACTCCTAAAACAGTGCCATGTGCCTATTAACGGGACGTGTTGGTCCCAAATACAGCTATGGAGATTTGTACAACACGCATGCATTTCATTTGTCCTGCCGTGTTATATTTGAACGTCACCAACCATCCATCATCCAATATCTTATACGGGAGAATACAATAAACTGGCTGCATGGGGTTATACTAGGAAAAATACAACTGACTAATATATTAATACTAAGTCAGAATATATATATATATATATATATATATTTTTTTTTTTTTATTTGCATATCATCGTAAAATGAAATATGGCAAAAAAGAAACACAACTTAGATGGTGAAGGACGTTAAAGGGAAAGAGAAACGTATGTTTGCTAACAGCACATTGGGATTAAATTAAGACCGGTTATGAAATAACCACCTGCACCTAACATGACTCAAATGTTTTCAGGCTACATGAGCTATAGCCCATACAGAACACGCATGCATCTACACCCCCTATCTGTGGACAAGAATAAGACATTACATGAGCTTTGCAACTTGACATTCAAAACTCCTCCAATTTTTGTTCTTTGGTTGTGAAGAGAGAAGTAAGGTGGGTTCATCTACATTTTAAAGCAGAACAACACTACAATGCATTATTGAACTAATGTAGAACAGTGTTTGTTAATGCATCAGAAAACAATAATGACACATGCCACCTAATGGCTTCATGATGATTCTCACAGGACATTTTTTTTTTGCATTAGAATGAAATGTCAAGAAATCCATATACACACTGAAGACAAATAACATGGTTGTGATGACCTGTAGTGACTCAGAATACTGTATACATATATATATATATATATATATATATATTTTTTTTTTTTTCTGGTAATTGGACACATCTTTGCTGTTAAATTAAATCAGTGTTGTAACAGAGGTCTGGTGTATTTAATACCTTTAGTAATCTTTAAAATGGTAAAACATCTAGCCAAGGAGAGAAAAAAAAGAAGAAGAAAAAACTGCTGAAAACGTGGGTAGAACATCTTGTCATGCAGAAAACCCAATCAGGGTGTGCTGCCACCATGGGTAAAATATCTGGTCAGGCAGAACTAACCCACAACCCTAACCCTAACATTAGAAGGACTATAGCATATCGTTTGTCTACATACAATTTCGCATAATTTCATACCACCATTTTAACTAAGTCCTTGCACCGATGCAAACATTCAAGTAATTGCATATGCAAATAAAGAGGAGAAAGTGAGCTATCAAATTCACGATGGGGAGAATCGTGGCTCTGGTGCATTGCTGACCATTACTCAGCATCGAAAGAAACACATCGAGATATTTGCACTGGGACGCACATCACACTACTTATAATAATAACAACCTATAGTCATCAGCTTGTGCTTGAGATTAATCTGAAATCAAAAGATCTGCAAAAACGTCCAAGACAAGCCGAGCAGAGAGAAATAGTTTGTGCTGCACAGTCAATTAATTCCAACAATCTAGTCTTTTAAGAAAAGGTTACCTTTCCTCTGCGATGCTCCTTGTCCTCCGGTGTAAAGTGCCAGCCGGTGGTCGTTTGGTGAGGACAGGGTGGGATAGCTCTAATTAAAGCGGCATTAAAGCCGGGGGAAAAGATCAGACAGGTTCGGTACGTTTGCACAATACCTTAATGTTCTTCACAATGTGCACCAAAAAACAAGATGTTTTCATTTTCTTTACGCGATACAATTTGCCGTTACTTTTGCTTTCTCGCAAAAATAGTTCCCATTCTCGCGCTCGACCCTTTCCCAGGTGCGTCGAATCAGATATCTAGTTTCCTTGGCTTTTCAGTTTCACCTTGCAATAAAGAATACATATCCATATGCTGCTGAAATACAGGACAATCCAATCCGTCAGAGGTGTAGATCCTCGAGAAGGAACCCTCTTGCAATATCATCCTGATAGATGGGTGAGTTAGAAGACAAATACACTCGAAGCGTCTGCTCTTCTTGGAGCATGCTGGAGAGTGGGCGTTATAGGGGTAGATCTTCACGGCTCACTGCCAATAATATGCATGCCTCCGCCTGAAGCGCTGCTCCTCTACATGCACACAAACAGGCTTTCTGTCAGTGCGGATGGAAGAAACTTGTGACTTTGAGCTTGGTAAGAGGTAAAAAGGACACATCATTACTCAGAGTACGATAGGGGAACTGAACTCAGTTGAAACTAACGGATAGTGCTGAAATGGTTACCTAGCACTTGAGCGCGTGTGCAAATAAACGGTAATCTGACCATAGAAGCACAGGCGCGGTGATTCAAATGCGTTGCGCGCTTTGGTTTCTTTGCCCAGCACCAGTGTCAGTGCTTGTTCAGCACCAAGGACAGCGCACAGGGACGTTTACAAACAGATTCTGTGCGTGATTTGTATGACTGTTTGTATTTACCAAGCGTGTCTCTGGTAGAGGGATGGGAATTTTGTCACTTAACGATTCCTATTCCTTAACGATTCCATAAATGATTAATGATTTGCTTACTATTTATTTTACATGTGACTAATTTATGTAGTATTTCTTTCCCGAATACCTCTTTTAGACAAAGCCATGTTTATTTCATTTGTTTGCAATTTGTTTATTTCGGACTGTTTACATGTCTTCTTTAAAAAAAAAAAAAAAAAATTATTGTTCAACGATTTAAATAAATTAAGCCTCCCTTAGCTGTGTGAAAGCTATAACAACAAAATCACCAAAATTATCTGTTGGCGGTATCTATGGCAGCTTTCCCTGTTGTATCGAATATGGTATCGAAAATCGATACTTCTCAAGATATCTTATGGAAGTTAAAAATGTCAGTATCGTGACAACACTACTATCTATCTATCTATCTATCTATCTATCTATCTATCTATCTATCTATCTATCTATCTATCTATCTATCTATCTATCTATCTATCTATCTATCTATCTATCTATCTATCTATTCCATTAACTTCTTTTACAACACTCTTCAGTAATGTGCTAAATAACCTGTAGAATACATTTACAAACTTAAGTGGACAACTTTTGGTCCCCATAATTCAGGGTTTACCATGGTACACACACACTCCGATCACATGATCTCAAAGAGTTTGTCACATGACCTCAGCACATTGCATATTTAACTCAACATGTGGCGTCCATTTATCATTTTGGAAATTCAACTGTTATTATGAATTCTTATTTATTTTCTAAATTGTCTTCACATTTGCAAGTCCAGTCAAATAATGAGTCAAGAAAGGTGCTAAAAATTATGACTGATATTACTTACAGTTCTGAAAATGAAAAGGTAAGGTGAGTGTACTGTCAGATACCATATTCTGTGCTCATTTTGGTAAGTGTTCTAAATATAGTTGAGAACTTGAGAACCCATGCAGTTTTATAAGAAAAATGTTAACAAATGTGTCAAACAAACACAAAATGAACAAAGCAAAACAAATAAACAAGTCTTGACTTGAACAAAACCACAAACCATGAACTCACCAACAGCAGATTACACAAACAAATCTAGACAAGAGACAACAGGAACATGGAAAACTAATGACTAACAAGATACACTAATAATAATAAAAATGAACCGATCAGATCAAAACACATGAAGCAAAGGAAGCATGTGACAAGATCGCATGAGTGGCAAGGGAATCACATGACAGTTTAGCATTTAGAAAAAGTTGGTCATCAGGAAACTTGGACAAATAAGTTTGATGATTGATTGTTGGTTAAATATTAGGAAACATTCAAATGTATCTGTAATTGCCAGAAGAGTTTTTTCAGTCGTTCAGAAAAAAAAAAAAAAAAAAAAAAAAAAACACTATACCTTCCACCATGCCTGTCTCATGTTATTATGAAAACTTAATATGATCACCATTGTGGCACATGATGCATAGGTTAATGCGGCTAATATGACCCAGGGACCTTGGGAATGTCACTTAACCCCAAGAGACCCTGAGAGAATAAGGAAAACGGATGTGAAATTCCACAAAATGGAGGACTGGTGGAGGCATGAAAGAGACAGCATGCCTGCTGCAGTACTCATTTGAGACATTAAAAGCAATTGGCGGCTGATAAAGAGAAGTAGGAAAGTCGATAGGAGACTGAGTGAAAAGAAAAGCTGAAGGGTTAGTGTGAAAACACTCCGGAAACAAAGTGTGTGTCTAAAGGGTCGATCACTGAATCAGAAAGAAAGCAAGAAAGATGAAAAGTGAAACAGGTTGGTGTGTGCTGCAGAAATAATATAAATAGCTGACAGACAGGAAAGGAATGACTAAAGCTGAATAATTGATAATAACTACCTTGCAGAGTGTCAGATGTGGGGAAAATGGAAATGATTTCAAGACTTCTGCATAAGTTCATTTTCATTGCAGGCGTTTATTCTGTATCAAATCACCTTCAGTTTTTTACTACATATTTGGAATCTGCATGAAATCAATATTAGCCTTGTTTAACCGGTCTTATTGTGAACAATATGCCACTTTTTTACAATCCAGCACAGCCAGATAAAACTCAAGTCCAATGGATAACTGGATACAATCCACCCTCTTACGGTTTGTATTCTTTTTCTTTTTTCTTGTTCGATAAAAGTTTCACTTAGAAATATTTCCAAATACAGCAGTTAAGTTGGTATTCCAATTCATGCCGACTTTCAATTTAAACAACTTTTGCTAATCTAAGGACAAATACAAATCCATTTGTTACAGATACATACAAATATGGTTGTTTGACTTGTTTAGGTAACTTGTCACAAAAACAAACTTGTGTTGGCCATGTTTTATGTGACTTTTTTTCCACATAAGAATGGTTTACTCCTAAAGAAATTAAGAGTGCCGGCCAGCCGAATACTCACTTATCTCTACATAAAACACTTTAATTTGTTAAAGTTAATAATGATTGTAAATAATATATTTCTGCAATGGCATTCTAATATTTGCCTTTGTTTGATGCATCCATACCAATATGTGTAAAAAGTCAAAAATAACTGTTGACTAAATACCCATGATTGTAAACTTTGCATTTACTATCTAGTAATTGCTGACTCTATTACTCCAACTCTGAGCGAACTCTCTGTTCCTCACCACGGCGCTTCTCAGGTGCTGCGCTAATCACTCCGCCCAAGTAGCAGTGCTTCGCCTTCTGAGAAAATAGTTCCCAGTATTTAAACGTTAAAAAAAATGGCTGTGTCTCATATGACCTTGTTATTTGTACACACTGTGACTATACAAATCACAACATGTAAATAGGAAAATGTTGGCGTTATTTTGTCACTTATTGGGATTAGCATGCTAGCTGTAGCCATTTACATCCAGTCTTTGTGCTAAGCTAGGCTAGCGGTGGGTGCGTCAAACGGAGCACGCACGGAGATGAAAAGGGTATGTATGGACTTATCTAACTCTGGGGGATACGGTGAATAAGCTAAAGTCCCAAAAAGTTGAAGTGTTCCTTTAAGTTGTCAGCAGTGTTGGGGAAAGTTACTGTTAAAAGCAATGCGTTACAATATTATGTTACTCCAATTGCGTTATGTTACTTCTCCTCATCTGGGCTGGGCTTGCTTGTTTGTTTTTTAATAACAAAAAAAAGTTATTTCACACCAGAAGTGAAAATAATAATTCTCAGACTGGAAGAAATGCAAATTCACACCTGTACAATAGAGGGCGCAGCTCAAACAAACCTTTTAGCAGTTCTGCCATTCTGGATCACAGAAGAATAGGATGCAGGAGAAGAAAGTTACATGCTGCGTTAATTCGCCTGCTTAAACTACGCCCTACAAGTATGTACTCTTTTTGTGAAGGCCTGTCAATCAGCAATGTATTTGATTAGTCACTCAAACCTTTATCTAAACCTCTTACCGTCGGTTGCGCATATTCACCATGTTTTGTAGTTTTTTTAAACACTTTTTACTCATGCTTGTAGTTCTGAACCAAATCCTCCTAAGCGCAATGGGTTGTGGGCAATATTAGACTTTAGAGTGAGCACGGATCCACACTACGAAAAACTACCAAAAAATAGACCTTCTGGCACACTCTTTTCAACATACTATGCTTTGGGACACACTTTTTTTAATCTCACATACTGTTTAGGATGGATAGTATGGACATTGAGACGCAGGGTAAGTGAGCACAATTTCTTTTTATTACAATAACCAGCTTTGCATGATTAGGTTGGCAAATACCATTTAGTCAGTTACCATTATTAGATTATAAAATGTTTTATTGGTTCTAATATAAGCATCCAATTTAATGATGACAGACAATGAATAATAAATGATTTAATCACATAAATAATACACAGTTAAATAAAGAATGAGGAGGTTTGAGATTAACTAATATTGAAATTGGGCATTAATGCACTGTAATTAATATAATTTATTATTAGTTTTTAAAAATTAAAAAAAGATCATACAAATATTTAAATATTATTTATGTATTTCTACACTACACTTACAAAACCTGCATAGTTTTCTTATGTTAAGATGTATGACTTATGCAAACAGTTCAAGAAAGTTTCTAATATCATAGAGTTCACAGAGCAGGGCAGTCACTGCAAACCATTCAGACCAAAACTGACACTGCAACACGGCCGTAAGGGATTCTAAATATCAATCATATGTGTACACATGAATCAGCAAGAGAGGACAGGTTTGTGTAAGGTGTCCGCTGCCATGTAAGTAATCTGTTTAAACAGTCTCAACCCTGAGGGTGAACATCTTGTCAGTACCTCTTCTGTTTTACATATAAGATCTACATTGCGCTGGTCTTCAAATGTGCTATCTAGAGCAAACTTGTATGCTATAGCCAAGATCCATCTCTTCTTTTTTCTTGAACAGTGACTCTCAAATTGAACTAAATGCAAAGTAATTGCAAGTGACAAAAAAAAAAAAAAAGTAATTGAATAATCAATCGCCTCATAACAACTGATTGTGTTAACATCAATTCTACGATAAAGTGTTTTTGTTTCACTTATATAATGTAACTGTTACTGTATGTGTACATAAGTGTTCAGTCCAACTTTGTATCTGGGGTCTTTAACTATATAATTAGCAGTAGTTCATTTCAATATAATTAGAACAAACGCAGTCTAGAAATAATACTGATTAGTGTAGCTCAAGGCCAGATTAGTAAAAGGAATTTCAAATGAAACCATAATTGTTGTGTTAGGTGGTCTAAAATGTTTAATTAAGGCTTTTTTATTAGTTAGTTTGTTTACGTATTTAATGAAAAGAACCGTTTAGGAAGACATCATTGTTTTTGAAAAGTTTTTGAAAGAATGCATTTATTTGATAAAAAATACAGTAAAAACAGCAATATTGTGAAATATTATTAAAATTTTAAAGAACTGCTCACATATAATTTATTCCTGCGATGGCAAAGCTGGATTTTCAGCATCATTACTCCAGGTTTCAGTGTCACATCAGAAATCATTCTAATATGCTGATTTGCTGCTCAAACATTTCTTATTATCATTAATGTAGAAAATAGTAAATATAATATTTTTTATATACATTTTTAATACATTTTCAGGACACTTAAATATGTTTTGTAGTATTATAGACTAAATGTCTTTACTGCCACTTTTGATCATTTTAACATTTGCTAAATAAAAATATTTGATTCTTATATATATATATACAGTGAGGAAAATAAGTATTTGAACACCCTGCTATATTGCACGTTCTCCCACTTGGAAATCATGGAGGGGTCTGAAATTGTCATCGTAGGTGCATGTCCACTGTGAGAGACATAATCTAAAAAAAAAAATCCAGAAATCACAATATATGATCTTTTAACTATTTATTTGTATGATACAGCTGCAAATAAGTATTTGAACACCTGTCTATCAGCTAGAATTCTGACCCTCAAAGACCTGTTAGTCTGCCTTTAAAATGTCCACCTCCACTCCATGTATTATCCTAAATTAGATGCACTTGTTTGAGGTCGTTAGCTGCATAAAGACACCTGTCCACCCCATACAATCAGTAAGAATCCAACTACTAACATGGCCAAGACCAAAAAGCTGTCCAAAGACACTAGAGAAAAAATTGTACACCTCCACAAGGCTGGAAAGGGCTACGGGGAAATTGCCAAGCAGCTTGGTGAAAAAAGGTCCACTGTTGGAGCAATCATTAGAAAATGGAAGAAGCTAAACATGACTATCAATCTCCCTCGGACTGGGGCTCCATGCAAGATCTCACCTCGTGGGGTCTCAATGATCCTAAGAAAGGTGAGAAATCAGCCCAGAACTACACGGGAGGAGCTGGTCAATGACCTGAAAAGAGCTGGGACCACCGTTTCCAAGGTTACTGTTGGTAATACACTAAGACGTCATGGTTTGAAATCATGCATGGCACAGAAGGTTCCCCTGCTTAAACCAGCACATGTCAAGGCCCATCTTAAGTTTGCCAATGACCATTTGGATGATCCAGAGGAGTCATGGGAGAAAGTCATGTGGTCAGATGAGACCAAAATAGAACTTTTTGGTCATAATTCCACTAAACGTGTTTGGAGGAAGAAGAATGATGAGTACCATCCCAAGAACACCATCCCTACTGAGAAGCATGGGGGTGGTAGCATCATGCTTTGGGGGTGTTTTTCTGCACATGGGACAGGGCGACTGCACTGTATTAAGGAGAGGATGACCGGGGCCATGTATTGCGAGATTTTGGGGAACAACCTCCTTCCCTCAGTTAGAGCATTGAAGATGGGTCGAGGCTGGGTCTTCCAACATGACAATGACCCGAAGCACACAGCCAGGATAACCAAGGAGTGGCTCTGTAAGAAGCATATCAAGGTTCTGGCGTGGCCTAGCCAGTCTCCAGACCTAAACCCAATAGAGAATCTTTGGAGGGAGCTCAAACTCCGTGTTTCTCAGCGACAGCCCAGAAACCTGACTGATCTAGAGAAGATCTGTGTGGAGGAGTGGGCCAAAATCCCTCCTGCAGTGTGTGCAAACCTGGTGAAAAACTACAGGAAACGTTTGACCTCTGTAATTGCAAACAAAGGCTACTGTACCAAATATTAACATTGATTTTCTCAGGTGTTCAAATACTTATTTGCAGCTGTATCATACAAATAAATAGTTAAAAAAACATACATTGTGATTTCTGGATTTTTTTTTTTAGATTATGTCTCTCACAGTGGACATGCTCCTACGATGACAATTTCAGACCCCTCCATGATTTCTAAGTGGGAGACCTTGCAAAATAGCAGGGTGTTCAAATACTTATTTTCCTCACTGTATATATATATATATATAATTCTTTTTTTTTCTTTTTTTTTTTATGTTATAGTAGATTAAGATTGTTTCATGTAGCGTTCACAGTATTGTGCCGTTTGTAATATAACATCACTCCCAATAAAACCATTGTGGCTAATGAGAAACAAAGAACAATTTAACCCAACCAAATGCATATCACTAAATCCACTTTAAAGGGGTACTTCAGTGCTGGTAAAATGGGCTTTTGATAAAACTTGGCTGACTATACAGTAAAAAAAAAACAAACAAAAAAAAACCGGAACTACCTAACTAGAGAAAAAAAAAAAAAATCCCTTTTCCTTTTGCCAAATAATTAGGAAAACTTTAACACCCATAATGCACTGGGCATGTTGCCGTCCAAGGCCACGCCCACCAGTCTACTATGGATAGCTTGACCAGAGTCAAACAACGCCTTGCTTTAGTAGGAAATACTGATTAGCAACCTTTTAGTTATAATGTTGTCGCCTTGGATTGTTCCCGGGTGCAAGAATTCAAAGAGTAAACGCTTAGCGCGAGTGAGTTACTTTCAGTTTCCAGTAACTAACTGTTACAGATCCAGCACACTTGTAGTCAACATTTTTAAACCAGGCAAGTTAGGCTATTCTATAAAATAACGCAGTAAATTAATGTTATAGTTTTCTTTTTCAGTAACTTAAAATAACTTATTTGTGGGAGAGGTTATTAAAAGGGAGGGGAAATATGTCATTCTGATCCTCACTCCATACCAGTCGAAGAAGACGAAGAAGAAGATTTCATCCATCCAAGCAAAACGTCCTCGAGTACAGGTAAGAAAGATGTTGCCATAGTGTTCCGTTTTCACCATAATGTTGTTTTAAAGAGTAGACAAAGTACGATATGATTTCAGTAATAAACATACCCTTACAATAACTGTTCTGTATAACCCTCTGTCGATCCGACTGTCATGGAGCCCTGGTGCTGCGCTCAAAACAAACGATTCTGAACAGTGAACTAAACATGTAATTTACTAGAAATTCTGACAAAAATGTTAATTGCTGCTGTCTATTTAAAAATGTTTAATTCAGAATGATATATAAACATGTTTGAATGATTCAATGACTCACTCATAAATACTTGAATGAACAAATCTCTTGAATGAACGAGTCACTTTTTAGTCACTTGTCGTCACCTAGTGGTGTAACAATGTAGCCTAATAATCAATACAATCGTTAATTGAAGCGCCAAGTTACTTTCAAAACGGTGATTTGCTCTATTTTTATCGCTACTCCTGGAGTGGGGTAATGTGTGCTAAATGCTGAAGCAGCCATGAGCACTAATACTCACGAGGCCTGTTGTCAGCATGAACTGAACTAGCCTAACCCTTGGATGCTGTCCAGCTGAGAGGGTTCAAGGCCAGGCTTAATCTGTGTTGCTGTATAACAAGGACCCTCTCAAAATCCCTCTGAATGTACACGAATCAAGCTTTACAGTGCACAGGTTCATGCATCTTAAAACACACTACAGATCCCCGGAATAAATGGATAAAACACAATAGGCCTTACACGTACATATTTACTCTAAAGCTGTCTGACACAGCTGAACTTCAGTTGTATCCACACTGATACAAGCTGAAAGCATATAAACACATAGCCTACTACTGCAAATGTGTAGCCAATTAGTTAGAGCTTATTCTGTGTTTATGTGTTTAATGTTTGCATAAGCTATATTAAGCTCTAGTTTTAGATGTAATGTTGAAATTCATATTTAATATTTAACACTAGTAAATTAAAGTAAAATGAATATTACATTACATTGTTTTTGTTTTGTTTTTTTAAATAAAATGTATACTTTAGTCCAGAAGGGATGCATTCAATTGTTCAGAAGTGACCGTAAAGGTAAAAAAAAAAAAAAAAAAATCTTTTTAACTTTTAATCCATCAACGAATTCTGGAAAAAATATAGCAGTTTCCTCAAAAAAATATGAAGCAGCACAGCTGTTTTACATCATTTGAAATTTCTACAGTAGAGGGGAAGATCCATTAATTTTATGTCCTATCCTGTTCAGATGGTAATATACAAATGTAGACATGTCCACATTCAAGCATTTCATACAATGGGCTTAAACAGCTCGCCTTTTACAGCAGATTTTGTTCATAAACCACTGACAGCCATCAGCATTAGTAACTTACTTTTCGCGCCATCAGACTCGCGTTCACTCAAGCTCAGAGGATCTCCCATTCTTGGCTCACTTTGAGTCAGACTTGTAAATTCAGTGAATTGTAAACTGGAGACTTGCTCTGACTGGATCATTTGAATCAGTGAGTTGTTGATTTGAGAACAGAGTACGATCATATCGGTCCAGTTCACAAATGAATGGTTCAATGCGATTTGCAATGCGATTTAACAGGTTAATTGAAAAGAATAAGCTCGTTCACAAATCGGACACAGCTATTGCGTGATTCGCCTCTCTGAGCGGGTGACAAATTCTTTAGTTCAAAATAACGAGAAGCGACATGTTTTTATTAAATGTAGTTTCACGAGTTCACACGTACATGAAATCTAATAGTATTATGCATATTTGGCTTGCTGTCCAGGGGAGGGCTCCGAGCTCGGAATTTTGCCCGAACCCAGAGTACTCCCCCTATACTGGGGTAGACCCAGCCGAGTGTGAGGTGATGGGGTGGTGGAGGGATGTTGAGAAACTTGTCGTGAGACAGAAGGTGAGGAAAAGCTTTATTTATACTGGCTTCCTCTTGAGTTGATTGGTTGATTACCTGAACGTGCTCCTCCCGAACTTTGTTACATAAAACTTCATTAAGTGAAAAAATACAATGTGATGCTTTGTAATGTAGTGAAATAAAAGTTTCCCAAAATAAAAATACTCTTATAAAGTAACCAAACAGTTGATGGGCCCCATTGGCTTCCATAGTATCCTCCCCTACTATAGAAGTCAATGGGGCCCACCAACTGTTTGGTTACCCATATTCTTCAAAATAGTTTATTTTGTGTTCAGCAGAAGAAAGAGATTTATACAAGTTTGGAACAAATTGAGGGTGAGTAAATGATGACAAGATTTTCATTTTTGGGTGAACTAGCCTAGACTTTAAAATACTTTGTTACTGTCCATCACTGCTGGGGGGCCACAGTGGTCTAGCAGAAGTCTCCCGGCTTCCACCGGCCCCACATAGAGCGCCAACCCCAGAATGACTAAGAGAGTGTGTATCAACCCTCTCGACAGCCTTCAGATCTCCCACAATCCACATGCACAGAGTTTGAGGGAATATAAATGAATAAATTGTATTCACTTTAATTGAAATTTCCTGCAGTCACGCCTCAACGGTCAGAACACGACCTCCCGCTATAGGCCTCGTGGCACTTTGAAACCTTCTTGTCATCAGAGTTGTTTTTTTACAAGTAGGATAAATTGTGCATGTTGCATTGTTGATATTATCTCCCAGTTGTGCCATTTTGCTGTGGTTTCTGAAAAGCGTTTCCAAGCTATCAAAGCATTCAGTTCTGGCACTTTGATGGCTGAGCTCAGATGAAAGGCCTTTTTCTGAACACTGTTCTGCGACATAAGGAAAGAGAGAATGTTTTAGGCAAAGACAAAAAGCTTTAAGTAATCATTCCTTCGGGGTATATTTCCTCAACTGTGCCCAGTTCACAATGCGCCATTATTTATTTGAAAATCCCATTGTCTGTACTTGTCAGAAAGGGAAGATGGAGAGAAGGATTCATCCATACACTGTCATATAATCCTCTTACATAATACTAATTCTAAGGATAGTTTCTGATGTATTTATACTAATTCATATTTATTCTGTTTGCATGCCATATTCATAGATGCCAGGAATGGGTTAAGTTGCAAAATGTAAATCAAACAGCAAACATGATGAAACCGACCCATGAGGTTGAGTGCGCATTAGATTACTGTCTTGTTGGCTTAGTGTCGGCGTCATTTGGGATGTACTTTTACACTTTTTATAGTATTAATCCATAAATCTCAAAAACATTCTTGTTAGAGTGTTTTGCAGAAGCCCTATGAAACATCTCATCGCAACCGCCAGATGGTTTAGCCGCGGACCTGCGATGATGCAATAGTGTGGTTACATCCAAACGGAAGTGTTGACCTCAAAATACAATCCCTTGGATTGAAAAAGACGTTGCATCCGAAATCACATACTTCCCTACTATATAGCCTAGTAAGCGAAAATCCGTATGTGACGAGTAGTATGTCCGAATTCATAGTACTCGTAAAAGTACCCGTATGAACTAGCTAGTTCTTCCAGCGAGCTTCTGAAGTGTGCATACAATGGACACTTTACTATCCCATAAGGCCACGGGAGAGGATTTATGAATGGCAGTGAATCGACGTAACCGACGCTGGTAGATCACATGAGAATGACAACATGGCAAATGTTGTAACATTCATACTACACACAATCATACTATATAGAACTTTTTTTTTTTAGAGGTCACAAAATAAGTACTTATTCCAAATAAGAGAGTATGCAATTTAGGATGCAGCCATGATGGTATTTTTGGTTTTGGTTGAAGATGGAGGAAAGATAATGGCTGCTGTTGCAAAGGAAAACAAATAAAAAGCGGAAGCGTAGGAGTAATTGTCACCTACAGAGTATTTTCTTGCTGTTATAATTGGTTGCTGAATTAAACCGTTTCACAGAAATGTAATTTATGCTGCTGATGAAGCCGTTACCATTCCCTATATGAAACTGCTGAATAGAAGGAAGACGCGTGTTGCTAGGGTTCTGAAGTGAGCAGCTCCAGATGTGCAGGCTTTCAGCTGTGGTGAAGTACGTCTATCACTTTGGAATTCTGTTGCTTGACCTTGTCCAGTGTGATATCTCTTCACACGTCCCTGTCTGCTGTAATGTGAAGGCGTACAGTGTGTATATAGGGAAGGCTGTTGCCATGCATTTTACTTTGCAGTAAAAACAGCATTTGAAAACTTGACCACAAACAAATGTTTTACTCTTTTACACTCTTATTACCCAGAATAATACAGTTCCATGCAGCCTAGCATGGATAAGAGCAGGGAGAGCAGTAATAACGCCCCTTAGGGTAAACAGAACAGAACCAACATGAATGTATGCAGCTATTATTAATTCAAGATTTTAAACTATACATAATTCGAGAATTTATTCTGATTCAAGGGGAATCAGAATGGCAAATCCTGACTGGGCGAGAGGAGGATCTGGGGATGGGTAATGAGCTCCTGAGAAACGCGATAGCTGCTGATAATACTGAAAAAGCTTAGGCTATATATGTATACAGTGATAGGCGTCGTAATCCTATAGATGTGGATCAGCTGAGAGTCAGCTGATGCGAGCTTGACTAACGTGACCTGCCAGAACTGACGCTACGCTTGATTTCTGTCAGGACCACTATCGTCAAATACGATTGACAATTAGCATATAGTTTGAATTGGCGGTATGGTTCCGTTCTGGGCGAGAACTCCCTGCGCATCCAGGCAGCCTAGCATGGATAAGAGCAGGGAGGGCAGCAATAACCCCCCAAAACAAAACCATATGCCAATATCCCCCAAACCCAACTGACAGCGCAATTCTGGATGCTTTTGCAGTTACCTGAGTGAGCCAAGGCAACAAGCATGTTGCCAATACCTGAAAAGCTTGAGCAACAGCATGTTACCAACAATACCGGAAAGCCTTAAGCAACAAGTATGTTGCCCTTCCCTGGATGACCTGGATGTATGTTGCCAATATCCGTATCAGCCATAGCAACAAGCATGTTGTCAATACCCAAAATGCTTAAGCAGTAAACATGCATATTGCCATGAATGACATGCCGTCTGTGAAAATTGAGATATCAAAATTAATCTGCTGCTTGCTTGTGGTTGTATATCCCGATTGTACGATTCCTTATGAAGCGGTTTGCCTGCCGAATTTTGCCATTTAATATATATATATATATATCAAATGTTATATCAATATTAAATATACACTGTTTATATGTTGCGAAATTGTCACTCATACTAATATCAAAAGTTACAATTTATGTAAAAATGTTAGTTTAAATGAAATTGCTTTCAGCATCTCTATTTAACAGATTTAATCTGACCACATAGCGATAATGATCATTTTGGCAAATTTGATGTTTATATATATATATATATATATATACACACACACACATCAAATTTGCCAAAATGATCATTATCGCTATGTGGTCAGATTAAATCTGTATATATATAGAACAACTGTAGAGATTTCTAATGACATGAGTTGATGTAATATGCGGGCAGGAGAGATGCTGGTGCTCAGCAGTTAGTCATAGGATGAGAACCTGTGATGGCAGATGTGGTACAGATGTGAGGCCAGGGGTGAATCTGGGCGTGACAGGAGCCAATGAACCTTGGGATGGACGTCTTAAGCTATGGATAGAGAAAATAAATAGGATAAGTAAAGGAAAGAATTAAACTGTATTTCTCAGCATACAGAGCACAGAGCTGGATTAAAGCAGGATTAAAAGCAGAATGTGGGAATTGAACTATATGCCTGGATAAACAGTCTTCTGTCTAGATTTTAAAACAGAGTACAGTGTGTCTCCTGAAAATTGCTAGGCATGTAAATATGGATTATTTATACTTTGCACATGAATTACCTTGAGAGATGTATAAGGTATTTTAAGCACTGAGCAACTTTATAAGTAGTATTTTGTAATTGATAAAGAACAAGTAATAGGCAATCAGTGTATCAATGATAATATGACTGATATAAACAAGCATATTGAACAAGCTGCAGCATATTTATGGGAACATTTGAGGTCTGCATTACCATAATCCAGTGACGAAGCTATGAACATGTTACATAACTTTTCTGTCTTAAAAAGAAAGCATAGGCCTATTCCATAACCTTGCAATATTTCTGAGAATGAAAAATACTGTTATAGAGACAGATATGTGGCTTTTAAATGACAATTCCACCCAAAAATGTCCCAGTTACTTTGTAAAGAAGCACAACGTGCCTGTAGACTGAACACGTAATATGCATTTGTATGACGTCACCATTTTCATAAATGTGCGTTTTTATAGTTTACACGGAAATGAGCGGTATAATTTAAAAAAATCACCACATGCTTTCAAATGTTTGCGTTTTCAGGACCCCAAAACGCTATTGTCTTGTGAATGAATGACAAAAACACATTCAAACTTTTTCACTTTTAGGTCAAAACAGCATATTGTAAACAGACATTTCTTGCGTATCATTAATGCACCATAATGTAAAAAATAGGCTTGAACTGTTAGGTCTACTAACAAGAAGGTTTTTTATTAAATTGTGTACTTCATCACTTCACTGACTGTGTTAAATTGCTTGTTTTTTTTGTGTGTGTGTTTTTTTTTCAGCATCATAAAGTGCCTATTTGACAGCAATACGGATAGACAGAGATTATGTGATTGTAGGCTATATCAAGGGAGTGGTAATAAATTGTTCTTGTTTTAAGGGGAACAACATTTTTTTGTTTATTTTATTGCTTTTTGGGGGGAACTTAAACCACAAGCACTTAAGATGCAGATTCACTCTATAAAAATCATGTGTGTATTTTATTGATCTTTAAAGGGAATGACTATTGTTTAGAGGTGGTGCTATGTGTAAACATGTAGCATATCATAACATATCATCTATTACATTACTGTTCATCTTGTCTATACCACAGCAGGGAGGCCTAAAGGCTTGTTGCATTTTCAGCTTTTTAAATGGTTTTCCATATGTTATGAGAATATGGGTATATTTCCAATGTTAAAATATGTATGATATTTAGATAAGGAAAGCTACACATGCATTTTATTTTATTTTTTTATCAGTATAGAGATGGGTCATAGTAGTTTCATGACTCGCGTTGCTTGACTATTGCTTGAGCTTTTGTGTGTTATTGTTAAGGACATAAATTCAAATTGAGCGGAATTATTCAAATGCAGCATAACAAATGGCAAGACAAGTACATCACGATTAAGCAAAGAAGTATGCAGATGTATGCCATGTATACAATAACATCATGGCATATAATGAAGGCATACGTAAATAAAGTACACATAATTATAGCCAATAATACAAACTGTCCATCAATAGTTCCATGGATGGATTATTAGATAGTAATCTAGGCTATACCCTCTGTTTAGACCTATATGATTTTAAAACCAATTGCTTTGATGTGAAATTTTATAGAGGTAAAAACATCTTGAAAACTGAATTGATTGCACATAAATTATCTTTATCCCGGTCCTGGATGACCTGGTTTCATAAGTCCCGTACATCTAATCCACAGGGAAACTCAAATGAATCATTGAAAGCGTGGGATTGAGAGATCTGCAGCTTTCATGCACTCCGTATCATTAATTAGTCAGCATCGCCAGGGGTATCGCAGGCCTCATCTCCCATGTCTAATAACAATCGGGAAAACCCAGAATATCAAATCATTAATAAACCGCATTACAGTTCAAGCTCTTAGGGTAACTAACCATTACATCAGCCTCTGTAGGTATTGTGATGGAATTCCCACACATATTATTTAAAACTACTGGAAAGAGCTATAAAGTTTGTTTCCTGGAGCTAGCTAATGCAATTTTCCACGACATAATGATATCAGTGATATGAAAAATGAATAACGTGATACTGTACTGTAACCTAATGTGTGGTTACTGCTTGCTGGTGTTGTGTTATACTCTATAGGTGTTCACTCAGTGGCTTAAGCTTCAATATGTTAGGATGCTTCCATGGGAAAAATATTAGGGTATGTTTACACAACAACGATACAGATGGCAACATTGTCAGAACGGTCCCTGTTCACAAGGATCCGCGAAAACTATTAATAGATAAAATAGCCTAATAGCCTATGCATAATAAGCTTCATACCTATGTGGACTGCTTTATGTAGGTGAATATGCAGGGTCGAATATGCAAACATCATAGTGCCGGTGCTAATGTAAGTAACACTTTTACAACCAGCATTAGAAGATTGCATTCTGTTTGAGAGCTTACTTTACTTTGGCATAATAGCATTTGGACCTTCTTTTACCATACACTCTTCTCAACGGGACTTTGTCAGGAGAAGCATATTTTATTGTTCCGCCTTTGTTTATTTGATACGTTGGATGTTTTCTTGTGCTTTCTGAATTTATTTGTCCATCATGGTCACTACACTTCATTAATGGCTGAAAATATTTCATTGTCAATGCAAAACAAGTTACCGGTGCTGTTTCGCCAACTGCTCTGAAATTCTCCAATACTGGCATATTTATTGTTGAGCCCTTCTGAACAAAGCACAGCATTACTAATTTATGATTACTCTACAGCTCTCCTTCCTACTGCTATTTAATTGCCCTCTGCAAATATAATTGGATTTACCTCTACTAAACTAAACGAAAGCCTTTCTGACATATCCACTCATGGGATTTTTCACACGTTTGAGCCCTAATCGCAGCATTTGGAATATCATCAATCCTTCGTTCACTTACTCTTCAGTGTGTGCTAAAACACAACAGACCCAAAACAGATTAAGAACCATTTTCCAGAGCTCTACTCACTCATAGGTGCCGTAATGAGGTAAGGCTGCACTCTCTGACAAAGTCAATCTATTTCCATAGACGTCTAACCTTTAATCGCCCCTTTGAATTGCCGCTTGTAAATCTCGGCTCACAGTAGGGCTCTAAGTGTCTCTTGGTTCTCTTTCTTTCTATATTCTTTCCTGTCCTCTTGGGCTCCGTGGGCAGTGGGGCGTGGAATTAAGAGTCACAACAACGTTACTGGACGGTGTGTGGTTATATTGTTACGAGATGAGCCCTGGATAATTCATGGCATCACAGAATGGCTGTCTGCATCTAATGGGCCACTAAATGACATTTGCAGTGGCGTTGACGCCACATTGGTCGGCAGACTTATAAAGTCTGGGACCTTTGATGTTTTGGACCAGCATAACACTCACATGCAGGGGTGCCAACTTTCATGCATTTGGGTCTGTATCAGGCTCCCAAAAATAAACTAAATCTCATGCCAAATGATTGGACAATTAAAAATTGAAACATTTACAGGAAACGTACATGACAGTAACACTTTCAGAGGAGAGAATGTGTGTTCCTGAAATTAGATTGTGGTTTGTTTTTCTTCATTATATATAATGCTTCACAACTGTGGACAAATAAGCTAAATGCAGTTTATATATTAAACATTTATTAAACCTTTAGGTATGCAATCGAAAAGGTTTCTGAAAAGTGAATCTTGTACAACATTAATGTTAAGTGGTCGAATGATCATTTCTGGAATACTGTGTTACCAGTCCAGCCACCCTGTTCACCTCAATTTGTGCTGTTTGTTGTCCAGAGAACATGCTGTCATATTTTGTACATCTCAGAGAGTTCATGTCAGGATAACTAATTGTGTGGTTGACTGGGTTTGCAAATAAACTAATAAAAAGGCTGACACATGTCACAACATGCGATCAACCAAAATGGAGGGCACTTTAAGGACAAGATGCTCGCTTTAAAAAAAAAAAAAAAATTGTTTGGCTGTCTACAAGTACTTCATTACTATGTTTGAAATCTGAGATGGCTGTCTTGACCGTCCAGAAAGACAGTTTTGGATAAAAGAACTGTAGCTCCTAAAGAAACTGGTTTCAGACTTTCAAGGGACTGGAACATCTTAATGGTGTACATTCTTTTTTTACACTGTGCAAACTTAAATGTTTGGATTTCTGTGATGTATTCTAGAATATTGTTGCAAATTTTGACAAAATAAGGTTAGCCGGCTAACATAAGCCAAGTTTCCATCCAGTTCTTCTGTTCTGTTATCGATAAATATGAAAAAATGCGTAATTTGTGTTTCAAATAATTACTATACTGTATATAGTTCTTCTCTAACATTTACAGTGAAAAATGTTCAGAATTTAGATTTCTTTTTTGCCAGTACACAAAAGTTTTAATAAATTTGACATATTAGACGCAAGACTAATTCTGTCATGTGACACCACATTTATTTACATTTAAAGCCGTTTTCCTAATAAAACGTGTTTCCAAACTAGCTATAGCAAACTGTGACTTATTGACATATAGAATTTATGTGAACAAATTTAACAAAATCGATTGTTGAAAATTGCGAAATTTTATTGATAATTAGCATTTCCATCAGCCATACTGGACTGGTACTGTAAACATAATGCGCTAAACCTTTTTCTGCACTTGGCTATGCATAAGTTTTTTTTTTTCCAGACTGAAAAAATGACTTTGGGTTTGCCTTAAAAGCATCAGCACAGTAAAAATCAGTAAGAAATACAGTTCAAAGCATTATGAACATTTATGTGCCATTATTATGCACTTTTTTCTTGAAAGTGTAAGGGTCAGACAGGTCAATTTAGCTCAAAGGGAATTATAAATCATTTATAGGGAATTCGAAAGAATCACTTATTACGGCCGAGCAAATGACTCCTCTAGCGCTCATTTGAACGGGCCGTAGCTATCAGCTCTACGAGGGATATAAATATCCCAACTAGTGAAAACACTATTTCTATCAGAAAGCCTCGGGAGATAGAATGATGTAACAAAGCATTAATTTATTGACAGCAGGGCAAGCAATTATTTATAAAGTTCTTTGGCGTAGACCCCGTCCGTAGTGCATAATCCGAGGGTAGCGGATCTGCATTTCCTGCCTAAAGACGAAGGCGGGGCGCAGCCGACCCCCTGGGAGGTATGAACAGGACCATCCTAGTGGTGTTGGGGAGGGTGGAGGTAATTGTTTGTGTCAGCATCTGCAAACTTTAACATGTGTAAGTACCGATCTTTTATACAGCAAGTGTTAGGACATGATTGGATAGATGTGAAGGTAATAAATGATGTAGTAATTGAGTCTTTTCGGTTGACAAAGCGTGCATAGAATTCAGGCCGGCTAACTCTCATGTGATCTTGAGACCCCGGCCTGGATACGTGCTCAAAGTTCCCACTCCTCCTTTCAGGGATCAGGTTGTGAACCTGCAAGCGCTGCCCTTGGAGGAGGCAGACCCAGCCTAGGCACTGCTCTGTCCAGTGCTCTGTGTTTACGTAGACAGATCGCAGTGTTTCAGGACCTCACATCAGCTCTTTGTCTGTTTTGGTGGGAAGCTGAAGGGAAAAGCTCTCTCCAAGCAAAGGTTGTCTCACTGGATAATGGAGCCATTGTCTTGGCTTACCAGACGCAGGGTCGACCATGCCCCCTAGAGGTGAAGGCACACTCCACCCGGAGTGTGGCTTCCTCCTGGGCTTTAGCGCATGGCGCCTCGCTAACAGACATCTGTAGAGCTGCAGGCTGGGCGACATCCAACACTTTCGGGAGATTCTATAATCTCCGGGTAGAGCCAGTGTCCTCTCATGTACTCCCTTCCTCTAGCCAGTAAGTAGGACCTGCTCGGTGTCATCGCTTGATGCGCCATTCCACTCCTGGATTGGAAATGTGTGCTATTTCACTCAGATGAGTTCTCCTTAGTTCCTCCTGCACTTTCGATGCTGTCACCAGAGTGCATACCCGGTTGGTCTACCCTCGTGATTGGCTAGGTGCTTCCATGTGCATGGTTCCCCGCTTGGGCAACCCCCACATGTGTCTTTCCCTCGGCAAGACCTCTTGCCATCTCGAGGTTGAAACATTCCACCCTGCGGGCTGGATACCTCTGAGTTTTTCCATATGCATCCCGTACTCGGGTCATATTTGTATTCTAAGTCCTCCCTCCCTTCGGCCATGCTAGTCTCACAACAGGGAGCTCAGATTTGCGCAGGGCACTGGTAGACAGCCGCTGTGGTGTGATTGAATTGGGATCCCCATTTCGTCATTCACTGACGTAACTCGTAGTGACTGACTGAAAGGGAATGTCTCGGTTACATATATGTTACCCTCGTTCCCTGAAGGAGGGAACGTCCCCCTGCCACAACCGCTGTACTGCTGGAACAGCCGGGAGTTCAGTCTCAGCTCCTCAGCACAACATAATGTGAGATTGCCGCGCAGCTCCTTTTATACCCATGCGGTGGGGTGGAGTTGCGCCATGCAAATTGCATTGTTTTGCCATTGGCTCATTTTGTAGAACTCGAAGGTGATAGGCTTCTAAGCAAAAACCCCATTTCGCCATTCACTGATGTAACGTCTCCGTTCCTTCCTTCAGGGAACGAGGGTTACATACGTAACCGAGACGTTTCTATATGCACTTGACATGAGACATGACCTGAACGAACCATCAATCATTATTTTAATCCTTCTGTCGTGTCTTATGCGGGGTTATTACATTTTATATCAAAGCACCACTTCTTTGAAGTTGGAAGCGGGCTTGGCAGTCGAATCATTTAACAGAAACTTTGCAGCAAAACTTAACTTAGAACCGAGACTCGGAAAAGAAAAGAAAACTAAGTAAGAGAAAGAAAATTGAGACAAGAATAGTTAGATGGCTTGAATGAAGCTGTTTAACCCATGTTCTTCTGATCTTGATTTGGGTTCTTTCGTCTGCTTGTCTACATGGTGACTCGTCCGTCTGGTTACTCTGTCATTGCTACTCCATGACTACTCAATGTATCTTCTAATGCACTGATTCACAGGCTCCCTCTAGTGGTACGCAGAGGAATCACTGAATTTCACACATACGATCACACCGGTGTGATTAGAACGGTCAGTGCATGATCAACTGCTAATTCAAATGCGCTTTCGCGTGTTGGCTGATGCTGAGCCAGAGACGGACACGCTCAGCGCTTGTCATATATTTATAAATATTCAGTGTTTTCAACCACATAATGTTTATTTTAGGTTTCAGACATTTAAATTCACATAAGAAAAAAAAGAGGCAATAATAATCATTTCCATTATAATTAGACAACATATTTTATTCATATCAGATATACATTGTGTAAGTAACTTTAAAGTTTACTCTATTCTTCTCCCAGTTCACCGGCCACTTACTTTCATGTATTTCATGAGAATTGTTGGGTGTTGTAAATCCAACAGATCCGATTCTCTGAACAGCGGCACAAACTAACAAGGCGGCGCCCATCACGCATATAGCTCAACTAACGTGATCATATTTTCAGCTGGCTTTTTAGTTGATTAGGTCCACTGTCTGTCTTGGTTTTCTCTTGCATCTGCACAGCCTGTTTTTTTTTTTTGTTGTTGTTTTTTTAATCAAGTAGAGTACTTCTACCAGAAAGACTCGGGAGATAAAATGATATAACAAGAGTAAATTTATTAATAGCTCAGCAAGCATAGTCTTTGGCGTAGGCCCCGTCCTTAGCAAGCAATGCGAGGGTAACGGAATCTGCAAATCCCGCCTGAAGATGAAGGCAGGGGCGCAGCCGACCCCCTGGAGGTAAAGGAAGGGACCATCCTGGTGGTGGTGGGGAGGATGGAGGGAAAGGACCATCTTGGAGGTGGTTGGGGAGGATGGAGGTAATTGGCGCCGTCAGTATCTGCGAACTCAGACGGATGTAAGTACCATTCTTTTATACTGAGAGTGTTAACACATGATTGGTTAGAAGTGAGTTAATTCATAACGCGCTGATTGAGTCTTCCTGGCAGAACTTAACGCTAAGCTTACATTTCTTTTTACTTAACATTTAAGTACAGTACAGTTTTTATTTAAATTTTAAGTACAATACATTTTCATTTAATATCTAAGTATTTTTATTTATTTCACTTTTAGGTGCAATACATTTTCATTTACTCATTATTTAAGTTTTTTTTTACTTACCTGTATGTAAGCAGCACAGTGTAGTGTTAATGTTCAAACTGTGTTTTTACACTGTATAAAAAGGGGTTGACAATAATAAATATTCTTATAAGAAATAAACCTGCTTTGTTTTTGAGCTGTGCATAGCTGTAGCTGAATAGTTAGGCCTACTACACTACTATATTTTAATATTGGTCATTATAGTGGTACTTTACACGAGTGGTACTTGGTGTAAAAAGTTTGAGAACCATTGTTCTAATGCATTCTGGAATCTTCTCATGCTTTGTTCTTGTCCTAAGATTTTAAACTCAAATGTTTGTCTAGCCTCATAAGTTCTGACCAATTAGGCTCTATGTTTATTTGAGAGGTGGTATTTTCTTCACCTCTCATCGTAAATCATGCCTTATCTGTGATCTCTTTACTCTCCAGCTCTAGCAGAGAGTACAGAGGGTACAGTTAAGACATGATTCCTATTATAAGAATACAAAACATTTTACACAGATTTCAATCAAGCCATCTTCTGAATTAAGAACATATGAGCGTACTGATAGGAAACAAGACACACTTTCATTCAAACATCTAATAGTTATAACAATTACATGACTTGTATGTGATCTAAGCATAATAGTAACATATATAGGTCGTAGACATAATATAGAATTATGTAGTTGAACGATGTTTGATTATAAGTCAGTCAGGAATTGTTTTGGGGTGAATTTTATGTATTTTGATATGCAAAGTCTCAGTCTCTGTGGTTTTAAGAGATTTCAACCCTGGGGTCGTTCAGAGGTCCTTAAGAAGGAGGTCTGTTTTAAATCATTTGTCTTGGGATTAAACAACCTCTGTCGTTATCTTGGTGGGTCCTGAGCTGTGCCATCTCTGAACCAATCAGTATCTTCCAAACTATCTAACACTGACACGTTCTTCCTTTAGCTGGGCTCATCTCTTTGAAGCTTGCTTGGCCGTAAAGTTCTTAGCTGGGGTTTTTCGTTGGTTGGTCAGTAGACTGGCTGGAGTCTGGATTTTATGGTTCTGGATTGGTGATGTGGGGTCTGAGGTGTTGAATTTTGTGTGAAATTATGCTTGAATGATTAATCTGGAAGATTAATTTGTGTTTGCTTCGCCCACAAATCCTACAATAGAATAACCATCAGACATC
This sequence comes from Rutilus rutilus, assembly GCF_951802725.1. Lineage (NCBI taxonomy): Eukaryota > Metazoa > Chordata > Actinopteri > Cypriniformes > Leuciscidae > Rutilus > Rutilus rutilus. The sequence continues at coordinate 13,845,658 of NC_140223.1, forward strand.
AACTAGTAATTTTAACATTGAAACACTGATGCAATGTTGATAAAAAAAAAATGCTCCCAAAGTCTCATCCATTTGCTCTCTTCACTTCAAACAGACGAGGAAAGCCAGGCGGGTGGGGAATAATTGAAGGTACTTTAAATGTATATGGGACACGTTGCCTGATTTAGTCTACCTGCTCAGACTGCAAACCAGCCTTCATCCTTAAAACCCTGATGATTGGAGGATCAGCACCAGGAAGAAACTTACATTGATGTCATATCAAGTATGTGACTTGTGACACATAAATAATTTTCATATGATAATATCAATGAAATGTAATGCATGTTCCAAAGCCTAGTGAGCTGCCAGGAGCTGTACTGTAGGTAGGAAGCAGTGCTGGGGAATCTCTTTTAAAACGAGTTTCCAAGCTACTGGCTACTCAAGTATTTAGATGCAAGCTGCTGACAAAATGTAACATTGAATATATTGTATCAGACTACTGTATAAGATGATTGAACAGATTGTGCAGTAAATACTACTAATAAATATAGAAAAATGGGGGGGACTATGTCACAGGGATTTCTGCACAAGGACACAGATCAATCTGAATCGTTTTTTACAATTTCCATTACCTGTCTTAAAAAATATGATTCACCGAAATTCATTTCCATGTGGAAAAGTGTCTAATTCTACTGAATATGTTCTTGTAGTGTACTTCAAATATAAAAAAAGGCTACTGTATAGTTTTAAACAACTACAACATATATAGAATACTACAGAGAGTATTCATATAATATTTAAATAAAAGACCACTTAAGTGTGCTTTTCCTACATAAGTTCACTTTTAAAAAGTGCCTAATAATGAATGTAAACAACTTACAGAGCTCTTACTTGTACCGCCTGACTGCTGCACATTCATTTCGGCATTGATAGTGTTAATGTAGAAACGCATAAATCCAAGTCTGAGGACGTGAACGCAGCATAATGTCGTTGTTTTGAGTCAGGAGGAAGTGTAAAAGGCTGCTGCTGTTTGTTTTAGGCACTCGCTGACGGTCTGTCTACAACTCTGCATAACCTCATGTTCGCGCTGATGACATGTGATGTCTGCGCCAGCAGGGTGTGTGGAGGTATGGAAAATATATGTTAACAGGCAGGTAGGACATCCTATCATTGCATTGTATCATTGTTCATCCAATAATTGCATCGGACCGAATACAATGATTGGACGAACATTTTTTTGGTCCTGAGTCTTCCACAGAACATATATGTACATGTTTTGATATTTAGACCACTTCTGTTATTGATTGCTCTCAGGAACAGTATAACACAAAGTGTTTATGAAACAAATTGCCTACCCTAGCTTTAAGTCCTACTTAACTGAATTAAAAAAAAACACTACAGTTCAGCTAATTAAGTGTCTGAAAAACATTAGGCTTACATTCAGTTCATACTTAACTATATTCTTCCTATAATATTTTTTAAAGCATGCTTAAGTGCACTTCTTTTTCAAAAGGACTGGATTTCCTAACACTAAAAATAAGAAACTGTAGTTAAAGAGAGCATGTTGTCATGCTACATCGCTACATGTAGCTTGATACTGTACAATCTACACATTTTAAAGCAGCTAAGCTGTTGTTATGCTAGTTGGTAGAATCACTACTTTTAGTTAGTTACTTCTTGACATTGCTACAGTACGCAGCTCACTTGGTTTCACTCACAGATTCAGTCATGGCACTGTCTTCGAGAGTTCACCTGTGTCAGGAAACAATGACTTTACTGTGTAGCCTTCATGGGGCTTCAAAAGTTTGTCCCAAACCAGCAAAATGACTGAACAAAACAGCTTTGAAGACCTGTTATAAGTGCCAAGCAGCTGGGTGAATGAAATCACTCTGAAATGTTAACAGTGTCAAACTGCACTCAGGTTCACTCAAGTCAAGCTATTCTGAATGGAGTGACATGTAAAACAATGGTGTACGTTGAAGCCCACATATTTTTCTTGAGTACTCTTTTGAGAGACTGGCGGAAGTCATTGGGCATGTTACATTTACATCATAACAAGCAACATCCCGCTGTTTATCATCAAGTGCTAGGACTATTTTGTGTGATTGCAAAGTTTAGGAGTAAAACATTTGAATACATTTAAAACTTATGAAGTGTTTTTCTCCTAAATGTTGAGTACTAATATATTTTGATTCAGTTTATTCAGGAAGCTCTTGCTTATGCAAGAAAAAGAAAAAGACTTCACAACAAACAAGCCCATCTCCAAATTGTTCATCATCTAAGCTGCCGTGAGGGAAACAGAGGCATTGATCTGTACCTCTTGTTAAACACTAGTTCATAGAGATGTCAAGCCAAATGAATGAGAGTTCATAAAGTTCCTGCATAGGTAGAGCTGCCTAATCGAATAAAATACATTAAAGGACAGATAATTCTGAACAAGTATATCTGCATGCTTAATTTAAAACAACTGCATTATAATGTGTTTGTTGGTTCATAGACCCTAGAATGTCTTGAAATCAGTTAATGTATCAAAACACATCATCCGGATTAGATTCAGAACGTTGATCAAAACATAGATCGAGTCCATCAACACCCCTAAAGCTTCACAGTCCTGTACCTCTTCTTGTGTTGGACATTTCATTCCGTACCATTAGGCAGTTTTGATTTATATGGTGTTGAATGTTTGATGGTCACTTTAGCTTACTTGAGTGAAAGCAACTTCTTTTTGCTCCATCTTGATTATGCAGATTCTTTGCTTAGTTTTGGATCCGGAGATGCTGTATTATTTCAGACAGCGCCCTCTACCATAAAACAGTGAAAATACAGATTGGCAGAAAAAAAACTCGTCAATGGTGGGGAACCATTCTGCCATAAATGACGGAAAATCTCATCGATGGCGGGCAAAGAGTTAAAGGAACAGGTCACCCAAAAACGTAAAATTCTGTCATAATTTACAAACCTAAATGACTCTTTTTTTTTATTGCATGAAACCCAAAAGTAGATATTTATCAGAATGTCCAAAGTGCTTATATCCATACAATAAAAGTAAATGGCGACCACATCCAAACAACATTGGACCCTACTGACTTTTGTTGAATGGACAATTTGCATTGTACTGAGAATGTTCTCTAGTGAAGACATGAGAGTGAGTAAATTATATTTATAATTTATTTGTTTATTTTTGTTGAACTAATCGTTTATATCCTAATGTATCCATTGGTTTTTAATAGATAAAGATTAACTATTAGTCCAGCATGTTTTCCCTAGGATTGCAGAATTATAAAAAAAGTTACTTTTAAAAAGGTCCCATGACATTCCCACTTTAAAAGTTTGAGCAAGGGGATTTCAAGGGGATTGTTTTAAGAACCTGTCAAAACATAATTCAGGGTTTGCACAGAGGCTGTTATTGAAGTCTATGGGGCAGCGCTGACCAGGGTGTGTTTTACAAAGTGACCTTCGGTAGGAAGTTTGAATGTTATGATTTTATGATGCATTGTTTGAACAGCTTTATGTGACAGCTAGTGACATGGGTGGCCTACCTTAGAAGTATTGTACTTTCTCAACTCCTCAACTACAGTAGGCCTAACTTTTCTTCAGTAAATAGTAATAAAGAAAGTCTCTAGAGGATTGTGAATGAAATGTTTTATGTAATGGCCTTAGAAGAGGTCAAAAGGGTATTTCAAAATGAAATGTTTTGGAAAAGTGCCGACTAATAATAATGCATCACATGATCAAAGAATCTAGACTTACCCAAAAAGTGCTGAACACAGTAGAGCTAACAGATTAGCGTGGATCATTACAAACCAATCACCAGATCAGTATAACCAATACAGTGAAGAATACTTGAGTGGCATTGATTTTTACTCAACTGCAAGGTATAAATGTACATGTATCTTTCTCTCTCTCGGTTGTTGTGAACCGTTAGCTCCCGACAGGGAATAAACTTTAATTCCTGCAAAGAGAAACTCGGTAGTCGTGTCTGGTGCTGCACAGCTGCGGAATAGAAGTACTAAAGATTCTATGCTCAGAGGACCACAGCTGGGACATTGTTAGTGTTGGAAGACAATAGACCCGCACTCGGGGTGAGGCTTGTAATACCCAGAGTTAGTGATAATGATCCTGTACCAGACCAGCGTACACCGGTGAGAGTTTGTAGATGCTAAAGACCTGGTGCTTATGTGTGGTTTGAGGTAGGGATAGTAGCTTCTTGACGGGATGCCGTCACCATATTTCGGGAGGGTATTGAAGTATTACCTTGAAGTATTGTATTGTAGTGTATGAATTCAGGAAGGTTATTACCCTGAAGGTACTGCACTATTGAATTGATAATATAGTTTTGTATTGTGTTATACTGACAACTGAAGGTTGCTCGAATTGTCTGTGAAGAAGTTAGATTAGTAGGTTGTATTCATATTGAGAATTTCCACGACAGGTCGTGATAGTTCGAAGATTATTTGATATTACTATTACTCATAACTGAACTTCTAGTTGATGCTAAAATGATTTACACTATTTCATACACTGGTCAAGTGTGAGATTTTGGGCTATTTAGCTTTTCATAACATGTTGTTTCAGACTATTGAAAAGAAAACATCTAAAATACACTTAAGTGTTTTAATTGCACTTTATCTGTAGGCCATTTTCTCAAAATTCGTTTTTTTTTTTTTTTTTTCTCTACGGTTCAAAATCTCCATTTCAGTAGCAACTTTACAGATTTGTTCCCAAGGTTTTCACAGAGGGGTTTGTTCATATATAATTTGCCTGATTTTTTGACAGTATTTTTCTTTTTTTATGTGTGTTAAAAAGAGATCATATTTTACTCACTCCATGATGTGGGGTGTCTTTACTTAAATTTGTAATTTATCAGTAAAACTGTTTTTTTTTTGTTTTTTTTAAAGGAAATGCCTTAATAGTGAAGTTTAACAGAAAATCAGTCAGATTCTGCATATATATTTGTTCAACAACACTTAGAGAGTGTAAAGTAATCATGAAACTAAAATATACATGTATGTATGTATATATGTGTGTATGTATGTGTGTATATATATATATATATATATATACAGAACTACATGTGTAAATACACACACACAGACACACACACACACGTATATTTTAGTTTCATGATTACTTTACACTCTCTAAGTGTTGTTGAACAAATATACAGTATATGCAGAATCTGACTGATTTTCTGTCAGAAAGTGTGTGTGTGTGCGTGTGTGTATTTACACATGTAGTTCTGTAGTCATTAAAAGAGCTTCTCTAGCTGCAGATTCACAGCTGTTAAGGTGATGATACACAGGGCAACTGACCTGCCCGTCAACGGGCAATCAGATGAGACACAGGGCCAATGACTGGGCCATAATCTAAATGATCAAGATAGAAATGGTTTCAATGGGAAAGTGCCCAAGCAACAATCGCTCGGCAAGATTGCCCAGCAACATTGCTCAAAAAGTTGCCCTGTGTATCATCACCTTAACAGCTGTTCAGTTCCCATGGTGTTCTTTGAGCTCATTACGTTGCAAAATATAGTTACAAACATATTGTATTCTGTCACGATATATGCATGCTTAAAAATATGTGAATTATCAATCAAGCCCAACAATCTAATGGATATTACTTTCTATGCATAACTTGGAAACACTCAAGGTTGAGATCATAAACACCAACATCTAATCCATCTCCAATTTCAGCAAGCCAGACAATTTATGTTAGAGTGAAGACATGATCGAACACCACGCTCTCTCCCATCTCATTTCACTTGTCAGGCTGGTTGGGAGCATCAATTTCAATATATCTCTTCATCTCAAGTGATTCTGACAGCATTTAACATATTCTCAAATATTAGACGTGTCAGGGACAGAGAAGACTAATAACAAAAGAGTGGAACACCAATATGGCAAATTCATGTTTTGATCTATGGCAAATTCATGTTTTGATCTCTGCCAAAAATAGACACAGTCGAAGTCATTAAAAAGCCTGATTCCTTGAATATGGAGGACTGTAGTCTGTAAAGCTTCACGTTTACCACAGTAACAAATGAACAAAGGCAAATTTTACATTTTGCATTATCCTTTAAACTGGCCTCTCAAATGTGTGGCTGAGCACATTTTGAATTAAAGGAATAGTTCATCCAAAAATGTATTATTCGTATTATTATCTTTGCACCATGATGCAAGTGAATATTTGTAAATGACAGATATGCATCAATGCAATATATATATATATATATATATATATACATATATATGCATACATACAATTTTTTTTTTTTTTTTTTTTACCATAATAATGCTGATTCTTGGACATTATTATTACTATCCATTGATTATTGAATATATAAAAATAAAACATTGTTTCTTGTTTCAATATTACTGCCTGAAGGAACCACAAAATACAAATAAATACTTTCTCTATTGTTTAAAAAATATATAATTTTTGTGCCAATTAAAGGGTTATTTAGAGACATAAATAATCCATCTAAAACACAAAATAAAATAAAAAAATCTCAAGAACGACTCAAAACCTTTTGCTTGCTTATTTGATGTGTGCATAACCAGCACCTGTGGGGTTGTTTTTTTGTGAGCTCAACCCGTGGGCAATCATAGCTGTCATCGGACTCCAGTATCTGAAGAGGAGGTTGTCAAATTTACCACATAGATTGGAGGCAGCAAGGGAAAACTGTGATGTTTTGAGATGGTGAAACATGAAAGTAAGAGAGAGTGTAAATATTGGAAATGTAAAAGGGGAAGCTTGTACCTGGATGTTCAAGAGGAGACCTAATAGAGCAGTAATAAAGGGACGAAGGCTGTTTCGTGTTCAGAAACACCAAAGAGGACTAGTGCACTCTGCACTGTATTTTTCAAATTCACACTCGATTTCATTAAGCTCTTATACTGTTATATGTGACCAATGCAAATTATTTGAACAATATTTAGAAGAATATTGCAGCAAATACTGCACTCTGTCCATCTAAAGTATTGCCTGGTACAACGATTCTTCCTTTAGTATCTTGTATTATTGTTAACAGAATACATCATGTTTTCACTGAACAATCTGCTACAAATTATTATTAATCCTGATATAGTCAATATTTCTCTCCCCTCGGAATTCAAACACTGTCCATAAAAAGATACATGAACATGCAATATATCCCAAGTCTTACAGTAACCCTCTTTTACAGTATGCTCAAATGTCCATTCTGTAAGAATGAAAGTGAAAGGTGACAGAATTATTATTCTTGTGTGAACTATTTCTTCAAAAAAAAGTTTAAAAAATGCTTTAAATTGCTGAGTGACATCTAAAGAGACATAATTATTACCCATAAACATAGGGAAAAGAGAGGCAGACAAAGGCAGGAAGAACATGTGTGATCCTATAGCAAACATGTGATTTAACTGTTAAGTGATTCTTGTGTTCTTTGTTTATTAATGTGTTTAAAACAGGCAAATCACTGTCAAAACAAGGCATTTACAACTCTATTACAGCCAGTGAAACAATAAGCATATTACAGCCACTCAATAAGCATAATTTAATTAATTAATACAATTGTTGTGCCACAAGACAAGATCATGTTTGTTCGTCAGTTTAAGCTTCTTTTCAAAAATGTTTTGCAGAAACAAAGCTCAGATAACTGAACTGTGGGCTGTGCTTATTACAGTCCACACCATAATTGTGGAAGAAAATTTGGGGAAACCAAAAAAAAAAAAAAATCAATAAATGTACACTAACAAGTCTCAAACGGATTGCTGGATATTACCACACAAGCAACTTATTAGCACAGTAACTGAAACACAACCTGGGAACCAGGAGGAACACTAATGTTCTTGTTTCATGGGGCAATTATTTATTCTGTGGCAGTAAATCTGTAGAAAGGTAAACTATAGCAACATAAGTACAAACATTAGTACAGCATTTAAAAACTTAAAGGGCCCCTATTATGGATTTCTAACAATGACCTTTCATGTAGTGTGTAACATAGCTCTGACTGAATGAAAACATCCTGCAAAGTTTTAAATCAGAAAGTGCACCGTATATAAAGTTATTGGGCCCTATTTTAACGATCTGAAACGCAAGTATCAAAGTGCAAAGCGCAAGTAACTTTGTGGGCGGGTCTTGGCGCTGTTGCTATTTTCCCGGCGGGATAAATCACTCTTGCGCCTGGCGCAAATCTAAAAGGGGTTGGTCTGAAGTAGCTTCATTATTCATAGGTGTGGTTTGGGCGTAACGTGAAATAAACCAATCAGAGCGACATCTCACATTCCCTTTAAGAGCAGGCGCGCTTGTTCTAAAGCGGATTCCTATTATAACGGCGGATTTGCCAGGCGCACGCGAGGAGCGCTTCACAGCCGAGGAGACCGACGTTCCCGTCAGGGACGTTGGGGATGAAGAAACACACCCAAATTAACTTCGGTTAAACAGGCGTATGATAATTTGGGTAAATGTGTAAGCTAGATGTATGCTTTTATAATAAACTGTATATCTATCTATCTATCTATCTATCTATCTATCTATCTATCTATCTATCTATCTATCTATCTATCTATCTATCTATCTATCTATCTATCTATCTATCTATCTATCTATCTATCTATCTATCGTAATAATGTATGATTTGCAAAAATGATAACTGCTGCGTCTGTGTGTAGATGAGAGAATCAAAGTGTATGCGCGTTGTGCACACGCTACATTGATTAAGGCCAAGCATGCGCCCTTAAAATAGCATATGAATAACATGCGCAACGCGCCACTGACTTTAAACTGTTTTTTTTCGGTTAGTGGCGCAATTGTTTTCTAAACCTGTAAAATAGCATGAGGGAACGTTTGCGCCGGAACACGCCTCCTCTTTGCGCTGAACCGCCCCGGGGAGCGCAAGTGTATTTCTTAGTTAACCGACGTGCGTCTGTGGAGGGAAAAGTCCGCTTTGCGCGGGTGCAAAATAGGAATGATACATGCGTCGGTGTACAAAGTCAATTGCGCTGGGTGCAAGATAGGGCCCATTGTCTTTCAAAAGTAAGAGTCGACACTGAGTCAATGAAATGAATCGTTTTTCAAACGAGTCATAAGCCGCTTCGTTGTGACGTCAAGACGAAACATTAGCATATTGGCCACCCACTTATTGCGAGCACAGACACCAGGGAATACTTGAACCTCAAACCTGCAGCTGATTCCTGAGGATACTGGACAGTATCATGCCGTGAAGGTAAAGCCCGTTTTTTTGTTGTTTTTTTGCCCAAGGACGAGCATGTGAAGAATCAGTGGTTAAAATTCATCTTTACCACAATATCACAGCAGTAAAATCCTAAACTTTTGCTGTGTTCCCTTTTCTTTACTGCATTTACATTTATTCATTTAGCAGACACTTTTATCCAAAGCAACTTACAAATGAGAACAATAGAAGCAATTCAACTAACAATAGGACAACAATATGCAAGTGCTATGACCCTTCCCAGTTTAATCTAACGTAGTACTTTTTTTTATTTTTTTTTTATTTAGATATAGAATAGAAGAGAAAGTGTGAGTATGAATGGATCAAGTGCTGCCAAAAAAGATGTGTCTTCAGCCGTTTCTTGAAAATGGCTGCAAACTCAGCAGCTCTGGTTGAGTTAGGCAGATCATTCCACCAGCAGGGAACACTCAAGGTAAAGGTCAGAGAAAGAGATTTTGTGCCTCTTTGAGATGGCACCACAAGACGACGTTCACTTGCAGAGCGCAAGTTTCTGGATGGCACGTATGTCTGAAGTAATGCGTTTAGGTAAAAGGGAGCAGAGCTAGTGGTTGTTCTGTAGACAAACGTCAGTGACTTGAATTTGATGCGAGCGGCAACTGGCAACCAGTGCAATTTAGTGAGGAGAGGAGTGACGTGTGCTCTCTTCGGATCGGAAAAGACCACTCTTGCTGGAGCATTCTGGATCAGTTGCAGAGGTTTGACAGTGCAAGCTGGAAGACCAGCCAGGAGAGCATTACAGTAGTACAGTCTGGATAGAACAAGCGCTTGGACAAGGAGTTGTGTAGCATGCTCTGATAGGAAGGGCCTGATCCTCCTGATGTTGTATAAGGCGAATCTGCAGAATCGGGCAGTTCTAGCAATGTGGTCTGTGAAGTTCAATTGATCATCAATCACAACTCCAAGGTTCCTGGCTGACCTTGAAGGAGTTATGGATGACGAACCTAGCTGAATGGAGAAGTTGTGGTGTAGTGTTTGGTTGGCTTAGAAATGTCTTTTAGGCAGGCTGAGATGCGAGCAGCTATCGTTGGATCATCAGGCTGGAATGAGAGGTAGAGTTGTGTGTCATCAGCGTAGCAGTGATAGGAAAAGCCATGTTTCTGAATCACTGATCCAAGTGATGACATGTAGATGGAGACGAGAATGGTCCAAGCATGAGCCCTGAGGTACCCCAGTAGCTATATGTTGGGTCTTAGACACTTCACTCCTCCAAGACACCCTGAAGGACCTACATGAGAGGTAAGACTTGAACCATTGAAGTGCGGTTCCCGAGATGCCCTTCATCTTTGAGATTGACAGAATGATCTGGTGGTTAACTGTGTCAAAGGCAGCAGACAGTTCCAGCAGGATGAGAACTGAGGATTTGGAAGCTGCTCTTGCCAGTCTCAGAGCTTCAATTACTGAGAGCAGGGCCGTCTCAGTTGAGTGTCCGCTTTTGAAACCAGACTGGTTGTTGTCCAAGAGGTTGTTCTGTGTTAGAATGGAAGATATCTGGTTGAAAACAACTCGTTCAAGTGTTTTCGCGACGAATGGAAGAAGGGATACCGGTCTGTAACTTTCCAAATGTGATGGATTTAGAGTGGGTTTCTTAAGCAGTGGGGTTACCCGAGCCTGCTTAAATGTTGTGGGAAAGGTACCAGTGTGAAGAGAGGTGCTGATGATGTGTGTGAGTGCGGGTACAAATGAGGAAGAAATGGCTTGAAGTAGATTAGTGGGAAAAGGATCAAGCGGACAGGTAGTAGGGTGATTGGAAAGGAGTTTGGAGACTTCTGTCTCTGAAAGTAGAGAGAAAGAGGGTAGAATGTGTGTGTTAGCTGGTAAGATGTGCATGTCAGTTTGTGGTTTGGTAAATTGGCCGCTGATGGTGGTTGTTATCATAATGAGGAGAAGGTTTTGAAAAAGCATGCGAGAGTCAGAAGAATTGTTAATTTTGTCGTGATAGTAAGTCATTTTAGCAGTAGAGGTATTAGCAGAGAAGGAAGAGAAGAGGGATTGATAAGGTCAGTAAGATCTTTCGATTTGTGCCTCTTCCTCTCTACAGAGCTGATCAAGTGGAGGAAGTGTGGATGAGACCAAAGAGGATAGGCGAGAGGGTGAGAGTGAGCGTAGGTTTCGGCGAAAGGTGACCTGTGGAGGAGTGTGTGTTGTGTTCTGAGGCAGGTTGAAAGTGAAAAGTGGAAAGTTGAGAGTGAGGAGGAAGTGATCTGAGGTGTGCAACGGAGTGACTAATGTATGGTCAGTGGAGCAGTAGCGCGTGCAAATAAGGTCTAATTGGTTACCTGATTTGTGAGTAGCCGTAGTAGATACTCGTTTGAGGTCGAATGAGGCAAACAGAGTGTGGAAATCAGCAGCCTGAGGCTTTTCTAGGTGAATGTTGAAGTCTCCAAGAACTATGAGAGGGGTACCATCCTCCGGGAAGGATGAGAGTAGCACATCAAGCTCTTCCAAGAAACTGCCAAGCTGACGCGGGGGACGATAAACAACTACAAAATGGATTTTAATAGGACTAGTGATGGTAATTGAATGCAATTCAAATGAGCTGTTGTCACACAGAGGTGGTAAAGAATCAAATTTCCAGTTATTTGAGATGAGAAGACCAGTGCCTCCACCCCTTCTGGTCAGGCGAGGGGTGTGTGAGAAAGTTAAGTTAGTGGAGAGAGCAGCAGGTGTGGCAGTGTCCTCTGGGCTGATCCAGGTCTCAGGCAGGGCCAATAGGCTGAGACCTGAATAATTAGAAATAGATGAAATGAAATCAGCTTTGTTTACAGCGGACTGGCAACTGCTTCTCAACTGTCGTCAACTGCTGCTGACAAATCTCAAATCTCGGAGTTCAATGCAGGATTCGCAAACCGCTTGCTCTTGAAAGATGGTGTTCAAAATACTTAGTTTGGAGTTTTATATTATGTAGGTCTCCTGCTAACTGGTTAACTCATATTATTACTTCTGCTAATCAGTTGTGGGCCACTACTACCTATAACGGTGTCTATTAATGCAGGTTGTCTGTCGTTCTCACTACTTTGAGGAAAGATTAAGCATGGAGAAAGATTTGTTTTACCAACGTTCAAGTTACATCAGTCATTCACGCTAGAGCTCAGATAATGTATACATTGCATACATGCACTGTTATTGATACAGTTGATCCATGTGTTCACCGTAATATATTAGAAAAATACTCTGTAAATAAAATTAGTACAAGTAAAATAATCTGTTTGTTGATGGACATGCACATGCTGATGGTGAGGAATTACAGTTGCAACATCTCATAATGTACCTCAAACTAAGTAGCGTAACACTGAGAAACGTCCTGCTCGAGTTGTCCTTGTAATGGAGGTTTGGGTTGAATAACTAGTTCTTCCAATGTTTCAACATTGGACTCGCGCTCGCATTGATATGGTAAATTCAACGTCATTGTTCGTTACTGTGTTTAGTTTACGGTGTAGGAAGCCTCAGGACATGCAGAGCTGATGTTATGGCAATGGGCATTTTTGTTTTCTACACGCGCGCTTTACGGTAGTACGCGGTAAACCAATCACAACAGACTGAGCTGTCTGGCCAATCAGAGCAGAGTAGCTCGCGGAAAGGAGGGATTTAGAGAGATTGATTGATCTGACGAGTTGTTTGAGAATCATTGAAAATGTGGTGACGTGCAAATGTATATTATGATGAGATGAAACAGTTTTTTGACCTTGATGCATGTAAACCTGTTGTAGGAGACTCCAAAACAACATTAGGAAACTTTAAAATAGCATAATAGGGACACTTTAAGTTGATGTCTAGAAGGGAATGTAGATCTGCACTATTATAAAAGTTTACATTAACATTTAAATGTTAAGTTTTTTTAAATAAATGAATTCATTTATTTTTCAAGGAAGCATTACTTTGATGAAAAGTGACAGTAAATGTATAATGCTACAAAATATTTATATTTCAAATAAATTCTGTTCTATTGAACTATATATCTATAGTTAAATATATTTAAAAAAAAATCTACATTGATAATAAATGTTTCATACTGTTTTGCAGTTTGGAAAACATGCTTACTAGAAAAGCTATGGATAAGCTAACCTGCTGAAAATATATAGTTAAGTAGCGTCGCTATTTTTAGTTAGTTGCTCCCCAACACTGTTCAAGATTATTGTAAATGTCCCACGCTTTCTTCTGAATTTCACTCTCTGAACCCGAGAGGAGCTTTATTTCCTGTGGACTAAAAATACCATCTTTACTATTACAAATGACATGATTTCTCTCCCATCTGTTAAAGTATGCTTACAGACGGATGGACAGATTAGCATTCAGAGTTATATATTTATGTGATTGTGTATTTGTGTCACATACAGAGAGGGAGAGATGAAGATGAGGTAAAAGGGCTTTAGCTAAATACGTACTGTCTGAATTCCTCGGTCCATGTGCTAGCTGCATAATCTCAAATCTTATCTGAAGTGCATTTTACCATGCCATGTTGGATCCAACTTTTGATATTAGTTTGTTCATTAATATTTCTCAAGATTTAATGTTTAGATTTATGAACCTTTTGCAATTTATTCAAGAACAACATTAAGCAACAATAGTGCTGTAAATTTCACATACTGTTGAAAATCCAGTTTTTAGTTTGTTCCTGATTAGCGCTTATTGTCACAGTTGTAAACACGACAGAGTTCTTCTTTCATAAGGGGGTTTGGCATCACATCAACTTTTTCCCCAGTCTGACTCTTGTTCACTTACATCGATTTTTATTGCCACAAAATTGTTTATCCGATTACTCAATAAATAAAAAAAATAAAATAATAATCACCCGATTCGATTGCCAAAATAATTAGTGACAGCCCTAGTTAAAACATTTAAAAATGCACCTGCATTGTTTTGCATTTTGACTTTCAGTCACATATTTTGTCATTGAAGATTTCTTAAAATAGTGTTAAAATATCACCTCGTCTCGTTCTCGTGAACCCAATACTGTGTATCATCTTGTCTCGTGAGCTAAGTGTATTGTCGCACCCCACTTCCAAGTAAAAATCATTGTTACTTCTTGAACTGGAGGACCACAGGTCTTCACAATCATCTCAATGTAAAAAAAAACCTGGGTATTAAAAGCAAGTTAATCTCTTTTACTCTTTCTAATGTGTAGCATCTTCTGTTGTATCGTGGTGATTTTGCCAGCGAAATAAATACACTCTCAGTTCATAACATTTTAAGGTGATGCGATTTTAATGACACCTTTAAAAGAATAGAACATCTTGGAATGACACACAACGTCACATTTGCGCGTGTCAGGGATTAATTATCTAAAAATTAATCCCCCACCTCCATAGATGGCATTTCGTTTTGCCAAAAGTGAGCGTGTGACAATCTCTCGTGTTAAACAAGAGCGACACTAATCTCAGAAAGGACACGTCGCTCCCCCGCATCCACCTGTTTGTGGCAAGGAAAACAGAAACATTTGCATTGCTTTACTGTTGGAATTACGATCCAAATGTATTAAAAGTCATTGGGAATTTTTGGGGATAAACCAAGAGTGAGAAAATCGGCAAGTATTCTCACAACAAACGCTGCTGCTGCTGCTGCTGCTGTCCTAATAAAAGTGGCAAAGGTTTCCTAAACCGTCAGTTGTTGGGTGGTTTTAGCAGGCTTTTCAGAATGAAACTTCAAAAGAGACTTTGAAATACTCAAACCCCTGTGTGTACCTGATTCACTCTGCTTTTGAAATGGTAAACCACCTCTATTTCCTCTGAAGCGACCTTTGAGCTTTGTTAATTCCTTTTAGAAATGTTGCATTTGTTGTGCTTCACCGATGAACTTTGACATGCATCACACGGAGGTTTAGCCTCTTGTTGAAGACCTAAATAAAAGACAAAATAAAATTAGCAAAATTTAGCAGATGTATACACACATTTATTTCACAGTCATTTTTGTCTTCAAAATAAACCAGAAATATTGATGACTCATGTTGTCCACAGAGGCATACATACAAAATCTGTCCAATAAATTATCTCTAGAATGACAATATCCCCTTTCCTTAATTATAAATACCATCTAATGCAGCAGTTCCGAGATACAAAATCAGCAGAAAAGAATAAAAATAAAATTGATAGCCTGTCATTCATACACATGAACTCTCTCTTCTTGATCTGACCTGTGTCCCCCATTTGGATTCCTGTAGCTTCCAATACGTTTGATTGATTCAGAATATCTTGCTGAGCACGCTGGATGCCCTACTATCTGAAAATGCTGTGACCACCTGCTGTGTCACTTATTATTCAAATGTTAATTAATTATCCAAATTACAATAGAAACGGCTACAAGACTTGCAGTATCAGCTGCAGATCTGGACAAGATATTTGATACTAATGAGATGGTATCTTTCATTGTGAATCAAGTAAATAAATAGTTTTTAGTAATGCTCAGGATTTCCCTAGTGAACTGAAACAAATCTTTCTCAAAGACATCAAGCACTAATTAAACATAGAGCAGTTGTTTGGTTGTTTTGTAGTTTTTTTCTTAAAGTCGCATAGCCCAAAATAACAAATGCGGTGTCATTCTAAAAGTGTTTCCATTCCAAACCTCCCATGCACCAATCTACTTACTCTCATCCAGAGATGTTAGGCTAACTTGTGTATGTCAAGCGACGTGAAAAGATAGCTCTTTTTTTTCTCCATGTATTTAGATGTGTTAGAAAGGCAAACATGGCAATTATGTTGTTTTCTCAGACAGGACTCGCAAGAAGTTTCTCTCTGCTGTGGTAATGCTGACAGTAAACAACGCTCTTCACATGTGCAGAATGCATGTGATGTTTTCGTCAGATTGCGTTTACGGTAGAAAACCATTCGTTAGGAATCTGCAGTTGTGCTGAATTGATTTAGACTGACAGTATCTGTGCATTTAAACATGGTCTAGTTTGCAGTGAATCTAAATCAGGGCTCAGAATCAATATAATGCAAACCAAAACAAATACTGGAACTCAAACTAAATGAAGAAGCCAGTACTGGGAACAAGCCCAAACCCAAATGTTCTCAAATTTCAAGCATGAGTGAAAAATTGTATTTCAAGTTTGTTCCTCTCTATTTTTATCAGCACAAGTGCCATATGTAAATATATGTGTTGCATTGATTGGTGCCACCTGGGGGCCCAACAAGAGGCCAGACAAAGTGGTAATCATGAACTATTCAATCAAACTTGTTCAAATGTTATATGCCTTTGGCGCATTGTTGGACAATAGAGCCATCAGGGCTCTTTGGATTGCCAAAATGCTGAGACAATAAACTGTGTCTGATTATTATGTTTGCAGCAGGGTTTAATTGAATTATGGAAGCACTTAAATTCGGCAACACATAATCAGAGAAAAATCAAGGCAGAGTTAATGCTTCATAATTTTATCAGATAATGTTACTTTTCTTTTCTGGAGGGGAAGGATCACAATTTATCTCTGTTGAATTTGATTATAACTGTGTGATTATCCTTATTGTGTTGCTTGTTCATTCTTGTTAGCCAGTCAAAGTGTTTGATAACAGTGTTTGTTTGATAATAATATGATCCAAGTGCATGACAAATAGTAAGAGAAATAGTTAACATACATAGCAAATATTTGCTGTGTTGCTTCCATAATTTACTGTCTGTCTTCAAATGTTCAGATAAAACAGATATAATATATTTGACTGTTTATTAAAAAAATTAAAAATAATAATAATAATTGGGATTTGATCTGTTGCCTAGCAAAAGCTATACAAGTTAAACAACTCATCTTACACTTAAAAACGAATATGTTTAAAATTGTTTTTTTTCTCTCTCTCTCTCTCTCTGTCTCTTTGTTAATTTCTTATCTCGTAAATGTGAGACAGTGTCTTTTACAGAAACCTTTCCAGGTTCTGAACAGCTTTCAACTGTAGCTCATAATTTGAAACACTTAAATGTCACTATATGTGACCCTGGACCACAAAACCAGTCACAAGGGTTTTTTTTTTTTTAAACTGAGATTTAAATATCATCTGAAAGCTGAATAAATAACCTTTCCATTGATGTATGGTTTGTTAGGATAGGACAATATTTGGCCGAGATACAACTATATGAAAATCTGGAATCTGAGGTTGCAAAAAAATCGAAACTTTGAGAAAATCGCCTTTAAAGTTGTCCATTTATGTTCACGATTTGGCTGCATTCACTCACAAAAATAAATGTTTAGTATATTTACGGTAGGAAATATCAAAATATCTTTACCTAATATTCAAAAAAAAAAAAAAAAAAAAAAAAATCTATAATTTTGACCCATACAATGTGTTGTTGGCTATTGCCACAAATATACCCGTGCGACATGTGACTGGTTTTGTGATCCAGGTTCACATAAATGTTCCTGCATGCAAGCATTCTCCAAAAATCTAGTTGTCACCACAGTCAAGGTGATGGCAAAGTTTGTGGTTTGGGCCGATCAGCAGGGTTATAGTTCTGGCTGACTTGTGGAGGTCAAGTGGAATTGGCTGGTTCTCTAGCGTGAAGAGTCTCTAGGAAAAATCTCAGCTTG
Source organism: Rutilus rutilus (assembly GCF_951802725.1). Classification (NCBI taxonomy): domain Eukaryota; kingdom Metazoa; phylum Chordata; class Actinopteri; order Cypriniformes; family Leuciscidae; genus Rutilus; species Rutilus rutilus. The sequence goes on from NC_140223.1 coordinate 13,863,372, forward strand.
AGTCAGAGAAACATGCCAGGAAACCACTGAGAAGAGAAAATGTCTTTGGAAATCCACAGTCATAACAAACCCCTGTGAGAATCTGCTGTTTTATGTTATTTTTCTTAATCACAATGACTATACAGTAAATTGGATTGTACTTAAAAAATGGCAAAAATACACAATAGCTGTACATTAATGAAATATGATGATGTGTTCAGTAGCCTAGTTACAAAACACTTTTCTATAAATTCCAACTTCCATCTTCATGAGTTGCCATGAAGAAATTCATTAGTATTTCCTCTGCAGTCGTGTCCAACATATCATCTGTAGCCCTGTGGCACGACATTCTGTGTTCTTTTAATAACGTATTAGTTCCAGTAGATTTAAATATAAAATGAAACAGGCCAGAAATGCATGAAATGTATGGTTCTAGCGGTTGGTTTGACCTTTGAGTAAATGGCACTTGCCTCAAATACCTAAAATGTCATTCTCGTGAAGAATGAAACTGCTTTAAACAACGCGGATTAGATCCTCCGGCTAATTCTGAATGTGCGTAACTACTGGCGGAAACACTAAAGAGCACGGCTCAATTTTCACAGCCTCAATTTATTCAAATTAAGTTAAAGCCTAACTAAGAAGAAAAAAATAGCCTACTTTGAAAGCAACTGGGGTTCAAATATATAAAATCTAACAAAATGCAGAATGCATAGTTCTGTCTATCTGTCCATCTATCCATCTATCTGCATTGCAGAAAACATGTTAAGTTCACACTATTGTTTCTCTTAAACAATCCATCATATTTTTTTATTTTTTTCTGCGTTTTCGCATTCGTAGCAAGTTGCAAATTGTTTTGACAATTCAGAGCCACTGAATGACGAATACGAAAAAACGCATACAAAGATTTTGGACTCAGTGTGCAAGGACCTTTATTCTACTTTGAAATGTGCGTTCGGTTTTGGAATGTGTGTTTTTGTTTTGGTCCGTGACAATTTACTCAGCCAGTTGGTGGAAAATTGCAGCCATGGAATCCAGCAAATGAACTGGGTCAGAGATCACAGATTCTACCCGACCTAAAAAGCCATCTAAATACCTCTATGACCAGAAGAATATTAAAACACTGATAAATCAACTCACAAACTTACATTATCAGGCTCGTAGCCTGCCACTGTCAATTGCGCTCTTTCCTGTTGCGTGTCCTCAATCTGGCAAACCGTGTGAACGTCGAGTTTGAGGAGGAGGGAGCTGGGGAAACACTCTAATATTTTAAATGTGGAATGTAGTACCTTATTCAACCACTAGCTGTCAATATTACATACTGCACCTTTAAATGCACCTTTCACCCAAGATTTCTTAAGGCGCTGACATAATGTAAAACAGATCCTGAATACAGGTATTACATTATGTTTTTACAGCTTTAAAACAACAATCTCTTTCACTGAGAAATGAAAGACTGAAAAGCTAACACTATGAAATACCCTTCCTCTGTATTTGCGTCAGAGGACTATAGTCATACAAATGCTAGCCTTTGGACTCCCACCAGCTGGGTGTCTTAGGCTTTGAATACGGCCAGTATATTCAATACTGCCAAAAAACAAAATTGACATAGCCAGCCTACACACTCAGCGGGGAGTGTTTATTAGAATGATGTAGCCATTGTCATCATCACAGAGTACAAGACAAATCTTGTTCCTATTCATTCAGTTCTACATGTATAATTATATAATCCAAAATTCTGGCAGCGTTTTCTTCAAAAGATCAAAATAAATGCAATGAATATCATTGTGTGAAATAAAGAAAAATTAATTCCTTTCACAAATGAGTCAGAGCAGTGACACTTAGATTTTTTTTTTTAGCCTTGTACTCAGTATGTTTTACAAACAATTGGATTAAAATGGCATATGGTGAAATCATACAGTATACAGTATAAAATGTAATCATTTTTCTTACACCTTGAATGCATGTGTACACATCTTAATAATTTCAATTTCAACAAATATTATGTATCATGTATCACATAGATACAAGTTTCGTAAAACATGACCATATAATTTAACCTTTTTATGCGAAGACAAGGTTAGTCATAGGGGCTGTGGTTTTTTAAATAGTATGAGAAAAATATAAATGATTAATATCTATTATGAATATATTAATATATGTATTCACTGTCATATCAGGGCAGCTTTATTACTGTCACGTTTGGGGCTTTACCTCCCTAAAATATTATATATAAAAAAAGTTAATTTAAGTTGGAAGTATTAATTAATTCATTAATTAATATATTTATATACATATACTGTGTGTGTGTGTATATATATATATATATATATATATATATATATATATATATATATATATATATATATATATATATATATATATATATATATATATATATATATATATATATATATATTATTTTTTTTATTTTTTTTTATAAATCTAAATAAAACAAAAAATATTTAATTTACCCTATATTTAGTTTGAGAGTGGCATGTACTATTTGTCTGGCTGAAGTGATTGATCACCCAAAAATGTAAGTTCTGTTGTGATTTACTCATGTCGTTCCAAACCTGTATGACTTTCTTTCATCTGTGGAACATAAAAGAAGACATTTTGAAAAATGTTGAACCAAACTGTTTTGGTGACCATTGACATCCATTGCATGGACATACAGTAAAACACTGAGACATTTCACAAAATAGATGTTAAAAAAGAAAGTCATACAGATACGGAATGACATGAAGGTGAATAAATAACAGAATTTTTATTTCTGGCTGCAGGTAACACAGTGAGAGTAAGGTAAAAGTCACATGAATTCTGATATGACTGTTCAGACTGAGGTTGCATTGCAAAACAACAACCTGTATCACATCTAGTTCCACAAATGGAAGTGGCCCAAGTGTGGTTTGTGCTGTTCACACTGTGAAGAGAGAGAGAAAAAACAAAAACAGATCTGAGTCACATAAGAGGGGTGGAGGATCAAATTCAGGCCATTTTTGCATGCAGTCTGAACATAGCCTTATTGATTTTGCCAAACTGGGTGAGTAATATGTCTTAAAATCCACAGATTACAGTTCATCTGTGCACTTCCTTAATAATCAATGAGACAGGATTATTTATAACTAATTGCTGTACAGAAACACAGCACAGGGTGTCCGTGAACGTGTGTTCAACCCTTCTATGTATAGCGCACAGGCACAGCTCAATGAGAAGCCAGCCCAAGGGTGGATAAATGAGATGAGGGGTTGTTACACTTGACAGTCTACTTGTGCAGAACGACTTCTTCTTGGTGGCATCTAACATCTGCGGTGCTAATCGGGCCTAATTGCTCTCCCGATCCCGATGTGCATTTGGAGATAGCTTTTAGTGCTCTGCTGAGAACCAGCCAGTTCACAAGAGCAGGACAGCAGGCCTGTAGAGGAGTGGGAGGATAGGCTATATATTTAATCTGTCTGTTTTCCCTGTTAAAATTGTGTGAGTGGTTTAAGAGTACGTCTGGAGTGGCAAGCCTCATTTCTACGCTAAAGTTACATAAGAGGGCTTTTTTTGTCAAGAATGATCATTTACTCACTCATTTGGGTGTTATAGCAACTGCTCTTTTCTTGAGTTGAGTTGAGAGTGCAGAAGAATGTACTCATCATCTTTAAGGTAAACATGTGGTTCTTTAGTACATCCCAGAGAGACATTTTATTGCACAGAGGTTGCTCTTTACACACTTGGGAGACTTAGAAAATCCATGTATATCATATCAAGTCATTATTTATTAATAATCTTCTTCACATCTGCGGAAGGTTTTAAACATATATGGGGCTCAAGTTGCAACATTGCGTATGTCATATGGCATGATATTTTCTATATGAATGTGTGTGTATATATATAAACAAATTACATTATTTTACCCATATAGCCTAATTTCTCAAGTAAAAACAATATTTAATTGTTTTTACAAGTTTGTAAACAAGTTTATTCAATGGGCCCCAATAGATCCATCTCTGCCATGCGTGAACATGTTTGGATGACTTCTACAGATTTTATGCTAATGAGTAGTTATGTTGCCATTCCAAATTTAAATTAAATAATATTTTATAGGCAATATATAGGCTACTAAATTCAGACCTTATCAGACATATTATTTCATATATTATTTCATATGCTAAATAATATATCAAATAACATGTCTGATGAGGTCTAAATTTATATTGCCTATAAAATAGTATATATATATATATATATATATATATATATATATATATATATAATTAATATTGTTGTTATTATTATTATTATTATTATTATTTATTATTATTATTATTATTTATTTTTTTTTACTTTCAGATATCATAGGCTTTTTGCTTAAGGATAAGGGAAAATCGAACTTTGTATTCTTTGCTTGATAATAGATCCATTTAGTCCACCGCGCTTATAAAAATTTGATTTTTCGTATCTATATCCTTTGCATTGAAGCATCTCATTCAGTTGCATTTCTAAATTGCCTGTACTAATGCACTTACATAATTATAATGTGAAGCCATCAAAGCTACTTTAAGAGTACAGCTTGTTCCATTATCTTCCAGCCATAGCACAAAATAACAGACAGCTGTTACGTTTTTTTATATATATAAATAAATAATCACAGTCATCCAGCATTGTGTCCTCGGATGTAATATAAATGACTCCTACTCCATATCAAAGATAAAGAAATTAAATATCTTCTAAAGTCATACAATAGCTTTGTGTGAGGAACAGAGATTTAACAGCCTGGTTTCACAGACAGGGCTTAGATTAAGCCATAATTAGACCTTGATTTAGGACATTTAAGTAGCTTTTCTAAACATGCCCTAAAAAAAAAAAAAAAAAAAAAAAAAAACAATGGCACTGACATATTTTAAGATATGTCAGTGAAAGTTGCTTTCCGTTAAACCAGCTCAATATTGCATTTTAGTCCGGGACTAGGCTTGTCTGTTAGAGCAGGGGAACATGTTATTGACTGAAAATCTTCCCATTCAGTGAGCTGCTTACTGAAGAAAGGCTGCAACTGGTTCATTGAGTCTGGAGTTGAACATAACTCTTGATTGTCCATTCAGTCCGGTTTGTGAACTGGATTAAGTGGTTCTTTGAATAAAACCAGTTCAAAAGAATGATCCTTTCACTGATCCAGTTCTTGAGTTCAGTTCACTGACTTCATTATCTAGGTCCAGTGGTTTTTGACTTCAGGAGATCTGGAATATAGCACATGAGGCATCGACTTTTATGGTGCTTTTATCATTTTTGGAGTTATATGGGGGAAAAGCTGTGTGAAGACTCTCCAAAAGTTTTCATTTTGGGTGAACTATGCCTTTGAGATTTCCATCTTTGATTAGTGACTGTACTGTTTGGTACTGCTGTAACATAACCTGATTTTAACTGTTTTTATTGTGCCATAGCTTGAATTTGTGTGCAAAATGTGCAAAGTCTTGCTTATTTCCAGTGTTGGGGAAAGTTACTTTGAAAAAGTAATGCATTACAATATTGTGTTACTCCCTTAAAAAGTAACTAATTGCATTACTTGGTTACTTTTTTAGAATAGTAATGTGTCATGTTACTTTTGTGTTACTTTTTTTCACCTGTGGTGGGCTTGTTTTTATAACCAAAAAGTTGTATTTTGGGGCAAATGTAAAGACCCTTTCACACCAAAAGTGAAATATTAAGCCTCAGGCTGAAGGAAATGCAAATTTACGCCTGTACAGTAGAGGGTGCAGCTCAAGCAAACCTTTCAGCCGTGCTGCCATTCTGGATAACGGAAGAATAGGATGCAGGAGAAAAAAGTTGAACACTTACTTTATCAATATAAACATTTGCTGGTTTAACTTGATTCATCGAAGGTCCGAAGCAAGTAGCCTACATTGATCAAAGTGAGATTAAATGCATAAAAATGTATGTTTTATTTAACATTGGAGACATATTCTGATTCTGCATTTCACTTATTGTATTCATTTTGAGGAAAATTGAATCTTTTTTTGTGCAAGTGAGATGAGTAAATGCACACTCACATTTAGTCTAGAACATCATGTTTACACACGCCTCTGAACTTCAATTTGTCTCGACATGGGGATAAGAGAGCTGTCAGTCAATAAATGGGAAAACAAAGTAACTTGCGTTAATTATTTGAAAAAGTAACTCAGATATTTTGTTGTAAACTTTATGTAATGCGTTACTTTACTAGTTACTTTAAAAAGTAATCTGACTACGTAACTCAGGTTTCTTGAAATGAGTTACCCCCAACACTGCTTATTTCCACTTAATGGCTTTTCATCTGCCTTTTTAAATTCAACCACATATTATATTTACCCATATTGTAACACAATGCGTAGACCAAATAACAAAATTTTGGTCATGGAAACTCTTGGGAGATTGGAATGTTAATAGAGATTGGCATGGTAATGGATATGGCAATGCTAATGTATTTCGTCTTGGCAGAATAGATTTGCTACGCATTCACAGACTTTTTGCTGTGAGCATATAAGACATGCTGCTGCTGCTACATTTGTAAAATACACGATTTAACTCCCGTAGCAGATCTATACAGGTGGAGCTGGGGAAGGTGGGGGGTTTCTGAAAGCACGCTGCAAACTGCTAACAGCAACACATAGGTATTTGTTTGAATGTTGACCTATGTAGAGTTTCATGCCAGAACTAGGTATACAATATTAACACTTGTGGGCTTTATGTGCTTATCAAAAATGTACCAAACAGAGTGTAAAATGTTCCTGTCTTTGAAGGAAATGACAAAGCTTTGCTGTTTCCTAACGTGCACAGAACATTAGTACACAAAAGATAGGGCTCTTCAGACTGAGGTCAGCAGACCAATGCAAGTGTGGTCTTAATGGAGACACCTCTGCTCCATCTCTTCTTGTGTCATGACCATTACTGAGGACCCACAATGTTTTAGCAGGCCTCTGGTGTAATTAGCCGGGATGCACAATGGGGCCATTTCTGCTGTAGCCTACCACTCATTCTTGAGCCCCTGTGAATGCAGCATTACCACAAACAGGGTAGAGGAAGAGCCCGCTTACATTAGAGAAGGTGATATTAATAACCCCGAATAGGCCTAGAGTAAAAGCAGATATGGTTGTAATATGTCCGCCTTTAAAGAAAAAAAAAAAGGCACTGGTGTATTTTTCCTGTATGAGCTGAGTGAGCTCACATCATATGCTCTGAAATCAGCCTCTACATAAACCAATGACTGGCTATATTCTACATATTTTGAGTTTGTGACTGATTCACAATCCATGTGCAATTAGTTTACACGCACTGTAGATGTTGTAGTTACAATACAGTGGGTACGGAAAGTATTCAGACCCCCTTACATTTTTCACTCTTTGTTATATTGCAGCCATTTGCTAAAATCATTTAAGTTCATTTTTTTTCCTCATTATTGTACACACAGCACCCCATATTGACAGAAAAACACAGAATTGTTGACATTTTTGCACATTTATTAAAAAAGAAAAACTGAAATATCACATGGTCCTAAGTATTCAGACCCTTTGCTGTGACACTCATATATTTAGCTCAGGTGCTGCCCATTTCTTCTGATCATCCTTGAGATGGTTCTACACCTTCATTTGAGTCCAGCTGTGTTTGATTATACTGATTGGACTTGATTAGGAAAGCCACACACCTGTCTATATAAGACCTTACAGCTCACAGTGCATGTCAGAGCAAATGAGAATCATGAGGTCAAAGGAACTGCCTGAAGAGCTCAGAGACAGAATTGTGGCAAGGCACAGATCTGGCCAAGGTTACAAAAAAAATTCTGCTGCACTTAAGGTTCCTAAGAGCACAGTGGCCTCCGTAATCCTTAAATGGAAGACGTTTGGGACGACCAGAACCCTTCCTAGAGCTGGCCGTCCAGCCAAACTGAGCTATCGGGGGAGAAGAGCCTTGGTGAGAGAGGTAAAGAAGAACCCAAAGATCACTGTGGCTGAGCTCCAGAGATGCAGTCGGGAGATGGGAGAAAGTTGTAGTAAGTCAACCATCACTGCAGCCATCCACCAGTCGGGGCTTTATGGCAGAGTGGCCCGACGGAAGCCTCTCCTCAGTGCAAGACACATGAAAGCACACCTGAAGGACTCCAAGATGGTGATAAATAAGATTCTCTGGTCTGATGAGTCCAAGATAGAACTTTTTGGCCTTAATTCTAAGCGGTATGTGTGGAGAAAACCAGGCACTGCTCATCACCTGTCCAATACAGTCTCAACAGTGAAGCATGGTGGTGGCAGCATCATGCTGTGGGGGTGTTTTTCAGCTGCAGGGACAGGACGACTGGTTGCAATCGAGGGAAAGATGAATGCGGCCAAGTACAGGGATATCCTGGACGAAAACCTTCTCCAGAGTGCTCTGGACCTCAGACTGGGCCGAAGGTTCACCTTCCAACAAGACAATGACCCTAAGCACACAGCTAAAATAACGAAGGAGTGGCTTCACAACAACTCCGTGACTGTTCTTGAATGGCCCAGCCAGAGCCCTGACTTAAACCCAATCTCTGGAGAGACCTGAAAATGGCTGTCCACCTACGTTTACCATCCAACCTGACAGAACTGGAGAGGATCTGCAAGGAGGAATGGCAGAAGATACCCAAATCCAGGTGTGAAAAACTTGTTGCATCTTTCCCAAAAAGACTCATGGCTGTATTAGATCAAAAGGGTGCTTCTACTAAATACTGAGCAAAGGGTCTGAATACTTAGGACCATGTGATATTTCAGTTTTTCTTTTTTAATAAATGTGCAAAAATGTCAACAATTCTGTGTTTTTCTGTCAATATGGGGTGCTGTGTGTACAATAATGAGGAAAAAAATGAACTTAAATGATTTTAGCAAATGGCTGCAATATAACAAAGAGTGAAAAATGTAAGGGGGTCTGAATACTTTCCATACCCACTGTATATTGTAAACAAAAATTAAAAGCTGTATCTTGACTAAATGTTACAACGTTTACTAACCAGGCATGATGCGATTAACACGTTTCCAGTCACATGGCACAGTCACAGCCAATCAAAAGATTGAATGTTTAATATACAACTATGTGGATGTGGGAATTGGGACCAATGAGATGGTGTAGTGGGCGGTGCCAACCAAGGCCACATCATGGAAACTGAAATCAAGTGATCGACAAAATGTCTTGTCACTCACCCCTTGGCGAATATCAAACGCGAGCTGTGTTCGAAATTGTGTACTTTCAGAGTATGCCCCTTATTTTAATGTAAGAGCGGGCACGATAAATTTGAACTTGAATGTGCAAGGAATCCGGTGTCAGTCGCTTCAAGTATATGCAAAAACTGCTGTGCAGCTTGATTCTGCAAACCAGTATTTATCATATTGTTTTATTTTGTTATCATAACCATGAATAAACTTTTTTAGTGCAAATAGTTTCGCCTTTTTTGTACTTTGTTCTTCAAGTTATTTAGTGGCTATGTCTCAGCGGTGGAAGTCTCATACATTCATAAGAAATAGCTTTTTTCCACGTAAAAAAAATGAGATGGGTATATTTTACTAAATGATGAACATCTCCAATATTGATGAAATGGGTATGTTAGGTATGCAGTGTATGTATACATTCTATGGCATACTACAGGTACTTCCAGCATCTTGGTATTGTCCTTGTATTGCCCCCAAAATAATTTGCGCAGAAATATTAAACAAGTACAATTTAACTACAAGGAACAACTTTTGATTTTGAAGCACTCTGAAAAATGTCCCTCGACTCTCATCCTACTGTGTTTTGCATACTATATAGTAGAGAAGTAGGCATATTCTGACGTTGTGTCAGATTTAGTTTACCATGTCTGTCTGGTTAGAAAAGAGTATTAGACTGACATTGATTACTGTTAGAAAAATATGCAAACATGTTACCTTTAGGGTACAACATCTTGTCACTGGGGCAGTACCTTTAAAGGGACAACTTTTTGCCTCATCTACCCCTCAAAGGTGCAGTTTAGTACCTTATAGTATTAATATTATGTACCCTTAAGGAACTACAATGAACCGTTAAGGGTAGATAAGATACAAATATATCCCTTTGAGGATACTGCTCCTCTGACAATCTGTACTGTACCATTTGTACACTTTAATATTTTCTGAAAGTGTTTGAATTTCACACCCCATGACCCCAGTTTCCTCCTTCCACTTTCTGAGTATCAGTAACATTGTCTATAGCTTAACAAGATTCACTTTGTGTTTTATAACGGATGTTTGCTCAAACATGAGGTTGAATGCTATTGATGTTTGATAATGGGTTAGTGTAGGATCATGTCCGCTTTGAATTATGATTTTAATTATCCTGATGGTTGTGTTTGTGTTATGGCTGTAGTGTTTTTGGTTTTGCAAAGCCAATTAATTTGAAGCAATCACCTGTGCTTCAGTATCTTGAATATAAACTACAGTCATCCAAATTGCTGTAATGTATTACTAAACCAATATCATTCATTAGCTCAGAATTAATGGTGTTTTTTGGGGAAAAAGGAGCTTCATTATACTTCAGACAAAGGGAAAAAAAATGATATACTTTGTCAATTTTTCCACCCAAATGCTGCCATTTTGCCTGGAGCTAAATTATTGAAGTGGTTCTTGATCATCAAAATTAACTTGCCCCTTTTGCAGCATTCAAACCATACACAGGTTATTTCTCTAACCTCATACACTGATCTATTGGGACAATAAAAAACAAGATACATTGTGAAACATTTTAGAAAATTAGTCCATTACTAACTCACCAATACAACTTGTCATGGTTTGCTTTCCCAGATTATTTATCATTGATCACTGATTGGGATTGTTATACATGCTAATGAGACATGATGGCTGTCAGAAGCTCTGTGGGGAGTGCATTACCTCCCTAATGACCTAGTTTCAACATTATTTAAAGTGCTCTGAATCCAATTGACTGTGCGCACATCCATTCTCACTGGAGAACTCCCGGTGTTGGAGCATCTGGCCTTACAATGGTCTTCTTTAGTCGCAATACTCGCAAATCTTTCATGTGTGCCAATTAAGTTTTCCCATGTTAAATAAATCCCATGATCGTGATGAAGTTTGTTTGACTTAATGGTGGCAAATGGTTTAGTTGTTGAAGTGGAACCTATCAGCCACTGCAATGCAGGGAGTTAATGGCAATGTAGGGAGTTAATTGACTTGAAGCACTACAAAGATTGCGGCATAAATTACAGGCAAGAGAGTGAAACCTAGAATGTTCTTTTGACATAAATCAATTGATAATTGTAACCTCCTCTAATGAAACTGTTATTTGTTTTATCAGTCTGTTAATGATAGTAATGGAGAGGAGTTCAAGCCATCCTCCAGGGCAATCGAAGGGGAATCTCTACATTATCACCTTACAGCAGACGGAGACAGAAGCGTCTGAGTGTGGCGGCAGGTACTGAGAAGAGTACAGGTAAGAGAATGCTGGAGAATGACAGCAGAACTACTCATTATCATAAAATCTGTAGAAGTCATCCAAACATGTTCACGCACAGACGGCAGAGATGGATCTCTTGGGGCCCATTGCATAAACTTATAAATTGAGTTATATAACTGTAAGGGATGTGTCCTATTTGTATTACAAATGAAGCTGTCAAGCTCAGTGAACCTGATGACTTGCAACGGTTTGTTTCTAGCTTGAAATCAGAAAAACTTTATGCATGAAGCGTTAACTAATCCGATTGATACAGTTCAAGAGATTTAACAACTTATTTATTGAATCTTTAAGTGACACTTTCAAACAAATCCAACTAATAATATGTCAGATCACTGAACCAAGAACCTCTTTCAAAACATGTTATTCACAATGAAGGTTAACTAACTGACCGAGTCATAATTATTATTTTATTAATAAGATATTATGTGAAATGTCTCAATGTTTTCCATATATTGGAAGTCAATGGACTCCAATATTGTTTGGTTCCAAACATTCCTCAAAATATCTTTTGCGTTCTACAGAAGAAACTAAGTCATACAAGTTTTGACTGACGTCCTAAATGATGACAGCATTTAAATTTTTGGGTGAACTATGCTTTTAAGAACACATTCCTTATTTGCAATGACAGCCTGTCAATGAGCTGGTGAACAACTTTCAGAATCGTTGAACTGGGAACCAACTCTTTCGGCTATGTCCAACTTATAATGAGCTGGGTAAACAACTACTAACTCATTAAACCAAGACTCTTGGTCGAAACATGTCTGTCTCATAATGAACAATATTAATAACTAACTGACTCAAGTAAACCAAGAACCATATCTTTCGGCCATGTTGGTATCGTGATTTTTGAGCCGATTAGCGAACTGAAACTAAGAGCATATTGTAAATTTGTTTATGATGTATTTTTAATGTAAACATAATGTATTTGTTTATGTCTGTGTATAATTATGTGATGTTATTACATGATGATGCAATATAATTGCTGAATCTATTTTTACTGCCCCATTAAAACAATCGGTCACACTTTAGATTATGATCCAATTCTCATTATTAACTATAAACTGCGACTTTTGCCTCAATAAACTCCTAATTACTGCTTATTAATAGTAAGGCAGTTGTTAAGTTTAGGTATTGGGTAGGCCTAAGGGATGTAGAATATGGTCATGCAGAATAAGCAGCCAATATCCTAGTAATATTCGTGCTAATAAGCAACTAGTTAATAGTGAGAATTGCGCCTTAAACTAAAGTGTTATCAAACAATCTAGAACCACTTCACAGAAACAAATTTACATTACTACAATAAGCTACATTTGTAATCTCCAATCTTTAGGTAAAAATCCAAATAAAGCAAGAAAATTGATTACCGGTAGTAAAGCTGAGCAAACTGAGTTCATTTTATTTGAATTTGTGCATTATGGGCAAGAGCAGTCAAATCAAAGAAGACTGTGAGTTTTGAGACCGTTGTGAAAGGAACCCTCAGCCTGGGGAGCGCCTCGGTCTGGAAGCCTCCACAAATCTGCAACCCAGCAGGATGAGTGGGTGAGAAATCAAAAGTGCAACCAAGCAAAGAAAAATAGAAGAGCCTGCTGTCTTCTCCAAAGGCCTGTGGAGATCATGTGAGGAGGGGCAGGTATGGCTGAAACTAACGCTCAGCTCACCATTTACAGTTTAGATCTAGCTGTAGAGACCACGCGCTGGAGGTCATTTATACTCACATTGTCAGAACCAGGCCCATTAATCTAAATCAAGTTCCTGCTCTGGTTTGGGATTGTAGTGAACTTGCCACGTTTTTCCTGTTGTACTTTTGCTCAACGAAGGTTTAAAGATACTCATCCATCAGGAGCACTGCAGTGTAACTGCGCCATCAGTGGCTCCGCCTTGCGCTCGCACCGTTTCACCTTTAGTAGTATGACAAAAACACACTTAACACTGTGATGGTGAATAAGACTTGTATGGCAATTTCACTGTTGTACTGCATTGTAATTTTTGAATTTTGGACATTTCAACATGGAGCACTAACTACAAAGCAGATAACATAACCAAACATTAAAAGCTGATGGGTTTGTAACCTAGTATTTTCAGGTTTTTTTTTTTTTTTTTTTTTTACCTTTGTACCTGACTTTTAATCTTGATATAGAAAAAAGTCCATGATAAAAAGTAGTATTAGTATTATTCCACTACAGAATTCTATTAGACACAATACATGATTTGGCATGTACAGATGTGGAAATGACCATGAACCAAACAATCATGAATATAATTTGTATTCTTCTGTGATGCTTGTGTGTTATTGGACATTTTGTAATGTTTATTGTAATGATAAACTTGTGGGAGAAAAATGTGTTTTAAGAACATGGACAGATAAGCATTTTTTTTTTTTTTTTTTTTATAATGTTGAGCAGAGCTTTACTTATATAATTATACAACATAATTAAATGTTTTTAGATATGATGTGAAGCTCTGCATTGAAGTACTTTGATACAATTATTGCAATGTTATTTAAATGAATCAAATGAAAATAAAAAGTTAATTACAGACTTGATTAAAATTTCAATAAATTGTTTTTGAATTGTTACATTTTTGTGTTAAATTGTTAAACATTTAATTAGCTTTTTCTAATCAAAGGACTAACAAAAATACAGAATCATGGAATAACTTTCTAGAAACTCCCAGATGAAAATAATAGGGTGGGCAATATAACCAAACTCTTTTACCACAACATAGGTATTTTTCTATCAAGGTAATGATACATTTGATGATATAGTGATCCAATCCTTAAAACTGATTTGAAATTGTGTTTTGTGAAAATGAAAACTTGATTTTACTTGACCTGTTGATGAAAACAATTCTATGATGACTAGTCAAAAGTGAAAGTGTTTGATCAGTTTGGTCTGCTCAAATCAAAGTAACAAATTTTCTGGTACAGCAGCTTATATAGATCATACTTTGTGTGGAAATGAAATACATTATTGTTGATCATCAGGAGCACAGCAGTATTAGTAATTATAATAAATCTCTGAACTACTGAGGTAATTGGCTCTCTAAATGAGGTAGGTAAACCCTAATGTGCAACCAATTTGGTAAAGCTGGTTTTATTGATTTTGCTGTTTGTTTTCAGAGTACAATGCCTTTGCCTCGTGATATGGCCTCTCATGGGAAACATTGCAGGTTAACTAAGCTGGAAACGTTGCCAACGAATCTCTTTGCTTCTCTCTCCTTGTCACTCTCTCGCCCCGTCTTTCCCTTTACCAGGCACATCTCAATAGCTTCTCAAATGTACGACCATGGCGTCTCAGACAGAATGTCAAGTGTGGATATGCTCCGGATCACCTCTGACAGATTTCACATTTTGAGGATTGGTGTTTTTTTTTCAGCTTTAGCGTGAATGCGTAATGCGTGTGTCTACAATGGCATGCTGGTGTTCCCTCTCCTTCGCAAGAGTTTAATGAAGCACAGCTCTGTCTATGAGCTCAATGTGATTTACTCAACCAGATGTCCTGGACAGACAGACATGGGTTGTCCTGAAGAGCTTAATTGATTAATTGGTGGCTCTTTCATAACTTCCATAAGGAAACCTAATGAAGATCATTAAAGTATCACCTTATAGTTTTCCTAAAATTCTTTTAAACCGGCTAGGATTGGATGTGACGTCGGCAGGATGATGGAGATCTGAAATCTAGAAGAAAGAGCGAAAGAGAGAGCATAAAAAAAAATAAACGTATCTTTGTTTCTCTGAGCATTTCCACAAACTGGATTTTCAAACTTGGTTGAAAATGGTGGAAAGATCTCTGTAATGAAGTTGATCGATAAGGGAAGGAGGAGGAGGGAAACTTAACTTTAATCACAAATAGACATAAACAACAAAACAAAAGTAAAGTGGGAACAAAACTACAAGATAAATGTCCCATGCCTGGTCCTCTTTCGTCCTTCACTGTCGTCACTCCTCCTCCTATCGTTCTCCTCTCTCCGCTCCCACAGTTCTCAGCCATGCCCTTCTTCACACCACACACCCACATTGCCCTTCCTGGCCCGCCATGGTGTCGCTAGATAAGACCCTTATTCCTCGGCTGGGATCGTGTAGACCCCTTTGAAGCTGCATTGAAACTACAATTTGGACCTTCAAACTGTTGTACCCCATTGAAGTCCTGGCATGTTTTCCTCAAAAACCTTAATTTCTTTTCGACTGAAGAAAGAAAGACATGAACATCTTGGATGTCATGGGGGTGAATAAATCAGTCCTAAAAGTGATCAAATAAACTACTCCTTTAAAGTGATTTCATTTGTGATTGTACAATTTTATGGATTGGGTTTAGAGTTACAGAAAGGGTTTGACCTAAAACTGCTTGACAGGAATGTTGTTCAAAGGCTGTTGAATCAGCAACACAACCAACTTGGTGTATTTGTTTTGTTGTTGTTCCACATGTGAGAAGTGTTTAGTGATAAGAGGTGGAACTGTGTTTATCTGAAGATCACATGATTTAGGTCACATGAGCTGACAGATGTCGTGCCCTTGATGGCAGCGCTTTATAACCAAGGCTGCTCCGCAGGTGTGCTCAGTTGATTGCGGCGAGTTCCGGGAATACGCCTGGAGAGATGGAGGATGAGAGATAGGGGTGATGTGTTGCTCAGCAGGGGTGGCGGAGGATGGAGGACAACACATGCCAATCAAACTCTCTCTTAAAGCCTGTCGAATCGTTCCACACACAGCGCTGCATTTCTGCGGCCCTTTTTTAACCAAAAGGACAAGTAAATGGACCTTAAAGAAAAAACTTTTACTCCCGAGAGAAAATCAGAGGAGAATTTCCACACAATCTGCATTCGTGGCACATAAGCTCTAACCACAGGGCACCCGAAACATTGGAACAGACCTTCTATTGCACATTACTCAGAGGGTAGTTTGTTCAGTTTTTGATGCTTTCAGAGAATCACCAGTTGGGTCTCCTCCAGCCGTTAAATTAAAGCTGTGTTTGAAAACCCTCTCAGGCGAATTCACTAAACAGTTTTGCGAGTGGTGCCTAACTACCAACCACCTGCAATCCAGTTTAGCCAGGCACTAAATGCGCTGAAACAGCTCTGCTTCCTGGCTATGTAAATTAAGTCATTGTAATTCTTTTCAGCACAAACATGGCACCTTTCTATGTAAATTAGGCTTATTACAAATGATTTTACTTTATTCTCAAAATGCAGAGCTTTTTTCCTTGTAGAGTCCAGTTAAAGTTGGTTCACATAAAGCAGGAGGTAAACAGTATTTATTAAGAAGAGATGTTTGTTTACATTTTGATGAAACAATACTGAAAACAAGTATATCTGTCCAGACTTTAAATATCAGATTCAGGTGTCTAGATCTCAAGAGGTCGGACTCATCTATGTGGAATTACACCTGGTTCTTTAGGCCAGTTGTCCCAAAGTACTTCTGTCCCCCCTCATTACACCTGGTTCTTTAGGCCAGTTGTCCCAAAGTACTTCTGTCCCCCCTCATGCCAGTAAACACATAATCAGAGAAAAAAAGAGTTGTCTTGCTAGAGGAAAGGGAAGTTATTTTGATTAAAGATTATGAAGATACATTAATTTAAGGGGGGAAAAAAAACAATTATGTGCATGGATAAATCATTTATAGTAAAAACTGCAATATTCCACACAAAAAAAAAAAAAAAAAAAATTGGGTCCATCAGTGGACATGCCATGGGGGAGAAATGTGTTATTTTTGTCAATTTTGTTTTCTGAAAGTCATTATCATTTCCACTACAGTGTAATTTCCATCACATCTCAGATGATGTAGGTGTGTGTTTATTAACATTCTGTAAATAAAATGACAGTTTTGGAAATTGTTTAATAAAAAAAGGCTAATTTGCAACTAGCATTTCATGTATATGATGTATATATAACTATACAGTTATACTAACAATTTTATTTGCACAATTAAGTTAAAAAAAAAAAAGATGCTGGTTGAGTTTTTTTCAGGGACGAAACTATTCAGTGGAGAGGAAATAACTTGAAAAAAATGCATAATACATTATAAGAAACTTATTAATTTCAGAGAAAATGATTATTTTCACATAGAATATTGTCATTTT
Organism: Rutilus rutilus; assembly: GCF_951802725.1. Taxonomy (NCBI): domain Eukaryota; kingdom Metazoa; phylum Chordata; class Actinopteri; order Cypriniformes; family Leuciscidae; genus Rutilus; species Rutilus rutilus. Next base: position 13,880,879 of record NC_140223.1, read on the forward strand.
TCTTTATGAATTGATTTAATGTATTATAATAATGGTAATGATAAATAAATAATAAACTATAATAATGGAAAAAAGTCTGGGTGTGAGATAAGGGTAAAAATAATCATTTTCTCTGCATTCCCTCTCAGATCATTTCATTTTTCAAACAGTTTTCCTTGATTAAAAGTACGACAGTCCATTGATTTTACTGCTGCGGATTCCAGTTTAATAACGGTGTTAAAGTGTAACTTTAAAGTCTAACGCTTTAATGTGCTCTAAAACGATAAAAGATAAAAAGTGGAAAGATATGAACTGCCTAAGGATGAAAAGATCATATGAAAAATGCAAAAGAATCAAGTATTTCATCCTGGATTAAAAAGAGTGATTTTGGTAGATTGATATCATTTAAAAGATGTTCTGCAGCTGTGACTGCAGTTTTAGATTCTCTGAAAGAGAACGGATGAGAAAGAATCGGAAGGATTATTATGTCAGATACCCACAATGTTGTGCCGACTCAAGTGTTTAAGAGTCACATGGGTCATGATGAAATGAGAGCGCTCTGAAACTTCCTTGAACTCTGGACTGTGTGCTTTATCTGCGACCTAAAGGACCAGACATCTCTTGGTCTTTAGCCTCCAAGCTGTTATGTGACTGTTACATCACTCATTTGGTGGCTTTTATAAACACAATTTCCCTCCTCTTCTCGCTTGTAAGATTTCGTCTCAATATAGTTTAAAACACTGCAGATTTTTGGAACTGGATACTTTTTTTTTTTTCATTGAAGGATTTAGCTTGATGAAGCCTGTAGCCTCACGCTCTCAGCAGTACATGCAATAAAAATAAAGGTTATACAGATTGTCCCGTCCTCATCCCTATGGCATTGAAACTTCAAAGCCAATATAGATTAACTTTATGAATTCTCTCAGAATATACTGTAAATAAACAGATAGCATAGCCCTCTGTGAGGAATGCTATATATGTGCAGTTCCCACACACTGGAAGCCGTCCTTATGCTTGTATACCACACTATTTTTAAACTGCAGTCTGTTGATTCGGCCTCAAACTATATCAAGTGTGATTCACAATGTTTATGTTTTTTTTCTCCAAAGATCAGAATAGCTACCGTCTTAATACATATTATCTAAATAAATCCTCCTCCTCCGATGCAATAAACTATTTCACATGGTTGTGACCAAAGAACATCCCCAGTGACAAGCAAGAATGCGTCGTCTTCTTTGGTATTGACCTCTGAAGGAAATAACGACAGCGTCTCATCTCGGTGCAATCAGACAGACTGTTTCTTAGCAACAGTGTTATAAATGAAAATAATGGAATAAACGTTGCCGTCAAGGCCGGCGCTTTCTGTAGGTTTGCCAAATGAAGTTATTAAGTGTATAAAATCACTTCTAAATATTACGCTTAGATTCAAATGAAATGTAATTAAATCCTGTTACAGTCTGTAACCCATAGATAAGTTCTCCTCACAATGAAATGACTCATATTTCATCTTAAAATCAATTTAAAAATAATATTTTGTATTACAAAAAAATGGAGGCTATTACAATATTGAGTTTTTTTGTATTCTGTATTCTTTTTTTTTTTCTTTTTTTTATGATGGTTCATTCATTCATAATGGTAATTGGCCATAATGACCAGTACAAAAAGGGCCAATACATTAAATAGGCATATTGTCATAATTTAAGTACTACATGTAATATAAAAAAAAAAAATATATATATATTATTATATTATATTATATTATATATAGATAGACCTATTTTATTACTATATATACTATATTAAAAACTTGCAACATTACATTTATCAAAATTTTATTTAATATAGGATACCACTTTATTTTAGTGTTATTGTAACATATTTTACATGTAGTTACTATAGTAATAAATATAATTTAAGCATAATTACATGCAACTAACCCTAAACCTAACCCTATAGTAAGTACATGTACAGTAGTTACTTAGTATTACTCGGTACTTAATACTTAATATTACTATACTGTGTGTATAGTATATACATTGTAATATTTACATTACAGTTATAACTGTAAATTATGCATAATTGCATTGCAACTAACCCTAAACCAAACCAAACGAAATATACTGATACATTGTGATATTTGTATTTAGCAAAAATACTGCTTTCCTCGACACAGAGCAGAGCCATTTTTGGACCCACTGAATCACTGCCATACAGTATATCAAAGAATAGACATTGTTAACACAGTAAACATGTTAATGCCAATGTTCTGTTTCATAAATTTTAAAACAAGCTTTTCTGTTCACACTTTTGTGTTTGATAGCATCACTGCTAAGCATAAACCAATTATAAGTGCATTTGACATGTTTACCTACACCGCAAACACAACGTGTTTATTTCCCCCTTGAGTAAGCATGCGTGTAAACTTAACCATATTAGATGGATACACTTTGCGATTTGAGCTGACTCATGTAACATGGCAGGATGGGAACAAAAGTGCTGTGTCTTTGATCATTTAGATGAGCTGTTCACCTGAAGGAACACATCCTTCCTGAGTGCCGGAGAAGAGGGCTCTCAGTTTCTGTTTATGTCATAGAGAACAGTAAAACTGCACCTCCTGCTAGCCTGGACCCGGCAAGACCAAAGTCCCCCCAGTCTTCACCGAAGCAAAAACAAGCCAATCTCACCGCCAACATATATGTTTAGACAAGATGTCAGAGCAGAGACAGGCTGATTTGCCTTTCATACAACTTGTCATCTTCCAAAATAATGATAGTCCAGGAGAAGTTGGCGAAGGAGTCAACAGAAGCGCAATCGCCTTGGATATTAGGATCAGTTTGGGGTCCATCCTGTCACTCTTTTGCGAAATTGTAGCCCTCCAGTACAACAACCTCCTCCTTCTGACCCATTTGCTTGGAGATGCACTGTTCTACCACACAATGCAAACCAGCCCAAATGAATTCTTGGTAATATGACACACAATCCATTTCAAGTATCATTATTATTATTATTATTATTATTCACAAAACAAATGAGCTATCTCACAGCTGAAATTGCGAGATTCCTGAGTGATAAAACTCTCCAGACATCTTTAGAGGAAGGAATATTATACCCAAGTTGGTGATTAAGTCAAGTCAATTCAAGTATATTTGTATAGCGCTTTTCACAATACAGATTGTATCAAAGCAGCTTCACAGTATTAAATTAAAATAATACAGCAAGGTTTGTTTCTAGTGGAATTTATTGATTGATAAAATCAGATTAAATATCCCCAGAATATCCCCAACTGAGCAAGCCAAGGCAACAGTGGCAAGGAACCGAAAAACTCCATCAAGTGACCTAATGGTGTCCTAAAACTCCATCAGGTGACCCAATGGAGAAAAAAAAAAAAACCTTGGGAGAACCCAGGCTCAGTCCGGGGCCAGTTCTCCTCTGGCGTTTATGAACTAGAGGACGGATTGTAATTTGACCTGTAAGATTAAAAATATTATATGAATGCCTGGCTGAAGAGATGCGACTTTAATCTAGTTTTAAACTGGGAGAGCGAGTCTGAGCAACGAACACTATCAGGAAGGCTATTCCAGAGTTTTGGGGCTAAATGTGAAAATGCTCTCCCTCCTTTGGTGGTTCTGGATATCCTAGGTATGACCAAAAGCCTTGAATTAGATGTTGTGCAAACCAAATTATGGCCTAATTGTGTTAAATGGTAAATTTCCAATGGTTGTTTTCTTGTGAAAATGCTAAAAGCGAACTAGGGAGATGCTACTTTATAATAATAGGTGATTTAAAGGGATAGTTTATGCAAAAACGAATTAAAACTGTCATTTACTCACCCTCGTCAGTCCAAACCTGTTTAAAGGCCTGTTCACACCAAGAATGATAACTCTATTAAAGTCCATATCAGTCTCTTTAAGCCTCTTTAAATGCTTGATGGATTCTGATTGGCTGTCAATGTTTTCATGATGGGAAAAAAAGTAATTCTGAAAGTGATTCCAACAATATCGTTTCTCTATGCTGTTATCAGTTGTGGTGTGGATATTATTTCATATTTAGAACAGTTTTTACTTTATCTTCATTGTTATCAATATAGTTATCATCCTTAGTTTAAACGGCCTTAACTTTGAAAAATGCCACTGGGCAAAAACAGTTGAATCATTCTTCACAATGAAGAAAGTCAGTCACACAGGTTTAGAAATACACGAGGGAGAGTAAATTAAAATTTCTCGGTGAACTATTCCTGTCACTATCACTAGTCTAGCTGTAAGAATTAGTCTGACCTTTTCTGATGTGAGCAATTTAAATAAAACGTAGTCTTCACAGCAACTCAATCACTGAAGGTCTTGGTTTTCGTTGACTGCAAGTAGCTGTTCCTGTTCAACTGCTATATCCAAATGCCTGGTGGGGATCACTGCTCCCATTAGTAGTCGTAACATCATGCCACAATCTTAAACATAAAGGTTCTTTATTGGAATCTATGGTTCCATGAAGAACCTTTAACATCCAACACTGTCAGAAATAAGGGGTACAGTAGGAGTCCATTTCTGTCCCCCAAGGTACAATCTACACTAACGTAGCCCATAGGGCTTATTATTTCACCTCAAGGTACATATATGTACCTTTTTGAGGGTCAAAAAGTATTAAAAGGTACATATATGTACCGTTTCTTTTAAAGGTTAAGGTACAATATTGTACCCTTGAGGGTACAGCCCCAGTGACAAGCCATTGTACCCCTAAAGGTACAATTATGTACTTTATTTTCTGAGAGTGAAGGAACCTTTCCATTTCACAAAAGGATCTTTGTAGTGGAAAAGAGTCCTTCGGATTATTAAAATGTTCTTCACAATAAGGAAAATAAAGGTTATTTTAAGAACTGTTTGCTGAAATTTATTGAATTTCAGAAGACTGATCTGTTGTGATTCACTTGGCCTCTTTTACAACCGTGGGAAATTTACCATCAGATAGGATGCTTAAAACTCCTTGTGGTGAAGTATATTTGGTATATTTCTTGGAGTAAGCCATCCAAACGGATACTTTAGAAAGACTTCTTTATATCGATGCACTTGCTATTGGCATTTGTGGCATAAAGTCAATTGTAATCCCTGGTTGCAATTGGAAGGAAGCGGTAGGTTGGGAAAAAAGACCTTCCTAAGGGGTTAAGTTTACACCTGCTCACATTGCCTTTTTTGTTTGAAACATATGCATTCTCCATATGCTGTCAATCTGTGGCAAAAGCATCAAAGAGTTCTGGAATTAAAGCCAGAGGTAATATTACTTTATGCAACTGGTGCAATAACAAAAACAGACTGACTGCAATGCAGTTGTTTGTGTCAGCTCTCTAACTTTCTGTCTTATTTTCTTTCACTGACATCTACAAGGCGCCATTCTTGAGATTCATTTGCTGCTGTGCACAGTTACATACACAGTTACATATGTTTTGCTATTATTAACTTCCATTGCCTAGCAGATCTGGCAGATCCAAATTTACAGCACAATTTGGATGCTTAAGCATTGTATTTGGTCTTTGATCACACTGAGTTGTCTAAGGGTACGTTAAAAACGGAAAGGTTGTTCTTTTGCGTTTTTCACGTACAGACAACAATGTTGATAAAACGATCCCCTTTCACACTGATCTGCAAAAAATGACAAAGACACTGTATTATGCATGCCAGGCCAGTAGTTGGCGATGTCACTTAAAGAAACACAACACGCCTATAGACTGAACACAGACATACACATGACGTCATTGTTTTTACAAATTGCCGTTTTTGTAGTTTACACGGATGCGATAATAGTATTTGAATTTTGTTTACAAAAGTGTGCGTTTTCAGGCTCCCAAAACACTGTTGTCGTGTAAATGAACGACCAAATTGCATAAAAAGTTTTCAGTTTTTTTCGGAAGTGAACGTTTTTCATCACCAAGTTTAACGTGTTATTTATGGATGACCATATATATAGATGCTACCAACAAGCCGAGACCAGTATTGTGTTTTCGCCCGCACTCCTAGTCATAAATAACCTGTTAAACTCAAATCCAGTCATTATTTCATACTCAAAAGCACTTGAGAAATCATATGTTAGCTAAGCTCACTGGGCCATTATTTGATATTGCTACAACACTTTCAGTAATCACCATACAGCACAAATGAAACATCAAGATATGGAATTCAAGTCAGTGCCTCCAAAGTCTTGACCTATTGACGGGCCAACGAAGCGTTCACAGCTTACAATCCCACTGCAGTTTTAATGTCTTCTGATTTCTTCTGGTCGAAGGCGCTTCTGTTATGAAGCCCCATTAAAGCAGTCATACAGATGGTGGGATGCACAAGTGCTTCTGTTCTTCTCTGCGAAGTGTTGTTCTGAAGGGCATAAGCGGCGCTGGTCAGTAATTGGAGCTGGGGAAACGCCAGGAACTTCAGTCACTTCACAAGTGATTCACACACACACTGGATCAGTGAAGGGAGCCACTGCAGAACAGCAATGCCTGCTTCTCCTCTCCTAATTGCTGGCTGAGTGGAAGCAGTGCTGCGGTAGGATTGTGGACTACAGGCAAGATAGAGGCTGGTGTAGTAATTAGGAGCAGTTGTTCCTCCACAGACCCAGCAGATGAGCGTCAGGCTGGAGAACTTCTGTGACAGAGGATGCAGTGTGTTATTTTATTTTTTTTCATTTTTGCTAGGCACATCAGGTGAGAGATGGAAGAGGGGCCAGGGTCTTGTGCTCCACGGTGCGTGACCCGTGTTTGAGGTTGAGCGCGCAGGGGCCAAGCACAGGCTAGTACTGACAGCATCATTACTCAAGGAATGGATACTGACTATGCATTGTTTTTTTTTGTTTTTATCTCTCTCTCTAAAAAATGAAGCTCAAAAGGCTTATGCTTATGATGTCGACAGGCGGAAAGATGTCTTCATCAAATGAAACTAGAAGACTTTGATTTAAGGCCTTGTGACCAACTCAGTCGTATGAGAAAATGTAACTATTTTACGTTTTAGTGAATTGGTGACAAATTTGTATGAATTCGTACAATCTGATTTGTGCAAAATCATAAAAAAATAAAATAAAAAAAAACACTAAACATGAAGGTCCACACCTTAACCCAACAGTGGGACGTAAGCAATTCGTAAACCTAAAATATGTAAAATACCTAAAAAAAAACGTAACATAATTATTAAATGCTATAACGGGCACATGATAGAATTTTATAAAATTGTGTCACATATTAATTTGTACCCTATTATTAGAGGCTATTTTACAAAAATGTTATATTAAAAGTAAAAAGACGTAATGCATGCACTGCAATATTATTTATAGTGGGTGCATGTGCGATCATCCATTGCTCGCATACTTAGAATGGTATATGAGTAGAATGGACTCAGTTTTATTTTATTTTATTTTACTTATTTTATTTAAGCTAACGCATTACTGCATTTTTAAAGTGTTACTTTCAAAAATACGTTCAAATTTCAAATACTCTCTTACAAATGTGAATCAAACCGTCCCCCCGTCCACCGCCCCTCGCCCCCCTTATTGCCATCATGTGCTTTCAAATACATCAAAATATGTTTGTTTCCCTGAAGCAATTTTGTGCAGTAGAGGGTTAAGCAATTCCACATAACATACAAATAATTTATAGAATTCTGAATGTTTTAATATGATGTTTACACACTCCATGGATAAAAAAAATAATAATAATAAAAAAAATCAATAAACATTGCTATTCTGAGAGCTGTTCTCCAAAAATGTGCATCCTCTATGTGCTGCACCATGCCACAAGAACATTTTTAAATGACTTCCAGGACACAGTTTGACAGAAGATTTCCTTTCATTATTAACCTTTTATTGCCATCTTATATGCATCATTTGCTTGTAAAGCAAATAAATTAGTTTGTTACCCTGAGGCAACTTGGTGCAATGAAGGGTTAAGCAAATAAGGCTAGATAATCCTAAATACTGATTAGAAGTAAAAAGTAATATCAATCAAGAGATTTCTTATTTGTTTGGATCATCCTTAAAACATTCTTAAACTAATGCAGCATTATTCAAACTGATGATTGATAGTCCCAAAACGTTATTGCTTCCCACCTAGAAGATGTTTAGTGTAGATAATGGTATAGCCTGAATTTAGGCCTATCTTCTAATGTAATTTATTGATTACATTATGTGTTGGTTTATGATAATGCTCAGAATTGCACCACTCCATCTCAATCATGTACAAACTGCCTTGCAATCCATTTGAATTTCCTCCAGAGCTATTACAGTTTACCCAATTTAGGTATGACACATTTCTCGAGAAATGTTATCTTGGCAACATTTTAATTATATATATATTTTATTTTATTTCAGTTAACATTTATTTAATTTCAAATACCGAAAATCATTTTAGTTTTAATTAACTAATCACAGTTTATGTGAAACAAGAATAGTGTTAGTTTAAAAAAAAAAAAAAAAAAAAAAAACAACTAAGGTTTATCTTTGGATTAAAGAATACATTTTTAATAAAAACTATATTGCAAATACTGTATTTATCATATGAGATGGTTGGTGGGTTTAGCTGGGCACATAAGCGTGTGCACTACTAACTAAAAATACTGATGTTTTTGGTGAGATGGAGAGGGTTCTCCTGTCAGTACTTGCCAAGAATGAAGTCCCAGATTGAGGAGGGACTGACAGGCCGGTTGGCATGAGGGGGGTACGAGCCTCCTTCATGGTAACAGTTCCGAATCCTCCATTAGCTGCCTCTCTTGACACATGCTGCCCCCAATAATGAGAAATCACCACTAGAGTCACATTGGACTTCACAATCTTTCTCTCTGACTCAATCTGGCCTTACCTCCTATTCCTTACTGCGCGTCCAGAGTGACAGCCTCATTACGGTTTAATGGGATGGGTTCAGTTTAATCTGAGGGGGAATGTTATAGGGCCGTGTATTTAAAAAGCTCAAGCCACAACTAGGCCACAGCTGTGTTTTCAGCAAAGTTGGTCAAAAGATTTGAAAAATAAGATTAAAGGAGGGCGGTATTCAAGAACTAACTTTTCTTAATGATCACTCACTGTGTGTATCAAGACTTTTAAAGGGAGAGTTCACCAACGACTTTGGAGAAGTCACGTGAGCCCCCCGCAGAGCCAGAGCCCGTGGACGAGAGGACAGAGCTTTATGTCGTTGCTGCCATCAAATGATTGAGTCAGTGAATTAAATTGAGAACCAAAAACTGGTTCTTATTTTAAGGTGTTATTAATATAAAATCATATTCTATTTAGAATTGTGTTTTGACAGTTCGGTTGAATTAATGAATAACCGATGACAGAAAATGTAATTTAAATGATTGTTTTCCCATATTTCAGGTGAAGATATGTCATGATAGCAGCACATAATGAATTAGAATTCCTTGATTTCTCTTAATTAGCCTATAGGTTTTAATAAAAAGTCAAAATGTCTGAAATGTACATAAGAATAATAACCCCATGAATTAAAATAAATATTACATTTAAAAATTGAAACTCTAGTAGCAACATGCCACTCTGTGGGGGTCACCTTACCCAAAGGGCCTAATTTTATCTTTTCACTTCAAAATAAAACAAATTTTAGTCAACAATTCTAAAAACATTAATGTGCCCACAAAACCCTCATTAACAAGCACACACACACAAAACACAGTACAATTTTCCAGAGACACTATTTCTATTTCTATTCTATTACTAAAACTATTTCGACTGACAAAAATTTTGAAATGTTGATATTCAGATGAAATTACAGGTGAAACAAATCACCTTTTATGTTAGAACAAAATAAAGTCATACATGTTTGGAACAACATGAGGGTGAGCAACTAATGAATGACAAACAAATTAATTTGTACATGTTTGCAATAATTTGGCATAATTCATAATTCTAGTTTCTCCATGCTCGAGTAGTACACATATCAAGTTTTCCTGTTCTGGTGGGAATAGTCTAATGAAGCTTTCAGAGACCTTTTGTATACTCGACTGACTTTACTTGCTCTGTCAGCCATATGGATTTTTGTTTTAAAGCATGATTGAATCATCTATAGTATGAGCACAGAGTAAAATTGAATTACGACAGGCAACATACAATTGATCAATGGAGCGTATAGTCACTGGGGACAAAGGGTCAGATGACAGCCATGGTCACATCCCGAGTACTGGGGAGAATGCATGCCCATCTCAGCATTCAAAACATATACAGTACATTATAACTGAAAATCCCAGATGGTTTAGTGTCAATGGAGTCCATCATGTATCCTTTGTGAAGGACACTGTGTCGGAAAAGTAAATCCTTCAGAACTGCTTTCACAGCATGGATTGAACATATATGGTGAACTTTATCAAATCAAGGTCTGTGCTGATTGATTTCAAGCCACAAAATGGGTTTTTCATTGACAACAGGGGAAAAAATGTGTTTGCTGGTTTCTTGCGCAACTATGCTCAAGTATCAATACTGAAAACGATTTAGAATGAAAAAAACATGAGCTCTTACTTTCTGGGCTGTCAGTTGTGTGAAATACACATTCAACAAAATCCCCGTGCATGAGGTCTTCACCCTTTCCACTGCACCAGTGACCTAAAACAAATCTAATCTACCTGGAACCAGTTCACTGAGGATTTAAAAAGAGCATGGTACAGAAATGTAAGCAGCTGTAAGCAGAATACAGTATGATTTCTTTATGAAATAACTGAAAAAATAAAGCATACTGTTCCCTCTATTTGTCTTCTTACTGGGCAATTGTAAGTGAGATTATGAGGTATCCCTTTTTATTTCAATTGTCCTCTGCATGTTAGAAATGTGCTAGAGGTTAAAATAATACACATAATTATATTTCAGATGTGAGCTACCAATTATAATTAGGAGAAATGTATGAATGATTTACATTTCCAATAAATAAATCTGAAAATAAATTAAGAAAAATATCTCTTTTCTCAATTGTTAATCACTACTGTTCAAAAGTTTGGGGTCAGTAATATATTTAAATAAATTCATATATTCAATATTACTGTTTTTACTGTATTTTTGAGCAAATAAATCAGAAATCGAGTTGCAATGACGAGATCACTGCATTCATGCGCTCAACTTGTCTGTAATCGGCTACATGCTCATCACTGCAACCTGTCATGCCACGATCTAAATATAATTATATAAATATAATGCTATAATCAACACTTTTGAGATTAGTTAACCTTAAGAGCTGTAATAGTAAAAACTTGCTAAAAAGTCTTCAAGAGAGTTCTACATGTAATTTCATTTACAAAGATATTAGCCAATCACAGCAGTGGGAGTTTACACTGAAGTCTCACAGCAGACACGCCCCTTCAAACATAGTGATCAAATCAGAGAGCTAAAATCAGGGTAGGAAAATGCCTTTTATTTCAAAATTATGAAAACATTTTGATTTAAAAATCATACTAATATTATAAGTGCACCCCAGGAAATGTTATAAAATAATAAATGAATGCAGTTCATGACCCCTTTAATGTAAATAGTAATGCATGATTAAAAATAAATAGTGTAAAAGGGATACATTTAATAATGATTAGACTTTAAATAACAAAAAAAATGCATGACTGATATAACTTTGGTCATACTCATACATATTCATCATGGCCCATCCACAGTACTGTAACTGAGCCCTGCTAGGGACCTTCAGAACAATTCAGATTTATTGCTGTCATATAGCTTTGAAACTGATATGGAGACAGACATTGAGTAACCATAGAACTGGAAACGAGATTAAACACTTGCGTGGGGGGTCTCTGTGGAATAAGGGTCAAGATCGAAAGACAGGTTTAAAGAATAGAGGCCAGTGTGACTGGACCTCGCTGCAACTTCAATCAGATTGTCCTCATGAAAACTAAGCTGTCCTTCAAAAAAGGACAAAGCCATTTCACTCACAAGCCTAACAGAAGAAGACTCCAATAAAATAGGAATACACTTTTAAAGCTATGAAGAAGATACATTTTCCTTTTCATAGATAGATAACTGCATAACAACGCTCAGCATTTTAGAGACAGATTTTCAGTGGAGAGCATGAGTTGTGCTCACCTGTGAAAGACTCAACTGTTGTGGGTGGGTCATTGATACAGTTGCAATTAAGCATTACTAAATGATTGCTAGGTGCTTGCTTACTGGCTCAAAAGTCAAAAGAGCCATCACATATATATGATATTCAGGGATGCGTTCTCCGAAACTACCTTAACGCTACGTCATTCTTAAGTTGTACCTTAAGAAGTACCTTATCGTTAATACGTGGTTTCCGAAACCTTCTTAGTTAAGTATACCTTCTGTAAGTCATACGTTCGTAAGGTTGGTCTGGAGCGCTCTTAGCTATACCTTATCGCTGCTGACGGTTCATACCGCTAGTGGCCACCACTACGCAAAAAGCTTTTTTACATCGCAGTTTAATTACACATAGAAAATTTTATATGAATATTTAATATAAAATCTGATTTAGTATTAAAATTACATTTTTACTTTACTTTAAAATTTTACACATAAAATACTTAAGTTGTTATAGCCTACACCCAGTGTATGGAAGTGTTTTCATTAATAAAGTTTCCATACACTAATGGTTGTTAGCTTTTTTAATTACTAGCCTATCCTAAGGCACATCAGCTGGCGAACCATTTGACAGAAAATGCTTAGGAGTCTATATAAAGAAAGATGAGTTTACACAAACTTTATAGCTATGGCAACGAGACAGCGAGTAGCCTACTTGTTTTAAATCAAAGACGGCGCCGTCCGCGAAGCCAGTTAGTGTATGTCAACTACATGGCTGGTGGATAATCAGCATACGTTGTGGAGAACATTAACACACTTATGGCCGTGAGGGTTTGGGATTGCACACTTGCTAAATTATAAACACATACTCATATTTATTTCTGCATGTACATATTTCAATGAGCCCCGATAAATGCAGTTTGTACTATTTCTAAAACGCTTCTTTATAAAGAACATTGTTTTCTCAATACTTTACCTATACCGCTGTGAAGGAAAGAGCGCACAATCGATCATCGAGGCATCGATATCAACCTATTCAGCGCCTCCACCATGGACAGCGCCTGCTAAGGTCGAACTTAAGAAGGTTTACCTTAAGCAACATCCTAAGGTATAGTTCGGAGAACACACGTATGAAAGGTATATCTGTAGTTAAGGTGTACCTTTTGAGTCTTCGTAGCGCGCTAAGAGACAACGTTATCGGAGAACGCACCCCTGGTCCCTAGACAGCAAGCACCATTAAAGTTTGCTTTGAAAGTGCAGCAGAGTCAGTATTTTCACGATCTACAGAAAGACATCTTACAAATGGGTTACTAACAGCTGTCTCAGCATATTAAACTGGGATAGAAGAAAATAAAGTATATTAACATCAAAACAATGCATTTCACCTTTGAAAAAAACTGTCACATGGGTTTCTTCTGCCCACTGATACTTACAGGCTCACTGTCTTGAGTTAAAAAGCAAGGTCTTTCAGTTTGTGTAGAAGAGATGAGTCAGTGAAGGTCTGTTATTGCCTTTGAGATTACCAATAGCCTACGGTTCTTGTAATATTCCCCACAAGTCTCAGCTATCATATTGCACCTTTATTCTGCTAATATCTTTAAATCTTCTTCTCTTCTTTGTTTTGGTCTGCCTGTTAGCCTTGTTTGAATCCCACCTGACTTTATGTTGAATAATCTCTTGAATAGTAGTCTAGTCTAGACGTATATATATATATATATATTGCTATTGAATATAAATGAATATATATGAACTGAAAAATAATAAACATGCAGCACTTCCCAGAATGAATTGCTGATCTGCTACATATGTTTGTTGAAAAATAAAATATAAAGACATACCATGTATGATAAACAACTAGTTTTGGCAATCACTTAGTACAGCTAGTTAGCATTTTATTAAAACATATGAAAACTGTTCAGTCATGTAAATTGATTTTACTGCCAAGTATTGTGTATGCAGTGTTCAAGCTTGTTTTTAATTGCTGCGATTAAATTATTACTGAACTTCCCATCTTTGCTTCAATTTAGCGTGCTAGTTCAGAATGTCTTTTCCACCTAAATTCAGCTCTAATTTCAGACAGATGCCACCATTCTGTGAATATTCCCGCCTTTGACGGCACATTCGAGACTCAGAAATAAGTCAAATAACGCTGTTGTCATGAATCAGACCTCTGTGGCTCTCTCCGATGGCTACCGGAGGGCACCCTCACCTGAGTATTGACTTTCCCAGACTCCATTTCCCATGCACCCCGTACAGAGACTAATCACCTGCACAGGTGTTTTCCATTATCTGTTCTACTTAAGCAGCATTCACACTCACACTCATGGCGAGGTCTTGTTTTGCCCCGGCTGACATTTCTAAGCATTTACCTTGATATTCTGTGACCCTTCTGTGTATGATCTTGGATTGTTAGACTACTGTTGATTCTCTGCCGCCTGCCCTTGTGATCTTGCTCTCTGGAACTTTGACTGCTTTGCTGCCTGCCCTGACTTCTGCCCGGTATCGTTTCTGTTTCTGCTCTGCCTCTGATATTCCTGCCACTGTTGTTTGAACACTGCCTGTTTGACCCTGATCTTGATTATTAAAGATAATCTGCAAATGGATCCACATGCTTCTGACCCCTCATTACAGCTGATGTGGTCTCTGTATTGTTTGGATTAGGTTTAGGGTTTGAGTTCGTAGTATATTAAAATAATTACTAAAATTAGTGCCTTTCAAATCACATGTAAAGGTGCGGTCGCATCAGGCAAGCCAAGGCAAGTTTATTTATATAGCACATTTCATACACTATGGCAATTCAAAGTGCTTTACAGAAAGGAATTAAAATAATCACAAAATAAAAGCAAGGAAAATTAAAACAGTTATAAAAGAAATTAAAAGAGATATATGGTACAGTTATCAAATGAATTAAAAGAGTAAAAAGATGACACATAGATAAACTTCTCATCTGCCAAAACACAATCATATTTTTCACAACTCCCAGTTTTACTCTGAGGTTTTCCCATGGTGATTACACTGTGCATTTGTACAATTTTGTGGGCAAAATATTTTAATGTATTATTAATAGTGTGGTGATGGATGAAACACGTAGAAAATGTAGCCTAACTTTTTTACAAGGTGGCAATTTTGTATGAATTCAATGCAATTTGCATGAAAAAAGTAAAAAATTTAGAAAAGAATCAGCATAATGTCCTCCCTTAAACCTAACTATCAATGGGGCAGAAGTAGAATGTACGAAAAGGTATGAATGAGATTTGTACAAATTCATTAGTCACCAATAAAATATTTACAAATTGTTATGGCAATTTGTACAATCTGGCTATGGAAGCTTGTTTCCGCCACGGAATAATAATAAAAAAAGATAATTGTGACTTTTTATTTAACAATATAAACTCACTATTCTGAACTTATTTCTCGCAATTGCAAGTTTATATCCCACAATTCTGAGATACAAAATATATATATTGTTTAAAAAACTTCAGTTGATAACATTAATGTATTAGTTATCGTTAACTAACAATAAAAATACTTCTAAATCATTTATAATATGAACTATTAATCTTAGTTCATGTTCATTTCAACATTTATTAATATTAAAATCAAATATCAAATTGATTAGAAAACAATAGAAACATTTAACTATCCAAAAAAATTATAATAAAATGCATTCTATTTGTCAATAATCTGTATATGTTATTGTGGTTAAAAGAAGCAAATACAGACATTTTGATGGATGCATCAGTTTTAGTTCGTGTAAGCCGTGCTTACAGCTTATCCATTTCCCTTTTGTTATTCGCTGTGTCAGACACCTGCATGGCAAGTGTATACGCGAGCGAGCGTTAGGGATATGCTTTAACAGACACGTCTTTCACTCAGATTACTCTCCTCTGCGGAATACTCCGGAAAGCGTCTGGCCGAGTCAGATAGGCAGTTGTACAAGTCACAGAACCTGGCAGCCTCCAAAATGAGGGTCAGTTTCCCACTGAGACTTATCATAGACTCATTCTTTATTTCTGACATGCAGAAGGAAACGGGAAAGAGGGCGACAGGAGGTGTATTATCTTGCGCATTAGGCCGATTGCAAAAACGAGAGGGTGCATCACAAACAGAAAAAGGGCATCCTGTCACCATCCTGGATCAGAGTCTGGCACTGGATGTTCTTTTATAGTGAATATTTAGATTGAGGTTGCACTGCCAGTAGAAAGCGTAACACATTTTCCTTGAATCTTGTTGTTGTGAGATCTTATGTGGCGATGCATTGCAATGCAAATGGTCATTCATTTGGCCTGTGATCTTTTCGGCACTGCATTTCACACCCACTGCAGCTGTTTTAGCAATTTAATTTTCCGCATTTTCATCCATCCATTATATAAGATCTCGATGTTGCTGTGAGTAATGTATAAACATATAGGCATAGGCCGAGGGTGAACTGACTGCAGGGTAAAGCTATAAAGTATAAGTGGAGAGGGCATGCATCCAGAGAATTTATTTTCACCGAGGTCGTCTCAGTGCAGGCTAGTTTCGAGAGACGGTCGCATATTGATTTATGTGTGGATGCAATTTAAAGGGAAACATTTTACATTGTTAGATGAACACTAATTATAATTCAATATAAACCTTTTAATCCACACTATTTGTGTGGATTTAATCAAAAAGAGAGAAACAATATAGGTTAAAGAAGCCTGGAGCTGATTTATCACTAGTAATGTTTAGGTTAGAGTTGGATTTGGTAAGGAGAAGCTGATCCTAGATCAGCATTTATGGGTTGTATTATCATAGAAATAAAATTGTGGCAGAGTGAACTGAGAATATCTAAGTTATGGTGATTATTATGTAAAATTTCAACTGATTATAATTGGGTGTTTCTTCAACTTTGGGCACTTTTATGACCTAGGGGTTGATTTTTCTTAAACTAGATTTCAGATTTTTTAATATTTTTTATGTGAAGGACAAATAACAAACGTTTGTACTGATTTTTTATTGATTTGCCTTTGCCCTAGACCTAGACTTTCAGCATTAATTATGTCAAATTTATGCAAAATTGTGTAATCAATTAATTGTGTGTATAAATGCAATACTGTTTAAAAGTTTGGGGTCAGTAAGATTTTTAAATGTTTTTTTAAATAAGTGTCTAATGCTCACCAAGGCTGCGTTTATTTGATCAAAAATACAGTAAAATATTGTGAAATATTGTAACAATTTTAAAGAATTGTTTCTATTTTATATATTTTGAAATTAAATGTATTTCTCAGATGTCAAAGCTGAATTTTCAGCATCATTACTCCAGTCTTCAGTGTCACACGATCCTTCAGAAATAATTATAATATGCTGATTTGCTGCTCAATAAACATTTTTTTTATTATTAATGTTAAAAACAGCTGTGAAAATGGTGATACATTTTTTTCTAGATTCTTTGATGAATAGAAAGTTCAAAAGAACCTCAGTTATTTGAAATAGAAGTCTTTTGTAGCATTATGAATGTATTTACTGTCACTTGAACAATTTAATGCAGGGTTCTGGGTCCTGGAGGACCACTGTCCTGCACAGTTTAGCTCCAACCCTGATCAAACACACCTGAGCAAGCTAATCAATGTCTTCAGGATCACTAGAAACTCACAGCTAGGTGTGTTTGATCAGGGTTGGAGCTAAACTGTGCAGGACAGTGGCCCTCCAGGACCGAGTTTGAGAAACCCTGATTTAATGCATCCTTGCTCAATAAAAGTGTTAATTTCTTTCAAAAATAAGATGAAAAATTTTTTAGCGGAGTGAATGTATTGAATACCATATGATATCAATAAATTGACTTGTCCACCCCGTTATGCATGATTTATCAATCATATTTTAGTAATGGACACATTTCAGTAATTTGTCAGTCAATAGTTTAAAATGTTTAATTGAGCTTGACCTGTATGACTTTCGAAAATATTTAATTTGTATGATGAAATGCAGAGACACTTGAAAAAGGGTGTTTTTTTTTTCAAAGGTGTAAAAGCCCAAAAGGCATCAAAATGTAGGAATAATCCCATTCCATGTAAAATTCCCCCTTGTATTCCCATCTATATTCATACCATGTCTGTGACCAGGGGAAGATGCTTTTCACAGCTTTACACACTTTCCTCCTATGCATGTAGTGAAGCATGCTCCACATGCTCTAGGGAAGTCTAATAATGAGCAAACACTGGTTCACTCACCTATAGAGGTCTAATATTTTTATATATCATCAATTTTCTTAAGAAAAAATATATGTCTTGCCTGTTCAACATTCTGTATCTAGCATAATTTTGCATTCAAACAAGAGTTTGAAACACTGATTTCAGACTCAATAGACATATTATTAAGGGCCAGAAGGCCTACTGTATATAAGCTTTTCTGCCTGATTTTCAAGCACTCGAAGTAATCATGCTGATCCAACATATTTAACGCTCGGAAGATCATCTCATCACAAAGTCTCAATGCACTAATACACATATGGCTTTCTTGCAACTATTTCAATAGTCACAATCAACAGCTTCACGGCACTGAATTCCATAACCGCACATCCAGAGTTAGTAATCAAATCAACCTGGGCCACGGGAATGATTAATTCCCCAGCAATCCATTGCTGATTTGTAAAAAACCTCAATCACAATAGCATGCATTTAAATCTGTCGTTGCTCATAAATACACTAGGGCCATCTGAGCTGCCTCTTTACTTATTCAGGATAACAGCGGGACTGTATTTATATCATGCTGCTGTACAAACAGCATAATCTCACTACTGAGATTCACATTCTCGCAAGAACCTACATCTTAAAGTCGGCATGAAACGGAAGTTGCGATAGTCTTTTATTCCTATTGATACGTATATATGAGTGAAATGGCTTCTTAAATGAGGAACAATGTAGACCAGGTCTTGATTCTGTCCACGGGCAATTGATTGGATGGTTGGATGGTTGTGGTTTGCCATTGGTCGATCTCATGTGAGTGACAGGTTGTCCCGCCCTCATGCCAGTAAAGAGAAGAGAAGAGAAGAGAAGAGAAGAGAAGAGAAGAGAAGAGAAGAGAAGAGAAGAGAAGAGAAGAGAAGAGAAGAGAAGAGAAGAGAAGAGAAGAGAAGAGAAGAGAAGAGAAGAGACTGCAATAGGGAGGGGAAGTTATTTTGATTAAAGATTAAGAGGGCACATGAATTTTAATAAAATAATGATGTACATGGATAAATAATTGATAAGAAATACTGCAATATATAAAAAAAATTAAATAAAATGAAGAAGAAAAAAAAAAAACATTGTGACTCTAATAATTAACCACCCACAGTCCAGTTTAGTAAGATGCTAAATTGACTGAAATAATCCTGCTGGATATTAAGTCATTTGCACTTGTTTATCAGTAATAAAACAAAACAAAAGTAATGGTACTAACTTAAAGTCGGAGACCACTGATGAAAAATACTTCTATTTGTGCATTCTCTTATGCTTTTGAAAGATAAAAGCAATGTTTTGCCAGTATTTATGCTACCATTCAAAAGTTTGGGGTTAATAAGATTTGATTGATTGATTGATTGATTGACTGACTGACTGACTGGTTGGTTATCAAAGTCATTGCGTTGGTGCTTCTAGCATCATGCTTAAAGGTATAGCGGAGGATCTTTCCGAATTTTAGATAAGACCCGCCCTCTCCACTTTTTGAATAAGTTTGATTGATTCACCATAATGATTGACAATTAGGAGGACCAATAGTATAGGTGATCCACCTGGAAGTAAAAAATCCTCCGCTATACCTTTAACTATTTGAAGCTATTAAAGGAAGTACGCAAAAACAGATTCCAAGATTCCCAATGTTATCTGAATACAAAAAAAAAAAAAAAAAAAATTCATATTAAAGTGTTAATTACAGCACACAACACATCACCAAATGCAGATTAGTTTGCCAGACAATCAAAACCCAATATCATTATTAGGTTTTACCTGCTACACACAGTTTTTAATCAAACATAGACATAAGTTAGGTGTACAGAGATACATGACCTGCGTGTACTATTGCAGAATGAAGTTCCAGGTGTTCCTTGTTGTAAGAAAAGCCGTATGTCTTAAATAACCACCAGTAATTGTCATCCCTCTGGGTTTTACAGGTTCACTAAAAAAAGAGAGAAGAAATTAAATCGGATATGCTAATAAGCCCTCAATTTCAGAGGTTTACAATTCATGAAATATGCTCTCTGAACCAAAGAGCGTCTGATAAGCTTATTTGAGGCTGCATTAGCGGCTGCATCTTTGCACTGTGTATCTCAATTCGTTAATCCTAATATCCTTAAAAGCAGCCATATTACTCGTTCACCACGTTGATCTGTTGTTAAAAATGGCATTTCACTATTTCCCTGTATATGTAAAGCCATATTGAGGTGAAACATCTTTCTTGGCTCCTTTGGACATAAAATATGTCAATTGAATACATTATATACACATATAGGGGTTGGACAATGAAATTGAAACCTGGTTTTAGACCACAATAATATATTACTATGGTCTATGGCAGTGGCGGGTGTTGTATTTCACACCTAGGCCTTCAGTGGTGTCCTACCTGAATTAATCCACCTCTTAATACGCTTTTAATAGCGCACATACTCTTTATAATTGTGATATTGCTGATTTATTTTGCACCGGCAGTTATAGGGTAAATGCGGTGAGTTCGGAAAAGGCGGCCAGGTAGAGAGAAACGAGTGAGGCTGGTGCGTTCATGTAGTTGCTTTGCGTTCCAATTAAAAAGTTCAGAAACAGAGCCTCCCTTGTAATAAAAGTATGAATGTTTAGATCATAAATTTACAAGAAAAATTAAGAAGAAAATCATATACTCACCAAAACTACTGATTATTTTTACAGAAAATCCATCCTTATTTCTTTCCAAGAAGACTGAAATTACTCTGTTGTACAGGTTATCTGTGCGTTTCAGTTCCAACAATATGTATTTCCTATCGAGGCTAATGCTGAAAGTCGAGTCTGTCCCCTTGTATTTCTGGCATAAGATTTAATTCGCTTTAGGGCTGAGAATGTCCGCTCGGCAGAAGCCGTGGACACAGGGACAGTCACCGCAAAACATGACGATGTGTACAGCTGCCCCATGCTCTCACACAGATTTTTGAAGGAGATCAATGAGATCAGAGGGACTTTTGCCTTCAAAATCAGTCCTGGCACACATTACAGTCAGTTCATTCTGTTTTTACCCGGGACAGATCGAATAGAGCTCTGTGACTCTGCGTTAAGCTGGATAAGGCTGGAGAAGGGATTTTTTTTTTTCTGGTAGGTTTGAAATTGCTGGGATTTCAAAACATTCATTTGTGGGTTGAAAATCTATTAAATCTTCAGGAATATATATTTAGTTTATGCAGTTAGCTACAGATGTGGTTTGCTAGCTCTGACTACTAGTAATAGTACGTGCTCTGACCATCCAATCAAAGGACGTGAAAATGCAGACGTTACTGTGCGCCTGCTAGATGGCCCTGGTGCAGTCAAATCGAAATCTGATTGGCTGATTAAATCTGACTGATTATCTGATTGGTTAAAGCAACCGTTTCATTGCCATTCATTTTAAGCTAAAGGCGCAGCACTATTGATTCTGAAGGCCTTAAGGCAGATTTATTTGACCCTGGCAACACATGATGGCTGAAATATGATTGGATAAAAGCTCTAACATAAATATACACTACTGGAAACAGCGCAAACAAGAGAAAAGCTATGGAATTAAGATAATCTACTATTAGGCCTTGCTAGTCCTGACCGCCCACCACTGGCATAGTCACTATGGCTTCCTTCTGTGGCCAATACAGCATCAGGTTCTCCTTTTGAAATTACAGATACAAGTCCTTCACAGAGGGAGTTTGAGACATTCCTCTTCCAGAACAGTGGCCAGGTCACTATGTGATATTGGTGGAGGACAACCAATTTTTGAGGTGCCTCTCCAAAATACCCCAAAGTATCATTTTTCATGTTTCACTCTCATGTTCATCAAACCAACCTGTCACAATTATTGCTGTGTGTAATAGTGCCTTATCATGCTGATACCCCTTCAGGCTACAATGTTTGAACCATTAGGTGCCCATGGTCCTCCAATGGTTCGGTAGTCCTTGGCAGTGACGCCCCCATTAGGCACAGTAGGGAATGCCATGATATTGCAGCCCAAACCATCACTGATCAACCCTCGTGCTTTACTCTGGGCTCACAAGAGTCCAGGTGTCGGCTCCACACCGTCACTCCCACTAATGTGGGAAAGACAGTGAAGGTGGACTCATCAGAGAACATGTTTCACATTGTTGGCACCAATGAAACCGACATTTGGCATTGGCATGAGTGACCAAAGATTTGGCTAGCAGCCCGACTATGAATGTTGACACTGCGGAGCTCCAGTTTTGGTGGAAACAGGAGAATCAGGTGCACATTTAATTCTGCAGTGAGTTGGGCAGCTGTGGTTTTCTGTTTTTTACCAGAGTGCTCTTACCAGTGTCAGACTTTTGGATGGAAGAGAGTGAGTGAGTGAGTGAGTGAGTGAGTGTGTGTGTGTGTGTGTGACAAATATTCAGTCAGTTTGTTCTTATTTTAGTTTGTTTTCATCACTCACATACTGTATGTTCCTTTGTTTTAATTTCCTGCCACCACTTTGTCTCTATGGTTACTAACATGATTGGTTCATTGTTTTCAGTTGTGTATCGTTAATTTAACTTGTTTGTGTTACTACTTAAGTTCATCCTTTTCCTGAGTTTGGTGCCTGGTCTTGTTTGCGTTACTGTCTGTGAAAGTTGCTTTATTTCTGAGCCTGTTGTGGGTTACTTTGTGGACTTTTAGCAAACTCTGTGTTGAAACTTCACCTTCCTCTTCATCGTCTGTCTGTGGAACATGTTGCTAACTGTACAAACAGACCAAAACAAAAAATAAACAGCAGCAGTTGGTAGAGAAACTTCATTCATCCAGACAGATAGGTGGCAGTATAAAGTCCAATACATGGGGGTGAAGCCAGTGCCTTGAAAATAACATATTGAGCAACCTTATTCATAACTATTATTTGGAATGCATATAGTTTATATTTGGGAATCCACTGCGTCGTTATGATAACCTATCATTGCACAATTTATATATATGCTTGCATGTGGTGAATTCACCTCAAGCCACACATGGTAAATAGCTATAAAACTCACCTAGGTGAGCTTCAATGAGTCTACTTACACTGCTTGCTCCACCTGGGAGGCCACCATTTTGTTTTGGCCTCATTCTCTCCTGCTTTAATGCAACAGTGATTTCACAATTCGACGAGAATGATTGAGACCATCTGAAACCTCTTATCCTGCAGTAGAAGTCATGTTGCGCTTGATATGACTCAGTGACCTAAGACAATTTCCCCCTGCAAATGTGCAAGAGCACTGTCTGACTAAATACGGTACTTGAATGAAAAAATCTCTCTGCTGTTTTCACGAGTCATGGGAGTCTGGCCCGAGGAGACGTGCTAGATTATTTTGTCCTTTGGCGTAACGGTCCCCTTGCATTGTAATCACTTTCCTGCTCTGTAATTGAATGTAATTAGAAATCTGTGTCTATAATGAGTAAAAATAGCAGGTACTGCTGAAAGGCAGTGCCTTTCCATCTGTCTTAACATTAGTGAAAGCCTCATAGCAAGTTTGTGGTTTACATGCCGGAGACATTAACATTATGAGGATCATTTAACCTTTATGTAACCCTTCCCCTTCTGTTTATTTGTCAAGCCTGCAAGCATGATAAAATAAGAAGATATTGTGTTTTGGAGAGGGTTTTTCGGATATGTAAAATGTGTCATCAACTCAACAAAATGACTCCTCATAATGCGAACAAAATGCAAATGCAGAATTCTGCTAATGTGAAGTTCAGCGTTGCTTGGGAGGCCCCACGTTATATTTCAAATCGTTTGTTATTGTTTGTTTTTAACAGATGTCTTGAGTGAAATCACATTTATTGTAAATGGTTAGCATAGATGAACCAGTAACCTGCTAGCTAGAGCTATATTTGCATATATTTTCACAAAGAATAAAGATCTATCTATCCATCCATCTATCGTAACATTGGCTCAGCCAATGGTGTGAGTTGGGGGTGGGGCTATCTGTTTGTCCAATCAATGGTTCGCTTTAAAGTGGGTTTCCACAAATCTGGTCCTGGAGGGGCCACTGCCCTGCAGAGTTTAGCTCCAACCCTAATCAAAGACACTTGAACAAGCTAATCAAGGTCCACAGAGTCCGGTGCAGGTAGGTGAGTTTGATCAGGGTTTGAGCTAAACTCTGCAGGGCAGTGCATGGCCCTCCAGGAACGGATTTGTGGAAACCTGCTTTAAATTATGTAAGTGTGGGGGAATTTTTCTATTACTTAGCTACTGGAGGCCCAGGTCAGCAGAATGACACAGTTACAGATGACAAGCATGCTGTTATTTCAAAAAATGATTGTCTGCCAATCACACTGCATGGCCGGACCTAACTGTAGTATGAAATTCAATCAGAGAAGCCCATCAGTAACAGCAGTTATCCGTGGAGGGGGCCGCATTGACCCATTGTCACTGAAGGACAGAAACATGACATGACGGAGAGGTCTTAACATGTATCTGTAGGCCTACTGAGCACACATTATTGATAGCCTCCTCTCGTTTAATCCAGCACACATTGACAACCTCTTTGCTTAGCATCGGTTGTGGGTGTTGGAGTCTCATTCATAATAGTCTTGTGCTCAGAAAGTAAACATGCTCGGTGACAACGCGGCAGACTGAACGGCAGGACTGTGGCTCGGTGATGAATGAGGATGGATCAGTCACTTCCTCTCCTCTCCTCACCTCTCCATCTCCCTTGTCGAAGAACAGGAAATGCAGTAGAGAACAGATTTAGTTCATTGCCTGGATGCTCAATCAGATAGAACAGATGGGTAAGATGTGTGCTCCATTTCATACAATTTAATCTGGAGTCAAAAAGCTGTTAGAAACACAGGCCTGTAATAATATATATTTTTCTGCAGAGGCTTTTAAAATGTAATTTTATCCATACAAGAGATTTATTTTTGTGTGGAACTTCCATAAATCTGAGAAAGAACAGAGATTTATTTTATCACAGTAGAAAAAGCAACGAAAGCTATTTTAAAAATGGATATTTGTCGGTATTTAAAAGTGAACCCATTCATTTTACCTCATTAAAAAGTTTTACCCCAGAGAAATGAAAAGTCTATATGGTTAACATGATCTCAATGATTAAATAGATTCCAGTCATTTCAGCAGCCTAAAAAAGGTTTTGTATTGCACAAAAGGCAGGTCACCACCATTTTAAGTTACAGGTAACTTGTATTCCTTTTTTAAACTAATTGTGATTACAGGGGGAGATCATTGATTAATAAAGACTTCTTTTCATGTGATTTCATGCACAATACTGTTGTGACCTCAAAACAATTTTACCATAGGTCATGTTTTGCATGTTTTGAGGTTTATATCACATAATCAGCTCCATATGTATGGCTTTTCTGATAAAGCATTGCATTTGTGATGTGAAGCGCTCGGGTACAAGTCCCGTGAAACATGGATCACAAATAAAAGAGCTCAAAGATTGTAGAAGCAAGCTGAAATGGCACGGTTGCTTCAGCAAAATCTTTTTTATGTCACATTTATTTTTGTTATTGTTTAGGGTCGGGTTTAGTGTAGGTGGGTATTTTCAAACGCGACGGACCATTAACCTTTTAGCATCACTTAGCAGACACTTTCTTTCTGAACTGCCACGATACGTACAGTACAACAGCCAATGTAATAAACATTGCCAGGATTACGTTACGATCTGTTTTGGGTGAAACCGAGCTCACTTTTAGTGCCATTCACTGTAAATTTCACTTTGAAAGTGGTGCAATAATGAAATAATGTAATATAATTTTGCAGAAATGTCACCACTTGCACATTTTTCCAGTAAGCCTGAGCTGGAAAAAGCACTGTTGACAAAATACACTCTTGGCTAAACCCCATACAATGCTTCTATTTTTTCTTTTCTTTTTTTGTCTGAGACTCAGCCCAACCACTACTCTCTGTGCGGCATGATAAACAAGTCTGTTTAGCTTAGAGACCACACAAAGCCAGTGTATCTGGCTTAAAAATAAACACAACAATAGTGCAATTAGAAAGACAAGTCTCTTCAGCAAGTCCTCTTCATTGTCAACACTTGATCTTTGCCTTGCATGGTCCCTTGTTTGCAGTATGAGAAGCAAGCACAAATTGAATATTATGATAAAAGGCATTCCATTGTTGGCACTGCACGCTTCCCCCTCCGTAGTCGGTTGAATAGCGTGCCTGTTGATGAGTAGAATTGGCCACACTAATTGGTCCCACCCTGCCGAGCACAGAATATTCTGTTAGCCTTGAGCTAAAGTTGTTTAGATATCACATATATAAAGCCTAAGCGTCTGCTTTCAATACAGTAATTGCTCTAGGACATTATCTGAATTCTAATGACAAAAGCTAGGTACAGTAGAAACATTTTTTAAGAGGAAAGCCCTCTCTGAGGATACAAGAAATGGAAACTGGATGCACCCACTGATTTTAAAATGCATGAGGTGTTATGCCTTAAACATGAATTGTTCTAATGTACAGCTGGCTTCTTGTAAAATACAAATCCACTAACTTTACAGCAAATTCCCTTGAAATGTATGCACAAAGCAGCAGCTGAAGAAGAAAACATTATTCAGGCTAGTTTTAAAAAAGTACAGTTGGTGTGTTAAATATATTTCTCAGAACACTGTGCTAGATTTGGTCAACTTAACATTGTTGAAGCAGCGTATACTAAGTATTTCTTTATAATTTGTTTAATTTTTATTATTTAGAAATGATAAAATCTGTCTTAAATCTCTATCTTCACCAGCATTTTTTTTTTATTGCCTGCCACTCCCAGTGTTTTTGATCATATCTAAACATGCAATAGTAGACTCTTTGCTTAAAAAAAAAAAAATAATAATAATAATTTTATTCTAGATTCATGCATTCTTTATCAACAATTGAATGTGGGTAAGTTTAATTAAAAAAGCAACATTCTGAGCAAAAATCTGGGAAAATCGTGTTTTTGTCAAATACTTCATCTGACTCGGATTCAGAACGATGATCGAAACATATATGGAGTAAATCAAGTCCATGAACACCCCCAAAGCTTTACAGTCCTATACCTCCTCCTGGGTCGACATTTCATTCAGTAATGTTAGGCAGTTTAGATATGCATATGATTACATATGATATCGCTTGTTTCTGCATCTTCCTCACAAGTGTTAATTTCAGCTGGAAACTGCAGTAGATGCATGCATACAGTAAGTGCGTTTTGCAAAAATGTAGGCAGATGCATGTTTTTTCCGCCCAATAAGTGTAGGTCATAGAGGTCATGGAAGTCATAGATAAGGTAAGTCAGGAAACCGTGAAATCTGATTGGTTGATAGTAGTTTTGTTCCAGTACCATCAAGTATGTTGATCCAAAAACATGAAGCAAAAGCATTCTAAGCTAATAGCAATGTAATAATAATTTGGTAAGCACTGCTGGATCTTCTATACCGCATAGTTAGGATGTTAACATTAGCAGTATTCATTATCAGCTACAAGGACGCTTTATTGAATCTCACCAGTGCATCAATGTGCCAGACAATGTCTTTATTTTCAGAAAAGTTTCATCAAAATTGCTTTGCATCCTCCTCTGGCCAGACTCCTTTAATTTAATTAACAGTGGGGAGGTGTAAAAGGCCTATGACAGTCTGTGATAGAATAGGGCAGGGGGTCATTTGCCACGACCCCAAGAATTTGTCATGGAGACGGACTCACTCCGTGCACCATCATGAAAAATTAATCACTGGGTCCTGGCCACCTCATTAATTCAGTAAGAGTGCTCATGCACTGGATATGACATGTGATCATTAACTGGTTATTCTTGCAGGTAATTGAAGGTGTAGAGACTGGGCATTCGGATTGGCTTTGCTTGCCTAAAATAAAGTTTGGCCAAGCCAGAAACTTCCAAAGGCATTTTAATTCTCTCTGAGCTTCATATGGGTAAAATGACCTTCATTCCTTTTTCATAAGGCTTTGACTGCAGTGAAGTGCCTTCACAGAAAACAAGCTTTAATATCACATGCCGATATCATTCCACACAAGTTCAGCATTTACGTACTGACGGTCCAGAGAACAAGGCATTTTGAGATTACAGTCCGTGTAATATACGAGATGCAGAACACAACATTGGATTTTCCTGCGTGCAGTGATTTGCTGACATTTACGTTGTGAAATTGCACCTATTACCCAGACATTAGCGTCGTCACCAGGGTAAAAATCTCTATTGGGTTTTCCCACTGTATCGGTAAATGCACTGCTTGTCGTGGCATTTGGAACACTGCAGGTAATTTACATCCAAAGCCCTTGTCGTGACGGTGGCATAACACACAGGTGCTTAACGGCTTCTCCGTGATTATGCTCTCAAACAAACAGATGATCAGGTGGGCTGGAATGAGAGAAGGTGGGGCGGCTTCAGCGAGGAGGACATATGCTACATGGGCTCATTGCAAAAACTCCAAAAACGATCTTATACAAAAAGTTCACCTCAGTTTCCAGCAGAAACAGACACTAGTGAAAGTAAAAGTTTTTTTTTTTTTTTTTTACACAATTATGATTAAAGGCCAGATTATTGATTAACACTTAAACACATACCCCGGGTCTTTAGTAACCCGGGACGTCATTTATTACCGTCGTCCTCATTCATTTTTTAAAGTTAGACATCTACCTTCTTAGTATGAATTCATTATAAACACTACAACAAGAAAAAAAGATAAAGTTATAAAAGAATGCCTGTTTTCCCATTCATTTTTTGTAACAATTTTAAAAACTAATGACCTGAGGTGTGTATTAGTGGAAGTATATTTTTTCTGCACAACAATAATTGAATCTTTGAAGACTAAATAAGTGCAATTCACCTTTATTCCACACAGTGGTAATGTCTGATACACAATGATGAAGTGATTTTTCACTCATAGTTACTGCAGGCAGAAAACAAAAGAATAGGAAGTATCATCAGCAAAACTTGAAATGGCTCAGTGGTTTACTTCAGAGCAAGTACTGAACGCAATCAAATATAAGTGTCACTGTCACTTGATGGTGGATCTAGTGAAGAATCTGTCAGCGATCAAAATATTGAAAATGATAGTTTTGAGAATTTGTTTGAGATCGCGAATATGAGCCAGATGTTGAATGTACTGGGAAATGAGCTCTGATGAGGACAGTGATGATGGTATAAAACATCTGCTCAAACTGTACCCTTCCAAGCTCCAAAAGGTAACAAAATATGCTTTATTTTAATTCTTCTGTAATTGTTACTCTAATATCAGGGGAGTTTTATATTATAACGACAGGTGGAGATCCATCCGTGTTAGATATAGATCCGGGTCGCTAAAGACCCGAATATGTAATGATTGGCGAAACATTCATGCATTTAAGGGTTAATAATGACTTTTCTTTCCGTGTTTCTTGCACAATACTTTAGTATGTTATGACCTCAAAACACTTTTACCATAGTGCATGATTTGCAAACTAATATATTTGTAATGTTTGCATTGCATAACCAGCTCCATATGAATAGCTTTAATATAGTAAATTTGCTTGGTAGCTCACCTTGTACAGTATTGCACTTGTGATGCAGATGAAACATGAATCATGTTCAAACAGCAAGCTAAATAAGCATCGTTGCTTCAGCAAATGCGTTTTTATCTCATGGTAGCTTTTGCACTATTGGTTTAGGGTAGGTTTAATGTATATGTTCTATGTTATGTCTTTAATGAACTGCCATGTGCCATGATACATACAACATTAAATGTAATAAAACAATGCCAGATTCACATTCAATTCTTTCAGAAAAAAATTTAGCGCTCTGTTAGTGCCACTCACTGGACGTTTTACAACATAATATGATTTTGCAGAAATATCCCCACAGGCATGACATTTTTCCAGTAAGCCTGGGTTGGACATAATAGCAACTTCGATAAGGTCCAGGCCCAGTGTTTTTGGGATTGAATATTGTGCCACCTGCCAAGTTACTGGAGGCATTGAGAAGTGGAAGTTGACAGATAC
Source organism: Rutilus rutilus (assembly GCF_951802725.1). NCBI lineage: Eukaryota > Metazoa > Chordata > Actinopteri > Cypriniformes > Leuciscidae > Rutilus > Rutilus rutilus. The sequence goes on from NC_140223.1 coordinate 13,910,951, forward strand.
TGTACAAATGTCAACAGTAACCTTTTAAATCTCAAATCTCTCTCAAAACGCCAACAAGATCTTGGCTGCAACATCTAGAGCTCTGTAGAGAGCAGGCACAGATATTGCACTGCCTTGAGACATGTTCAGTGCCTCTGCTAGTAAGTACAAAGGAGGAAGACTGAGAGGGACAGTATTTCAATGCTTTTTGATTTTCTATGACATAAGGGTGGTGTTGTCCATAACTCTGCTTAAGAGGTCCAAGATGACCCATGCAAACACTTGACCCTTAAATGAATCTTGTCTATGAGCTACCAACCCAGAGAACTGCATACAACATAAACTGCGAAGGGGTGAGAAGGAGTTCCTTGTTCTCTTGATACCTCCCTACTAACATGATTGACTGACAGCAAATTCCCTGTGTCCACTCCTTGGAATATTACCTTGGTTTATTTACATTGATTTTTTGGTGCTTTGTTCTGCAACAAAGGATGACAAAGGCAGCATCTTCAAAAGAGTTCGATCGGGAGCTGATTTGAAAGGTGTCTAAATCATGCACTCTTCTGTTTTCTTTTTTGGCTTCCTTACGTCTGTCTGACTGAACAGTCCTTATCCTAAGGGATATTTGGAGGTTGTGTTTGTCCAACAAGCAACCGCAGAGGAGCTTCAAGTGGTAATTGGACCTGTCAGCCTATTTCAGGCAGCAGCACCGAGATATTAAAAAGACTTCACCTCTTATCGTTTGGTCGAAGAATATTCTCTCACACTCAATCCTGGACACCACAAGAACACTTCATAAACAGTTGTCACCACACTAGCCACTTAATGCAGGGATACTTCACATTTGACTGAAGGTTTGTCTTTGTAATTATGTAAAAAGAGAGATTTGCTGGCATGAGTGAAATATGGAAAATCAATTTTACTCTGAACAACCTTGTATGTACCGCTCTGCTTGAAATCAAGGGGGAGGAAATGGACTCATAGAAGAAAAAAAAAGCACACAGGAAAGTGCCCCAACCTAACAGATTGGCGAGGCTTACACCCTATCCCTCTTTAGGGCTAAAGTTACTCAGATTATTCATATATTTGTGGCCATTTTTATATATTTTCGATGGATGGATGGATGGATGGATGGATGGATGGATGGATGGATGGATGGATGGATGGATGGATGGATGGATGGATGGATGGATGGATGGATGGATGGATGGATGGATGGATGGATGGATGGATGGATGGATGGATGGATGTTATTGAAAAAAATCTCAACAAACAGATTTGCACATTTCAATTTTTCTATATTCAAGTCGACATGAGCTGTTCTTGTATACATAATAAATTTGCCCAGAGGCATTAACAAGATATGGAAATCAAGTGAATATCTGCCTTATCGTTACATGGGCTTGAGTCTCATGCAATGTTATATACATTCGTGTCTGAAAGTATTAAGAAATGCATGCTTTGCCTCAAGCTAACAGATCTGAGCTGAACAGCAAATGAAAGTATACTTGCCAAATCTCAAAAGGACTTCCAACAGTCCCTTATACCTGCCAAGTAATTTAGCTCCAGCTGTCACAATCATGTCCCGTAATTGTGGGCCGTTATTACGCTCCGGCCTCAGGGTCAATTGTGTTTCTGTTCCTCAAATGACATTATATCTCGTCTACAGGAATTTACAATGTCAAAAAGGTTTACGCACAATTCAAATTCATCTTATTACCTTTGGAATCTTATTTAGTTTACTAAAGTCTCAAGTGTTATCTAGATGGTATCGCTCTCATTTTATCAGATGCAGCTCTGTGGAATTATGCAGATTGTTGGTTGGATTTGTGGGTAACGGGGTATTCCTAGACCTCAATCTCCAGCGATCCCCTTGTGGCATTTAAATTCATCTATACCTCCATCTGCCTCTCCTTCTCTCTGCTTCCATCAGTATTTATAGATCTCCCTCCTACAGAACAGCTGACCTGAAATCATGTTTTTAACAAAGGCAAATTAGACAGCATTGGCCACATGTTGGAGAATGGCCGTTTTTGTTGGAATTCAGGGAAGTACAGAGATTTAGTGATCATACAATTTATTTTATGAATAAATGGTTTGACGTGTCTCTTGGTAATGTAATGAAGAGACGTGTACACAAGACTCAAACTGAATCATTTTTAATAAAGCATTAATAAACAAAACTACACAATACAAATCCTAACATTGTTACTTTTCTCTTGACAAGAAAATATTGTATATACAATGTTAACCTCAAGTGTAAACATAAATTACTTAAAGTATATAATAAGTCAATATGGAACAAAATTAACCCTGTTTACTTTCTTAATTCATGTCCCTGATTTCATGCATTAAATAAATAATCATCAATCAATCTGAGGGTTTGTCTTCATAATTATTTAGGAGAGTTACTCTGGGGCGGCAGTGGCTCAGTGGTTCATGTAGGTTGTCTACAAACCGGAAGGTTGGTGGTTCACTCCACGGTTCCACTTGACCAAGTGTCGAGGTGTCCACGAGCAAGACACCTAACCCCAGCTGCTCCCGACGAGCTGGATGGTGAATTGCATGGCTGACACCGCCGTCGGTGTATGAATGGGTGAATGTGAGGCTATATGTAAAGACCTAAGTGGCCATAGGTCTGTGAAAGCGCTATATAAATGCAGTCCATTTACTATTTGGTATGTACAGTAACACGCACTTTACCTCGGCAATTTGATTTTTTTTTTTCTTTCTTATTGGTAATCCTATTTCAGTTGTAAATATGTCACAAGAACACTCAACATGTTGAACAAGTAACAATAATTTCATAGGTTAATTTCTACAATCTATTAAACTGAAAATTTGCTTTGCCAATCATGAACAATGTGATACTTATGGAGTAAACCACAACGTCTTTCATTCTTAAGAGCTGGCATTCAGATACTCATTCCAAAGCTGTAATTTGTGCATGCAAATACTGCAATTTGTCTTTCCAGGGAACATATTGTTAAGTTGCTCCAAAAGGTCTGTATATGGTTTCCATTTGTTGATAATTGAGCCCTGCTTGTGACTACATTGTTGTGTGTAAAACTGCATTTTTACCAAACACTTTCTTTCTTGGTAAATGTCACAATACAAACTGATGGACAAAAACTAATTCCGGGTTCCATGTTCTTAAAAAAAAAAAAAAAAAAAAAAAAAATCACGATATTCCATCTTGTTGATGGAGTGCCACCCAGTTATCTCATACAGACTCCTCAATTAAGAAGCTATTTTTTTTGTATTCACCCTTACTATCCATTCTTTGCTCATGCATACTAATTTGCATTATCCTCTCTAAGAATAGATTAATAACTGCCAAGCAACTCCATCGCATTATAATTGCATCCGTGACAGTGATCCTTGTGCGTCAGCGTTGAATTCAAAGAGGATATTAAAAATAAGCAGGTTATTCCAGCATCATGCCTATTTCCATCTCTCCTAATCATGCACATCGACCATGTAAAAGGTCAGTTTTGTAAATTGATGGATACCATCTGCCATGAAACCTCTCAATGTGCTGACACCCAGATGGAGACAGAATACATAACAACAGGCAGTCAGTGACAGATAAGAAATATATATGTTTTTAAAAATGTCATGTGGCCTAACCATCAAGGTAAAAGTAATATCATATTGCTCATATTGCAAATAGATGTAGACAATTTAGAACGGAAAAGGTTTTTTTTTTTTTTTTTTTTTTTTGCATACAGACGACAACGTTGTTAAAATGATCCCGTTCACACAGATCCGCGAAAACGACTAAAAACGCTGTATTCTGCTGCAAGGCCAGTAGATGGCGATGTCACTTTGTAAAGACACACTCTACGCGCCTATATACTGGCGTCAATAGCATGACGTCACCATTTCACAAACTCGTGTTTTTGTAGTTTACACGAGATGATAATGGTATCGTTTTTTTTTAAAACATGCACTTTGCAACTCGTTTTCAAAAGTTTGAGTATTCAGTCCCTCAAAATGCCATTATCGTGTAAATGAATAGCCAAAACTCATACAAAGGTTTCAGTTTTTGGTTGAAAATGGTGTTGTGTAAACGGCTCCTCAGTCATTATTATAAATTGTTGTGGTTTCACCACATAACATTTTACAGCCTGAACTAACCTTGTCCCTGCCCTTGTCTTAAAAACATAAAATGATCAGATATTTTAATATTGACTTTGACACAAAGTCATGATGGTTGTTTTTACTCCATGCATTTGCACATTACTATCTTGCGACAGTGAATTTGATTTAATATTAAAAACTAAATATATAAATGTTGATTAAGAAATTAAAAACATGCTCATCATAGAAGAGGTGTATTCAAGTCAATATGTCATAATTGCATTTGCAATGTATTTTTGAACAATAAAAAAATAAGCTTCACATCATTGATCTCACTAACAAAATTATTAAATGTTTGTCAATTTTGTGGCACTTAATGTGGGTCAAATTGAGCTCTTACCGAACAGTTTATGCCAGCATGTGTGCACACTCGTGACTTTTCACAGGTGCCTTGTGGTCTGAAGTCTTCTTTGAAGAGAATCCGCAGAGCTAATGAAATGCGACAGGGATGTAGACGGCCTCGGAGAACTACTGTAAACTGCATATTATAACACTGCAGAGCCACATGGCCCCAAGATTCTACTAATTAGAGCTGAGAATGTATTAGTCAGCAAGGGATTGCACACGTCATCGGATTTCTGCCTTTTCTTAACAAGATCTGCAAAGTCAGACATTACCACTTGCCGTTATCACATCTGATAAGCCTGTAATAGGACATGACAGATCGTCACCGCCTTTTCCATTTCAGTTCGGAATTAGCTGTTATGCTCATAAGGGAATAATGAATATTTTTTGGAAGATGTTGGGCACTGCACCTTTGCCAGCATGACACTTTTTTTTTTTTTTTTTTTTTTTTTTACCATACAAAATGAATGAAACAAAAAACATAAAGTCAGTACGCAAATAGTAACATTTTCAGGCCCAACCATGGCACACATGTTTGGGTTCGGGCAATCTCCCCATGGATATTGGTCTCAAATATTTGAGACAATATCTCAAACAGTTGGGATAATAAACAACTAAATAACCTGTGGCTATAACAGCACTTTTTTTTGGCACAGTTCATCTTCCGGGATTTTGTGGCCTTATATCCCTCCTTGCTAGACGCTTGATTTTATTGCAGTGGAAATCACCTGCCCCACCTACTCATTCCTTGTGGAGCAGAGATATTCTTCAGTGGTTGTTTTTTTGACTGGAAAAAAAAAAGAGATCTTCCAATAACTTTTATAGAATCTGAGGTTCTTTCTGTGTATTACTCCTCTGCTTATTTGAAAGTTATTAGTTATGAGACTCATATACCCTATCTAAGTTAAATGAAAATGAGAAATGTAGCTGAAATAAAATAAGTTATATTATAAAATAAGAAGAACATTGTTTTGGTTGTGCTTCGGCTCTGCATGACTGTTGCGGATGAATACCCAGACAGCAACAGAGTGTCGGCCCAGATCCGGGCCACATCTGGTACATGTGGATTCCATGCTACCAGATGTGGGCCTGATCTGGGCCGACACTCTGTTGCTGTCTGGCTATGCTTATCCTACTGCTCATAGAGCATTAGTAGGCTTAAGATATATAACCAGTTTAGATAGAAAGGATCTCAAGCTGACTAGCTGAAGACGTTAGTAGCTTTACCCATTATTAGACACGGTACATCCTTGAAAATAAATTCGCTACAACAACCATAATGAAATGACCCTTCACAGTAGATAATGCTTTACAGTGAAATCTGTTTGAGAGCTTCATATGGCAATTTATCTGTTAAAGGTAAAACACCTACCAGAGGTGTCAAGTAACGAAGTACAAATACTTTGTTACCTTACTTAAGTAGAAATTTGGGGTATCTATACTTTACTGGAGTAATTATTTTTCAGACGATTTTTTACTTCTACTCCTTACATTTTGACGCAATTATCTGTACTTTCTACTCCTTACATTTTAAAAATAGCCTCGTTACTCCTATTTAATTTCGGCTTGTCGTCGTAAAAAAAAAAAAGAATTGGCCAATTACACAAACGGTTTAGACCTGACTCCCGCCTCCTGAATACACATTGCTAAACTGATTGGCGTTGTGGTGTCTTTCTAACTTGTGAGAGGCTGTAGTCACATTTGTGTGTACGCAGCGGCAAAAGTCCTCCGAAGGAAACCTAGATGCGGTAAGCGAGGGAGAAATCGCGGCAAATCGCGTCAAATATTGATTGAGAGAGAGAGAGAGAGAGAGAGAGATTTTTTTCCTTACATTACTTTTATACTTTAAGTAGTTTTGCAATAATTAATAATATACTTTTACTTGAGTAAAAAGCATGAGTTGATACTTCAACTTCTACAGAAGTCTTTTTAAACCCTAGTATCTATACTTCTACCTGAGTAATGAATGTGAATACTTTTGACACCTCTGCACCTTACTCACCTGTTGAGTAAAAAAACGCCATCTCCGCGTCACATTAACAACGTTTCAAATCATGTCAAGTTCTCACATCTCAGAAAAGCCAAGCCAATGTTTGCTTGAAATTGTCTAGATGTCCCTTAAAGTGTTCGAAAGAGATACCAAAGATGCCCTTGCTGAAAAATAATGACATTATGTACTGCAATGCATGTCATTTTTGGTAATATTCCCTTACATTAAACAAACACATATTAAAATAGTTAACTTTGAGTGGTAAAATGCAAATACCACAGAAAAGAAGAGTTGGTAGAGTAACAGAATTGTTTAAATATTTGAATGCATATTTTTAAAAGGCACATTATTTATTAAAAGACTGTTCAGTCATGTCACAGTAAGCTTGGAAATAAGAAAAACACCTCCTTCAGCACATGCAAGGTCATAACAACAATAAATCACGACTCACTGATTTTTCTCTGCAGCCCTTGGCATTTTTTTCTCTAATTTCTGCACAGTGACAGAGCTCTTGTTTCTGTAGATGTAAATAGTATAGAATACATCATGTGACACAAGATAATGCAATATCAAGGCCAACCGCAAGAATGTATCTTACTTTTCATCTCCCTGTCTGGCTGTAATACAATATTTCCAGATTGTTCTCTCCCCAAGAGCAACCAGCTTACCATTGATCTGAGCGGGGCTGATACAGACTCTGCTGCGGTGTGTCATTCTAATGAACCAGAAACTGAATCCGGCTGCAGTGTCTCTCTCTCTCTTGCACATCTTCTCTCTTTCTTGCTGTCATTTTTCTGTCATACTTGTACTTGCACTCACAAACACTCGGATGCATGCACACGGTCACAAAATATGGCTTAAGATAACTTCCAGCTTTCATAATCCGAAATGAAGTGACCATTTCTGTTTTTTGCTGTTATGCATATAGATGTTTTTCATAAATAATCTAAAGAGATCCTGAACAAACAGTGTTATTCCACATTCCAACCACCAAGGCTGCAAGGGAATTCCAAGGCTAATTCCATAGCTATAATTTTATTGTTTCATAAATACTTAAAATTAAAATAATATTTGTACACATTTTTTTATAATTGAACATAATGATGTGCAATAAAATGTATATACACTCACCTAAAGGATTATTAGGAACACCATACTAATACTGTGTTTGACCCCCTTTCGCCTTCAGAAATGCCTTAATTCTACGTGGCACTGATTCAACAAGGTGCTGAAAGCATTCTTTAGAAATGTTGGCCCATATTGATAGGATAGCATCTTGCAGTTGATGGAGATTTGTGGGATGCACATCCAGGGCACGAAGCTCCCGTTCCACCACATCCCAAAGATGCTCTATTGGGTTGAGATCTGGTGACTGTGGGGGCCATTTTAGTACAGTGAACTCATTGTCATGTTCAAGAAACCAATTTGAAATGATTCGAGCTTTGTGACATGGTGCATTATCCTGCTGGAAGTAGCCATCAGAGGATGGGTACATGGTGGTCATAAAGGGATGGACATGGTCAGAAACAATGCTCAGGTAGGCCGTGGCATTTAAACGATGCCCAATTGGCACTAAGGGGCCTAAAGTGTGCCAAGAAAACATCCCCCACACCATTACACCACCACCACCAGCCTGCACAGTGGTAACAAGGCATGATGGATCCATGTTCTCATTCTGTTTACGCCAAATTCTGACTCTACCATCTGAATGTCTCAACAGAAATCGAGACTCATCAGACCAGGCAACATTTTTCCAGTCTTCAACTGTCCAATTTTGGTGAGCTCATGCAAATTGTAGCCTCTTTTTCCTATTTGTAGTGGAGATGAGTGGTACCCGGTGGGGTCTTCTGCTGTTGTAGCCCATCCGCCTCAAGGTTGTGCGTGTTGTGGCTTCACAAATGCTTTGCTGCATACCTCGGTTGTAACGAGTGGTTATTTCAGTCCAAGTTGCTCTTCTATCAGCTTGAATCAGTCGGCCCATTCTCCTCTGACCTCTAGCATCAACAAGGCATTTTCGCCCACAGGACTGCCGCATACTGGATGTTTTTCCCTTTTCACACCATTCTTTGTAAACCCTAGAAATGGTTGTGCGTGAAAATCCCAGTAACTGAGCAGATTGTGAAATACTCAGACCGGCCCGTCTGGCACCAACAACCATGCCACGCTCAAAATAGCTTAAATCACCTTTCTTTCCCATTCTGACATTCAGTTTGGAGTTCAGGAGATTGTCTTGACCAGGACCACACCCCTAAATGCATTGAAGCAACTGCCATGTGATTGGTTGATTAGATAATTGCATTAATGAGAAATTGAACAGGTGTTCCTAATAATCCTTTAGGTGAGTGTATATTCAAGATCTTTACTGACACTTTATTCTTAAACTTTATTTGGGGGGAAAAAAATTGTTCAATGTGTTAGAAATTGTGCCACACTGTGGGACAATGGGTCCCACAAAAAAAAAAATATATATATATATATATATATAACAATTTTAACATGATAAATAATTGATTTTTATTATTAATGGTTTATAATTATTTTCTGATTATCATTATTTTTCGAACATTTTATTTGATTTTCATATTTGATTTTTGAAAGTCTGGGTCTGGTACAAAGGGGGGAAAAACAATAAATCAACAACAAAAAAGTTTGTTTTGTTAGTTTTAATAAAAATCAAGCTCTAGGACATGAAACTGCACAAATATTGCTCCTTCCTTGCAGTTCACATGACTTTGGCTGTGGCAGCCTGTTCAGTAAATAATTAATCAAAAACCCCAAAAGTTATTCTCATACAGCGCTTTGGTATATATACTGGCGTCAACAAATATTAATAGAGCTGAATAAATTTGTTTCAACATAATACTTATTTCACAAGCCATGTAAAAAAAACTAGTTTAACATTTGTACCACTTTACTTATTTCAGTCATGACAACTCTCAGAGTGTTTGGCATATTAATTAATATGGCAATGTTGACATGTTTGGTCTCAGCGGAATATATTTGCTACGCTGCTGCTGTTGGTTATTACTGATGCTGCTGCAGAGCAAGTAGTAACGGGACTTACTACTGCCAATACATACATGACATGCTGCTGTGAGCAAGTAAGACATGCCACTGCTGTACAATAGCATTCATGAATTACCCGTAGCAAATCTATACAGGTGGAGCTGGGGAAGGTGGAGGGTTTCTGAAAGTGTGCTACAACAACTGCTACTGTAAAAGCTGACCAAGTATTTGACGGTTGAGGAGCAAGCTCATTGGCTGCAGATGCATCAGGAACCAATCAGATGTGTCCTATAGAATGATGTGATTGCAAGCAGATTGAGTTAAGAACCTATCAGCCTGTGCTATCTAGAGTTTCATGACAGAACTTTGTATATATATTCTTCTCAGTCACAGACAGCAATTTGTGATGGGCTGTATCTAAACGTTCACATTATAAAACTGTACACATTTTATGCCGGTTTAAAATGGCATGAGGGTAAGAAAATTAATGTTAATTTTTAGATGAACTATTCATTTAAGAATGTGTTACATCTTACCCCACTCTCCCCTATTAAATGTGAAAATGAATTAATTTTAATTATTCCAGGTAAAAGTTTATTTCACACAAAGCTGTCCCTGGCAAAGTGATGTGCCTCAGCGTTAGTCTAAAGTGCAAATGGTAACACTATACAATAACAGGGCATGAATAATCATGTAGTAAAACCTGAATTAATAGTTACTTCAACATGAACTCATGATTAGTGAAGAAGTTAACTAATCATGAACCAATGAAGAGCGATCTTTAACTATGACAGGAGTCATAATGATTCATGCATGAAAAACAGCTGCCTCAAACATGTTAGTACATGTTTGATAGTTAATGCATTATTTAACGTTTAGGGGTAAAATAAATCATTCAGGCTCTGTAAGAATAAATATGAAACATTTTGACTTTGAAACGAATTAAACTTTTGACATCAGCAGCTTCGTCATAAACATTATTGAAAGGCACAGGATTAGTTTGTTATTAATTTCACTGATCCTCCTTATCAAACATAGAAAATACTAAATACACTAATAATTTATCTTAAAAGCTCCTAATCTATTTTATGATATTCTCTTTCTCATCAAACTAAACCTACTGTGACTTACAACAGTTCCTGAGGAATCGGTCCCCCCAAAAAATAGCCAAACAGGAAACATGATCTAAGGTTAGGGGAACGTTTGCTGGGATCAGTACAGTTCACTCTCCATCCAGACGCAGGCCGTGATGATAATGTACCTCCGTTCTCTGACTTTTTGAAAAGCCGCGCAACATCACTTAACTGGGCTGAATAGCCTACTAGTTGTAGTACATGTGTATTTGATTGTAAGTTTATGATAAGGCTTGTAAGGCTAAAGAGTCCTCTGATTAGCTAGAATATGTCATGGTAACCTTCCTCTGATTGGTTAAGAAAAATATTCCTCCCAGCGGCAATTTTTCCATTGGTCTTTGCGCGCAGGGCCGGCCCTGACCAATTTGCTGCCCTAGGCAAGATTTTACCTGGCGCCCCATGCATCAACACTCATAATAAATCATCATATTAGAATTATTTCTAAAGGATCATGTGATAGACCGGATGTCACATGTGACACTGAAGAATGGAGTAATGATGCTGAAAATTCAGCTTTGCATCACAGAAATAAATGATAATTTAAAGTATAATAAATTGAAAACAAATTATTTTAAGTTGTAATAATATATCACAATATTAAAAAAAAATCTGTATTTTTGATAAAATAAATGCAGGCTTGATGAGCAGAAGAAACTTCTTTCAAAAACATTAAAAATAGTAATGTTTCCAAACTTTTGGCCTGTACTGTATCCCCCAAAAAACTGCACAACTGTAGAGTAAAACATTAATAAAAAAAGTGATAATAAAAAATGCGTCTTAAAACTGACATGATTGTACAAAATCACAGTCTGGGGACTCAGAACTCAGAACAGCTGCTAACATTAAGTTTAAGGTAAAAATAACTGCCATGAAATTATAGTATCTTACTCCTATGCAATAAATTGTTCATTCACTACATCTCTTTACCTCTGTCTTTATCCTCTTCTCTTCTTTTTGGCACTGTATCTATCGCAGACTATATGCTCATTTATAATGTGTCATGTAAATTCGGCCTTCCGTCACAATCAGGAAACTTTCACCGTGTCTAGAACTGGCGCGAGCTGCCAGGCCCGTTTCTACGAGCTGTGTGTTTAGCAGTGCTGTCTACATTGGATGCGGCGTCGGGCACGCTACACAACAAATTACCAACAACTGATCGCGCGCGCGCTCTGTTTCTGACGCACTTCAAGCACTCGATGGGCGGGGGAAGATTGAAGAGCCGGATTTTTTTTTTTTTTTTTTTTTTTGCTTTATTTGGTAGTATTTCGAATTAATGGTTTTAAAATAGTAGCCTATTAAAAAAAATAAAAATGTAAAAAATAATAAAAAAATTCACTCGTTCACTCATTCTGGCGCCCCTATGGATGAGTGGCGCCCTTAGCATTTGCCTATACCGCCTATGCCGCGGGCCGGCCCTGTTTGCGCGTGAAATATTCCTAACAACATTGATTTCATTGGCCTTATACGCAGTGGTATTAACAACAAGGAAGTGTATATACCATATACTTGTTTTCAGCGGAATCTGAGGATGACGGCAAAAAAGACCGCATCTCTCTATCATTAATAGTCTTTAAGATAATTACACATTTGTAAAAGTATGCCATTTTGGGCGGTACCGCCCAATCCGTCCCCAGAGGGTTAAATTGGTAAGTAGTTAACAGTGAATTAATTATGATGTGCCCCCTCAAGTAAAGTCATGACACAGTCATGCATTAACAAGCCATTAGTTGATGTTAGTGTATGGTTAGTTAATAATTAATTAATTAATTATGATGTGCCTCCTCAAGTTAAGTCATGACACGATGCACTTATAAATCATTAACTAAAATATGAATAACATATACAATAAGAGTGCCATCCTTATTCCTTTACACCCATGGTACAAAAAAAAAAAAAAAAAAAAAAAATTATGTGTAGTTCTTTTATTTTTATTTATACAATTACACATATATGGACTTAAAAGAAAGCCCAAACATACCTGTAAAGACACACATATGGCACGTTTACATGTAAAAAAGGGCATAAGCTATAAGCTAATGCTAATCGAAGCATATACATTTATACAACAAAACATACATTTAAATATTGTACATAACCTCCTGAAAACTCCCAAATATAACATACATGCAAACATGTCTTTAATTATTAATTCTGTTTACCAAAGCAGTCAACATTTATGAGATTAAAATGCCAGCATTACCATAGGAACACAACTAACGTGCTGAGCGAGCACAGAGTGCGCCACTAATGAGTGTTCCACCAGAAACAAACCCTAGTAGTTCCGAGAAGAAAAGTAGCTATTACTAAACATATGCCTAAATGAACTATAAAAATCAGAAAACAGTTTAGATCAAATTAAATTTATTAGTGGTCGTTATTGGTCTATTTTCCACCTTTATTTAGACAGATCTGTGTAATTAATGGCTAAATAATCATGTGCCATTCCAATTATTCATCACAAAGCTGCAGATGGCAGATTGTGATATTACAGTTTAAATTATGGCAGTATTAAATTATATGTTTAATTAAAATTTAGATTACTTCTTATTTATTCTTAAAGAGACTGACTGATTTAGTTTACCTCTAAATGTTAATTAATGCATTAACTATCAAACATGTAGGCCTACTGACATGTTTAAGGCTGCTGTTATTCATGCATGAATCATTATGACTCCTGTCGTAGTTAAGGATCGCTCTTCACTGGTTCATGATTAGCTCATATCTTCACTAATCATGAGTTCATGTTGAAGTAACTATTAATTCAGGTATTAGTACATAATTATCCATGCCCTGTTATTGTAAAGTGTTACCGTGCAAATTAACACCGCCCTGCAGCTTCACACCAGCTTTTCCACAGAGAAGAGCTAGACTTCCCATTGGGAGCTGAAGCAACTTCCCAAGGCAATGCCACATCCCCGTTTTGGCCCATCTGTCAGGGACAGCCCTGTCTGTGCACCAGCAATGCCAAAAGTGAGGGCTCCACTTCAGCGTGGCACCTCTACAGATGGCACACTGTAGGCACCAAACCACATCTCAGGCTCCCACATCCATGTACTCAGTGCTGATGGCTCTGGCCTGTCTGCTCTGGACGCCTGTTTTCCTCAGGATTTGAAGAGAGATGGCAGGTTACATACTGGCTGAGGGTAATGAAGACAGGGGATTCCAGTAGGAGAGATATGCTGACATAGAACACGTTGCAATAACGAGAAAATTTAATAGTCTGCATATTAGTGGTACCAAATGTGTCGAACAGACTACTCTAATAAGCCTAATAATATGATTCATGAAAGAACTTAAAAGAGTTATGGGTATTATACAAGATAAAATGAGGTTTACCACGGAAAATAATTCTGAAGGCATCATTGCATTGCCTTTTTTATTTTTAAGAAGCACAAAGGGACAAAATAACAATACTAATAATAATGGTGATAATATTAATAATTACATAGCACCTGTCAGGACTTCAAGTTTCCTTTACATCTTTAAATGTTTAGTCTCATGAAAATATTCAAGTATTTGATTTTAGCCCAGTAGCAGTTGTATAGGTTAATAAAAAAAACTTAAATCTTTAGATAGTAAGAAATCCGCTGGTCCGGATAAGTTGGATTCATATCTTTTTTTTAAGTTACCACTAACGACTAACTTATCTTTTTAATCTCTCATTTCAGTTTCAATTGTAGATAAAGAACAAATGGAAAACTGCTTATGTTCTGCCATTATTCAAAGGGTTGATCCAACTGTACTAAATAATTATAGGACTATTTTGAAATTGTCTATATTTTACCTAAGGTTTTGGAATCGCTTGTGAATGATCATTTAAAATAGTTACCTCAAAAAATTTCTTATCAGATTTCCAATCCGGTTTTTAGAAAAACATATACAGCCATTTTAAAAGTACTTAAGGATTTAATGGTTTCATTGGATAACAAGAAACATAGTTTCACTTTTTATCGATTTATCTAAAGCTTTTGATATGGATCATGAAATGATCAGCAGTGAATGCTGTTGGGTGGTTTGTAAATTATTTATCGGGTAGGACTCAATGTATAAATATTGGGGGGCTCACTTGTAGTACTCTGAATATGATTAACGGTGTACCACAGGGATCGGTCCTTGGGCCATTATTCATTATTTTATATATTAATAATATTGGGATTAATATCACACATTCTTATTTTCATTTATATGCTGACGATATGGTGATTTACTCTGCGTCAGTCAAGCACTGAGCAATATTCAAGTTGAATTTAATGCAGTTCGGCATATACTGAGAGATTTAAAGCTTGTTTTAATAGAAATAGAAAGTTGGCGCTCTCAAGCTCATGCTCAGTTACTGCTCTTAATTTTTAAGATTTGGGATTCCCCAAATGAATGATGATTCCCTCTCTTTTGGTCCTTATGTTCAGCACAGACTTGGAAACAGACTTCCATAAGAAAGTGAGCAAACTCATAACCAGAATCCAAGGATACATTAAACAACTTTACAGCAGGAATAAAGATTCTTTTTATTTTTTTCTGAATAATTAATGTAAGGGCTTTACCAAAAATACAGGTTTTAAATTTCTGCTTTTAAACCCCCCAAGACATGGTTTTCTGTCATTGTAAATTGTTCCAAAACCGTGGAATATAGATCGTAGTCAAGGTAGTGCCATATTT
Organism: Rutilus rutilus; assembly: GCF_951802725.1. Taxonomy (NCBI): domain Eukaryota; kingdom Metazoa; phylum Chordata; class Actinopteri; order Cypriniformes; family Leuciscidae; genus Rutilus; species Rutilus rutilus. The sequence goes on from NC_140223.1 coordinate 13,926,203, forward strand.
AATATTTGACAGGAATGAAAACAAGGCTGTGAGGGATAGAATACAGTGCGTTCAATGGATTGTACTGTTGTTTAAAGTCCCTGTAAAGGCAATTCTAAAAAAAAATTCTAAACACATTATAAATGTTAGAAATGTATTGCTAAAACATATTACAAAGACTGTGAACTGTGAAGTACTGAATTGTGGAGTTAGACCGTTAAACAGTTTTTCACCATTGCTGTGTTCCGGATTTTTTGGGCGGGCTAAAACGGGGGCTCGATGACGCACTGAAGCCCCTGAGCTCATGGACACGCCCCTACTTGATGACGCACTGGAGCCCCTGACGCTGCCCCTCCCCTAACAATATAGCACATTCATTCACATCAGTTTGCCGATCGCGAGTCACTGTCAGGAGTCAGGACTATTAGTTACTACAGCTTACAGTTTACTAGCTAGCTATGCCTTCGTCACGGAAATGCGTACTACCTGGATGCGATCACGTACAAAACAGATCGGTGTCCTTATTTAAATTTCTGAAAAACGATCAAGAAGAGGTGGATTAATTTTGTGAAGAGCCACCTTGATGGACAGCTGAGGATCACCGCCAAAACCCGCCTCTGTAGTGATCATTTTACACGGGATAGTTTTATAAACTTTCGTCAGAGACAACTGGGATTCACTGATAACCCGCTGTTACTGGTAAATGGGGCCGAGCCGACTATCTCCCGCCTCGGCCTTCATCCTCCCGTCGCGCCGACAACTGGTGCCATCGTCGGCAGTGCGAGCCCACCAATGAGTGTAAGTTGCCTTGTATGCTTATGTTATAATTATAGTAGGTAGCCCAGGCTCGAACATGTATGGCTTTGTAAAACCTAGGAGCATCCATTCCGTCTGTAGTGGTGACAGTTGAGTGTGGCGACGGCAGCTTTCCCGCGAGTGGGCGTGGTTTCAGCGCAGCCAGTGGACACGCCCCCAGCGTTTGAGAGCAGAGACTACTGCTCATTTTTTCAAGATTTTGATAGCTTATTTTATGGACTTGCCGGCTTTTTTTATCATTCAAATTTGGCTGGGTGGCTAATAACACCTTTTTCTGTGGTGTGACAAACTCAGAACACATACTTAATTTTGACTTTACAGGGACTTTAACAACTATTGTTCAGATGAAGCGTCTTTCAGAAAAAAAATCTGTAGACAAAAAAATCCAGCTTTTAAAAGTTGTGTTGTAAAAATGACGTGTAAACGTAATTATATTACGTTTATAAAGTTTGTGAAATTGTAAAGACTGTACAACTCTATCGTTTTCATCCAGGTTAAATTCAGTTGAGTCTAGTCATATTTAATGATAAATAGGCCTAATGCTGTCTCATAAGTAGATATTTTCAATTCGACAAATGAGTGCAAGACAGAGAGACAGTCACATACATGAAGCTCAGCTGCTCTCTTTGGAGAAGCAGGCAGGGGTAGTTTCTTTTTGGGGTTTCTTTAAGAGGTTCTGGAAAAGGTTTCTGTTTGTATCTTCTTTTTTTTTAATACAACCTTTTTTAAGATGCCGTCTGTTTGGGTTTGCTGTGCTGCATGACAAACCTCAGTGCTGCAGAAGAAGTTCAACACCAAGGACAGCAGTTCTATTCTAGGTATACTGACTTCACTAAGACATATCACAAAGTATTAATGGAATATGTGTTTAGGATCTTAAAATAAGCAGATCATTTAAAATCGTAGCACTTTAGTATTTTAGAAACACCAAGGTCCAAAAACTGCTTGCTAATGAAGTTCAGGGGCATTTTTGTCTGTGTCAGAAAAAAATTAAAATAAACGCAAGGTCATGAAAATGAAAAAATAGCATTTGAATAGGTAAATGATAACAGAATAATAACTGAATTTGAATTTTTAGGTTAACTATCCATTTAAATTTTGAGAACAGAGCAAACATGGACTAAAAATGAACTAAACTATAAATGAAATCAAATCAAATAAAAAGGAGACTAATAAAGACAACAACAACAACAAAAAAAACTAGGTTTTGTTGAAAATTTAAGTATTTGCAAATATTATTTTTATTTTAATATTTTATTTTTTAAATGGCTGTCTTAACCATAGTATACACAGTGTATAGGCTGTTTCGTAAAAGATCTTTGCAGCACCAAAGTACAGTTGTTATTATTAGGCAATATTTTTTTTTATTGTGCTCCTCAGAAAAAACACTGTGATCTGGGTATGGTCAGCTTGTAAAGCATTAGATGTAACATAAGTGTAGATAAATTGGATTGATTTTTATTTTATGTACACAACATAAAAAAAAAAATTTAAAAAAAGGAAAATAGCCCATCAAAGTGCTGGAAAACTTTCAGATGGAGCTAAATGAGATTCAGTCTTTGAGAGAGCTCAAATCTAGCACTCAGATCCTAGCATGCTTTACAGTGAAAATGGACTCATTTTTGCATTGCAAATTCCATGCAAGTAAAAGCACTTGTTTAATTCCCTGCATTTTAACCCAAAAAAAAAAAAAAAAGAACTTGACAGAATGATTTGCAGCTGTGATCGACAAGCAGGGACAGGCCGCTTTATCCCAAGCAGACATCATTTATCCACAGTTGTCAGACACACTGATAGCAACAACAACAACAGACAATAGGAGAAAACGCTGGTTTTAAACAGTATAGACAGAGCCAAATTACTAGTTTAATAAATAAGATAAAATAGGCTAGAGAGAAAAAAAAAAGTTATGTTAAGAAAAAAAAGAAGGTTGGCAGCAACACTGATGCTTCTAAGACACCTTAAATTCTAATGAGCTTTCTATTGTTCTCAGTGAAAGAAGTCATCCAAACTGGCTTAATGTTTCACATAATGTTTTCTGCTTACTTTATAGTGTGGAACAATTATTCCGATGCAAGGTTAGTTTTCCACTGAGTGCACTGCAATGCAGTTAGTTTCACTGCAATGCATTCGGGTTTGATGTTAGCACGGTGCTAAGCTAATAACAATTACAGGATATTCTACTAAATATTAAACACCGCTACATAAGTAAATTATGCACACAAAAAGCAGTACATGCCAGTGAATTTGTCCCACTTTAGGTCCCATTAGTGAGTAGATTGTGATTTTAGATGGATGTAATTAACAATTAACCAACAGAACAACCATCTACTCCAATCAAGCGGTTCTAAAACATGCAAATGCCTTTCTCTCTTGTCTCTCTCCCTCTCGCTTTCACTGTTTCCCTGCCTCTCTATATAGCATTCAAGAGTACACTGCTGTCCTCTGTGTGACAGTGTGTTGGTGAGCACATGCAGCAACGACATCCAGCCCTCCTCTTGCTGCAGTCTCAAAGATTTCAGCTCCTGTCTCTGAGGGCAGGTGTCTCTGACAAACACGTGTGTTAACAGTCAATTATCCAGTCAGTAGAGCCCAATAATTACAGCGCAAATCAGTTCTGTGCCTGCCAGTGATATTCACAGAGCTCAGTAGGAGAGAGGCATTTTGAAATAGATGAACCCAGAGAAAGCTAAACATCTGATAGCGTGAAGATCTGGCCGTCTTATGGAGCTAATAGCAAACTATTCCTGTAATGCAGCAGACTGTGACACAAATAAGGGCTCAGTATGCTGCTGTATTCCCTGGATGCTGCCTCAGTTTGATGGTCTTACTGTGTTTGAAGGAGTGACAGAGAAACAGGCTGACTGTAAAGTGAGCATAGATTGCATCATCACAGATAAACTGGGAGCAAGAAAAATGTAAACGCAGGATTTTTTTTTTATGCAGAGTGAAAAACATATGTTCAAACATGGACAATGCATTTTGAAAGGGCAGATGGGACTTTGCATGGTTGGTCTCCTCATAATTGCATTAAAAAAAAGACAGAAGTCTGAGCAACTAATGAGAATCTTTAAGTAAACTCACTGACCCATTAGCATATGCTGAGAAGAATTTCAGATAGCAAGACGATGAACTGTGTCTGCATATTGTGATTTAGCACAGATTTTGTGTTTGAACTATTACCTTTTCTTTTGCAGAATTCCTTTACTGAATTACACGACTCTATCAGATGCTCGACAACTAATGAACATTTTATCTATTTTTAACACACTGACCACATTCATTATATAGTCATCCTTCGTTTTATCAACGTAACTTATACACAGAACTTTGAGTTTCATGAGAATGGACAAGCTGGGTTCTAAACTCACATTAATAGTCATTATTAATTAACCGTGAGAAAAATATTAATTTCTAAACATAATTACATTTTCATTTACTTTGAGAATTTAGTTTGATATATATAATATTCACCTAAGAAATTGAACAAACAGAGCTCGATATCCTTCTGCAAGCACTTGAAAAATTCATTCTCGTAGTACAGCTCAGGACCTCGCATTAAATTGTCCTAGATTGAATTGTTTGCAAGGGCCACTGAACAAATGTTTGACTCAAGGATAAATAAGGAGGGTATATTGATTACAGACTCAGAAGTAATATCTTACATAAATATTTGGGGCAGAAAGTGATGCATTATGGGTCAAACAGCTCTCTGCTGAATGCAGTACAGAAGCTATACAAATAAAAACTGGGCAAGATCATTTATCTTCTGAAGCGCATTACTATTAACGCCAAATTAGCATTTCTACATTCTGTACAATGTACAGCAGCATGTGTTGTATTGAATTAGACAACATGAGTAAAATTGTAGAAGCTAGCTCTATACTGTAACATCATCTATTGCATGTTTTAGGGTTCACCCTACTTTTTTCCCCTGATGAAAAGTGCACTTAGAGGACCAAAGGTATCCAAGCCTCAAACACATTTAGTGTCAACTGAGACAACTTGACAACAAAAATGGCTAAAGCAGAGATGTTTCTGGCAGCCCCTCACTTCACAATAGATGTTTACGGACATTGCTCTGAGACAAGGACAGAATGATGCTAAAGACCCTCCAAGCCATGAATGTCCAACGAATGTGTGATTGATGCCTCTAGTCCGGAGAGAAGACAATGGCGAACAAAATAAAGGGAAGCCCAAACACAAAAAGCAAGGACTTTGTTAAAAGACAAAACTATCGCTTTCTTTCCCTTTTATAATTAAAATGTTCAGAGTTTTTGTAAACAATGCCTCAGACACAATGATATTTTTTCTGCAAGTGCATTGTTGCATCAGCAGGTGGCGGCAAGTCTTAATAAGGGAGTCTTATTAACTCTTAACCAACCCTTAACTAACCCTAACCGTTCAACCAATCTGTTCAAAAACACTGATTCATTCAGGCATTAAACAATGTATTTATAAGTGAGTCATTGAATCATTCAATCAACCGATTCGTTCAGGAATGAAACATTGCTGCATTCAAAATCACCCCATACCTGATTCACCTACATTATTCACTAATATAGTCCAATTGATGGAGTGAATGAAAACGAGTGAGTGATTTTGGACACGGTGCCCTATTTAAGGGTATAGGGGTCGATTTCGGATACAGCCCAAGTGTATTTATATGAGTGAGTCATTCATTCAACTGATTTGTTCAAAAATGCTGATTCATTCAGGAATGAAACAAGTGTATTTATGAGTGAGTCACTGAATCATTTATTCTACCAATTAGAACATGACTCTGTTTATTAATGAACCGTTGAATCATTCACTTAATCGATTTGTTCAAAAGACTGATTAAATCAGGATCAAAACACCACCACTGGTGGTGACTTCATTTGGAACTATATCCGTTTATGGAGCAACAACAGAAAAAGTCTGCATGACAATTGTGTATGAAATGTAAGTTACTCAGTATTAATTGTTTATTTAACTGTTGTACAAAAGCAATATCACATTCGCAATTGTCTGTTTCCGAGTATCAACAGCACAGCAACTGACTGTGTTGGGCAACGTTCTCTGTTGGGAACAACATCACTCTTTCTAGTGTGATACTGTTATAACTAAACACTTTAAATTTGCAGACTTTCTACCCAAAATAAGTATAAGGAGTATAACCTGACATGTGAACGTAATGAAATAAGAAATAGAAAAAATCATAGATAGCATGTTATTTCTAAAATCAGGGTTTGATAAATGAAGAGTTCAGATGCAAAAGCCTCTAAATGCCATCTGAAATTTTCTTATAGAATGATCATTTTTATCAAGCTCGTATATTTAAATTCAATAATTTCACTTAAATGGCAATGAAGATTACCTATTAATTGTCATTTAAGTGAAATTACTGAACTTAAATATACAAGCTTTATAAAAATGATCATTCTATAAGAAAATTTCAGATGGCATTTAGAGGCTTTTGCATCTGAACTCTTCAAATGTTCAATGAGTTCCTTACATCAATCGTTGTCATAAAATCACAGCACAACTGTATGTCCTTTGTGTAAAGGGCCAGGAGATTATATTTGTTTTTTCATTCTAAGTTTAGCCAAGAACTTTTCCACAAACAAAGATTACATGTGGTATTGGTTTTATGAAATCGTTGAATCCATAATTACCAGCAAGCTTATTTTGCAGTCGTATATTATGTAGATCTTTGGTTCTCTAATGAATCTGTCATGAGACTCAAATTTGTTTACCTTCAGTATGTTTGCTGTCCGGATCTTAATTAACTATGCTGGTATACTTACTCTTTACTCTTTCTTAATTGTCTTTGATATGCCTTTATGGAAGCTGGATTTAAAAGTGCAAAATTATTATTAAACCAAAAGCAATGTTCTTTTCTACAGAACTTTCCTTCAGAGGGAGATGTATGATTTCTTAAAGCCGAAACAATGACCATCAGTGCATTGGGTTTCTACGGTGTTCAGGGTGGTTGCTAGGATGTTCTAGGTGGTTTCTAGGGTGCTCTGGTTGTTGCTACGGTTTTGCTTGGTGGTTGCTAGGGAATTTCTAGATTTGTCGCTAGGAGGTTGCTAAGTAGTTTCTTTCTGACCCAATTCAAAAGAGCCTCCCCTAGTGAAAAAAGTATACTTTATTGTATTTGAAATATATTCCCTTTTTCAATAGTACATCGCAAATATACAAAAAAAAAAATTATACTGTCTTTATAAAAGTAAAACATATATATTAGCATCATGCTTTTACCTATTTTCACAATTCAACTTTTAACACACTTTAAAATAATTGTACTTTAGTATATTTTAGAAAAATATATTTTAGAAAAATATACTTGAAGTGAAAATTCATGTGTGCTGGAAATGATCATTGTAACAATGCATTGGAAGTATACTTTGAAAATACATTATAGTATACAATAGTCATTTGGATATCTGTCATATCCTAATAAAAGTAAAAAACGGCAGCTTATATGTTTCGAAGATACTCGAATTTGTAATGTACTTGTAACACAAATAAAGTACACTTTGTCAATAATCAAGCATGTACAGTAATTAGTCCCTACAGGCATATACTAAGTATAGGTATACTCGAAGTTGTTCGAATTTAGTACACAAAAGTACACTAAATACACTTAAACTTATGCTTTACTGCAATTTAATTACAACTAAAATATACTTAGTACAAAATTAGTTGTTTCAAAATAGCACACTTCAAGTTAACTAATCATTAACACACTTGGGCCCGGTTTCACAGACAGGGTTTAGATTAAGCCAGGATTAGGCCTTAGTTCAATTAGGGCATTTAAGTAGCTTTTATAAACTTGCCTTTGAAAAAAACATTACTGGTGTGCATCTTGAGACAAAGCAATGGCATTGACATATTTTAAGATATATCAGTGCGAGTTGCTTTCGGTTGAAACTACTCAAACATGCATTTTAGTCTGAGACTAGGCTTAAACCTTGTCTGTGAAACCGGGGGTTGAAGTATCCTAAATTAGTCTGTCTGCAAGTATACTAACCTTTTCTTTTTTTTTTTCTTTTTTTTTCACCAGTGTTTGTCTCTATGTATGTTTCAGGTTGGACCTTTCATGCAGTTCAACAGTTGTTTCATTCAGCAGGTGAAAAGTCTGATCAATAGTATAAATACTGATGTGTTGACCTGTTTTTAGTGTGTTTGTTTTATCTGGTCCAGAATTGGAAAAGGAAGTCTGAGTCTCACACATAAGCACATTCAACATATGGTCAGTATATAGTCCAATTAATTTCATTATTTTTGTCTAGGTTGTGACCTGATGATCACAAGATGCTATTTGTGAGAGTGACCTGGTCATTTTATAACAAGAAACATGTTATTCTCAACAGTATGGATTGCATAGCTTAAAATAAGCAATTGAAATAGTTTGACATGAGGGGAATTCATTGGGAACAAAAACAAGCCAATTTGTCTCACAGACTCGTACTGCAAAAACAGACAAGCCAAGGCTATTTTTTTTTTTTTTTTTAGTTCTGACCTTCACAGTGTCTTAGATTTGCTTTTCACCATGGAAGCTGAATTGCTTTCAGTTAAATGTGATATTTATTTATTTATTTATTGAGAAATTGCCACAAGGCTTCACAGATAAGAGGGTTAAGGAATCAACTTTTGTCGTCTACAAAAAGTATTACGGAAAAAAAAAAACATACCTACCTAATGTCCTTATGTCCTTAAGTTTTTATTTGAATTTCAATATTATATCTGAAGATAAATAGCAGTTGAATATAATAGTTTGGCCTCTATTATGTAAACCTGTAATTTACTAAATGAGTGGGATCCCTACAGCATTAGTTAGGAGAGATATTTTTTTCCTTAAGAAAAATTTACATGTAGGCCTACCTGAAATTATTATAAATAAATGAATATTGAATTAAAGTGTGTAATACCGTATACTGTGATATTTTAGAGACGGTAATCATACTGTTTATAGCGCAAGCATTCAACAGAATAAAAAAAAAATTCAAACCGTGTACAGCACAAAATCTCCTGATACTAAACTATCGGCATCAGCAGATGTCATCCTGAATAATCGGTATCAGCCCAGGAACTTTGATTCGGTGTATCCTCCATATTATCAATAGCATTTCACTACAGTACATGACTAATGTCTTAATCATAATCATTATTTACCCTGCCATCATCGTAGTCATCATAATGACTTCAAAGTCGTTCTTGAGAACAGCAGAAATCTTTGTAAATATCATAAATTATAACCCACTTGTGAGTCACATGCAGCATTTGACCTGTAACCCTGAACGTATTTCCTTATTCAAATCATGCAATATGGGCCCTGCTGCACTTCAGCCATCCAGATATGAACATGGAAAATGGATCCGTTGTCCAAAATTCAGCAACGTATTCATAAATGTAACTGCTGGAGTTGGGGTTTAGGGCACGACATGTAGGTTGTAATAAAGTTAAAAGCATATGTGCAAGTGAATGATGTTCACTTACCAAAATCTGCAAAAGTGGTAAGTTAGGTTCTCGGCTCTCACTTTGGACGCTTTCATCTCTATAAATATGTTCTGCGGATAGTGAAGTGGGTGTCTAATTGGCTCGCATTTGATCCCATCACTCTAAGTAGGACTTGGTGCTATTAATGGTGTTCTAATTCTGTTTTCCTGCTCACATACATTACAGAAGACAACCTTATTTTGATAGAGTGTTGCGAAAGACTTCATTAGTCTAACGGCACTACATTGTGAATAATGGCACCTGCCTTGACCTTGTGCCGAGGTGTCATTTTGAATTGTAATGCCCAATTGTAACAGGGCTTTACAACTGATTACTGAAAGATACTCTGTCTGTTCAGCTATAATAGACAGCTCCTCCTATGTGACAAGACTCCTCAATGCTTGAGTTCGGATAGCACTATACAATACTCTTAGGGTTTATGGAGCAATTTAAAACCTCAGAGATCTTGAGCAATGGTAATTTGGAGTGAGCAGTCTTTTATCTATTAATTCTATTATTCTGGTAATGTATTGAAATACATGCAATTCATTCATGCAATGACTTGAAAAGTCTCATTAAAAGATTTGAAATTAGTTTGACAATCTTTTATTATTTCTTATAAAACAATATTATAACAAAACTGCTTCAACAGTTTAGCAGGGCTGTACAATCAATTGAAATAAAACGCAAATCAATGACTTACTGCGATTATCTAAAAGCTGCTGTTAGATGAAATAAATGTGTGTGCTGAAGTGAAGCTCTACCAAATCGTGCAGCCCTACTGTCACGAGCTGCTCTGAGACACGAAGGTTGAGGGTAATCCAAAGTACAGACAGGCAGTCCTACAAACGAACACAACAAAAAGGCAGGGGACACAAGCAAAAAGAGGAATCCCAGAAACAGGCAAAGATCAAAAACCAAGAACACGGGATCAACAGAGAGAATGCTTGGAATTGCAGTGTAACACTAAACAAGACTTCGCAGGGAATGACAAAAAGAACCAGGCTTATATAGGGTGAGTAAACAAGATGATGAGACACAGGGGAATGTGATCATGGCTGATTAGTCTTGGTAAAGGATTTTGGGGAATGGAGTCGGTGGATGTGTGGTGATTGTCCGGGTTGGAGTGCCCTCTGATAGTAATTCCAGACACTCTCACCGGTGATCGTTACACCTACATCCTAGTCTGACCTTTGTATGTCAAGGCAATGCTAGTTATGTGGTTAGTAAGGTTGCAAAATGCCACGTGGTGCAACTCCCTCAAATCAAACATACTGTATTTATGAATTATTCATGATATTTGTCAAATATATGTCACTTAAATATTATAAACCCACATGGTTTCATGGTGTAAGGAAAATATGTCATTACTTTTGTACAAAAGCTTGGATTAATAGGATTAATACAAATAAAAAATAAATAAAACTTGGCACATGTGTTTTAAATACTATTTGTAAATGAATTGTCCTTTTTCCTAATTATATCGTAGACATTCTCATTGTGATTGATCCTTGTAAAGAAGTTAGTGGGCTCAAAAACAGTTACATAAGAGAGATATGCTCTGCTGAAGCTAGACAGAATGTAAAGTGACTTATGTAAGAACCACTTAAGACCTTCTACACTGAGAAAAGTGACAATTCAACAGCTCATAAATGCTCGTAATAAGGGCTTGGTTAAATCCTGCAAACCTATTGACTCACCCAACAGATGTTGTCATTGTGTACAAATCAACACATGCCTGTATGTATTCGTGGAAGAAGGCCGTTATTATTAATGCATATTTCCAGTTTTCATGCTCTGATTTGGTAACGGGGGGTGGGGTGAGATGGGGTTGGCATTGGTTTCTATGAGTCAGATGGGTTTCAGAATTAATTCAAGAAAGATTAATATGAGAAAACCAGTGACTCATTGCACTGAAACATTTGAGACAAATACTTTTCCCCAATACGTGTCCCGAACAAATGTGCTCTTTTTATGTTCATTCATTTCGTTATATATGAGCTGCTCTTTATGGCTCCCCTCCCAGCTGGCATTCAAAACTCATCCATGAGAAAGTCATAATTTGCTGTAATATTATATTATAACATGGCATAAGTAAGTTTCCATAGACTGCTATTGCAGAACTGTAACGTTCTCCCACCAGGTAGGCTTCGCCAACAAACACCAAAATGGTCTATATTGTTTTTCACCTTCCTCTATATAGTAGGGAAGAATGCAATTTCAGATTCAGCCTAGTGAATTCTTGTGATGAAATTTCCAGCCAACAACTGTTTTTGGTTTTGTTTTTCTGTAGTGATTAGCAGTTATGTTGATATGGCAAATGTAAAACAGTGCACTTCCTGGGGGTCATGCATGAGCAGATGAATGGGGATGGTAACTTACCAAGCTTAGATTGTGTGTACTAGTTTGCCAATATCACGCTGTGGATTTAATTTGATGACACTGCATACACACGCTTATAATATCATGCAAAACGTGTTGCTAAGAGAGTCTTGTTTCCTACGGGACAGCATGTGTTTTGTTTTGTGCAGAATTCAGCTTTGTGCTACTGGGTTTACGACTCAGCAAGACAGCTCAGGGTACAAAGATACAGTACATGTTCCCCAGGTTTGCCACAGCATGATCTTCAAATAATATCAGCAGTCTGACCATTTCAATTCAATCCAGTCATTATGAAGAACTGGCATGCTGGGGAGGGACTAGTGCTCAGGAGCCTGGAACTCACATTCGACAAGGGATAATGGGCACAGGTGCCACCCGTTAGCTTGCCCCTTTCTGTTGTTGATACCATTTGCATATTTTCATTTGCCTCGTCAAAGAAGGATTTTGACCCCCTTAGCAGGGTGTTTTGCAGCAATGACTGATTGGTATTCAGGGATTCTGCAAGGTTGGAGAGGAATTAAATGAAGACAGAACCAGTTAGTCTCAGAATAATGTTTGTTGAGTCAACAGATGGCAGACGCAAGCACTCAAGAATTCGGATTGTGCCTAAAATGCATTTTAATATGGGCAAACTGCCTCTTATTGTAATATTTTTCCAGTCCGGGTTGTCCTGTGATGGCATTCCTGAAATGTCTAATGTGACAGACACAAACACACTTTGACAAGGAGACCATCTGTGTTCGTCGCATTTGTTTGTTCGCTTATGCATTGTGAACACTTTTAAGTTCACATTCTGGAATCTGGCCTTTGGTGCTGCTGGCACAACCTGACTGTTGGAAAATGTCCATGTGGGCACTGTACTGTTTACATCAAAATGTGATCAAACCCAACCGGAAATGTTCTGGCTTGCTTAATTGTATACCTATGGCATGTGGATTTCAACTGTAGCGACAATGGGTAGAAAGCAACCACCAACTAATCTTCTTTTTGAATATTAATTCAAATTCTCTACTTCTCGATGACTGAGGGGGGAAGATTTGTTCAGAACGTCTCATGATCATCACCGGTCTGACTAATTGAAGGAGCCCCCGGCACTAACACCTAACTGGTCAATGGCTAGCTTTGTGGCCTAATACTGGTTAAGATAAAGACAGTGTCCGCACATTCCAGAGTCAAATCACCAAGACCAGAGCCATAAGTCACCCATCCCGGTGCCAGAGAGTCTGCAAAAGACCCTTTAGAAGAAGAATCGACACCAGCAGATGTTACTGAAACCCCCGACAACATTCCTGAACACTTCCTCATTAAGACCTCTGAACAAACAGAGTTCTGTCTCTTCACCAGAGAACTGATTCTTATCAATAACTATACATAAAATCATTCAAGAACAATTTTCAATGGACTCATGATCAAACAATCATGCAACTACCTAATCCTGGGTTGTTTCCACCACTTATATGTATATTTTAATAAGATAATATGTTTTGATCCCATTTAATTCAGGTAATAGTTATTATATTAACTATTAGAAGGAGTGAATGAATGAAAGTGTGTACTGTTTCATATCAATGCTATCTTACGAACACAACTAGCAAGATGGCTTGAATGATATCGGTGTAATATGTTTTGATCTTCTTTTAATTAGAAATCATGTCTAAACTGTGGCCCCTGTTCTCTCTGTTAGTAAGGAGAGCACAGATAAGCATGATTTACGATCAGAACTGAAAAGAACGTCACCTCCTAAATTCAGCCAGTGTCTAATTGGCCAGAACTCATCCTGGAGGTTGGACAAAGTTTTAGTTTAAAACCTTAGACCCAAAAACAATGCTCTCTCTCTCGCTGCTCTCTCTCGCTGCTCTCTCTCTCTCTCTCTCTCTCGCTGCTCTCTCTCGCTGCTCTCTCTCTCTCTCTCTCTCTCGCTGCTCTCGGTGCTCTCTCTCTCTCTATAGGAACCATGTAAACGCGCAAACGAAATAACCCAAATCAAGATCTGAAGAACATGGGTTAAATAGCTTCATTCAAGCCATCATCATCTACTCTCAATTTCCTTTCTTTTCTTAGTTTCATTTCTTTTCCGTTGTGAGTGTCGGTTCTAAGTTAAGTTTTGCGACAAGATTTCGAGCCACGTTTCTTCTGCAAAGCCAGCTTCAAACAAAGACTTTCATTCCGCCAGCACACCACGTGACTGACCACGTGATCCAGACATCAGGCACGAGGAGACCGAACGGACCGGGAAAACCCCTTTCACGCAACAAAAAGGGAATCCCCAAAAGCAAATACGCAAGTACCTCCATGCAGGCTAAAATCTTAACTGGTGTATTTATATAACTTTAATAACCTGCCTAAAACGATAGAAGGATTAAATTAATGATTGATGGTTCGTTCAGGTCATGTCTAGTGTATATGGAATCGTGAGATTTCATCCTTTCACTCTTAAACCCACTCTTTCCTCACTCTATCCCTTTCTGCAACGCGTATGAATGTGTATGTGTGTGTGTGCGTGTGTTTGTGTTAGATATTAGCTTTATGTGTTAGTAGTCTATATAATCAATAAAGTATTGTTTGTATTTGAAAAGAGATTACTCGTGTATGTGCTTATCAGATTTATTGTCTTGAACTTCGATTTAAGTTACCTATGCTGTTACCCTTAATTTACTTCGTAATTTATTGTTAGCTGGGGATTAATTCTTTCTTGACCAGGAAGATATTATATTTCCTAGAGTTAATACTTGTTTATGCTTTCTGTTCATTGGATGAACTGATAAAATGATCATACTATTGATTCTGCTACAGTAAATTCTGAAGATAATTAAAAATAATTAAAATATTAATTATTGGTCATATTCCGTTATGAATAATAATTAATAATATTTATACGTGGGCGTATAAACGCTACACAACATTAAAATGATAGAAAGGACAACAGGATGTACATTGAACCCTGTATTTGGTGTATGGGGTTTGTGTGAAACATACAAGAGAAAAGTACTCAGTAAACCTGAAGCTTGTTGATATTAACAGCTGGGAAGAGGAAAAAGTGCAATCATGTTCAAGTCAGCCTGAATCAAATGGGCTATAAATCACTCTTTGACATCAGTTATTGTAAGATGAGTGCATGGATGCAGATGATGTCAAGTCACTGCCATGGTGACGGATGGGGACAATGCATTTTTCAGAAGAAGAGGTATGTGTTTGTAGATTGAACTAAACATTTAAAGACATAAGATGAGAAAAGAAAAACACACTATATAGAGGTATAGTGTTGAGCACCATGAGACTTTTTACAAGCATTAATGACAGTTATAGAAATTGGGTCAATGACATGATGCTCTTTTTTTTTCTTCTTCTTGATCTATTATTTCAATCACATTAAAAATGCTTATTTATTTCATGATGAACATGGTTTTTATTTCTAAAATAGTCTTTTTTGGGGGTCCTGATATCGTGAGGAAAAAACCTTAACTGAAAAGACTGAATGTAATGTTTGGTTTGGGATTTTGTATTCATGTTCATGTTTTCATGTCTCTTAATGTGACGTTTTCCCATTGTCATGTTCCTGGTTTTGTCATGTGATTCCCTTATCCCATCATGTGATCCTGTCATGTGCTTCCCCTGTTCATGTGTCTTGTTTTCATTGGTTCATTGTTTGATTGTGTACAGGTGTCCCTTATTTAGTCATTAGTCTTTGTATATTGCCCTCGTGTTACCATTGACTTTTGTTTAGCTTTGTTCCCTATTACCGAGTTCAAGGTCAAGTTCAAGTTCATGTTGGGATCTAAATAAACTGCACATGGGTTCTTCAAACTCTCCTTCAGTGGACTACTGTGACACTGAAAGTAGTAAATAGTACATATTAATAAGTAGTTTGGCCTAATATTTTATTATTTCTTCATGTTGTGCGACCAATACAGAAAAAAAAGAACGAAAAAAAACTTAAATCAGGAAATGATATGAGAGAGACATCGGTAGACAGTGCGTAAAGGTAGGGTTATAATGGTTAACTAAAACTAAAACTATTAAAAACATTTTTGTTAATTGAAATAAAGCTAAAATAAAATATACATTAATTTAATTTAATGATAATCTAAACAAAAATTTTAAATATTGTCTCGGCAACTAAATGAAATAATTTTAACTTGAAGCACTAAAATGACTAACTGGAAATAAATGATACTAAAAAGTTATTTAAACCTAAATAGAAATAATAATAATAATAATAATAGAAATTAAAATAGTACATTACAAAATTACTCAAAATACATATGCATTTAGTTAGTAAATACATAAACTAACTAAAATGAAAATAAAAACTGAAAATATAAAAATGAATTATATAATAGCTAAAATAGTATATAAATGAATCAGTAAGTCTCTTAAATTATAAATAATTGGACCTTTTTATGACATAGCATGGTTGGGTTAGGTTAGGTTAGGTTAGGTTAGGTTAGGTTAGGTTAGGTTAGGTTAGGATAGGTTAGATTAGATTAGATTAGATTAGGTTAGGTTAACTAAACTATAGCCTATATAAAATAAAATAAAATATATATAAATATTATTTTTTTAAATGTATGTGCACTCATGCTTTGTGTAAGGAAATGTAATTTCTACTGATATACCACTTGGCATTTTTACTGTCACTAAATGTAAACTTTTGTTGAAATGTGAAACCATCATGATCATAAATATTGAATTTAAAGTAGAAAAAAAAAAAAAAAAATCATGTCACTGACCTAATCATCAATTTCTTGAATCCTTCTCAGTTATAATATGAAATCTAATGATTAAGAGCGGTACTTGAAATACATTCAAATAGATTAGTTTATATAACACATACAATGCATTTACTCATCAAACCTGAAACATTCAGTTCAGTATTCACCTGAGAGGATTGAGAAAAGAGTATCAGACTTTTAATACAATCCCATAGATAGTTTGCATAATCGATGTGATTACAGAACTAAATGGCACAGCACAGTACAAGGCTTTGAAGGACAGAAGGTTTAGATAAAATGAGGCTGTGCCAATGGGCTTAAATATTTCATTCATTTAAGTTAAACCTATATTTTGAAGACATGCACTCGAACATGCACCATCTCCTTTCCCACAGCAGCCTGAAACGATGAGCTTTTCTTTCTCACTTGTACGAGACAAACCTCTCTGGAGTTGCTTTCTTTCAGAATTCTGATAGAGCCTTGTTTAAACATCATCTTCCATTTCATGTCTTGGGTATTCAACCATGCAAGGCAGGCTTAAGATCCAATAGGTACAAGAGAGGTTTTGGGAGTCTTTCAACATGGTACCTTCACCCGAGCTGTTCCGACAGAAACCGAACCCCTAAGTGGATTATCCGGCGCACACATGAAAGCACGTAAGAATTTCTTCATAGCGACAAAACATCAAAGAAGAGGAAGAAAAAATCTTTAAATATACTTTAAAAGGACGCAAATGAAATAAATAATGTGAAAGGAGAATCAGACAACATTGACAATGGGAAGTTTCTGGCAGATTTGAATGTGATTGTTCTGGCAGCGGCTTCTTTCGAGACGAGCTGTCAATTTGCATATGTGGACGAACGAGGAGGCATTTAGCATCTGAATGACATTTGTGTGCCAGGTGAGAGAGAGTGAGCATTAACAGAGATGAGCGGAGACAGAAGGACATCTGAGGGAAGGACGCAAAGAAATCAAAGTCAAACCCAGTTCCCATTAAGACTGACCAGAGGAGACCTTGGCCGACGGAATTTCAAATCGCTTTCATGAACGGGACGGACCTCAGAATGACCACTGTAAGCTTGAAGTGACATCTTTAGAATGGAGGATGACAACGATTTTTGTAGAGCTCATGGATGTTATGAACTGAGCAGTCTTTGATTCATGCAAGCTTTGGGAATCAAACAAATATCATCAAAGCCTATCTGCAAACGGGAAACAAGTGTGTGCACTGAATATTAACTGTCATCAGGGAGTCACCGGTGTGTTATGAACCACACGTCTTCAAATCCCGGTTGGTGCAGCAGAATTAATAACATTGTTCTCTGTGCACCTGTGATGCTTTAAAAACCGGAAGAAGACTAACACGTCCAAGGTCACCAGATTGATCACTGCTCATACAAGACCTTTTTTTTTACCAGTGCGGTGACCCAGATTAAAATCTGCTGATGCCAGTCAGCTTCCAGGCCCTATTCAGTTGCTGAAGGACACGAAATGAGCCTTGGCTCCTTTTCGACAACATCGCATTGCTATAAAATTGTTATTGCTTTCTGGGCACATGGTTGGTCATTTATTGATATGCACAACTCATTCATTCTCCTGAATGTAAAAGGACTCAGAAGAGTAATGTTGTGTTTTGCATTTCTGCGATAGTATCAACTTCTGTAACCAGACAGACAGCCCAGATGCTAGACCAGCACTATTAGCACTGCACTAAAAAAAAACCTAAACGACCTAAAAAGCTTCGACATCCATCTAAAAATCTCTATGAGTGGGAGCATATTAACACACGGATGAAGCAACTCATCAACCTACAGTGACTCGTCGCCTTCCATTGTCAATTGCGATCGTTCCTGTTGCGTGTCCTCAATCTGGCAACCTGCGTGAGCTTCGAGTCTGAGGAGGAGAGGGCGGGAAAAAATGATCAGTAAACCTTTTATACTTGAGCTACAGTTCAAAAGTTACGCATTTACATTTTTATAGCGTCTTTTATGATTAAGGTCAGGTGCTGCCATTGCATATTCCTCAACATCTGTACCACTGCTTTCAGTTTGGAGAACCAGCTGGTTTTCATTATGTCATATTTTGTACTCTTGCTCTCCTAGTGAGGGCAGCTAAGCAGAAATGATGTTCACTGCACCATCTCTGTTCTTAAATTTTCAATTTAAAGAGGCTACAAACAGTATACACACATTGGGAAACCCTTTGATGTGTTTCCAATATGCAAGCTTCACAACCCAATGATTGGAACACACCAGTCCTCAATATTAGGAGAAAATGAATGAATGAATGGATGATAAACCCTGACTGGTGTTGAATTAAGGGGAAAAGTTGTTTGCTGTAACAGTGGAATATGCTTCAGATTAACTTCAACCATCTGCTTTTAGGAGAACTACAAAGGCTAAAGATGAGTGACAGAGGCAACCAATTTCCTCAGGGGAGAATTTTCCTGCGTTCTTACTTCAGTGAGATCATGATTTCCACCTGCTCTCTGAGTAATGTTACAAATAAAAGTGAGTGAGGTGTATGTAGCGTATGTCTGATGCCAAAATATGGCAATTAAAGTTGACTTTTTCAGAACTTTTTATTGCTATTCTCACGCGTTATTCCCCCATAAAAGAACTGATTTTAAATAAATAAATAAATAAATAACATAATAAATACAGTATACACATCAACATTGACACCTAATTTATGTGTTGGCTCTGAAATGTAAATAATCTGGCACAAATATAAGACAACAACCCAGTGTTGGCTGACAATCTTATTGCAATATTGCTACATATTCTGTTGACAGGTGGAAATCCATTGTTCGGCCACCTTTCTTTTTCAAGTTGCTATGAATGTTTTTAAAGGGTCATGAAACCCCCCACTTTAAACAACACCTTTAAAATAAATTGGATAAAGAACTTTATTAATAAGCCCGCTTCTATCTGGAATCTGATCCCTAATGTTATTTTTTCCAAACTAGGGTGTTTAAAATTCTTATTAACCTGTAATTATAACATGATGAAAATCCCTGTCAAATTATCCCTTTTTCATAGGCAAATGTTATTAGCTTGGTCCCTCATCTTTAAACACAAGTTTACACCTCACTCTTATATAATTTGGAATAATAAGGACCTACTGTATAAACATAAATCTCTTTTCTTCGATAGTTGGTTTAAAAGATGGAATAATTTTTTTCATTTTTTAATCAAAATGGTTCAATTTGTAATTATTGAATTATTGAAAATTTGAGTTCTTGGTAAAGCAATTGAATTCCTGTTACTCCAAAAGTGCCACAAGGAGTTCTTTTTCATCTCTTTGTCGCTCAGTGGATCTGTGTAAGACATTTGTAGGTAAACAGTGTCTTTCTTCATCTAAATCAAAAACAATTAGAAAATTCTTGTTTCAGGAGGAGTCTGTTTCTATGCCATGTGTAATTTCTTATTGGAATGGTTTTGTAAGTGACATTCCCTGGGGAAAAAAAAGTTTGGACATCTCACAAATACCTGATAACTAACAGAATGAGAGAAAATGCCTTTAAGTTAATTCATAGGTTTTATCCAGATAAGTGCTCTCTCAAAATACTTAAGAATGATATTAATAACCTCTGTTCTTTCTGTTTAGAAACCTGCAACTACTTTACATCACAGTGACATTTTGTTGTGACATTTGTGATTTTATCAAATGTTATGTGAATCCTAACTTCACATAGCATGCATAGAATATTTCTGGTTTTCATGAATGTGAAAAGAAAAGTGATATTTATTTTATAAACCTTCTGTTAGCTAAATTTCACATTCACTAATGTAAATTTTCTAAACGCAATCCTTTTTTTTAAGATTTAAATTTGAAATGAAAATGTATTTTGAATCTATGGGGTTTCATAACCCTCTTATTATTAAAACTAATTGTATTATTATTAACTATTATTAACTATTACACAGCTTTCTGGAATTATATTATTATTATTATTATTATTAAACATACAAATTAAATAACACTTCATGTCTGGTTTAGAGTTTCATGTCTTTCGTGATAAAATATATTCAAGTCAAATCAACATTTCATGTCCGTTTGTTTTACTTATTTATTGAGTAGCCATATAAAAGTGGGTAAAATGAAGAAAAGTAACATTGTTTTACATACCTCTGCCTATTTTCTATGTTTCATTCAGGAAATGCATATTCCAGATGTATAATGGTTAATTAGGATGCATTCAGGGACCTAATTCTCTGCATGATTTCCTCTATATTATCTCAAACAAGCACTGATTAAGAAGAAACACTTTCGTGATTAAACCGAAAGTCTAATTGAAAAGTGCAATACACAGAGTAAATGAAGAATTAGAGAAAGAGAAGGGGGAAAAAAACGACAACATGAAAGCAAATGCAGCGATAGCATTCCTGCTGGTTTCTTGGACAACATCCCACAGTGGAAAGGTTTTTCAGATATTTAAATGATTTAAGAGTATTTCATTTAAAAGACCTACTCAAAAAAAAAAAAATCCAACTATTAAACATTTTTGTAATAGCAGATGATTTTTAATTTTTTGGAGGTAACCTAATTCATTATAATGGTCCCATTTAAATATCTCAAGTGCTTTCTGCTTTTACAAAGACCACAAACTAAAGATTAGAGAGTACATCCATCACATTTTCCTACCCACTCACTGACTTCTGAAAACAATTAGCATCTTGGCATTATTTATTGAGGCGATAGTGGAGTATGGCAGCGCTGTGGTGCACTCTGACCCCACTGATGGCATGATAAGTCTTTAAATGAAGGTGTCCTTGACTGGATTCACACAATCCTAATGGGAATAATTAGCCCTGCTTGCTATAATTGACACTTTATGTGAGCAGCATGGCAACAAGACAAAAATAACAAGGAGCTGCTAAAACTGTCAAACCAAAAGTCTCCCTCTCCCACTCCATCATGCATACTAATTGTGCAAGGTGCAAACAAACAACAACAAATGATTTCTTCATTTTAAAGCACAGAGAAGGCTGTAGGATGGACGGACGGACGGACGGACGGACGGATGGATGGATTAAACGCTTGGTTTCCTGAACATTTTGATTTGCCTGTTATTAATATTCAAAGAGTTGCACTTCTCACAAAGAATTATGCCCTGCTAAAAAGTTCTGACCTTTATGTTGCTGTTCAATTGAGAAGGACGACACAAATAAGAAATAAGCTAATATCCATAAAATGAAAACACATTAAGCACATTTCCCAACCCTAGTAAGGTATAAAAGAGGTATTTTAGCATGCTACTGTATAGGAATCAAATAGCACAGACATTTTCCTCATGCAGTTTTAATCCTCAGCCATATTAAAACTGAGAGGCAGTATCTGTGGAGAATAGCCAGAAAAGAAAAATGATTCAGATCAAAAGGATTAAGTAGAGAATCAGAAGTCACACCCTGTCTCCTTCCGTAGATGCCAGACATTGAAACCATAAGTGTTATTCACGCTCAAGCCTGTCACTGGAAATTTAATAATGCTGGAGGAGAATAAAAGAGTTTAAATTCCAGTGGCAGTCATGCAGTAAGAGGAAGGAAAAGAAACAAAATATCATTTTCTCACTCTTAGTGTCAGATTACAAGCAACATTTTGCACGGACAATACAATTTTTGGTACAGTATATTGCTCCTGATATGGGTTTTCAAAAGGAAATTGGGATCAATGGCAGTTAACTTCAGATAAATAGAAATTGCGAGCATGACCCAACTACAACATTGATTATCTGTTATGTATACAGTAGATCTATGTTTTGTAATTATACAGTTACTAAAGACATTTTCTGATGAGAAAATGATTGACAGTTCAAAAATAAAACAAAATTTTTTGACAACATGCATGAAATTGGATTATGTTTAAGGGTGTTACTTCAAATAGGCACTTTTGGCTCTATGGACTTGTCCAACAGTGTATGTTACATACATTGAAGGAGAATTCAGTGTTGTTGTTGTTGTTTTTTCTGAAAGTCATAATCATCATCATTAATGTAGAAAGTATTACTTTTATATAGTGAGGACACATTAAAATAATCAAAGTGACAGTTAAGTTAAGACATTTATAATGTTAGAAAAGTTTTATATTTTAAATACAATCTGTTCTTTTGAACTTTTTATTCATCAAATATTCATGACAACAAAAGCATTATAGTTTCCAAAAACATTAAGCTTGTTTCTTCTTCTTCTTCTTCTTCTTCTTCTTTTTTTTTTTTTTTTACTTGAGCACCAAATCAGCATATTAGAATGATTTCTGGAAATTCAGCTATGCCACAACAGGAATATATTAAATTTTACAATGACAGTTGTTGTTTTTTTTATTAATTTTTTTTTTTATGATAAAAGCAAATGATATTTGCTAACTTTGTTTTTACTGACACTGTTGTGCTGATAAAACTTCTGATAAAAAACCCTATTACATGCAACATTTTTAAATGTTCTAATAAAAGGTATTTTTATAAATTCAATAAATAAATTCAGTTTATTGTTGTAATAATTAAAAAAATACATGATTTACTTTCATGTATTATTAAACTAAGTTAATAAAACATAATTAGCTGTGTACCACATTTCATGCACAACGCAAATATAATCAGAATTTATTTATAATTATATTCATTTATATTTTATTTTTAACATTTTGTCTGTTTAAGCTTAATGTTTATGTTGCAGCTCATATAATATTTGATCAACACTTTCTGAAGGTAAAGCCCCTCCTCTTGACTAAAATACTTGTATATACCAAAATATATTTGCTACATCTATCCCTACAAAATGTTTTAATAAACAGTATTTTAATAAACATATACAAATATTATAGTACTATGTGTAAGGGTTATGTTTAGTTTCATTGTGTTTAAGTTTGGTTTTCCCTGTTTCTGTTTGCCTGAGTTCTCATTCATTTTGTTGTCATGGTTACTGATTGCTTTGCTCGCCTGTTTCTTGTTCAGTTCGTTTTCTGCTGTGTATTGAAGCCCTCAGTTTAGTTCTACTCATCCAGTATTTGCGTTAGTAACGCTGTTGCATTCTTTCTTACCTGTCTTTGGTTTGTTGTTAAAGAACAACATGTTTTGCTGCACTTGGATCCATCTCCTTGCCTGCTCACTATATAACTATGATTATATTACAGTACTATTACTAGTTGTTTGTTAATATTGTAATGTACAGGTTGTTCTATAAGCCTTAACCTGGAAATAGAGTATATATCAAATCAAATTTGGAACCGCATACAGTACTACTCTTACTACTTTTACCATATCTTTCTATGGCAGAAATAGTAAGGGTAGTATGCGGTTCCAAATGAACATGACTGAGAGGGGACTTTCTCATTTCAGAAGTTCACCTCATGGCACTGGCAGATACGCAGATGCACATTTTCTAGTAAAGGCATCCCTCTCTGTTAATGTATGCAACATCACATGCATGCAATTCACAATTCCACATCAGACAGCACAGTCACGGACATGGGAATGTGAATATGGCCGGAGGGTATGCTCATTCTGACTACTAATATTTCTACTTTTCTTGTGCCACTTTCCATGTCGTCAATCAGAAAGGTCACTATTTAATCCTCAGTTGTCTTATCAGGTTCAGCGAGCGCGCTCTAAGACACATCACCTCAACAGCTATTTGTGTCTGATCGCTGGCGACTGAAATTGGAAGCCGTGGCGTATTGTGCATCCTTTATCGCTTCACACATGAATTATGGATGCTGCTTGAGCTACTTGGTTTCCAAGAGCCAGTGTCCTACGGACACATCTATTTGGAAGGTATAATATATGTTTCATGACTCTGTTTAATGTTCTTGTAAGTCGTCTAGTCTAGGAGGATAGAGAAATGATCTGGTGAGGAAATAGGCGGCCATTTTTGGGCCCAAATGTTGATTGATAGGGAAATAAAGTTATCTTTACATGACTACTGAAAACAGATTGAGCATCAGTCATGTTCCTTCCAAGAGCTCCAGCCTTTTCTTATGCCTGTAGGGTGATAGTAACATTTATTTACATGTTCCTTCCCAATTCAATGATGACTATAGTTTGGTAGGTATCTATATGTACACATACAGACACATACAGACACATAGTATATTATATATATGTGTGTGTGTGTGTGTGTGTGTGTGAGTTAAACCAACAAAAGAGCAACAATATGTAAGTGCTGTGACAGTTATGGCAACTATACAAGTATTTAAATAATACATTTTATTTATAAAAAATAGGCTTATAAATATATATTTAGGATTATTTTATATATGTATACATATACATAATAGGTTTATATATATTGTTTTCTATATAAATTTGAGTTATTCATACCCAGAAAAACATGTAGCGCATAACCTCTATCAGTTTCAGATTTCAGCGAGGGAGGCCGCAAATTAATATTCAGCGGTGTGCTAACCTCCATGTCATGATGATCAATGAGCTTTGTTACTGGAACATGATCTTTCACACCTACAAGCTGTCCATCAACACTTTCTTTGCAGCATAATAATTAGGAGCAAGGCGCCCGCAGATGCGTTATGTCTTGATTTTTAGACCTGGCCAAATAGTCCTACTTAACTTACAACAGGTACATTTAAAAAGCGATTTTAACATTTATACTTTCAGGAGCGGAGTAAACGGAGTTAGATGTCGGTTACTACTGCATTCGTCTCATACATTGGTAGGACATGAGTTGAGATTTTTTTTTTATTTGACATATACTACTCATCCACTGATGGATCGCACTGCTTGAATCTCATTGGCTTAATGTAACCTGAGAAATGATGGAACAGGTTAATTAATAATATAAGAATCTAGGATCGTTCAATGTGTTTGTTTTTTTTTTATTAAAATAATACGTTTGATGGAATTGACTGGCTTTTATTCATAAACCCAACAATAGATAATTTTTTCTTTTCTTTTCTTTTCTTTTTCTTTTTCTGTGTTACATTTAAAGCTTATTTTAGTTAGACATGGTATTTAAACACTTTCGGAGTTAAATGAGTGTATCCCCGTGCATCTGCAGAGGTATGCAGGGAAAAGAAAGGTTGGAGATGAGTTAGTGCTTTCTGGACCACAGGGCATTTCCATTGATGCCATCTATTATTGATGTGATTTCTCCTTTTTCCTTTTTGGGGAGCCGACTAGCTGAATGAAATCAGTGGTGGTGTGCTCTGTCGAGTCAAGGCTCTGTTTTGGATGAATCAGTGTGCACCATCATGTTTTTCTTTGTGTATTTACTATTTATATATTTAAATTAAAATGCCCTTTTAAACATGGGATAAAATGCTTCCGCTATTTGGAACGCATTTACTGTTTTGCTCTGTTTGCTGCCTTGGTTCACAGACGTGGCACAGCCTGGTCTGGTTTCAGCTATTCAATCTCTGAACCGTGGAGGACATTAAAACACATCAGATGGGGAACGAGCACAGGACAGAGACCAGACATCAGAGCGGCCTGAGCATGAGGGCACATACAGATGATGCACTTATTTTGCATTTAAAATGAAAAGGAAAGCTCAATCTTGAATGCGCTTTTGATAAAAGTTTTGTTTAGTTGAGTGTCTTGTTTATTTGCACATGCTGTCTGCTTTTTAGCATAGATCCACCACTGCAATCTAGGCTCTTCTTTAAAAATGTACTTGAAGACACTGGGTATGTGGTTATAAGCAGTGGTTAAATTGGGCCGGGGCTCTCCGGGGCTCAGCCCCGGCACATAAGCCTGCTCGTTTGCAGTCAGTTACCTATAGGAAATTATGTCACATAAAATTTGATAAAAGTGATGCTTTTGAAAACATATTTCTGATTATAAATGAAAGATTTTGAAATGGCATGTCTATTTTGTCTCGGCGGAGCTGAGATGAGAACAATCGGAACACGGCCGTACTCTTGTTCAGCTGCTTAATCTCGTTGTCAGTCGACCATGATCGCGCACCGCTCGCGCATGCCATGCGCATCTAGGTAGACTACTACTCAGAACTCCGACATGGATAAATGTACGCAGCAATAATGAATGTTCCTGGGACATCCGTAGTTGCGCGGGATGTGGAAGCGCGCAAAAGTTCCAGAACCTTCTACTGCCTTAAAAAAAACAAAAAAAAAACCCGAGCTACTGACCGCCGCTGCAGCAACAGATCAGTTTTGTCAAGTTCAGCACAACGTTGGTTGTACAAAAAGTGCCCTGGCCTT
The DNA here is from genome assembly GCF_951802725.1 of Rutilus rutilus. Classification (NCBI taxonomy): domain Eukaryota; kingdom Metazoa; phylum Chordata; class Actinopteri; order Cypriniformes; family Leuciscidae; genus Rutilus; species Rutilus rutilus. The sequence goes on from NC_140223.1 coordinate 13,952,752, forward strand.
GAATAACAAGGTAAGGAAAAAATGTTTGGCACATTGTATGGGTCACTATATCATAACAAGGTAATACAATGTGTAATCAAGCGTTTTATATTTAATATGAGGGAAATAGGCTACACATGCCGTGGACGTGACACAAAAAATCTTTAACTTTTAGGTGGCAAAATATTTTTTTGTAATTCTGTGAATTACACTGCAAACCAAAGTACTACCCACCGGATGAAGAAGGGTTGGCTCTCCACAGAACATAACATATTCATTTTATTTTATTTTTCATGTTCGCATTTATGAGGAAAAAACCATGTCACGGACGGGACCGCTCTGAATGTGGCACTAAAAGACTGTTTGAAACTTTCACTGAGACCTCAAACAGAAAGCACAAAGCCTTTCTTTAAAATTAATTTCGTTTTGTATTAATTGTATCTTAATTTTAATCAATGTTTCATTTCAAAAATAAGAAGTAAATATAGTATATAGACAATAGATAGCCTAATCACGACACGGACGCGCCGGCGAGTGAACTGGACTCTCGTCTCATAAATGAACCGAAACTCAGCGTATAAGGGAGCCTGCCTGACAGACCTGATAAATATATCTATAGAAAGCTTGGAAGGTCTTCTTTTCAAAACGAAAGAAAACAGACCGCTGCTTGTGTAGCCTAATCCGTATGAAATGTGCATTTCTCTCTGGCGAGTTTACTACTGCGAAGATTGCATCGTCAACTTCATCTATGCAGGGCACTGACACAGAAAACACTTGTTTATTAATAAACAATTAAAATGTCTCCTTGCTATATTTTACATATTCATAATCATTACTTTTGATGGTTCTTTGTGACAGCTTTTAGGTGCTTTATTGGCAGCGCCACCCTTACATGAACGCGTCACCACCGCATCAGCACCGAAAACAGGACATTTTTTTCAATCCCTGTTTTGGCAGGGGGGAAACTGATCAGAAAATGTAACGAAACGTTGTAGAAATGTAGTGGAGTAGAAAGTATAATAATTGCTGCAAAATGTAACGAAGTAAAAGTCAAACGTATGCACTATTGATTCTACTTAAGTAAAGCCTACAGAAACGAAGTATTTGTACTTCGTTACATTCCACCACTGCTGATTAACAGTAATGTAAATGCTAAATGTCCTAATACCTGTTGATACTACAACAATGCAAATATGCTCTTAACCTTGCAGTTTTTCACATAGGGCCTATCATGTAAGACTCAATTTCTCCATTTCTTTGCACAAAACTCTCCAGAAAATACCATTTAATAGTTTATTTTTCAAAAAAAAAATCCCGGGGGGGCATACCCCCGGACCCCCCTAGGGAGAGCCCCCCCCACATAATAAATCCCAATTTAACCCCTGGTTATAAGGCTCTTCTCAATGAATTGTTAAAATAATTTGATGAATAACTGTTGCTTCGTTCGATAGAAAATGTGCACTAACAGCTCTTACATTTTTTTCTAACTATGCTAGACAAAGCACTTGCAATTTGCAACTTTATCATTACAAATGTGTATAGGCAAATACAAAATTATATTTAGGGTAAGTTTATATGACAACAATGTACTAAAAACGTTAAAGTTTTTCCTTTGTACAGACTAACATTGTCAAAATGATCTCCATTCACACGGATTTGCGAAAATGACTAAAAATGATGTGTTACGTAAGCCAGGACAGTAGTTGGCGATGTCAGTTTGTAAAGAAACACTATGGCAGTGTGGGCAGGTGCAAATCCTGCTGGAAAATGAAGGAAGCATGAAGTGCTCTGAAAATGGAAAATCAGCCTATAGACTGAACATGTAATATGCATGCGCATGGCATCACCGTTTTCACAAATGCTCGTTTTTGTAGTTTACACGGGGATAGTAACTGTATCGTTTTCAAAAACTTGCACTTTGAACCCCGTTATCAAAAGTTTGCATTTTCAGGCCCCCAAAACACTGTTGTCATGTACAGTAAATGGATGGCCAAAACGCATAAAAAGAAATCACCACAACACCATTCTCGTAGCCAATCACCAGTAGGGGGCGTATTCGCTCGTGATGGGGGGAGGGGAGAGAGTCAGCAAGTAGGACATTTGTAGAAAGACTGTAGAAAGAGAGCTGAGATATTACCAAAGAGGAAAAGGTCAGATGAATATAATTGTAAAAAGAAGGGTTACGATAAGGCAAGATTACCCTGGAAATCCAGAGTCTCGCGAGAGCACAAATTGAATTTGCTCAGCGAGTTACTCTGTCGTCGAGTAATGATGCACATTAAATATGCCCTTGTATCCGAGCTGCACCAATCGCATCGTGTTATCTGATATAGGCGGGCCAGAGGCGAGCTAAACAGATGACGACAGCGCTGTGACGTCAAAGTCATTGGTAAACATTGCAAGATGGCTATGGATGAACAACAGTTGTTTGAAACGGCTTTGGCCGCTACAATGAACGAGTTAGACTTTTATCTAAAAGAGGAACAGAAGACGGCACTCGAATACTTCCTTTTGCCGACCGGATACGGCAAGAGTCTAATCTACCAGTTAGCACCGCTGGTAGCTAAGCGTATGGGCTTATTGTTGTGATTGGTCGTAGTGTTATCCAATTGCGTGCAGTGAGATTTTCAAACGCATGCTTGGTGCCGCCCCTCGAGCTGGGCAATTTTCATTAGTCGATGCCAGACCATTAATCTTTCAGATTTGGGTCTGGATTTTCAAGGCAAAGGCAAGATCAGGACCCGCATTAAAATTGCAAAAGCTTTCCAGTGCTGGACAGACGTTAGAGAGCAGGACAACAAGGCTGCTTTGTTTCTGCTCGATACGTGAGTAACATTGGTTTTGCTATGTTTCACAGAACCAAGACATACTGTTGTTGTAATATTAGCTGTGGAAACTGGACAGTCTGACGCAGCAGCTATTAGTCATTGCGTGTATTTTTTTGGGGGGCGGAGCATTGACGGGGGATTTCGATTTCAAATATAAACAGTGTTTCTCAGAAATTGCTTACTGCACCTTTAAGTAAATCACATACTGAAACTATAAAAGTTACCTTACTGATCTCATCACTGATCTCAAAACTGACAGACTATGAACAATATATGGAAACGTGCATGATCTATGAAAAGTCAAATTTACATAGAAAGGAGGCATGTTTGTGTACCAGACGTAGGCCAGTAAGAGCTGTGCGTGTAAACCTCACTCCCCTCATCTCAAGAGGCACTCTAGGAACTGAGGCTAAGCAATGGGGTCTTTAGCATCCTTGTTAGTGCGCCCGCCTCCCATGCCGGCAACCGAGTTCGAATCCTGGTCGGAGTGGATTGAATAGGACCAGTTGCAGTTATTTAATTGCAATACGTATGTCACAGCATTATGCTAGCACAGGACATGATTAAACTAGATTGAAGTTTATGAGATGTACAAAAGTGGTGCAACTGTTTAACTTAAGCATAGAATCAACATCAACATTTAACTAATATTATTAAATAGTTTTTATGTGACCCTTACCAATTTAATTTAATTTAATTTGTTGCTACGTCAGAAAGTATCTTTGGAAAGTTTGTCGTATTGAAGTGTACAGAAGAGTGCCTTGGATTAGAAGGAAGTGCTGTGAGACATACTGATGCTGTATTTTACAGCGGCATCAAACTGACTAGCTTCTCTCACTTATCACAGCAGGTGGTCATTAGGGCCTACATGGAGAAAAATCTACTCTATGCACACTAGACTTTCCACTGTCAGCATTTGAACACTCTGGAGTAAAAAGCTGCCATCTTAACATCACATCTGAAAGACCAAAGACAGACAGTTATTTAACACATGCATTTTGTGAGAGGCAGAATTATGGTGTCATTTATAAATGCTGTGAATGTCAGAATCGGTGTTGTTTAAGTCTTTATCACAACAAAGCTTGCTGTACTTTCAAATAAATGAGCAATTTGCTTTTTTTTTACATTAGTTAAACATATTATTTATAACTTGATTATTTGCACAATGTCAACTTAATGGACAGAATGTAAATAAAGCTAACATTACTCAGTAAGAGATTAAGAGGTACAGTAGCTCACTGTTAGGGTTATGTTATGTTTCCTTTTGTTTTTCCTGTTCCTGTTACCTGAGTTCTTGTTTCCAGAAAGTTCTCATTTGTTGTTATAGCAACTCATTGATTAATTGACTTGCCACATCGGTATCTTTTTAGTTCATTAGCTTGTGTAGTTTCCTTGGTCTTTTGTCTGGTTTTGTCTTTGTATTACAACCTCAACTTTCTTCTTTTTGGCTGAAATGTGGCACTTACATACTTGTTGCATTTGTTTATATACTGTATATATATATATATATATATATATATATATATATATATATATATATATACAGGTGCTGGTCATAAAATTAGAATATTATCAAAAAGTTGATTTATTTCAAGAATTTAACTTAACAGGTGAAACTAATATATTATATACACTCATTACATGCAAAGTGTGATATTTCAAGCCTTTATTTGTTATAATTTTAATGATTATGGCTTACAGCTTATGAAACCCATGAAATCAAAATCCCAGAAAATTTGAATATTACATGAAATCACACAGTAATTACACAGTAATACCATGGTCATTGAATCAGGTTTTGGTTCTTTTGGCAGTGTGGGCAGGTGCAAATCCTGCTGGAAAATGAAGTCCGCATCTCCATAAAGCTTGTCTGCTGAAGGAAGCATGAAGTGCTCTGAAAATGTCCTGGTAGACGGCTGCGTTGAGTGGACAGCACAGTGGACCAACACCAGCCGATGACCAACACAGACTGTGGAAACTTCACACTGGACTTCAAGCATCTTGGATTGTGTGCCTCTCCATTCTTCCTCCAGACTGTGGGACCTTGGTTTCCAAATGAGATGCAAAATTTGCTCTCATCAGAAAAGAGGACTTTGGTCCACTGTGCTTTATTAAATCCAGAGTCAACGCAGCCGTCTACCAGGACATTTTCAGAGCACTTCATGCTGACTTCATTTTCCAGCAGGATTTGCCCCTGCCCACACTGCCAAAAGAACCAAAACCTGGTTCAATGACCATGGTGTCACTGTGTAATTACTGTGTGATTTCATGTAATAATCAAATTTTCTGGGATTTTGATTTCATGGGTTTCATAAGCTGTAAGCCATAATCATCAAAATTATAACAAATAAAGGGTTGAAATATCTCACTTTGCATGTAATGAGTCTATATAATATATTAGTTTCACCTGTTAAGTTGAATTCTTGAAATAAATCAACTTTTTGATGATATTCAAATTTTATGACCAGCACCTGTGTATATATATATATATGAATTGTCCTTTGTGAAAGTGTGCTGAATTGTATTGAATGTGCACTTGTAGTATACTTCAAATCTTAAAGTATATATATCTTCTTTTTTTTTTTTTTTAAATACGTATGCCTGTTTTCTTGTAGAGTTTTAAAAGTGCACTTTGTAATAGTGGAATTATTGTTTTAATAATCTTTTGTCAAGTAAATTTAAGTGTAGTGTGTTATTCGATATTACATTTAAAATTAATACATCCTTCACAAATATATTTATATACATGACATATAAGTAGAAATTACATTAAAGTATATTTTAGTTTACCATAAATGCAGGATGATTTCAACCTGCTCTTGTTGAAAGTGAAATTGCAAATTATTTATATTTACAATGTACATGTGTGCATGTATATACTTCTAGACTTGATTAAAACGTTTGTTTTATAAAAAAAAAAAAATGTAAACCCAAAACTTAGCACCTCTTTTATTTATTTTTATTTCCTGTCTTTTGAATGCCCTTTGGAATATGACCTTATGACTCACCGTTTACAGCTAAATTAATGGTGATTTGTTGACATCAGTAAGGACAATTTGTCTCTATTTACTAATACAAATGCACTAAATCTGGGGATTTTTCACCACCCAACTCCCTGGATTCCTGAATGTTTACATGCCAGAATACAAATGGCCCTTTTTCTCTCGAATCCCCACAAACGCTCTTTGTTGGAGGTAATTGCATTACCTGAATGCATAATTCAGACCAGTAAAGAGTCCCTAAAACCCATCAGAGGAGAAGCTCCTGTAATTTTAACAGACATACCGGCACACCCTCAGGGACAAATGAAGAGCGTTTGAGGCTTTTTGATAAGAACTACTGTTACAAAAGACTAATTAAGTTGGACAATATTAATTTTTTATGGAATATTGGCGTGTTTATTATAAATGATTTATTTTACATTCATGTGCCCTCATATTCTTTAATAAAATGTAAAAGTTCTTTAGTAAAATTTCTGTTTACATTGATCCAGAATAATAACATTTGAGTCCTTTTTGTTCTGGCAGCATTGATCGTACACATCTGTGTGTTCAGCCAGTATTCAAAAAACATTTTCACATTAATGTGACAGTGTCACCTGTAATAGACGGCTGGCGAAAAGCATTTGAGGAATGAATATGGGCAAGACACCAGCAGGTGCTCGCCCAGTGGGCAGGAGAGGTCAGAATATAGAAAATCCTCCCTGTTGGCAGATACGGGGAACACAACAAACAGAAATGGCGGTTGGATGTTGCGGCATGAATGTCACAGAGGTAGCATATGTCCTCAGCCCTGCCTCCGGTGTGATTAATAAACCATTAAATCACTCTGACTCTATCATAAAAATGAATATGATCAGTCGTCAAGATGCCTTCTTAATTGGGCTCTTAAAAGGGAATAATTATGATAATTGCTGCTGCTTCTTGTGGCTCTCACCTGAGCGTCAGCGCTGAGGAGGTAAGGAAAGCTCTCTGACCAAGCACTCGATTTTCCTCCTCTATACACGCCACCAGTCATTTGTGTTAGTGAGATTGACTGCGACCGGTCCGAATAGAATGAGGCAGCAACGAGAGAGGGAAGGGTTCAGACAAAAGGGAATGGAGGATTTTGTCTGTAATAACTGGAGGTGACATTCTACAGTTAAGTGACAAATTGTCCTCTTTGTGCCAGATGAATAGTGCAGGTAAAAATGATCGCCTTAATAAAGAGATGAGCAACGCATCGTTTGCAGATGGGAATCTTTATTTAATTCAGTTTTCTATGATCTTACCTTCAGGTCCTGACCCGTTTGAATCCATGTGAATTTCCATTGAGAGATTCTGACATTCACTACTGTGGATGTGCAGAAGTGCATATTCTAAAAATCGATGGGCCATTGGTTGTCTGTTATTGTACAAAAATGATACCTCTTCTTTATTCATCTCTAAAAAACGGCATTGTTTTTGTATTTACCTACTATGACAGTATGTATTATAATATTCTAAATTAGCTTTGTATATTTTCAGTTTTTGGTTTATTCTTAGTTTATTTTAGATATCTTAATATGTTTTATTTTTAAGTTTTCCAACTAATATTTGTATTTGATTTTATTGCAACTTTATTTCAATTAATGAAAATGACTTTGAATAACTATAACAACACTGTTGAACACATCTGTAATGTATACACTATGGGCTAGATTTACTAACAGCTTGCTCCAGCACAAACCCTCTTTTGGTGTTAAAAAACTACTGTCCGATTATCTAAAAAAAATAGTGCTGAGAAGGCGTGGACAGGTTTATTTTTTGCGGCTAACCTTACTGCATATGCATTTGTAGGAGTTTCCCTTACAGTCGAAAAAATTATGGGAGGAGAGTATTTAAATGAATCATGCCAGGTGATTTACTAAGGTTTGCACTCGTCAATTTGCACGTCATTATTTAACGGTCCCAAAAAAAGCATCTTAAACCAGACACTTATTTGCACTACTCCTATTTAGTAAATCTAGCCCTATATGGGCAAAAGTATTGGGACACCTGACCATTACACAAACATGGACTGCAATGCCATCACAATCTAAATACATAGACATTAATATGAAGTTGGACCCCCCTTTGCATCTAGAACAGCTTCCACTTTTCTGGGAAGGCTTTCTGTTCACTGTTTTCTGGCCAGTTAAGTTCTTCCACACCAAACTCCTATATGTCTTTATGGACCTTGCATTGTGCATTGTTGCACAGGATGCTGGAATAGAAAAGGGCCTTCCACGAACTCTTCCCACAAAGTTGGAAGCATAGCATTGTCCGAAATGTTTTGGTATGCTGAAGCATTAAGATTTCCCTTCACTGGAAGTACTGGGCTTAGCACAACCCCTGAAAAACTAGAGAAGCGTGATTCGTAAGACCACAGAACATGTTTTCACTAATTCAGAGTCCAGTCGCGTCGTGCTTTACACCACTCCATCTGATGCTTAGCATTGTACTTGGTGATGTGAGGCTTGCATGCAGATGCTCGGCCATGGAAACCCATTCCATGAAGCTCCCGTTGCACAGTTTTTGTGCTGACATTAATGCCAGTTGAAGTTTGGAACTCTTCAGCTATGGAATCAGCAGAGTGTTGGCAACTTTTACGGACCATGCACTTTAGCACTCAGTGACCCTGCTCTTTGACTTTACATGGTCTTCTGCTTAATGGCTGAGTTGCCTCTGTTCCCAAACACTTCCAATTTCCAAATACCATTTACAGTTGACCGGGGAATGTCTAGCAGGGATGAAATTCTCAAACTGACTTTTTGCAAAGGTGGCATCCTATCACAGTACCTTGCTTGGAATTCAGTGAGCTCTTCAGAATGACCCATTTTTTCACAAATGATTGTTAATGCAGACTGCATGGGTAGGTGGTAGGATTTTAGTGTCTGACTGAAACGCCTCGAGACCAGATCATAAGAGTGTCCTACATTTATTATCCGTATGTTTATGTGAATCTATCATTGCTTAAATAAACCTTCAATTATGAATCATGAATCAATTATGAATTATGAGGTATAATTATGAAAACAGAGGCTAATATTCTGGAAAGACTTTTATATATGTGATAATTTATTTGCAGTAAGCTTAATGAGAGATATTGCTTTATTAAAGGAGGCAATTAAATGAAAACGTAGGTCATCACAGTTGTGTGGCGGCAAAACCATTAAAATACTCCAAATGCTCAAGAGCCTCTGTCATAAAATGTCTTCATTTCTAACGCAGGATTTCATTGGCAAAGATGAGGCTTTAATGACATATAGCAGAACAGGACAGCGATGGCAAAAAGGGATTTCCCAAAATCTCATTAAAATGCTTAAACCATATTGGTGTTTATACACTCCCTGGAAATGTACCATATTATTTTTTCCCACTCTTTTAGTTGGTGGATATGGCTGCTGAAGGAATTTTTTGAGTAAGTCTGTCTGAATGTCTGACAGGCTCCAGTGGTTTGAAATGTCTGTGTGCCGTGAGTTTAGAAAACATGCCTCTGGTGAACACCCTGCCACAGAAACATAACAGGAGAACTGGGAATCTAATGGCTTCTAAATGTTCTTTCATGGGCTGCAGGCTTTGAAGATGATTTACACTAGATACCTCACCGGGTGTTTTTATAAACCACCTTCCACGTGTAAAATGTGTGATAAAATGTCCATATTCATCTCAGTGGGTCATAAATGGATTTCCTATACCTGCTAGACCCCTGAAGTCATGTTTCAGGGTGATGGTGGAAGCAACTTGTGAAATCAACGTTTGTTGCTATTTAGCTTCACAATAATCTTTGTAAGGAAAGATAAAAGGTGGATAGACAGATAAAAGCAAGGTTGGATAAAAAGACAGGGTTCAGAGCCTTGAGAACACATGGTTTTCTGCTTTTGAACTTTGTCAACACGGAGTTAGTTGCCAAGGATTTCAGTATTGTATCCACAGCCACTCTGGATTTGAAGACTCTCTTCTTTTACCATCCACCCATTTTAGAAAGATTGAAGCAAAATGTCAAACGCTGTACTTCAAACGTCATGGAGGCAGCGGCAGCAGGTGGTGGTGTTGTTTATTAGAGAGCACATCCAGAATATCTCACCCAAGGGCTGCATTTTCTTTCTGATGGTTTGATTCAAGGTAATGGAGTTAGTGTACTGATGTACTGCTTGTCCAAGAAAAAGGAATGCTTTTAATGTACTCATTGTTGCTTTATTATGGTTTTCAGAAACGCAATTACTCTACAAATGTCATGTGGTGTAAAAAGTAAAAAGTAATACAAAATTTGACCACCATGAAAAAAAAAGATTAACTCAGCTAGTTAAGGCAATTTCATATACACTGTAAAAAATTTCTAACCCTCCCAAATCAAAAAATTCAAGTGACCGATAACATCAACATTTTTCAATTGGCCCAAGTGAAATTCTGTAAATTATAAAATTTAATTTATAGATTTTCACTTGGGCCAATTGAAATTTACAGAATTTCACTTGGGCCAATTGAAAAATGTAGATGTTATTGGTCACTTGAAATTTTTGATTTGGGAGGGTTAGAAATTATTTACAGTGTATGCATTCAAGCAATTTTATGTATGAATTGCTTTTTAATGTATTTTTTTAAATAAATTAATTGATTCTGACAAAAAAAACAACATGGGCCCTATCTTGCACCCAGCGCAATTGACTTTGTACACCGACGCATGTTTCATTCCTATTTTGCACCCGCGCAAAGCGCGCTTTTCCCTCCACAGAAGCACGTCGCTAAACTAGGGAATGAACTTGCGCTCCCTGGGCGGTTCAGCGCAAAAAAGGAGGCGTGTTCCGGCGCAAACAATCCCTGGTGCTATTTTACTGTTCCATAAAACAATTGCGCCACTGGCCAGAAAAAACCTAGTCTAAAGTCAGTGGCGCGTTGCGCGTTGTTCATTAGGCTATTTTAAGGGCGCATGCTTGACCATAATGTATAGCGTGCACAACGCGCATACACTTTCTCTAATCTACACAGAAGCAGCCGTTTTCATTTTTGCAAATCATATTATTACAAACGATAGATAGATAGATAGATAGATAGATAGATAGATAGATAGATAGATAGATAGATAGATAGATAGATAGATAGATAGATAGATAGATAGATAGATAGATAATTTATTATAAAATCATACATCTAGCTTACACATTTACCCACATTACCTGTTTAACCGAAGCTAATTTGGGTGTGTTTCTCGATCCCCAATGTCACTGGGGATATTCTGGGGATATTTAATTTGATTTTATCAATCAATAAATTCCACTAGAAACAAACCTTGTTGCATTATTTTAATTTAATACTGTGAAGCTGCTTTGATACAATCTGTATTGTGAAAAGCGCTATACAAATATACTTGACTTGACTTGACTTGACTTGACTTCTCTCTCTTTTACGGCCGTGACGAGAGCGTTGCTCTCCTCGGCTGTGAACCGCTCCTGGCGCGCGCCTGGCAAATCCGCCGTTATAATAGCAATACGCCAAGGAAAAAGCGCGTCTGCTCTTAAAGGGAATGTGAGATGATGCTCTGATTGGGTTATTTCACGTTACGCCCAAACCACACCTATGAATAATGAAGCTACTTCAGACCAACCCCTTTTAGATTTGCGCCAGGCGCAAGAGTCATTTATCCCGCCGGGAAAATAGCAACAGCGCTGAGACCCGCCCACAAAGTTACTTGCGCTTTGCGCTTTGACACTTGCGTTTCAGATCGTTAAAATAGGGCCCCATGAGTCATGTCATTACAGGACTATAATGTTGAGATACTTTATAATAACCAAATAATTGATGTTGTTTTAATTATCCTGTGTGTGAATGCCTTCTGACTTATTTTGAATTGCTTATCTTATAGAAATCATTTTAATCCTGAAACTCAACTTAGATGTGGTTCAGAAATAGCCATGGGACTGTAAAGGGAGACAGGTCTGTGAAGAAAAGGAGATCTAACATTTAATGTACTTTTATCATTCCCTGAAGACGACCAGTTGCAACAATTCTTCAAAGTCACAAACACAGGTGATAACCAATGAAAAAAGATGCCTTTTCATGTTGCCTTCCACAAAACAAACAAACAAAAACTCCACATTTATCGTTTTCATTGTTTTAGCAATTCTAACTTGCTGCTAGAGCAAAGACGAAGCCTAGATTTTGCTACAGTATTTTTCACACACACACACAAAAAAAAAAATACAATATCATGTTGGAAGAAGGAGCCAAATTAAACAGATTCCAACATGAACAGGATGTGTAACATTTTATCCTTGAAAACAGTGAACAAAACTACTTTAATACAGGTTCACTTGCTACAAGGATAAATATGTTAACCACATTGTGTTGTATGCTGTGAATTATTGGCTGCTAAGAGTATGCAACTATTCAAGACATATTTAGAAACCAAACACTTAACATACACTCACAACATAAATCACAGTTGTCCTACTCAGTTTTGTTGAGATAATAAATTTGCATATTGTTGGGACTCCACAGATCATGATTTTTGTTTAATTCTTTATTCAAAAGTGGACAAAAAATTATAATTACTTTCAAATTTTATAACACCAATTGATGTCCAATATAAAGTTGGATGTCAGAGATACAAATTCATGCCACTGAGAAATGTTGTCAATATACTTGTGAAATAAAAAAAAAATCCACTGTACCCATATTTTAATTTTAGTTTAATTCCTTACTTTCTAAAATCCTTTAGATAGAGTTAAAGAATAGTATAGAATAGGATTTTTCATTGAACCATTGAGATGACAACAAGTGATTGTCAAGTCAAGTCATCTTCATTTATATAGCGCTTTTAACAATGTAGATTGTTTCAAAGCAGCTTTACAGTGATAAATGGATAATTTAAGGTAACAGAGATTGTTTTGGCTTTATAGCGGTTCTTGAATAAAGATATTTTCCAGCTAAAGTTAGTTTTGATTGATTCACTTCCGTCGCAATGATCATAAGTTATTAAATTAGAGACCACTAAGACGACAGCGTTCTCTCTACACAGACTTTAAACAGGAACCTGTTTTGGGAGCCCGATCTCACGGGAAAACGTACAAATTCTACGAGGTGGCTTATTCGTACGAATTCATACGACCTGACTCGTACGAATTAGTAAGATTTTTGCAAAATCGTACATATTTTACGAATTGGCCAATTCGTATGAATTCATACGAATGACCTACCCCTGACCCCGCCCCTAAACCTACCCATCACGTGGGTTTAGACAAATCGTACAAATTCGTATGAGTGAGGTCGTACGAATTAGCCAACTTTTTATCATTCGTACAAATTCGTACGAATTGGTCGTGAGATAGCGTTGGTTTTGGTGCTAAATAGGAAAAGGATCTACCGCCAGCAGTCGATTTTGATATTCTAGGTGTTATTAACTGGCCGGAATTTTGAGATCGCAATAGACGTGAAGGACTATAATGCGTTAAGAGCTCGCTCAAGTACTGCGGAGCTAAACCATTTATTGCTATGTAATCAGTATCAGCAATATTTTAAAATTTATACGATGTTTAATAGGGAGCCAATGCAGTGTTGACAGAACTGGGCTAATATGGTCATACTTCCTGGTTCTGGTAAGAACTCGAAAAAAAAGCAGTGCATTGTTGGTGTGCTGCATTATAAGAACACACTGAGGTAAAAATAGGCGCTCACTAGTGTCTTAATTTCATTGATAATTTTGAGAACATCAGAACACAATATGAGGGAATTTTCTGTGATGATGAATTGGCTTCGGTGTGGTCTTGATCTCATTATAGTTCTCTGGAACCGAAATCATGCCTTTCACTTTATTTCTGTAAAATAATTCTCACACATGCACCTCAGACAAATTATACTCTGCATTCCATCAGCTATTTTTATCCTCAAGGTTATAGTATGCTTTGTCTGAAAAAGCAAGAAGAACCAGAATGATGAGTATAAATCAATGGTGGATTATTTCATGGTCTGGTAACTTCAGATGGCTGTTATATAATATGAATGTAAAAAATATATGTATAGACTTGCTTAGAGTTGATGTGTCATAACATAAAATGCTAAAGTAATTGTTAGACATTTGCTCATGAATATGCTAAAATCGTGTTGTTCATATTACTCTTTATACTCACATTATGGGAAAATGAAGTTTTATCATTTTTCACTGCATTCAGAAAGCTCTCAAGTGTTGACTATGCTCTTGACTGTATTTTCAGCCTTAAAGAAAGTTTAAAAAGCATAAATCATGAAGACAGATATTTAGCTAGTTTATATTTAAAATGGCATCATGTTGCGCATCACATCAGTGATGCTCAAAGAGACTTTGATACAAGCCCAAACTGTTGGGTTTGCTTTCCACATCACTGTTCACATGCCAAATGTCCTAGATTTTCAAGGGACATACATCTTTGGAGTCAAAAATTTTGACTGACAATCTTTATTATATGTGTACATACACACTTGACTGCATTAATTAGTTTAACTTTCACACAAATGTTGCGTTTTGCTTTCTAAAAGCTTTCAAAGAGAGGCTGAAGATTATTGGGTAAAAAAACATATATATATAGTTTGCATTTTTTACATCCAGTATTTGGAGTGTGTGTTTGGCAGGAGTTGCATTAATAAAAGCATGCGTAGGCGACTGAAATTGTATTAAGTCATTTCAATGAGAATTTACAATCTAGTAATGCACATGATCAAACCTTTTTACATGTTTCCCATGGGCTGGACCTTTATAATCGAAAACTGTTGCTGTCCAAGGCTGTTTATCACAATGGCTCATGTTCATGCTTATTTTTTATCATGCCCTTTGCTGTTATCAGTGGCATTAACATAAGACTTTAAATTGAATTCACTCATTTTTAAAGTGGGCTACCGCTCTGCTCGTTCTTGTTTGTGTGTTCCAGACAGTTTGTGCATCAGTGGTGCAGATTATTTGTCAGTTATTTGAATCATTCTTTTAGCTTATTCATTCAAAAATGCTAAACTTATTTAAATTTGTTACAGTTTAAAAGTTAATGCACATTGTTCTTAACGGGGCCATACTCACCCATCTTACCTTTTATCCCTACTGAGTTCCTTCAGAGCCACAAAGTGCTTCTCTTTTTGTTATTAAATCCATGGAGAAAAGGGGAGTCTTTTCTTGTATTAGTTGTACAAACTGTTAATTAAACCCTGCAGTGTGTTGAAGACTGCGGTTAACTCTCAATGATGTGGCTCAGAGGATTTGAGCGAGAAACTGAAGATCCCAAGCGAGGCAAAAAATGATTTAGGTTTCTTATCGGAGTGCTGCGGGTGTCCATATCCAACTCTTCCATTGTGACATTTGTTCTCATCTGGAAACTCAGAAAACCCTGAAGGCATTGAATACTCTGTCATAAGAAATATTGTGAATATGAAGAAAGAGCTTTATAGACAGCAATATGGTTTGATAACTGTACTGAATTCATGATTGTGAGAATTTTTAGAGTAATGGTTTATAAAAAACAAACAAAAAATACAGCTACAAATGCCAAGGTCAAACAAGTACAGTACGTCTGTTTTACATACATTTGGAAGGACAATGCTTGCCAACAAGGCGGGATTATGCCCTTATCACAGGAAAGCCCTGGAGTTTTACCACTGTCTAGTCGAGATCAAATAGTACAGCCTCAGGCTCCTGCTGTTTGACTGCAATATATATTCAAACCTGTCAAATTCACTGCAGATGGACCCAATACTAATTACAAATGCTGAACTTCAGCTTGTGCTTGGAGCTGTAAAAATGCATGGTCAATCAACTGATACGGCAAATGGATTTATTTTTTTATTTTTTTATTAACATACAGTTTTAGTTTGTTTAGTTTTTGTACTAAGTACTTTTTAGAATTTTATTCTAGTACGTTAAACAAAAATGAGGAATGTTGTCTTGCCAACTAGAGCTGAAATAAAATAATAGTTTTATTTTTTTATTATTTTTTTATTAATGTTTATTTTATTTCAAGTACTGAAAATGTTTTTTTATGATATCAGTTTTAGTTAATGATAATAACCCTGAAAGGACAGGAGGAAGTGTTAAAAAAAAAAACTTTCTGGTAACACATTTCATTTGTTATCAATAGTTAATGCATAACTAACATGAACTAACAATGAGCAAATTATTTTTACAGAATTTATTACTTTTTGTTAATGTCAGATAATACAAATGTTCATGTTAGTTCACGGTGCATTAACTAATGTTAACAAATGCAACTTGTAATCATAAAATTGTATTAGTGAATGTTGAGATTAACTAAGAATAATAAAATGCTGTAGAGGTATTGAGAGCCTAAGTCGCTCCGCCCCTCCGCTTCCGGCACATGGGACCTTATTTCGAAAAAAATATGTATGGTAGTCAATGGCGAGGGACAACTTATCTTTTTATTCCATCTGAACTGTGCCCTGAATTACACATATGATGTTTGTCAATTTAAAAGATAATTATGAAAGTCAAGAAAGTCGCAGTTTGTCATAAAACAGAAGAGTAACATTTCGTTTTATGTGAAAATCGCTCAATGAACTACATATCTCGTCTCACACAATGGGCCCTATTTTAACGATCTGAAACGCAAGTGTCAAAGCGCAAAGTGCAAGTAACTTTGTGGGCGGGTCTTGGCGCTGTTGCTATTTTCCCGGCGGGATAAATCACTCTTGCGCCTGGCGCAAATCTAAAAGGGGTTGGTCTGAAGTAGCTTCATTATTCATAGGTGTGGTTTGGGCGTAACGTGAAATAAACCAATCAGAGCGACATCTCACATTCCCTTTAAGAGCAGGCGCGCTTGTTCTAAAGCGGATTCCTATTATAACGGCGGATTTGCCAGGCGCACGACAGGAGCGCTTCACAGCCGAGGAGACCGACGTTCCCGTCAGGGACGTTGGGGATGGAGAAACACACCCAAATTAACTTCGGTTAAACAGGCGTATGATAATTTGGGTAAATGTGTAAGCTAGATGTATGCTTTTATAATAAAATATCTATCTATCTATCTATCTACCTATCTACCTATCTACCTATCTACCTACCTACCTATCTACCTACCTACCTACCTACCGACCTACCGACCTACCGACCTACCGACCTACCGACCTACCGACCTACCGACCTACCTACCTACCTACCTACCTACCTACCTACCTACCTACCTACCTACCTATCGTAATAATGTATGATTTGCAAAAATAACTGCTGCGTCTGTGTGTAGATGAGAGAATCAAAGTGTATGCGCGTTGTGCACACGCTACATTGATTAAGGCCAAGCATGCGCCCTTAAAATAGTATATGAATAACATGCGCAACGCGCCACTGACTTTAAACTGTTTTTTTTTAGGTCAGTGGCGCAATTGTTTTCTAAACCTGTAAAATAGCATGAGGGAACGTTTGCGCCGGAACACGCCTCCTCTTTGCGCTGAACCGCCCCGGGGAGCGCAAGTGTATTACTTAGTTAACCGACGTGCGTCTGTGGAGGGAAAAGTCCGCTTTGCGCGGGTGCAAAATAGGAATGATACATGCGTCCGTGTACAAAGTCAATTGCGCTGGGTGCAAGATAGGGCCCTATGTATGTCACAAGATCCGTTGCTCGTATGTGTGCAGTCTGGTACAAAACACTCAGGCATGACGGCATAACGTTACGATTATAACGTAAGACTATAGAAAAAATGACAGACGTTGGCTTCAGTAAAGTTAGCTTCATTCATTGAGAGAAAAGGTATGACGTCACATGTGCGCCTTTTGGGTTTGTAGTCTTTGTAATTACGTATTTTCACAGTCTTATACCTCAACAGTTTTACATCAAACTGCGACTTTCTTGACTTTAAAATGTATCTTTTAAATTGACAAACATCATATGTGTAATTCAGGGCACAATTTAAACGAGATCAAAATATTTGTTGTCTCTCGCCATTGACTACCATACAATATATTTTTCTGAAATAAGGTCCCATGGTGGTCAGCCGGAAGGGGAGGGACTTAGGCTCTCTATCGTTCATTGTTAACTCTTGTTAACTGATGTAGTTAAAGCTGCAGTCCGTAGTTTTTCCTCTTTGTCGCCATCTCTGTTCAAAATCTACAATTGCAGTTATTCGCGGAATTATCAACTTTACGCACAGCGTGGATGAATCCAATGTTTTGAGGAGAATGTGCCGCTGTCAGTCACCGTGCCGGTGTGGATACTGTCATTCGGAATCACAGATTCTACTTTTTGGAAGTATGACCAACATACGAATTTTTACCGGAAAATGTCATCTGAACAAGTGAGTAACATCCACTTTTGTTCTGACCAACTAAGGGAAATTTTTTAAATCTAACTAAATCTGATTAAATCTAACGATCGCTTATCATATCACATCAAACCGTGCAAATTATACTTTGTTCTCAAATTGTTAATGTTAACAACATCAGCACTGCGTGACTACATTTAATGCCCTTCTGATATTATTCTTGTTTTCACATGGGCCCGGTTGCAGTCTCTTTTTTTCTGTAGCCTCTCCGAAGTCCGAAGTCTTGTGCATTTTACAACGGGTGAATCTCCAGTTGTCCATGGTGATTGACGTTTGAACCTTTCTGGATCCGCCATCAAATTGATAAGTTTAATTATATCAAGTGCTGTGAGAAAAGGCTATAAATCTCCACCACCAACATCCTCACACGCAATATAGCCTACTAGCCGGGACACCTTCTTTATGTGCACAGATGTGACGTAATGACCCAAAGACATGCTCGAATTTCCCATGGAAATCCACCAGTACCACTAGAATTAAAAACATTATTACAAGCTTACCGTTTTGAATCGAGCTAAGGCAAGCATTTAGTTTTGAACACTGGCTGGTTATGTACTTGTTGAAAAATGTATTTTGGGGGTTTTTATCCAAAAAAGTTACAGACTGCAGCTTTAACAAATGTTAACAAATGAAACCTTATTGTAAAGTGTTACCTTTTGATTCAAGCAGATACAAGCCTTTTAAAGGAGAACTCCGGTCAATTTTAACATTGAGCAAATTTTTTGGTAAATTTGGAGTGCTGTCAGTACAGAGAACAACGACAAAAATCGGTGTTGCCTACACCGTGTTATCCTCTTTTTAAAATTTGCAACCTGTTGACTTCAGTGGGGCAAGTTTTAAACCTGCGTTTAGCCTCTTAATATCCTTGATGTGTCATTACAAGTGCCCAGCCATGTGAGTGATTCCTTTTCGAGTGAACACGGGTGAATCTGACTGCAGTAGATGTGAAAGATATGAATAAAAGTGATGTTAATTCAGCCAGCGCACATACCTGTATTTACTTCCTGTTTTCGGTCGAAGTCCACAGTAGTCGATTGTCGAGTTCACGCGCGTGATCATAGGTAACTAAGCAACAGTGGAGAACTCGACAATCGACTACTGTGGACTTCGACCGAAAACAGGAAGTAAATACAGGTATGTGCGCTGGCTGAATAAACATCATTTTTATTAATATCTTTCACATCTACTGCAGTCAGATTCACCGTGTTCACTCTGAAGGAATCACTCACAATGACTGGGCACTTGTAATGACACATCAAGGATGTTAAGAGGCTAAAAGCAGGTTTAAAACTTGCCCCACTGAAGTCAACAGGGTGCAAATTTTAAAAAGAGGATAACACGGTGTAGGCAACACCGATTTGTGTCGTTGTTCTCTGTACTGACAGCACTCCAAATCTACAAAAAAATTCGCTCAATGTTAAAATTGACCGGAGTTCTCCTTTATAGCTTTTAGCATTATTTAACAAAAGAATAAACAAATAGATAAAAACAAATCAATAATTTTATTAATTTTATAATCATATTTGCTATGTAAACTATAAAAGGAATCATTTTGATGCACTTCCAGTTCAAGCAGCTCTCATATACAAAGTTCTGTCATGAAACTCTAGGTGCGCTGGTTGATAGGTCTTTAACTCAATGGCTGCATCCGAAATCACATTCTTCCCTACTATATAGTAGGCAAAAAACACTGTGACAAAAGAAGTATGTCCGAATTCACAGTGCTCATAAAAGATTATGCAAAAAGTACCCGGATAACCTACGACATTCCAGTGAGATTCAGAAGTGTGCATACAACAGTGTGCATAATTTACTATCCCATGAGGCATCAGGAGAGAATTTATGAATGGCAGTGAAGCGACGTAACTGACGCTGGTAGATCACGTGATAATGACAACATGGTGAATGTAGTACGTCCAGATTACATTCATACTACAGACATTCATACTATTTAGAACGTACTTTTTTAGTCGCGAAGTAATTACTTATTCAAAATAAGTACCCACTCAAGAGAGTATGCAATTTCTGCTTGCAACATCATTCTCTATAGGGCACAGCTGATTGGTTCCTGCTGTATCAGTAGCAAATTAGCTTGCTGCTCATCTTTCCAATACTTGGTCGGCGTTTGTAATGCGCTATCAGAAACCCTCCATCTTCCCCAGCTCAACCTGTATAGATCTGCTACGGGTAATTCATGTGTGCTGTTGTACACCAGCAGCATGTCTTACTTGCTCACAGCAGCATGTCGTGTATTGATAGTAGCAAGTCAGCAATAACCAGCAGCAGCAGCGTAGCAGATCTATTCCGCCAAGACCAAAACATATTAATATTGTCATATCCATTACCATGCCAAACACTCCCAGGGTTGTCATAAAAGAAATTCAGTTCAGTCCAGATACAGATAATTGTGCTATTGCAAAATATACAGACACATCATTGTGATTTTAAAATATGTGTGTTTATTATGAAATAAATCAAAATGTGTTAAAATATGAAATTAAATTAAAATGCATTAAAAAATAGATACATTTACAGATAATGACCATGTTTCACACACCTAGTTAATATTTAGTTCTTTCTAATTTACACCCATGAACAATTTGTAAAATTCATCAACTAGATGAAAAATAATAGCTTAATTAAAAAATACTTTATTATCTTTGTTGGACGGTTGCATATAGAGGCAAGATCTATCCATCAAATTAATAACATAATTTGAAAATCTTGCAGGGAAAGAATTGATTTATACAGATTCAGTCTAAACACAAATGCCACATGTTTTTTTTTTTTTTTTTACACATACACTTTCAAAAATATCTTGGACTTGATCCATATAAAATGCTATGTCCTTAGACATTGCACTTGGATGTTAATTTGAGAATGTTTGCATTTGCTTTGTTCTAAACACCCTTGTGTTTCCATGGAAATGGATCAGTTATGCCTTTCAAGTTTAAGAGTAAAAGATTTTTGTCTTATTTTTTCCCCCCATTAGTCTCTTTCAAGGGTACAGGTTAGACTTGCTACAATCTACAAACGGATACATATATTCCCTCGCACACACATTCCAGGGTAAATTATCGTTCCCATCTGACTGAATTGCAACACGGGAACCACATCTGCTGAATCTGTAAACAAGCAGTGCGCTGTTCATCAGACGCAGTGAAAACGACTAGAAAAGGCCTCATATTTCTCAGGCTGATTATATCAGCGGTGTCCTCAGGGCAGATCTGAAACAAATGGATCACACAGCCACAAGGGCTATCGATTTATATCGCTATAAATATGCATCTCCCTCCTAAATATTTCAAAGCTGTTTTGCAATGCAATTTATGCTTTCGAAAAGTATGCACCTCAAAATGTAGGTCTTTGGACATGTTTTTTTATTTTTATTTTTTTATATTCTACTCTGTTAAGGATGTGTGTAGTATGATTACAAATATCCTTAACAAGCACAATAGAGGAAAATTCCTATTTTAAATAAATGATGTTAAACTGATGTGTTTTTTCTATTTAATCTGTTTTATCCACTTTCCTTGGTCCATTTCTGCCATCAGCAATCTAATAAGCTCAGCAGGATCGAGAACCTGAAGAATGATAGATGGAAAAATGGAAGAAGTTGTTGGTAATTTGCTTGGTTAATGTTGCTGACATATCGAAATGGGTGAGAAATGGGCCACTAGGGCTTCCAGCACTGACAATTTTACTGTCACTCTGACATTTTATCATTAGAGAAAATATGTAAATAGACTGTCTTCCAAACAGACCAGCATGAATTTCCAGACTGCTTCAATATGTGCTGGTTTAAGGTTTCTTCTTTTTCTTCTTTTTCTTCTTCTTTTCTTTTTTTAATACTTTATTTAATTTAAAAATGTTATACTTTTATTCAGCAAGGATATTAAAATGATCAAAAGTGGCAAAGACATTTCTGATATATAGTACTGTGCAAAAGTCTTAGGCATGTTAAATGTTAATTAACTGCAGGAAGGTTTCTTCAACCATCTCGGAGACGTTCCCGCAGTTCTTCTGGATTTAGTTTGTCTCAGTTTTTTCTGTTTCTTCATGTAATCACAGACGGACTCGATGATGGTGAGATCAGATCATACCGGCTGTTGTCAGATTCCTTGTGCATACAGAAATCTCACTGGATTATTACAATTAATGGCAAAAAGAATGTTTGGAAATGTAAACTGATATTTCCTACTGACACACTACAGCAAAAGATATAAATAACTGACTTAAAACCATTTTTGGGGGGTAAAACCTACATTCAATTCCTCCATAGGGAAACTGATTTTTAATGATAAATCATAAACCTTTAAAAAGGTTTATACTTACTGTGAGGTATGAGGTTGTTAATCGTTAGTTTTTGCTTCTGTTGAATTCATTAACCTGCATTATTTCAACTTAAATAATAGTGTTCAACAGCTGAATTTGTGGTGAAAACTACATTACCCATGATGCTGTAGAAAATTCCACCAATCAGAAATTCAAAACAAGCATAAAGATCCCGTTAGCTCCGCCTATTCCTAACACCGCAAATGACTGTCAGGTCTCCCTACGCTTTCAAAACACTTAAATATTTGAATATATGCAATAAACTTAAAATAGATTGTTTTATACTTTTTTAAATGAGTAGTTTTATATTTATCCATCATTTTTTATTTGATTATGCTGTTCGCAATGATTCATGGGATTGTAGTTCTTTGCCTGTTTGTCCGATTTTCAAATACTTTATTTATTTATTTATTTATTTATTTATTTATTTATTTATTTATTTATTTATTATTTACTTTACATTTTCATGCCCCTAAACTTGACGCTGAACAAAACGAACTGTGATTGGTTGGTTTACATGTTGGTCAGACATCCTCTTGGTCGGTCCTTGGCCAATAAAAGCTGCTATGGAGTCCAGACCTTCTGCTGTCAGACGTTTTTTTTTTTTTAAATCCCTTTGGGAGAAGTTAATGGAAAAAATACTTCTGGAACCAGCTCTGCTGGAAAAGTGGGTGGGGACAGCAACAGATCAGCCTATTAGAATGATTTCTGAAGAATCATGTGACTCTGAAGACTGGAGTAATGATGCTGAAAATTCAGCTTTGCATTACAGGAATAAATTACATTTTAAAATATATAAAAATATTAAAAGTTTTTTTTTTTTTTTTTTTTTTTTTTTTTACTATAATACATGCTATTAGTGTTTATCTGCCACAGGTATGTGTAGATAAAAAAATAAAAAAAAACACGTGCATGTTTTACAGAACAAATAACAGCAATTGAATGAATAAATAATGACAGAAATTCCATTTACAATTCCATTAAAAGAGATGCGAATATTAAAGAACCAATAATGGAGTAATTTTTCCAACAATCAGAGTAAGCAGTTTTCACCGCCTGGAGTTTTGATAAGACACTATTCTCTTTTTCTCATTGAACATCCTCCTATTTGTTTAAACCTCACGTCTTGCCAGTCAAGCAGAGAGAAGAAAGCTTTGTCTGAATATCATCAGCAACATTAACAATGATGTAAGCAAGCACACACTACTCTCGGCGTAACATTCCTTTTGTCAATACGACAAACATACCTAAATTGACAGTTCCGTGAGCTCAAAGTGTTTCAACATCATGTACGTTTTAACTGATGCTGTCAGCGCATGTTTAAAGTGACAGCTGTTGTCTTCATCTGTGGCCTACTGCACCTGTTGTCTTGAAGTGTGTCAAGTCAAAAACTGAAACTGACTTCAGGGCATCTGATTTAGATCCACATGTGCACTGTGTTGATCTCATCAGTTGAATTACTGATAAAAATGTTGCCGTTTCTTTTCTTCTGCAGGTTTTTTTTTTTTTTTTTTTTTTTTTTTGGAGCTGCAATGGAGGAGAAGGAGCAGTATCGCATGGTCTCACAAGGCAAGGCAAGGCAAGTTTATTTATATAGCACATTTCATACACAATGGCAATTCAAAGTGCTTTACATAGAAGAAATTAAAATAATAAAAAGAAATAAGAATAATTAAAACAGTTTAGAAGAATACAAAATAAAATACAGTACAAACAGTCGGACGAACATTGGCACAGTGCTCATTCAGTAAATGCATAGTTAAACAGATGTGTTTTGAGTCTGGATTTGAATGTGACTACTGTAGGAGCACGTCTGATCTCCTCTGGAAGCTGGTTCCAGCTGCGGCTGGCATAATAGCTAAAAGCGGACTCGCCATGTTTAGAGTGAACCCTTGGTATTTCTAGCTGATATGATCCTAGTGATCTGAGTGATCTGTTGGGTTTATATTCAGTGAGCATATCTGCAATGTATTGAGGTCCTAGGCCATTGAATGATTTATATACCAGTAATAATACTTTAAAATCAATCCTAAATTTAACTGGGAGCCAGTGTAAAGACCTGAGGACTGGTGTGATATGTTCATATTTTCTGGTTCTGCTCAGAATCCTGGCGGCAGTGTTCTGAATGAGCTGCAACTGTCTTATGGTCTTTTTGGGAAGTCCAGTGAGGAGTCCATTACAATAATCCACCCTGCTGGTGATGAAAGCATGCACAAGTTTCTCTAAGTCTTGTCTGGAAACAAAGCATCTAATTCTTGCAATATTTTTCAGATGATAGTATGCTGATTTAGTTATTGCTTTGACATGACTACTGAAACTAAGGTCTGACTCTAGTGTCACACCAAGATTCCTGACTTGATGTTTAGTTGTTTGACCCCTAGAGTGAAGGTATGCGTTCACCTTGAGAACTTCATCTTTGTTTCCAAACGCAATGACTTCAGTTTTGTCTTTGTTTAACTGAAGAAAGTTTTGACACATCCAACTGTTGACTTCATCAATGCATTGGCACAGGGAGTCAATACAGGGAGTCACAAAAGAAGGAAGAAACATCTGATAGAAACATATATATATATAGACAGAAACATATAGACAGTCATACATATTTATATGAATATATATATATTCATATAAAAAAATCATATATATATGTATGTATATATATATATATATATATATATATATATATATATATATATTCATATATAATATATAGGCCTATTCATATAAATATGACTTTAGTATAGTGAGTTGCTGTAAGTTTAATAGTAAAGTGAGATTAAATACAAGTATATTTGTTTTATTTAACATATTTACTTATTGCAAGTTTAAGTAATATTCTGAGTTTGCATTTCATTGTTTTTATTAGTTTTGAGGAATACTGAATCTGTTTTGTGCAAGTGAGATGAATAAATGCATGCTCACATTAGTCTAGATTAGAACTATAACCATAATGTTCACACAGCGCATGTTCACATCACAACGCCTCTGCACTTACTCCCTATTTCTCTCAACATGGGGACAGGAGAAGTGTCAATCAATAAATGGAAAAACAAAGTTACTTGCGTTACTTATTTAAAAAGGTGACTCAGATATTTTGCTGTAAACTTAAAAAGTAATGGGGTACTTTACTAGTTACTTAAAAAAAGTAATATGATTACGTAGCTCGCGTTTCTTGTAATGTGTCACCGCCAACACTGATTGTAAGAATATTTCACAATGTTACTCTTTGTATTTTTGTATTGTATATGCGACCCTGGATTACAAAACCAGTCACAAGTCGCATGGGTAAATTTGTGGCAATAGCCAACAATACATTGTATGGGTCAAACATATTGATTTTTCTTTTATGCCAACAATTATTAGGATATTAAGTAAAGATCATGTTCCATGAAGCTATTTTGTAAATTTCCTATACCGTAAATATATAAAACATTTATTTTTGTGAGTGAATGCAGCACAATCGTGAACATAAATGAACAACTTTAAAGGCGATTTTCTCAATGTTTCAATTTTTTTGCAACCTCAGATTCCAGATTTTCATATAGTTGTATCTCGGCCAAATATTGTCATATCCTAATAAACCATACATCAATGGAAAGATTATTTATTCAGCTTTCATATGTTATATACATCGCAATTAAAAAACATGTGACTGGTTTTGTGGTCCAGGGTCACATATTGTTTTTACTATATTTTTATCAACTAATTGTATCAATGGTGAGCATGAGCCATCTTTTAAATATCTTACAAACCCCAAACTTTTAAACAGTATTTTATATACGCCCTTAGCAATGCCGAAATATAGATAACCATGCTAATAATTTATAATCATTGTGATCAATTCAATTAAATGCAAAAAAAAAATCCCCAAAGCACATACATTTCTTTTGAATGACATTATATATCTCTGAAGCATGAAAGTTGTTTAAGAGTGTGTATGTGTTTGTTTGCGTGTGTTCTCATCTGTGTTAAAACCTGCCCTGAATCTGTCTCCACTGTTTGTCAGACTGTCAGTCAGCCTCCCCCACCCCTCACGCGCACATGGCACTAAACTGTCCTTGTATTGAGCAGCGCTCGACAGAATGTCTCCATTAACAACTTGCCTAATGCACAACAACCCTGATCTTAACCCTGGGCGACAGTAAAGTGCAGCCAAACAAACAAGCATGCAAGTTCATAAGTATGTGTATTAGCCTACATACTGCAGTCATGTACTGAGAATAGCATGCATACTTTAATTCATTTTTATTAATGCACATCTATTTTTTGAAAAAATAAAGTTTTTTTTTTACTTTTTTCTCATCCACTTTGTGCAATTACATTACATCATTATTCAATTTAATAAGTCTAGTGGATAATTAAACTGTCCCTTCTCTTTTCATGCCACAGGCAGAGACTTGTGTTGCCTTAACCCTTGAACTCCCTTAAATGTTTTTCTAAGAATTCAGATTCATACAGATTTTGCTGTAGATGATAAGCAGACATTTCTTTTAAGTAAATGTCTTCATCCAAAAAAAAAAAAAAAAAAACCCATAGCAAAATTTACTTGTCAGAAATTGAATAGCAGTTATAGCTGAGAAGTTCAGGAACCTTGCTCTCATATTGGTTCCACTGTCTTGCCTCCCAGCCCAAACTGACAGGGGTGTGAATGCATAAAGACCTAAAATATAAAAAATAAAAAATAAAAAGAGAAAAAAAGAGAGTTGTTGATATTGTTATGATGTGCTACTGCAGATTTTCAGTGAACTTGATATAGTTTCACATGTTTGAAGGTGCTTTTGGGAGTGATTTCCTTATGGAAACAAGCATTTGAATCATATTCATCAGTTGAACATATTAGATGCCAGATATTGTCATAGGGCCCGTTTAAAAATGTCTACAGTCATTGATTCCCCAGTTAGACTTGAAGGAATATTCCAGGTTCAATACAAGTTAAGCTCTATTGACAACATGTGGCACATTGTCGATTCCCACAGAAAGTAATTTCGACTTGTCCTTCGGTTTTATTGAAAAGAGCAAAAGCTTGTAATTCTCAAATGGCCGTCGTGATTTAGGCAGTGTCCAAAATCATATACTCTCTGAGTAAGTACTACTTTTGAATAAGTAAATACTGCGCAACCATTTAAAAAAAAGTATGTTTGTGTTGTTGTCAGTGTCAGTTGCGTCGTTTCACTGCAATTCACAACTCCTCTAGCATGGCCTCATGGGATAGTAAAGTGTCCATCAGATGTACTTCGCATTCTCGCCAGAAGTAGAAGTTAATCCAGATACTTTTTGCCTACTGTTTTATGAATACTATGAATTTGGACATACTGTTTTTCGCCTACCATATAGAAGGGAATTCGGAAGCAGCCGGTAGTGTTCCCTTTGTAAAGTCCACAACTCAACCAGGCAGCATGGTTTCTCATTTCTCATGTTTGGTTTCGGAAATATGACTAGATGCACACTTTTACCATTCGAATGCTTTAACAAAAATATGAACTTCACATTTCTGCTTTAAAACCCTTAAACTATAGCCGTGTTGAATTCTATTTTAAAGCCACCTTTTTTGCTCTTAACAGTTCCCAGATGCAACTTTCGCAATTGCCCCCCTAGTCATGGTTGTAATCCTGTTATTCTGTGGCAAGTGGCATTATGCCATAAAATTCTGTTGATGGAGCTTAACTTGTATTGAAACCAGAATATTCTTAAGATGAATGTAATGAGATAAATGGTAAAATCACAGAATGAATCAATGATTGAATGAGCCAGTGTGACTTCATTGCGGATTTGTTTTTCTTAAAAACATGTGTTCATGTGTTCGTATTGAACCACCTGAATGTGAGATTAGCATGACAAAACAAGAGCTGTCAAATTCACACTTACATTGTGTAGCATTGTGAGGAATTGTACAGCTTCGAATCGCCCCCACACAAATCCTGAGTTCAATTCACTCCTGTTCCCGACTTAACCGCATTACATCAGATTAACTACATATCTGATGCTTTCCGAAATTCTACTATAGCTTTTGCCAAGCGATGCTTTTCTTAACAATACCATCGCTACTCTATAGAAGTATTGCCTCAACAGAGGTTAATTCGGTATAAATCCACTTTTGGAGTGGATCCTTTTGGCAGAATCCTGTCAAGCTGAGTATAACCGCACATTTAATTACTCCTTTAAAGCTGCTGGAAGGATTTTAAATCAGGACGAGAGCAATGGTGGTTGCTGTTCTTTAATCAATGTAAATAAGTAACAAAAAAGTGAGGCACACTTTCCAGAAGTCTGTGTGGTCTCTGGTGGAGCAGCTGTGGGAACACCTGGCCTGATAGTACATCACCATTTGCAATGCCATAGAGTCTCTCACAAAGCAAATGACAGATTCAAGATGATAGTTATTATGGCTTTCAACAATTCGGTGACAGCTACCTTTCCTATGATTACCAGCTTCTTGTGCCGTATCCCACGTATCCCCCACTGTCCATATTTCTGCTCTGCCTACGATGAGTGAATCATTCTCAAATGTGGAGAACAAGACTTTTACACCGAAAATGTAATCTTACACACTTCACGTTGGTTAAGCGCAAAGAATATAGCCTACCAAAAGAATTTTAAGTATTAAAATGTGCAGGTCCAGTGAGACCCCTGAATTAAGATGTACAAGATTTAAAAATGTACAAATGGAAATATGAACATAATCGAATGCACGGTTGCACTTTATTTTGATGGTCCACTTTAGGCATTCTATTAACTATAAGTAACATGTCATCTAACTCTTATTAGTAGACCCTAGTAGACTGTTAGGTGTTAGTGTTCGGATATAAGTGATATGCAAAGTTACTTCTAGTCAGTAGAATGTCTGTTGGGGGACCATCAAAATAAAGTGTGAGCAGATACTGATCTACTAATTCTCTAATATTAGTTAGTTGACATTTAGTTGAAAAGTTACTTACAGTTAGAATAGAATGTCTGTTGGAGGAGCATCACAATATAGCAAATACCAATCTACTTAATACTCTAATGAGAGTTATTTGAGATAGTTTCAAAGTTAGTAGAATGTCTAAAGTGGACCATTGAAATCAAGTGTTACCCAATTTAAAATAAGAAATGAAGCAATTTACTAAAACAAAAGTATTGTTATTATTCTTAAATAAAAAGAATAAATTAATGTTATAATGTAAAACAGAGACAACAATGTACCACAAATATTTTACAAAAATGTAAGAAAGCTGGAACATTTCTTTGTTTATTTACGCCAACAGTCAGTCACACTCAAGCAGTATCAGGATTATTATTGTTAACTAAAACTAAAACTATATTAAAAATATCTTTTGTTAATTGAAATAACACTGAAATAAAATAATATATATATATATTTTTTTTTTTCTATTTTAGAATAAATTAATAAAAAAATAAATATTAAATATTAAATGAAAAAAATACCATTAAACAAATTAGAAATGTTTGAACTTGTCAAAATAAGTTTCAGTGGAAGTATTACAATTTCTAAACCTAAAACTGAAAGAAAAATAAATTAAAGCTTAGTAACAATAAAAAATAAACTATTAAAAATGACAAAAAAACACTAAAACATACAAAAATTACTTAGAATTGAACTAAATTAAATTAAAATAAAATATAAATTATAAAAATGAAAGCTAATTCTAAATATTAATGAATATTATAAATAAATAATACCTAAATTACACTGAGTGGTGTGCATATGTCTATTTGCATCCATATACATCTACACTGGCTTGTTTCCAGGTGTCTGGCCCCTGCTGACCTCTCTTCTGGAGGCCCCTGACAGTCTGAGACCTAGTGGCATGCAGTGACTCCATTGTCCGAGGCTATAATCTGGATTTAGGCATAATAGCAGTTTGGAGTTTCAATGAAATAATGGCATGAAAATCTCTTTCCAAGACCACAGTTCTCAAACTGGAGAACATTGTGAGGAGCGCATGCGTCTTATTTGAGAGTTGTAAATTGTCCCCCCTGGGAAGTATTAACTGAGATTAACCACTGTTTGCATAGCTGAGGATCATTGTGATCTAATCTTACTTAAAATTCAGTGTAATTGTGCATTTAACTTGCGTTTAGTGTTCTTCTTGCTATCTAAGAAATTAAGCCTATTTTATCATCTTTCTGCTAAGAAATAGCTTAAACCAGATGCATAGCTGGTGTCACAGCCTGGCCAAGCTGGTTAGCCTGATCTGTTTTACTGGTTTTGTAAAGATTTGGGGTTCTTGTCAGCTGGTCGGGCTGAGAGATTTCAGGCTGGTTTAAGCTGTGTTTGTAATTGTTGTTGTTATTTTTCCCTGAAGGGATAATAGCGTTTATGTATTTTTTTATGCGTTTTTTATTTATTTTTATATGTAATACTTTACCATATGGTTCCATTTGTTAACTTTGTTAACTTAACATGAAATAACAAAGAAACATACTAAAGCATTTATTGTTTTAGTTAATGTTAACAAATGTTAGAAAGCAAAATGTTGACAAGAATGAAATACTTTAACAAGTATTGCTCATTGTTAGTTAATGTTAGTTGATGCAATTTGTAAAGTGCTACCATATAAGCACGCTGAGGTTGCGTTTGTTGATGAGTCATGTACCAACTGAGGGAAGATGACCACCGCAATGTTGAGATCGAGAGTCAGTCCATGCCTTGAAAAAGGTGGAGTCCCCTCAGCTATTTCCCGATCCACTTAGGTTAATACACAGGGTGATCTGAGGGTTATAGTGGGAGCTCTCCCCCCGGGCCAGTCCCCGCTGCCATCCCACTGCTCTATCGCAACCGCAGGCTGTGGAGTATCCGGTTGAGGCTGCTGGTTATTCCCATGGGAGATCTTGCATCTCATTTGGGGTTCCCATGGAGGACTGGATGTCGATTGCTGCATCGGAGGGCGGGCTTGAGTTTTCAATAAAAGAGCAGTTTCCTCAAGTTTCCTCACGGGGACTGTGGAGCCAGTTAGGCAAGGCAAGGCAAGTTCATTTATATAGCACACTTCATACACTATGGCAATTCAAAGTGATTTACATAGAGAGGAATAAAAATAATCACAAAATAAAAGCAAGGAAAATTCAAACAGTTATTCAAAAGCTTTACATAAAGGAATTATAATAATCACACTATAGCAATTCATAGAGCTTTGCATAGAAAATAGACACAAAATGAAAGCAGGGGAAATTAAAACAGTTATAAAAGGAATTAAAAGAGATAAATGATACAGTTATAAAATGAATTAAAATAGTAAATAAACTTCTCATCTGGCAAAACACCAGTGTATCTTATGTTGACTCTGAGATTTCCCCGTGACGGTCAGTATTCTTCTGTGGATTTTCATATACCGTGGATTATCTGAGCCAGATTAGTAATCTGTACCAATCCAGACTAGTAATCTGTACTAGTCACCACAGTGTTCCCTTGACCGCCATGAGTCAATCCCTCTCAAACTCCACCACAGAAAGGTGAGCACTTGCTCACAAATTTGGTCATCAGGACCATCAGGGTTTCCCCCACTACTACAATACCCTTCACAAAACACCGGTTATCAATCATTGCCATTTGAGTTCAGTTTAGAATCAAAAGGAGAATGCAGAGATAAAATACAGTGTAATCAGTCGGACGAACAGTGGCACAGTGCTCATTCAGTAAATGCACAGCTAAACAGATGTCCCCGGGGCCTAGGCAAATATGTGTTTCCTGCAGTGTGCCTGCTCGCACAGTCACTGTGCAAGTGGACGAGGAGCAGGTCTTGATGGTTGCGCCTTACTGACCCACCCGGACTGGGTTCTTGTACCTGATTCTCCTCACGACAGCCCCTCTCTGGCAGATTCTCCTGAGGAAGGACCTGCTTTCTTAGGGATGGGGCACCATTTGGCATCCATGTCCAGACCTCTGGAACCTCCGTGTGTGGTCTCTGAACTGGATGCGGTGGTGGACACTGTCACTCAAGCTAGAGCTTGCTCTACTAGGCTCACTTATGCTTTGAAGGGGAGTGTGTTCGTTGAATGGTGTTCTTCCCACCAAGGAGATCTACAGTCTCCGAGTGGAGGCGGTTTCTTCCAGTGTGTTGGGTACAAACAGGTAATATGCGCAGTAGCACCTCACTGCAGTACACGAGATCCAGGGGGCGGAGTTGGATCCAGATCTAAGGGGTGGAGATTGGTAGGTTTAGGGGTGGGTTTAGGGATCAGGGGGTGGAGATGGGTAGGTTTAGGTATATGTAAGGTGGGAGGAGTTGGATCTGGACCCAACTCCTCCCCCTGGATTTCGTGTTCTGCAGTGAGGACCATCTCAATATGCGGGGAGTCTGGCTCAGTGTCTTGCTTGCACCGCCATTCCTCTCCCATGGGGGGATACGAGCGCCTATTTGTTCTCCTGGTGAGTTCTCCACTTGTAAACCCTGGATGAAGTTCCTCCAGTATCCTTCGGCAGTCAGACGCGGCGGAGGCGTCCGACGCCAGGCCTAGTACTTGAGTCATTCCCGGTCGGTCAGCCCCAGTACTGGTCTAGATGCCCTATATGTTGTGATCCTTTCTTTTGGCAATCCCATATGTGTATTCTTCCACAGTTTCCCTGTTGGTAACCCTGTGTCTTTCCCTGGGCAGATTCCACTCTGTCCATCTCTGTATTGTTATTGGTGTCATCCCTGTCAAGGCAGGATCTACAGAGATCTTCATATGTACACCTGTATGTACGGGGAGTGCATGGCTTGCGATGCAAATCTCACTCGCCAATGTGCATTGGCTTGTTTTGTCACAAGATCCCATTACGTCAGTCAGTTCTGACATAATGTCTCCTTTCCGTCCTTCAGGGAACAACGGGGGTTAAATTAGTAACCGAGACGTGTCTAGTATGTTATTCATTTGATTTATTTAATTGATCTTATTTGGCTTTGGTTTACAGTATACAGGGAGACTTTGCAACAAAATACAGCCAATGCTCCATTAGCTACGGCTTCATAAAGATAAAACAAACTTGTGTTAACTTCTTTTCATAAGCATAAGCTGCTAAAAAAATAATTAAAAAAAAAAAAGCATAGAAAGCTAGGAATGTAATAACTTGCATATAAACACAAACACAAAACCTTCCCTCAAAAGCTTAAAGTGTAATCTCCATGTGTCATAGAGTCAGATCATCCAGTGTGATTTGATCTTCCAAAAAATGCCAAAGCAATCTTGGAGTGCGAAGCAAGGTCATCATAGCACATGAAAGGAACGACAGAACAGTGTGTTGCAGCATATGTTGTTTCTGCATTCATTGTTTCACTCCTTTTACTTACCCAAAAAATAAGATTCTGAATTTGGCCTCAAGGATGTCTTTTTATGAAGTGTACTTTGATAAAGATTTTGAAAAGAATGTGTTTTCTCTGTAGCACAGTGTGGGAGTGCAGCCGTGATGTGATGTTTTGATGTGGTAGGGAAGGGTACAGTGTCATCTGCCTTTTGGGCTCTCATTGTATGCCTTTATGTGTTGTTCATTCTTTGCCTTGTACAAAGATATTTGTATACATTATGTAATATTGCAAAGAGATTTTCTTTCCCTTTAAGGCATGCCTGAATATTGTATTTTAGAGCATAACAGCCCTTAAAACAGCATTATCAGGTGCAAAAAAAAAAAAAAATGGTTTTGGCGGTGCGTGCGTGGGTTGTGCATTGTTAAATTGTAAACATTTGGGATGTTCTGAACCCAGACAAAATAAATAAGCAAAATACAACAGAAGAGTTGAAGACTGAAGACTCTGGCTGCAGTCTCATCCCCAATGACTCATTAAACCTGTTAGGCTGAAAGTACACATTAAGTTTTTATTGACGGCTCAAACAGGACCAATTAAAAGCATGTAAATGTTTGAATCCATTTATATTGCTTGCTAATGCAGACATGCTAGTTTCTAGAAAGGTGTCTTTAAATAAATTGTTCACTCAAAAATGTCAATTTCATCTATATTTATTACTACTACTATTATTATTATTATTCATTCTTGTGAATATTCACGTACATTTTAGACCGATTTTTTTTTATTACAAAAATAACCTTTAAGTCTTGTCAATATTTCATCATAATCATTTCAATCAGACTAAACTGGCTTTTTTTTTTTTTTTTTAGAATCAAGAGTGTATTCACAACCTGACATACAGTGCATGTTCTGACTAGCTCATAACTTCAGAAGTTCACTTGTAAGCAGATCAATTTGAGCAGATGTAAGTAAAAAAAAAAATATATATATATATATATATATAGCCTATATATAATCGATGATGTACAACTATTTGTCAATGTCTTGCTCTGTAGGCAGGCATATGCAAATGTATTTTCCTATGTGATGTCACAGATCCCGCAATGTCAAAATGAGCCGTTTTTGGAGCTTGATTAAATAAATGCAGTGTTTATAAATAGCTATGAAGCTAAGAAACTTGCAGGATGTTTTAATGCTACGAAGACCCATTATGCAAAAGATCCCGTAAGAAAAGATTCCCATAAGAAAAGATCCGTATGTCAAAAGATCGAAGCAAATTTAATTTCTCATATTACATTTTTTCTCATATTCTCATATAAAATATATTAACAGAAACCATTTATTTTAAATTCAAACAATATTTCACAATATTACTGTTTTCACTGTATTTTTTATTAAATAAATTCAGCCTTTATGAGCATTATATTTCTTTCAAACATTTAAATATTACTGACCCCAAACTTTTGAACGTTATATGTGATTAATCTTATATGTATAGAGGCCTTTGATTGTGTTAATTAAAGGTATAGCGGAGGATTTTCCCGAATTTTAGAAAAGAAGCGCCCTCATGCGCAACACTCTACCTGCTCCCGAGAGGGAACGCCTATTAAACGTGTGCACGAGAGAGTATGCACGAGCTAATCATAGCTTACATTAACTTTTACTAGCAGTGATTTTAAATGGATTTCTCCAAAAAGCATGCCAAACTTTACCTGTCGAGTAGAAACTTCGCGACTGAGGCATCAGTGGGAAGCCCAACATTTGTTTTGAGCGCACGCCATCGTGTGAATCGTGTGCACGAGCACGTACGACGGCCTTACGTAAACATATCACCAGAATGATTGACACTTAGGAGGACCAATAGTCTTGATGATCCACCCGGAAAAAGAAAATCCTCCTTTATATACCTTTAACACTTCTGTTTAACGATGGTTTCATTCATTGTTCAGCTTAAGCTCATAACTTTACATAATTGATTATGATTGGTTGGATTATTTGAAATAATATTCTCTAGAGATTCTCTGTTATTTTTTTATGGTCATGTTTGTCATTTTTGTTATATTTTCATCGACAGAATGTTTTCATTAAAGGGGTGATGAACTGAGAAATCAAAGTTTCCTTGAGCTTTTGACATATAAGAGATTATCATACTATAATAATATCCTGTAAGTTTCAGAACTGAAAACTACCTTGTTAGTCCAATAAAAGCTTTTATAGACATCAGGCTCAGCAAACGACTCGTTTTTCAAAGTGGGGAACTATGACGTCAAAGAGGATAAAACACCGCCTCCACAAAAGAAGATCAACGCCTACTTCAACACGGCCTGTTTAGCCCCGCCCACCGATTCGCCCTAACATGCTAAATAACATACATGATAATTGCTACCGGATCGAGCTACTTACAAGCAATAAACATGCTGTTTACTAAATATTGTGCAGTGCCTGGTTGTGGAAGAAGACAGTCTGCATAAGCTTCCTTCGGATTCCAGCATGGTTAAACTTTATTAAATCAGTCAATCACAATTTCCCGACACGGATCTGCCAGCAACATGTAAGTAACCATGTGTATTCTATAATGCCTGATCTGCGATCAGTGATTTCGGTGTAATTATTCAAGTTCCGATATTACTCTTAAAATCGTTCAATACTGTTTATGCATCAGTGACTAAACGATCAACTTCACATAATTTCTCGTAGTATTATGAAAATAATCTTTTTTTAAACTGTTATTAAATTATATAGCCTACAGAAAGCGATCAAAGAACGATCCCTTTCGCCCAAGCTGTCAATCAAACAGCACAGCGCGAGCCGCGAGAGCTTATCTGGACACTTACCAAACTC
Organism: Rutilus rutilus; assembly: GCF_951802725.1. Lineage (NCBI taxonomy): Eukaryota > Metazoa > Chordata > Actinopteri > Cypriniformes > Leuciscidae > Rutilus > Rutilus rutilus. Next base: position 13,989,244 of record NC_140223.1, read on the forward strand.
GTGATGAAATAATGACACTGTTACACTACACAACGAAGCTCTTACTGTGTACTCACATCGTGTTTGCATTGTGATTTGGTGTAAGCATTTGTGAGAGTGCAAAAATTGCGTTGCAATGATAAGATCTTTATTCACGCTATTAACAGACTGTCTGTCATCTGCTCAGTCAGTGCTCGTCATGCTGCAACCTTTCATGCGATGTAATAGATTTAAATATAATGCTTTAAACGATACTTTTCACGATTTGTTAATCTCGATAGCTGTAATAGTAAAAACGTAGTAAAAGTTTTCGAGAGAGTTCCTGTAATACTAGCTATTTCATATGCAAGCATGTCAGCCAATCACAGCAGTGGGCGTTTGCACTGCAGTCTCACAGCAGACACGCCCCTTAAAACGGAGCGTTCAAATCTGAGCCTGAAATCAGGCTTGGAAAAATGGCTTTTATTTATAAATTATGACAATTTTTGATGTAAAAATCATACTAACATTATAAGGGCACCCCAGGCAACATTATAAAATAATAAAACAATCCAGTTCATGACCCCTTTAAAATCTTTTAATTAGCATCATGATTCATCTCGAAGCATCAAAAATACTCCATTTACTATCCAAAGTCTTTCGAACTCTTTCGAAGTCCTACTTCCAAACACTGAGTAAATCACGCTGAATTTAAATAAATAAAAAACTGAGTAAAATCCTTTTGCAAAAGATTGCAAACTGACAGAAGAAATCAAGAAAATAATCTTTAATGTTCAATAACCTGAAAGACTCAAGCCGGAACTCATCTGTAAAATGGACCTGTGTTATTCATTCTGCCCATGACGATTGCAGTTGGCTCACTAAGCAGAAATAAGGGGTTCATTTATAAATTATATTACTTTTTATTCAATTTCATGGTTGACATTGAGCAGTTATAGATGAGTTACTGGCAGCGCTCCTCTCGCTCTCTGCAGTTGCAGAGGCAACATGTCACGAAAATCACCTTTGTCCACTCATCTTCAATTTAGAACACAGGCATTGGAAATTGATTCTTTTGAAAAAGTATGACTCGCATTTTTATTCTGGCCAGTGGAGGAAGAAGAGGCCGTCACTTTCTCTCTCTCCGATTTGTAAGTGAATCCCAGTTTCAGTGCAACGTGAAATTAATCACACCAATGTTTTGTACGTTGTAAAGATGTCAAAGAAATGGCTGTGCGAAACGAAATGTCCACAAGATGAGTTCTAACACCTGAGAATATATTTAGTCTCAGTCGGTCCTGCATGATTTTATGTTTCTCTGTGCTTTTCTCAGATCAGAACGAGGGGCGAAATGGATTCAGAGCTGCTTTGTGACAGATCAGAAATGAGGAAGAAACAGTTTGCTTAAGGTATATTGACCTACACTATCAGTCATATGTTTGGAATAATTATGTTTTTGAAAGAACACTCTTATACTCACAGAGGCTGTGTTTATTTGATCAAAAATACAGTAAAGTTGCTATATTGTGGAATATTATTATTTAAAATAACTGTTTTGTGATTTATTCCTGTGATGGCAAAGCAGCCATTTCTCTAGTCTTCAGTGTCACATGATTCTTCAGCAGCAAATCAGCATAATAGAATGAATTCTGGAATAATGATGCTGAAAATTCAGTTTTGTATACATTCAAAATATATTCAAATAGAAAACAGCTAGTAATAATATCTCACAACATCACTGTTTGTACGCTTTCAACAATAGCCTTGGTGAGAATAAGACACTTCTTTTAAAAACATTTAAAAAAAATGAATATTGTAAACTTTTGACCAGTAGTGTATTAAATAAAGGCAAAATTATGCAAAACATAGTCACAATTGTTAGATATAAAGTCACATAGAAACCAAGAAACTAAGTCACAGTTGAAATATAAAGTCACAGTTGAGTGTGTTTCTTGTGCGGTTCTCACATTTAAATGCACAGAGAGGCAGAACAGTCTTATTTCATCTTTTTCTCACTGAAACGGTTTGTGAACATGTAACAACCCTGAAGGGACAAAAACAAAATCGCACACATTGACAGAGTAAATTTACTTCATGAATTGAATGCTAATTCACTCTATTACAATTGGTTACACTTCATTTCAGTAGTCCACTTTAGACAATCTACTACCTAACTTTGCAACTACTTGTCATCTAACGCTCATTTATTTGCATCTACATGTCAACTAACTCTCATTAGAGCATTAGTAGACTGTTGGGTTAGGGTTAGTAGTTAAATAAGTTGACATGTATTTGCAAAGTTACTTATAGTCAGTAAAATGTCTAGACTATCATAATAAAGTGTTCGCAGATATTAAGCAGACATTCTACTAATATTTTAATGAGAGTTAGTTGACATGTACTTGCAAAGTTACTTATAGAAGAATGTCTAAAGTGAACTATCAAAATCAAGTGTCACCCAATTGTTTATGTCCCTGTCATGCACCTGTTCTTATTTAGAGCTTCACATGTCAGAAAATGACACATAATCTGTCAGCCCTCGGCAGATGTGATAGACCTCACAGAAGACGGTGGGATTCCAGAAGAAACAGTCAGAAGGTGTTTCAAGAATAACAAAAAAAAAGTCCAGATGGCACGCTGATCATTTTCTAAGTGCATTGATTAGTTATGGTGAAAAACAAGCTGAAATTGAACCAGTTTTAACCATTAAATCAAAGTGGACGTCATTGTTCTCTTGTCCATTCAGCGTGTCACACTCGGGTCCAGTAGGTGGTAGTAGTAAAGCGCCTGACACTCTTGTTCACTATTAAAGAAATAGTTCACCCAAAAATGGAAATTTTGTCATCTCACCCTCATGTCATTCCAAAATATTTTTCCTTGTAATTATGTATGGTTTGCAAAAATGGCAATGGCTGCGTCTGTGTAGATGAGAGAAGCAAAGTGTATGCGCGTTGTGCACACGCTACATTATGGCCAAGCATGCGCCTTAAAATAGCATCTGAACGCGCCACTGAAAACGCGCCACTGACTTTAGACGAGGTTTTTCCTGGTCTGTGGCGGAATTGTTTTCTGGAACTGCAAAATAGCACCAGGGAACGTTTGCGCCGGAACACGCCGCCTCTTTGCGCTGAACCGCCCCCGGGAGCGCAAGATCATTCCCTAATTTACCGACGTGCGTCTGTGGAGGGAAAAGTCCGCTGTGCGTCGGGTGCAAAATAGGAATGAAACATGCGTCGGTGTACAAAGTCAATTGCGCTGGGTGCAAGATAGGGCCCAATGAGTTGTTCTGCAGTAAACTATAGGCTACTAACGGTTTCTGCGAGAGTGAGGGCGGGACCTTGATATTGCGGATGTCAGCGCCATATTAGGACTTCAGTTTCCAGTTTTCACCAATGGAAGAGAGTGAAGGGGCGTCATCCATCTTTTTTTACAGTCTATGGTCACAACAGACTGAGCCATCTGACCAATCAGAGCAGAGTAGGCTCTCGGAAAGGCAGGGTTTAGAGAGAACTAATTCTTTATCGAGCCGTTTCAGACACTGTGAGAAAAGAGGTGATGCTGCAATGTATATTATGAGAAAATCAAAGTGTTATTTGCCCTTGAAAGAATGTACACCTATTGTTGGAGACCCTTAAAACCCAACATTTAAAATAGCATAATAGGGGCACTTTAAAAAATATTTACCCTGAAAGTTTGAGTTCATATAGTTGTAAGAACATGATTATAAACACAATGAAGACGTAAAAGCAAACTAGTGAGTAGATTAGTTTACCTGTTCTGCTTGATGAAGTTACTGATGTATTTTATTTCGTAGAAGCTTGTATTAACCACAGAATTTAACCAAAATCCTATTTAAAAAAAAAAACAATTCAAGGAAGATTGAACCGGAAGTGCTAAAATATTAACTTGTTTTTGGACTACAAATCCCTGCAGCACTCTATGGTCATCAAAACTGTTTGGCAACCAGAATTCTTCAAAATATCTTCTTTTATGTTCCACAGTAGAAAGTAAGTCATTCAGGTTTGGAACGACATGAGGATGAGTAAATGATGACAGAATTATCATTTTGGGTTATTGAAGTCAGTCACAATGTAATGCCACTGCACTCTATTCACCCATCCGTATATTCATTAAATTATCTCCCATGTGATCCACAAAAGAAAGAGAGGCATACAGCTTTAGAATGACGTGAGGTTGAGTAAATGATTTTTACTTTAATATCTTTTGACTATGATAAATTATAGCCTAACGGTAGTCATCACTTTTGTCTGCACTATATCTGTAGATGCATTAACTGTGTTCAAGGTTAGTGGTCATTAAACTCCAGCTACTGTTTAAGAAAAAGTTATATGCAATTGTGCACATTATTTTTATTTTTTTCATACAACAAAAGAAAGAAATTGATCAATGAATGAGTAAGCGAAAATAGACCAGAGCAAAAACACATTAGCTGTAAATAAATTGCCCATTCAAATTTAACACAACATTTAGAAGTAATCAATATATAACTACTGGGGGAAAAAAACTGCATTTTAAATAGGCCTTAGTGTGAAATTCATCTCTATGGATCATGTGAGGTTAAGGCTATGACACTAATCATTACTTGAAAGACTCTGAGGATAAAGGATTGTTCAGAAAAGGTCACATGTCTTCATGTTTTCCAATTAAAGTGTGTTAAATGAAAAAAGAAGTACTTATTTAATCCATCACACAATTATGATTATTATTATTATTTTTTATTTGATCAGTGAGTTTCTTTGCTGTTCTAATCCCTAAATATGTCACAATTCAAAAACCTGCATGCCAGATGGTGCTGCCGCATTCTTAAAGAAAAGGGCCTGGGTGAAATCCCACAGCCATGTAATATAGTGGGAATTTAAAGTCTGGTTTTCCTTTTTCATTCCTTTTTCCAGGACAAAGTGCGGACAGAATTAACAATGGAGACAGCGCTATCCCCTGCAGAAATCTGTTGTCATGTCAGCAGACCTGGCTATCTTATCCTATCAGTTTTAAAAGAGCATTTTGTTGCGCTCACCTGCCACAAAAATGTCAGAGAATGCCAGCCTCCGAGCTCGGAAAAACTAACTCCTGACGCCACAGCAGAATAGCTTTTATTCACGCCATGCTAATGAGGTGACCTTGACCTGCGTCATTCCCTTGCGGAAGGGACTCGGTTGAATGACACACAATCACCGACGGGCAAAATCATTTTCCTGTCATCTTGGAATTGCGCACTTCAGAGATTGGCTGTGATTAGATGCATGAGGCTGCAGGGATGTTTCAAGGAGTCTCCCCGTGTCATTTCCTGTTTGCTGTTATAGGATAACAATGTCAAGCAACAGCCTCATATAATAGAAAAAAAAAAACATATATTTTAAAAACATATAATTTTAACTCTATATTATATAAGCACTATAAAATGTGACGGGTTTTTGTGAGTTGTGAGTTTTGTGAGTCTTTTTTTTTTTTTACAAATATGTAATATATTCATTTATAATATAAACATGTAATATATAATGTTAATTTACATAATATTACATATCAGCAATATTAAGCAACAGCCTTTAAGATGTTTGCTAATTAAAGGGCTATATAAACAAAAAAAAATAATAGCCTACATAAAATAATAAGTAATCATATCTGCATAATATATAAATTATAAAATACATATATATTATACAATTTGATGGTGAGGTTTATTTTTTTTTTACAAACATATAATCTATAATATAAATATATATTATAATAATGTATATACTGTACTGTTATACATATCAGCAATATATTATGAAAAAATACTGTATATATATTGTATATACATACTACTGTGTGTGTGTGTGTGTGTGTGTGTGTGTGTGTGTGTGTGTGTGTGTGTGTGTGTGTGTGTGTGTGTGTGTGTGTGTGTGTGTGTGTGTGTGCGTGTGTGTGTGTGTGGGTGGCTTGGTCAGCAGAATATTTAGTAGACTTAATGACTTTAAACCATTTTTATCACAAATCGTTCGTCAGGAAATGAGCACGAATTATACAAATGATAAGAAATTTAGTGCAGAATAGCCTTCCCCAACTTGCAGACAGCTTTTTACAGAAAGAAGAGTCAGTGTTGTTCCACTCAATGTTAATGGCTTCAGACTGCTCATGAGTCAGTGAAATATGTCTCCCAGTTCGTTTGAGTTTAATGTGAGATCAAATATTCCTTATAGGATTCAAATCTAGACTCTGACTGGCCAAAACATGAACCTGATGGCCTTGTTCTCAAGCCACTTCTTGGCTATCTTTGCAACTTGGGCACGATCATTGTCTTATCATCTGATAATTCTTCTTTAGATAACAAGAAGCCTTTTTGCAATATTCTCCAGTGCTCCAAAGGCATCACATGACTCTTCACAGTGAAGTAGTCCACCAATACCAGCAGCTAAATAAGCTTCCCACACAATGACACTCTTCCTCCATGCTTCACTGTGCTAGAGATGCATTTATTATTATATTTCTCCACAGATTTTCGAAGACACCGCTCTGAAGCATCACCATGTAACTTTTTTTTCTATTTTTTTTTCACCTGGTTTAAAGCAAGCATCATTCCGGGCCTGTGTTTCCTCCAAGTCGTGAATTCTTTGTGTGATTTTTTTTAAGCATTGTTCTTTTTGGCATTTTTTTTTTACTTTGTCTTACTTGATTTGTACCTCACGCTCCCAGCTAAAATAATTGCCACAAGCACTTGCTTGCATGTCACTACAGTAAGAAAGCATCTGCCTGGAAGATGAATGTAAATGTAAATGTAAAATTGCTGTTAAAACGTCCTTCGGAGCAGAATGCTTTACAGAACAGCTCATGGCATATCTATCAGTCATGGTGAAGTGTATACGATACGTGCTGATAGATTTCACAGCGAGCAGGGAAGCAGGTGGCCTCATTGAACTCCTGTCTGCAATGCAACGGCAAAGCTTCACTTTTCTTGCTCCTCAAAGCACTAAAAGGTCTAAATGTAGGACAAGGTAAGCCACCACAAGACACAAACATAAAGAAAAGCCCAGACTGAATTTGTAATTCAGTCTCAGCAGAGCCCCACTCAAACCGCTAAGAGAGGTCACGGATGGAAGCTAATGGACATCTCGACTATTCAGAGCAGCACACGAATTAGCTTTGAGGTCAAATTAGAATCGTGCAATTACTATTCACAAATGGATGGACTTTAATACATAACCTTGTTCTTCCAACACATTTAAACAAAGACATCCCCTGTCAGCTCTCTCTACTTGCTGCATTTATTGCGTCCCAATGCATGCTTTTGAAATACACCTGACAGTAGTTTTCGGGAGTTTGTGTTGTAAGTTTGATCTGAATGACAGCTTTAACGCAGGCTTCTTTGAATTCAGATTCTACCTCGTGGATTGCTTTCGGCTTTCGGTGGGTTGGAGGAGTGACAAATTTGGGGTTTGCCTTGGCTTGTTTTGAAGAGATACTGCAACGGCAGGCCTTGAGGCAGTGCTATAGTCATTAGAATGCCATGGAAGCGCTCATGAGAGGCTACAACAGCTACCCTGGACTAGAAGATTGCAATTTTTTAGAATAGTTGCATCACAAATGGCGTCATGTTACATTTGCCGTGAATGTAAACGAGTAGGGGAGTGAAGTTCATTCAACAGGTTGCAATCTTAAGGGATAGTTCATCCAAAAAGTGAGAATTCTGTCAATTCTCCCTCACGTCATTCCAAACCTGTATTTCTTCTGTGGAACAAATAAGAGGAGTTGGTTACACTTTGTTTCAAAATGTCCTTGTTACGTTGCATAACAGTAAATTATGCATAATTACATGCTACTAACCCTCAACCAAGCCCTATACCCTAAAGTACATGTTGTTAATTAATATCACTCACATGAGTAACTCACATGACATCTTAAAATGAAGTGTAACCGAAGAGTTTTAGCTGTTTCTTTTTTTTTCACCATATATAGATATCAGAGGGGTACAAAATACAAAATATTTTCTATGTTCCACAGAATAAAAAATGGAAAATTTCACTCAATGACTCCACTAACATCTTTTACAATGTGTTACTCTAAACCTGTATTACTTTAATTCCAGTGTTATTCTTTTTATTATTTATATATTATTATAGAAGTTTAAAAAAAAAATTACATATTAGAAGTTAACATTTTTTTTTTTTTTTTTTTACGTTTTCATTTGAAGTTTGGTTTAAGTTTTTGTAATTTTGTTCTGTGCTTTTTTTGCTTAAAAAAAATATATATATACAGTATATATATTTATTTATATATACAGTACAGGTCAAAAGTTTGGAAACAATACGGTTTTTTTATATTTTTGAAAGAAGTCTCTAATGCTTATTAAGGCTGCATTTATTTGATCAAAAATACAGAAAAAAACAGTATATTGTGAAATATTATTACAACTTAAAATAATAGTTTTCTATTTGAATATACTTACAAAAATAATTTATTCTTGTGATGCAAAGCTGCATTTTCAGGATCATTACTCCAGTCTTCAGTGTCACATGTGACATCCAGTCTATCACATGATCCTTTAGAAATCATTCTAATATTCTGATTTATTATGAGTGTTGGAAACAGTTCTGCTGCCTAATATATTTGATGAATAAAAGGTTAAAAAGAACTGCATTTATTCAAAATAAAAAATATATTTTCAAATAATATAAATCTTCTTTACTATCACTTTTTATCAGTTTAACACATCCTTGCTGAATAAAAGTATTGATTTATTTAAAAAAAAGACAGAAAAAAAATTACTGACCAGTAGTGTATATTGTTGTTACAAAAGATTTCTATTTTTAAAATGTTTGCTTCTTTTTTTCTTTTTTTTTTTACTTTTCATTCATCAAAGTATCCTAAAAAAGTATCACAGGTTATGAAAAAATATTAAGCAGCAGAACTGTTTCCAACTTTGAGAATGAATCATCATATTAGAATGATTTCTAAAGGATCATGTGATAGACTGGAGTAATGATCCTGAAAATTCAGCTTTGCATCACAGAAATAAATGATAATTTAAAGTATAATAAATTGAAAACCAATTATTTTAAATTGTAATAATATATCACAATATAAAAAAAAGAAAAAAAATTCTGTATTTTTGATAAATGCAGGCTTGATGAGCAGAAGAAACTTCTTTCAAAAACGTTAAAAATAGTAATGTTTCCAAACTTTTGGCCTGTACTGTGTATGTATGTATGTATATATATATCTTTAATTTATGTTTTATTTCAGTTTTAGTTTTAGCCTTTTTAACACTTATTTTATTTCAGTAAGTTGCTATGGCATGTTTTTTTTTATTTTTATGTATTCCATCTAATATTATTTTATTTCATTGCATCTTTTCATTCAATTAACAAAAATGATTTTTGATACCACACTAGTAACACTGTTTCGTTCTACCGCTGAGTACGAAAGGAGAAGTATTAAATGTGTTATTGTTCTGGTTAATCTATCTTTTTAGATGCCATTAAAATGAATGTTGGATCTTTAGACATTCAAGGACAGAAATGAAGCATGAAAGTGTCATAAAACAATCCTAAAATTCACCTATATGATTTGACTACATTCCAATAATTTCATGATTGAAGCCGCAATGTTGTATGTTGCAATTTGTAAATAAATTATTCTTTTGAGCAAGATCTCAACACCAAAGAGTAACAACCCAACCCATCACAGGCTGTATTTCTGTCCCTCGCAGCCTCGTTTTGAATCACATCCGTTGAAATACTGTGTTTACCCCGACTAAGATCTGCTGCAAGCTTTTGGCGTGAAGTTGAGGATAGTTTTGAATGCCTTTTGGCTGCTTCTCATGTTGATTTCATTAAGAAATGCATCAGTTTTTCTGAGGTTACGCTCGAATCATCTTTGAAACAGTGTTTCATGTTGGTCTGATTCAATACAGAGTAATAAAACCCAAGCAAGCAGCACATCTCCTTGTGGCCACTCCAATACCTCATTTTGTGCAAGTCACACAAGATTAAGCCACCGCCGGCCATGCTGATTACACTCCCAGTCTAATATCATGGCTGTATTTATTTTATTTATTTTTTTCAGTATCATTCTTTATGAGACAGATGAGACCATACTCTTCAATTCAGCGCCATCTGCGGAGTTTCTTGATATTAAAAGGCTCGTTAACATCTATTGCTCGACTCCTCAGTGATTGTGTTATGTCCTGTGCGTGACCTTTGGGATGGTGCAGATTAATAAACATGGAAGACGGAGGAGAGAGTGACTAATCATGCCAGGTTTATTATTAGTTCTGTGCAGAAATGAACTCAGAGCTCCTCCGGGATGCTGCAGGTCCCCCAGATGCCTCGTGTTTTTTAGGGGAGTAGTTTGGTTTACTCCACTGTATATTGACCCTCATGTAATGAGAACATTATGACCATCATTCTCCATCATCTGGTCTAAAGGTATTGAGGTTTTATTAAACCACCAATCCACTCATTTGTATTAATAGACTTCTAATCATAAGGATAGTTCACCCAAAATGAAAATTCTGTCAGTATTTACTCATCCTCATATTGTTTCACAAAAGGAGTCTCATTCTGGTGGCATCTCAAAACTGGCTCCCTTATCATTAAGATTAAATCAAAGTTTAATATTTAACACGCATTAACAATTTTAAACGTCTACACATATCATCAGACATGCGGAGCAAACCGTGGGTCGAATTCAAACAGAAGTGAATGCTTTGTGTTTGTTCAGAATTCCCTTTCAAGCCTTTCGCTTCCGTATGCAGAGCAACACGCCGCTGACTGGAATCACACTTTGAGTGTTTGGACTTAAATTTATACAGCATATTTCACCATATGATTTGTTTTCCTTGTTAAAGGGATGATTCTTTTTTGGGGGGGGGTTCAAAACTAGATGTGTTGTTTCAAAACTAGATGTGTTGTCACATATAGGCTAAGCGCAAAATAAAAATTGTAAACAAAAAAAAATATATTTTTCCTATTTCAGTTTTCTATTCCTATTCTGAAAGCTAAATAGGGGGGAAAGTCACCAGCAGTGGGAGCAAAGACAGGAAAATATTTTGCTTTATTGAACAGATAAAATAACTCTCTAACAGAGGTCATTGTAAAGCATGATCTATTTTAAATGGTTATTTCATTATGACTAATATTATTAGTCATTGATTAACTATTAACATTATAACTAACATCTTGATGTAGGCTAGCATCCTTGCTGATTAAAGGTATTGATATCTTGAAAAAAATCTGACCCGAAAAGTGCTGACCCTTCTGATGTTTTGCAGCATCAATATTCAGCCTTTCTGGTATGCCATAATACAATTTTAATGAGATGGTCAAAAACTGACAATAACAAATACGGTTGGTAGATTGTTATTGTCAGTTTTTGACCATCTCATTAAAATGTTCCTTTAGTTACCTGTCTTTTCCATACAGTGACACTTTATAGTGTCCAATGTCCACAACTGTCAAGCTCCAAAAGGGAGGGGGGGAAATGGAGAAAAGTAGCCTATCCATTATATTCCAAATAATCTGAATCCATACAATAGCTTTGTGTGAGAATCAAACCAAAACAAATCTCATTCTCCATTCCACATATTTGAACTCTCATGTTAAATTGATGACAGGTATGACCATGTGAACTTCAGTCTGCTCCTCACACAAAGCTTACATGAATTAATACAAAAATTCATTTTAGATGAATTATTCCTTTAGGAAAGATGCAGCTCATTTGACCAGTTATAGGCAATGCACAGCGGTTTACTGTGAGAAGTCTGCCATTTCCCTATAATTATTAGCTATCTGTACATTCCGTACGAACGTGTTACATCCTGATGCCCCATTATGAGCAACAAAAATGAGGCTTTTCACAGCCGTCTTAATTGAGCTGGCTGCTGTCCAGTGATTTGTGAGCAATATGTCTTTAGTATCTTTCATATTGTTTCCTCCTTCTTCACAAGTGGTATTTGTCTCCGAGACTCCGACTGATGCAGAAAGGCCCTTTTTCCAAATAGTTATTTGCTTTACACTGCGAGAACACTCTGACATTACTCTTACTCACCTCTCAGACCCACATAATAATGGTACAAATTTGATTCTGAAATGGTCGCTTGGCTTTTCGAGTGTTATGGTGGGTGTAAATTAGCACTTTTGATTGGTTCACATGGTTGTTATAGAGATGGATGGTGGTTAAAGGCATCTAAATTTCCTAGGAAGTCCATCTGTTCAAGGGGGAGACCCAGAAACACATTTGCCAGAGAAGAGCCACTGCAGCGAGCCTCCTCCCTACATACTAGCCCATCGCAGATGGAACAAGCCATTGCCAAAAGTCACCCACTAGGCGCGCGCACATATACAAGCTTTCATACGCGCCACTCCAGGACACATGCTATGCCAATGGAGTTTTTGCTCATTAAGGGTGATAAAGGAATGATAATTTGTAGAAAAGTCTGAAACGCACGAATAGAGACTAAAGATGGTTGTGTGTAACATGGGAGTTTGATTGATGTACTGCTTGTGTGAAAAAGAGTGAGAAAAATGAAAGGACCTGACAATAAATTAATAATGGTGTATACCTTAGAGGCATCTTCTGCCTTCAGAACTACTTTAGTTCGTCTTGTTCGTCTGATAGAGATGTTCTGAATTTTGTGTAAAGTGGGATATTGCACCATTCTTTAAGAATAACTTAAGAATAAGAGCTCTGAGAGATGAAGTTTGCAAAGATCAGACATTTCAGTCTGTGCCCTACAACCCCTTTAAGGTTCAGTGATACCTTCAGTGATATTAGTTTTATAATGATTAGCTCTGTTATCACATTGTCACATTTTTAATTTTGTACAATTGTTGGCAGTATATATTTATTTATATATATATATATATATATATATATTATTTATTTTAGTTCTGTCAAATCGATTAATCGCATCTACACTATAAAAAAAAGTTGCGATTTGACCGCACTAATTTATATTATATATTTTTTCATAGAAATTTTCAGTCAAAGTATTTCAAAAAAGTATATTTGTGGGAATTTTTTTAATTAGTATCAATTAATAGTTAAAACATTAAGAAATAACATTAGGAAATGAATGAAATATATGTTTTATAATATATTTTTCATAATAACAATAATGATAATAATACTAATAATTAAAAGCTGTTTCAAACAAGGAATTGTTCTGAATAGTGTGTTAGTGTCAATTTACAATTAGGAATTATTTTTTATTTGAAACAAATAAAATCTGTAGACAAATAAAAATTACTGCATGAAGTACATACACTTTGACTCTGAAGAAAAACTACTGTAAAAGCAACAAGAATACTGTAACTATTCATCATCTCTCCGTCTGGCTGGATCAGGCCATAAGATTTCATCCACATCACAGGCTATGTCTTCATTGGCAAGGCACCGTTGGAAGAATCGCCTCGTGTGACGAATCCACCCCTGCACAGAAGCTGCTTCGATATGATCACAGGCCTGCTCCATGGCCTGAATGAGGGGCAAACGGTCATAGGGCCGCAGGTCGTATACCTTCCACCGCCATGCTGAAAAAAACTCTTCTATTGGATTCAGGAAGGGGGAGTATGGGGGAAGGTATAAGACTTCAAATTCAGGGTGCTTATGGAACCAGTTCTGGACCAGAGCAGCCCGATGGAATGGGACATTGTCCCAAACGACAATGTACCGCATCTGGTCCACTTGGTTTAAAGCTGTGACAATCTCGTGCAATCTGTCAAGAAATGCAAGTATTAGATTTGCATTATAGGGACCCAGATTTGCATGGTTGTGGAGGACCCCATTTTGTGTAATAGCAGCGCAAAGGGTAATGTTACCCCCTCGTTGCCCTGGCACATTTGGTGATTGCCCTGTGTCCAATTACATTTCTCCTCCCTCTTGTTTTCGCAAGGTTAAATCCAGCCTCATCCACATATATAAATTCATGTTGAATTTCTGCAGCATCCATTTGCAAGACTCTCTGAAACACAGTAAAAGACAATAGGATGCTATTCAATATCTATTGCACAGTATTTCTTTGTGCCAGAACATTATGAGCAGTGCACAATACCACACCATAGTAAGATGAACAATACATACCTCCACATACTCATTGCACAGATGTATCTCTGAATTTCTGTCAAATGGTACCCGATACAGCTGCTTCATGTATATTTGATTTTTCTTGAGGATTTGACCTAATGTTGACAGAGAGACTCGTTGGATGTTATTGAAAATATGGTCATCATTGTGATATTGGCTTGGATTTCTCGCAGCCTGATACAATTATTGGTCAAAACCATGTTGACAATGGCGGCCTCTTGTGCATGAGTGAACATAGTTCACTTCCACCTTGGTGTCCTCGACCCTCAATCCTATGTAAAAAAAAAAAAGAGATATAAAAAAAAACACATGCAGCCTACTGTCAAATGTCACAGTAAACAATATTGATGATAAGTACAGCAAGCTTCAGTTTCAATGTGCTGTGAGGTTAGCTTACCTGTTTTCTCGATGAAATGTCCGAATTACTGACGCAACAGTATTTCTGCGGAGATCTGGTTGAACTCTTTGTCCAGCTTCCATCAGTGTCAGTCCATGGTTGATAACATGGTCAATAAGTGTTGCACGGATTTCTTGAGTCAAATTTGGTCCTCGTCTTCTTTGTTCAGGTTCTATCAACTCTTCAAGTCCTTCTCTACCTCTTCCTCTACCTAGGCCTCTTCCTCTACCTCCTTCTCCTCTTCCTCTACCTAGGCCTCTTCCTTTATCTCCTTCTCTTCCTCTACCTGGGCCTCCTCCTCTACCTCCTTCTCTTCCTCTACCTCCTTCTCCTCTTCCTCTACCTGGGCCTCTTCCTCTATCTCCTTCTTCTCCTCTTCCTCTACCTGGGCCTCCTCCTCTATCACCTCCTTCTCCTCTTCCTCTACCTGGGCCTCCTCCTCTATCACCTCCTTCTCCTCTTCCTCTACCTGGGCCTCATCCTCTACCTCCTTCTCCTCCTCCTCTACCTGGGCCTCCTCCTCTACCTCCTTCTCCTCTTCCTCTACCTGGGCCTCCTCCTCTACCTCCTGGGCCTCCTCCTCTACCTAGGCCTCTTCCTCTACCTCCTTCTCATCTTCCTCTACCTAGGCCTCTTCCTTTATCTCCTTCACCTGTTTCTCTACCTGGGCCTCATCCTCTACTTCCTTCTCTTCCTCTACCTCCTTCTCCTCTTCCTCTACCTATGCCTCTTTCTCTATCTCCTTCTCCTCTTCCTCTACCTGGGCCTCCTCCTCTACCTCCTTCTCTTCCTCTACCTCCTTCTCCTCTTCCTCTACCTGGGCCTCTTCCT
Source organism: Rutilus rutilus (assembly GCF_951802725.1). Lineage (NCBI taxonomy): Eukaryota > Metazoa > Chordata > Actinopteri > Cypriniformes > Leuciscidae > Rutilus > Rutilus rutilus. Next base: position 14,004,512 of record NC_140223.1, read on the forward strand.
CTATCTCCTTCTTCTCCTCTTCCTCTACCTGGGCCTCCTCCTCTATCACCTCCTTCTCCTCTTCCTCTACCTGGGCCTCCTCCTCTACTTCCTTCTCTTCCTCTACCTCCTTCTCCTCTTCCTCTACCTAGGCCTCTTTCTCTATCTCCTTCTCCTCTTCCTCTACCTGGGCCTCCTCCTCTACCTCCTTCTCTTCCTCTACCTCCTTCTCCTCTTCCTCTACCTGGGCCTCTTCCTCTATCTCCTTCTTCTCCTCTTCCTCTACCTGGGCCTCCTCCTCTATCACCTCCTTCTCCTCTTCCTCTACCTGGGCCTCCTCCTCTATCACCTCCTTCTCCTCTTCCTCTACCTGGGCCTCATCCTCTACCTCCTTCTCCTCCTCCTCTACCTGGGCCTCCTCCTCTACCTCCTTCTCCTCTTCCTCTACCTGGGCCTCCTCCTCTACCTCCTGGGCCTCCTCCTCTACCTAGGCCTCTTCCTCTACCTCCTTCTCATCTTCCTCTACCTAGGCCTCTTCCTTTATCTCCTTCACCTGTTTCTCTACCTGGGCCTCCTCCTCTACTTCCTTCTCTTCCTCTACCTCCTTCTCCTCTTCCTCTACCTAGGCCTCTTTCTCTATCTCCTTCTCCTCTTCCTCTACCTGGGCCTCCTCCTCTACCTCCTTCTCTTTCTCTACCTCCTTCTCCTCTTCCTCTACCTGGGCCTCCTCCTCTACCTCCTTCTCCTCTTCCTCTACCTCCTTCATTTCTTCTTTGAGCTCCCCCTCTCATTCTCATTCTCATTCTCATTCTCATTCTCATTCTGGTGGATGTGATTATCCAATTTGTTCATTAGTGTGGTCATTGGCAATCCGGGGCTTTGTAATGACTAGGAAGTAACCTCACAATCCTTATCTGAGTCTAAGGTGTGAAAATGTGTGTAGAGTTTTACAAATCACTGTGTGTAATGTTTTGCAAAAAGGGGGAAGCAGACATTGTGTGTAATGTTGTGCAAATCTGTGGAGGTGTTTTGCTCATTGGAGTAGAATTTTGCAAATTGTGTGGAAATGTTTATTTTAGTGTGTGAACAATCGTAAAAAAACTGTAATTAACCACAGTTGTTAATTAACCTACAGTCTATCCATAACTGAGGAATGGCTAAATTTTTTTGCCATCATGAAAATAATCATCATGAATGATGTGGCATATGGGAACATCAAAGGAAAGTGCAGGACTGGATGCAGCTGGTCCCATCAAATGAACCGTTATTTCTTGGCATTAGGCAACCATTCAACCACAGTCATCAGACTGAAGATTCCTACATAAAAAAATCCATTCTGCATGGATCCCTCACTCACCACGTTTGCCAGATTGTGGTTTAAGGGCATCCTTGGGGTTTATCCGACCGCAAACATGTAGGAAACAGAGTGAAATAGCGATCAGGCCACCTTTATTGATTGAGCAGGAGTCCAGTTTCTGCTGTCCTTTAGCATATTTATGTTGGGTTAAGCATCTTTGTATGTTGGTTAGCTTCTGTTGGTTAAGTCTGGGTTACACGTGATTCTGTGGTCGTTTTTAGGCTGTACGTATTCAGCATTTGGTAGTAAACTTGTGAATTGTCTGTCTTTGTGAACATGGACTGTATCACTTTACAATAAGATTCACTTTCATTAGCATCTACTTATATAGCATAATAGTACTATATATACACTGCCATTCAAAAGTTTGATGTCAGTAAGATTCTTTAATATCTTTAAAGGAGGTTTTCACAGAGGTATTTATTTGATAACAAATATTTAAAAAATATGTTTGTGGAAACAGTGATACCTTTTGTTAGGATTCTTTGATGAATACAAAGTTCAAAAGAAGTATTTTTCTTCATTATAAATGTCTTTACTGTCACTTTTGATTAATTTAATGTGTCCTAATTAATTTCTTTAAAAAAAATCTAAAACCACAAAATGTCTTACTGACCCAATATTTTTTAACAGTAGTAATTATATGTAGAATTCATTATATACTATTGTTAATTAATGTTCAGTCTTAAGACACTGATAATGTAAATTTACACAGTAATGCATTACAAGTAACTAGTAATGTAACAAAGTACAAAAATACAAACAGTAACGTTGTGAAATATTCTTACAATCAGTGTTGGGGCGAGCAACGTAATCAGATTACTTTTTTAAGTAACTAGTAAAGAAACCCATTACTTTTTAAATTTAGAGCAAAATATCTGAGTTAATTGTTCAAATAAGTAACGCAAGTTACTTTGTTTCTCCATTTATAGACTGACAGCTCTCCTGTCCCCATGTTGAGAGAAATGGGGAGTAAGTGCAGAAGTAAACATGGTAAAAGTAAAAGTGCGCTGTAAACATGGTTATTGTAGTTCTAGACTAAAGTTGAGCATGCATTTATTCATCTCACTTGCACAAAAACAGATTCAGAATTCCTCAAAATGAATAAAAACAGTGATATGCAAACCTGCAATAATTAAATGTTAAATATTATAATATAATATTTGTGTAATTTAACATTTAATTATTGCAGGTTTACTTTATGTATTTAATCTCACTTTATTAATCAATGTCTTTGCTGCTGACCTTCGATGATCCAGTTCAATCATACTAAGCAAAAATGACTTTAGATTAACATAACATTTGTTTCTTTCTTTCTTTTTACTGCAGAAGAGTGTTGAACTTTCTTCTCCTGCATCCTATTCTTTATTTATTTTTTAACTTGAACTTTTTTGGTAACTTTCCCCAACGCTTCCTGTGATGTTAAAAATGTATTAGTAGGCTATATGTAAAAATTAACCCAATTTAATAAATGCTGTAAACATCTACTGCATTAACATCTAAAAGCATATTGTAAACTTTCGGCTAAATTCAGTGCCGGGTTGTGGGGCCCTAGGCAAGATCATGAAAATTTCACTGAAGTAAAAACTTTCATAACAATTTTACGAGTGAAGAGAAAGCACATAAAACGACCATTTCAATATTTAAAGACCCTGCGGTTAATAATTTTATCAATTTAAACTCAACTTTGATCACCGAAATGACATATTTAAACGTTCTCCTCTTGAATTGTTTTATTTTTTTGGCATGCCTTAAAATAGCTCGAATGTAACTCAACACCCTTGCCTCATTTTTGGTACCTCCAGCGATTTCAACACAAATTTTTGAGACTCTCTTAGGTTCCCTGCAGTTTTTAAGGAGAAAATACTCAGCAATGATGTTGACTTATGAATTTGTACTTGGTTTGTCTTAAAGCATATTAAAAGCACCACATATACATTTAAATAACATTAAAAAGCTTGATGTTCACCACAGGGGGACTTTAAGTGTATAAATGTGTATCAAGGGTAATATATTTAACATATGAAAAAAAAAATTTAATTAAGCAACAACTATGTTTCGAACTCTTATTTTGAGTTTTTCACTAATTATCTGATTTTTATATACAGCTAATTTGGACTCAACACAATGTAAACCATTTTGTAATAATACTGTATGGCCAACAGATGGCAGTATGAACCTTTACTTCATACTGGCTTGTTTTTTTAATCGTGAGCACATTAAGGCTGTGATCATTTTTACAGATGTTTTAGAAAAATATGTGACTGCCGTTTATCTTATAGAGACATCCTGAGTAAATAAATAAGTAAAGATACACACTATATTTCTCTATTAAACTACACCATCAGGGCAGTACTGCAACATACCACTTCATTTCATGGATTAAGAATTGAGAGGTCCAAGATTTCATCAGAGATGGGGTCTGTTGGGAGAGGCAGAACATCTGTGAGTACTGAATACTAAATATCATCTTAAGACGGCGCACGCTGTACTCAAAAAGGATATTGAGAGCAAAGAAAAAGTAATTTTGTCAAGAGAGGAGGTTTTGAGAGAATTACCTCTACTTCACCTGTTCAAGCTGGAGTAAATGGAATTTGTACAGTGGAAGGTTTTTTTCTGTGCAGGCTTGACATATGTGTGTGTTTGCTTGGTATCCCACGGACATTCGAAGTTGGCCTAATCAAATCATTGCCCCAAGATGGACTGAGAAAAAGCCTTTACTAGTATTTCCTGTGAGAAAAAAAACAGGTGTACTGAAGTAGGTCATCCTATTAAGATTTCCTTCTGCTGTTATTTACTTTTAATACCAGGAAGTGATATTGCAACCTTTAGTTATTGAGCTCTGAATATGCAAGCACAGGCTCGCTAAGATATTGCAAATTCATCAGTCAAAACCATTGCTGAGTATTTTCTCCTTAAAACTGCAGTGTACCTTGTTTCCTATAAACATGCGACCAATCCCGTCACCGTGCAGGGCTTTCCTCCACTGGCTTTCTATGATGTTCAAAGCGTTTCTAATGATGTTGGTTTTTTGAAGGCAGCTGTTTGACTCTGAGAAGGCGAACAAGATAGATAGTCAATGAGATAGTCAAGCCAAAGGCTAATCATATAAATTACCGTTACGTGTCTGACATTGTAGAGAACGATACCTAAAAAACATTACCATTAAGATACGTATACTGTTTCTGGTTCAAACATATATGGCTGGATTAAAACAATATTTCCACTTGCCATTGTGTAGTGTTTACTACAGTTGAGCGAGTGAATTAGGTAGACAGAGCTGCTGTGATTGATGTTTAAATATTTAATTTTGAACATCAAACATGAGTCTTAAGGGATGAAATTATTGAACAAAATAACGATATATGGGTTTTGAATGACATGAGGGTGTCTGGGTGCCTGTTCCTTTAAGAGATGATGTATTGAATGCTGGTCACGTGAGAGTTTTCAGCGAGATAAGAGTGAGAGAGAAAGACAGACAGAGGAGTCTGATAAAATGCAGGTCAACCTTTGAGCTCACACTCAATCCTCCTCATAAAGTTTTCAATGCATCTTTGAAAGCATGGATTACAACCACAGGCAAGAGTGCTATTAGAGCAAGAGGTCTGAAGCTATAGGAGGGATGACTCTTAAAGTTTTTTTTTAGGATCATCAGTCATGTTGGGAAGAAGAAGAAAATGTTTAGTGTATGAAAACATACATGTATACTGAAATGTATTACTTTTAGCATTTATCCCTTTTTCCCAAAGTAAAATGCTGGTTATTTGCATTGCACTGTAAGGCCCTGATCACACCTAACTCGTTTTTCACGTTTTTTATGTTGCTAAGCATCCACCGAGTCAGCTGTCCTGTCAGTATAAAAAAAAGAGATGCGATGACGTCGGGTGCTTTAAGTTGCTTTTTTTTCAACCGCAAAAACGTGAGGCGCCTGGGGCGCTTAAACAGCGCACAGAACGCTCACTTCCATAGGAAAACAATTGAAAAAAGGCACTTCTCACTGCAAAAAAACGCGTTTGGTGAGATTGGGGCCTAAGATTGATGTTGAAATAAATGAGCCTCAGTGGTGTGAAGCAGGGTGAGGCCGAGAGTCGTGGGAACGGAACGAGAACGGTGGAGCGTATGTTAATGAGCGACACCTGCGCCACACACACAGGTCTCGAGTCCCACGAAGCAGCTCTGGAAGGATAAAAGAAAGAGTGACGACAGTGAAAGATGAGAGAGGACCAGGCCTGGGACATTTAAGTTGTTTATTTTGGGATTAAAGCTTTACGATCAAAGTTTGCTGGTTCCCACCTCCTTCTTCCCTGAGCCTTGAACTTTGTTACACCCTCAACATTTCTTCAGCACCAAGATTCATTCTTAAAAGAAAGGACACTTGAAGCATTTTGGATTCGTCATACAGTGCACCTTGCTTGAACCCTCTATGGTGGCTCAAATAGGCTATTGCATTGTGAACTCAAGGAACTTCAATCTATTTTTCCGATGCCTCAAAGCCTTTCCTGAGCCAGTTTTTAGAGGTCCTGCAGAACTTTAGGGTTTCATCGTGTAAGTACCTCACAGATCCAGCCTTTTATTAAGATGCCCAGAGGTTCTCCAGCGGAGTCTGGGGAACCCCTAAGTATATTTTCTATCTGGATACATCCATTTGCAGAGCTAAAAGAATTTGCCTTTATTGTCGGCAATTCGGATTCACAAAAAAATGGGTTAAAACATCAATACACAACCTGATCTCATGAGAAAATGGAAGTGTATTAAGAGGTGGAATGCAATTGTAAGATGTGATTCGTATGGAAACCTTTGTAAGAAAAAAAAAAAATGTAAGCATGAACCCAACCGTCAGTGGGACATAAAGCAGATCGTATGCAAACGTACACCTGAGAAATAATGCCATTGCGATTTGTAACTATTTCATGTTTTGCCGAGTTGGTGGCCAATTCATATGAACTCGTATGATGTGATTTGTACAAAAACGTATGATTTTTAGAAAAAAAAGCAAAAAAAAGCATAGAGGTCCACCCCTAAACCTAATTATCAGTGGGGCGTAAGAAGATCTTACGAAAATGTATGAATGACATTGTACAAAATAATTCATATAAATGAATCTCATGATTTTCTTAACTTTCACATTTTGCCTAATTGGTTGATCATTCATATGAACTCATACAATGTGATTTGAATGAAAAGAAAGCATAAAGGTCCACCCCTAAACCCTACCTACCATCAGTGTGGCATAAGCAGATCGCACGAAAACATACGAATGAGATTCACAGGAATTAGACACCAATGTGGCACAATATTTACGAATTGCCATTATACTGTAGATTGTGTTGCAATAGCACGCTAAATATTTAAGTATTATACAAATGAATGGCACGATTCTCTGAGCTTTAGCGTTCTGAGGCGCCAGTGGCACATGCGGCTTGTGTAAAACACATGCCTTGCTAAATTAAAGCTAAACACTTTCCACTCTAAAGACTCATTAGAACTCAATAGGCTTCTGGCTCATTCTGTATTTATTTTTTTATCGCTTTAATTATTGTAAACAATTATATATATTATATATATATATATATATATATCTAATGGTTTTCCACTGAGGAAAAATATCAGACACCTCTTTCTTTCCTTAAAAAATATACACTATTGAATTCTCATGCAAAACATTACTTGGCTGTTATCACTGAAGCAAGAGATAGAAGCGATAAAATATATTCTTATTCACCTTTTCATTAAAATAGAGAGGGTGCTGCTGAGCTCACAGGAGATGCATTACGCTGTCTGAATGTAAGCCCAGAGCCCACACAAAACAGACTGATAGAACAAAAGGTAAAATACAGGCCCTCAGCAGGAGGAGCAATCTGGGCAACTTCAAGTTGGATTCAACTCAAATCCAATGTGCTCAGAATGTTCCTCACAGCTGAATCATCCATCCCTGTAAATCCACAAGTGTTCAAGCAGTTCATACCCTGGTTAGATTAATGACTGAGAGCTGTCTGACTGTATTGTGGCCTCTGAATAAGACTTATATCTCGTAAATAAATGCTAATAATTATATTTTAAAGGCAGTATAATAGGTCGATCTTTTATAGTTCAACTACTTGACTAGTTTTAGTGTATTTGCATAACAAAAAAAAATAAATAATAATTTTAGTAAAATGACAGTGATTTTAGTACTGTGTATACTATCATAGTATTTATTAATCATTTGAATTAGCTTTTTTTAATGTATTTTCATTTTTCATTTTAGTTTTAAGTAGGTAACACTTTACAATAAGGTTTCATTTGTTAACATTAGTTAAAGGTACACTATAACTTTTTTGGTTCAAAATTAATTGTCAACACATCATCAATTCTTTTTGTCTTAACCTGATTCACTATGGTAAGCCTATTATAAGTGTTTATATTTTAGACCTAGCATGATGGTTTTTGTGGGAAATTACGTACATACGTCACTCGCCCGTGTGTCTCGTCATAACCGTAAATAGAGAAAAGTGTGTATGGTGTGAGTGGCAGAGGTTAGTTGTCACAACGAGCGAGAACGGTCGACATGGAGCCGCTAAATCTCGAACTCTGCTCCGGCGAATCACCCGTTTAAAACAAACACCAAACAGAGGAGAGTCTGCTGAGAACATGAGAACATGACAGAGCAAAATAAAACAATTTAACAAATGAACAACCATTAACAAAGGTTAATAATGATGTAAAAATGTATTGCTCATTGTTAGTTCATGTTAACAATTGAGACCTTACTGTGAGTGTTACCTTTTTAGGTTTGGTAAGCTTTTGTCATTTTTATTTTTTTAATTTATTTTGTTTTAAATATTTAGCTTGAATTATTAATTTTTCTTTCAGGTTAAGTTATTGTAGTCTCTCAACTTAAACTTATTTATTTCATGTCGATGTAATTTAGGCAATCATTTATTAGGTAGGCCTATAACTATAGGCCCAAATGGAATCCTGAACATTTCTTATTTTTATAATATTTTATATGTGTAAAATTTGAGGAAAAACATTTGAAATCAAATAGAATTGATTTAAAAACACTAAATTGTGCTAAACCTAGCTGATATTACACATCTGATACCTGGAAACAGCCAAATTAGCAAAAATACTACTAATAAACAAACACTCAAATGGTGAATGGATAGAAATTTAAGAATAACGGGCGTTCTAATTCTGTGGATTCCATGTGCTCCTACAGTAGGTATAAGTCAAGTGTGCCATACATCTGCAACGGAATTCCCAAGAACAGTTTATTTTATTTATTTTCTAGTGGAAGAAGTGAAAGAGCATCAGCGCCATCTACTGTTTCCTCCTGGTATCGCATTCTCCCTTTAGACGGCAACAAAAGTCACTCTGAAGCCAAACACTGTACCATATATGCCATTTATGAAGACCAAATACAGTAGGCCTACCTGTCTCTGTTGACACTGCCTTATTCCCTTCATCCCACAGCAAATTAGGGTTTGAATGGCATAAAAGACCTTGGTTGGCTGCAATTGTGAAGTTGTCAGGTATGAATAGCTAGTCATGCACTAGCCTAAATGCTAATTCATAAAAGCCTTTTATCTGAGTAGCCTACTGTTTATTCAGTAAATGGACGAAATGTAACAAAAACTGAGCTGTACCGGAATATGAACAGCATTTTGATGACATCAGTTTCATTAAACCTTTGAGAAACGAACAAACTCAAAGCTTTAGATCTCATTCTCAGTCTTATTTAAAACTAGTGGACAGATGAGTCACAGCGAAACGTGATGTATCTTCTCTTATTTCCTGGAAGATCTTCTCGGCACAGTTTCATAACACGGGTGGCCGTATATATGTGCATGCGTGCACGCTCACATACACACAAACACAAGTTCACAACATTGAAACCACAAGTCTCAGAGGCAGAATATCATCAAATCTTATTTGTCAGCTGATTTTTTCCAATTGCTGTTTACATGGGAAGCATTCACCAGAAGTGACTTATGGTTTGACTTCTCGCCCTGACGACTAACGCCCTGACGAGAACTAAAGCGAACAGAATGAATCACATATTCCCACACTTCACACAATAACACCTTATAAAAATATTAAACGTATCAGTGACTTTACATGTTAAAATTACGTCATAATGTTAAAATATGGTTTGAATTCACGGTCTTGAGAAACACGTCTTTCAGAGGCCATGTAAACCACTGTGGGCATGGATGTTTGGTAAATGTGGGTTCGAATGTATGGTAAATGACAGGTCTTGCGACACGTATATGTATGCACTCCTCTGCAGTGCTGAGATGAAATGCTTACTTCTGTTCTGACATCATAAATGCTGCAATGGCTTGCGCCACTGATGATGTCACCAACTGAGTAAGCAGAAGCTCTCAGTAGAGTAGATGGGAACACATGGGAAAAACAGAAGAAACACTTTGTTGCCAGTACAAAAAGTGCTCTAGGGTTTTTAATGTGCTGAAAAGTGTACTGGTCCAAACACTGAGGTAGTTTGATGTATTTTAAGCGTTAGTGTTAAACAATTATAAAAAAATTTAAAGTACAAAATAATGTATTAAATAGTGTGTGTGGATAGATAGATAGATAGATAGATAGATAGATAGATAGATAGATAGATAGATAGATAGATAGATAGATAGATAGATAGATAGATAGATAGATAGATAGATAGATAGATAGATAGATAGATAGATAGATATGTGTGTGCCTGTGTGTGCATGTGTGTATTACAAGAAACAAATGCGGAATTGCTGAGATGGTAAAGCTAGAAAGGGAAGTCCGATAATCCCACATATCGGTGTTCTCGCAGGCCTCATTGTTGTGGGTGGGATATGAGAAATGTACAGGTTGTTAAGAAACCCAAAGTCTTCTACTGGTAGGCTACATCTAGTGTTGAGTAACAGACTGAGTTTCCCAGCATTTTGCTTAGAGGGAGCCACAGATACCCGCTTTGTCAGAGGAATTTATGTTTAGTTGTAACCATATTGCGTATTACTGCCAGGAAATGTTGCTGAGATGTCTGAAAACTCCTTACGGCGTTGAATATTATAGAAAGTAACATTGATATTATTTTCATTTTTTTCATAATGGTTATTTGATTCGATTTTTTAGGATTATGTAATGATTAACGTAAATTCTGAAACACAATTTAGCGTTCCTAAGAAATCAGTCACTATGATAATCTTATATACACATTAAAAATCTGTCATTTTCTCGTTTTACTTGGAAATAAAAATAGCATTTTAAAGAATTGAAACAAAATTAAAATGTTGGTGTAAAATGAAGAAAGATTTCAGATTGTGCTATATGTTATTGTACACACTAAATACTGCAACATTCTAAAACGTATGTTAATTTTTAATAACATTCAAAGGTTTAGGATCTGGAAGATTTTTTTATGTTTTGGAAAAAGTCTCATGCTCACAAGCTGCAAAATATTGCCATATTGTTGAATATTTGTACAATGCAAAATAACTATTTTCTATTTGAATATATTTTAAAATGTAAATGTATTCCTGTGATCAAATCAGAATTTTCAGCATCATTACTCCAGTCTTCAGTGTCACATGATCCTTTAGAAATCATTCTAATATGCTGATTTGTTGCTCATGAAACATTTAGTATTATTACCAATGTTGAAAACAGTGGTGCTTCTTAATATTCTTATGCATTTGAATGAATTGTATGCATTATAACATTATAAATGTCTTTTTTTTTTTTTTGACATCTGACCTCAAACATTTGAACAGTAGTGTTATTTTTAAGTAACTGAAATATAACTACAAGAAAAATGAAACAAACAGAAAAAAAAAAAATATATATATATATATTATATTTTTTAACTTGAGGACCGTTGGACCCCACTAGATGGCCCTGTAGCTGCAGGTCCAATTCCCTATTTTTCACATTAGCCCAGAACCCTAATTTGACCTCTGCTGCTTTAATGTACACTACTCATGATCTCAGTCATGTAGGTTTTACACAGATATAAATCAGAACAAATGAATCATCCCTGACAAACTATAGATCAACCGTTCTCGCAATCATTAATGGGAAAGTGGATTTGCATCTTACAGAAATGCATGTTTCCTCATTTGTGCTCTTTAGGGTGAGTAAAGACACTTATCATTTATCAGGTCAACCTCATGAAAACAACCACCTATGTGACTAGTTTTCTGATTCATCCTCTGGTTCTATCAGGGCTTACCCCTAACCCAACTGCCAGGAAGTGCTCAAAGAGTTAAAAGATACACGTATGACTCAAACCTGGCAAATATGCAGATATTCCCTACATGTGTGGTTGAAAACCAGGAACGCGTATCACAACTGTTTTGATGTGTGACAGGATTTCAGCTGCTGCTGTCAGAATATGAGTGTAGAGGTCAAAAATTTTCATGTTTGAATTTACATACGTTTGCTGTCATCTGTTTTTCCTCGTTCTTTACAGTAATGTCAGTTACTGAAGGTGATAGTAAACCATGTGGGGTTTTACTAACAAACAACACTGTTGTGCAATTGTCAGATCAAACGTAAAGCTGATGCTTTTCTATAACTGCCGCTTGGACTGCGCATCTTTTCCTTAACTTTTTTTAAAGACCAATATGAAAGAAATGTATTGCAAGATAAATAAATGATTGCAAAATTAGTCAACATTTATGCAAATACTATTCATTTACCGTTAATGATCCTACTTATTATTACATGGCTCACAAAATAAATATGTAGACATAAATAGACATAATAAAATAAATAATATTTTATTTTATATATATAATAGCCTACTGAACAAAATTATAAACGCAACACTTTTGTTTTTGCCCCCATTTTTCATGAGCTGACCTCAAAGATCTAAGACTTTTTCTATGTACACAAAAGGCCTATTTCTCTCAAATATTGTTCACAAATCTGTATAAATCTGTGTTAGAGAGCACTTCTCCTTTGCGGAGATAATCCATCCACCTCACAGGTGTTGCATATCAAGATGCTGATTAGACAGCATGATTATTGCACAGGTGTGCCTTAGGCTGGCCACAGTAAAAGGCCACTCTAAAATGTGCAGTTTTACTGTATTGGTGAGGGTCCGGGTGGGGAGATATATATATATATATATATATATATATATATATATATATATATATATATATATATATATATATATATATATATATATATATTTACATATATACAAATAACATATTTGTCCATTGAATAATGCATGAACTCACATTTGATATTTTTTGGATTAATTACACTGATTTTTAGAGCTAATATGCAAATAGTTAATCATATTATTATTTCAATGTCTGAAAGCAAAGTAGATGATAATAGGAATGTACAATTATATACATAAATACACACACACACACACACACACACACACAATTAACACGTTACAATAATGTTATACTTGTTAACTACATTAGTTAACATGAACTGTAGGCTACAACACTTCTACAGCATGTATTAAAGGGATAGTTCACCCAAAAATGAAAATTCTGTCATCATTTACGCACCCTCAAGTTGTTTCAAACCTGTATGAGTTTCTTTGTTCTGCTGAACACAAAGGAAGATATTTGGAAGAATGTTTGTAACCAAACAGATCTCGGTCCCCATTGACTACCATAGTATATATTTTTTCCTACTATGGAAGTCAATGGGGACCGAGATCTGTTTGATTAAAACATTCTTCCAAATATCTTCCTTTGTGTTCAGCAGAACAAAGAAACTCATACAGGTTTGGAACTTGGAACTTGAGGGTGAGTAAATGATGACAGAATTTTCATTTTTGGGTGAACTATCCCTTTAAGATAGATAAAGGAGCTTTATGTCGTTTACTTTTCTTTTTTCTTTATTTTCTTTCTTTTTTTTTTATTTAAAGAGTGCGTTAGTAATGTGTGCCTATAGGCGGGTCCACAACGCGCATACACTCTGCTTATTAAAGGAACACGCCGACTTTTTGGGACTTTAGCTTATTCACAGTATCCCCCAGAGTTAAATAAGTCCATACATACCCTTTTCATCTCCGTGCGTGCTGTAGCTCTGTCTGACGCACCCACCGCTAGCCTAGCTTAGCACAAAGACTGGATGTAAACGGCTCCAGCTAGCATACTGCTCCCAATAGGTGACAAAATAATGCCAACATTTTCCTATTTACATGTTGTGATTTGTATAGTCACAGCGTGTACGAATAACAAGGTCACGTGAGACACAACCATCTTCTAACCGTATACATACTGGGAACTATATTTTCAGAAGGCGAAGCACTTCTACTTCTGCGGAGTGATTTACTCCAACTCTGAGCGAACTCTCTGCTCCTCACCACGGGGCTTCTCAAGCGCTGCGAGCAAATCACTCCGCCCAAGTAGCAGTGCTTCGCCTTCTGAGAATATAGTTCCCAGTATGTATACGGTTAGAAGATGGTTGTGTCTCACGTGACCTTGTTATTCGTACACGCTGTGACTATACAAATCACAACATGTAAATAGGAAAATGTTGGTGTTATTTTGTCACTTATTGGGAGCAGTCGGGCCTTTTTTTTTCTTTTTTTTTACAGATCGGGCTTTGGTCGGACTCGGGCTCATTTAGCTTCTCTCCTTTCATCGTGCCCATAATATACGTGCAGAGCGCAGGCAACTGTATGAAATATTGTTATATTGATAATATTATAAATATGCAACGCAATATGCGATTACGCGAGTAATGCGACACGCGTGCAACATTCATTAGGTGACAGTTGACCATGCAGAGCATCAGGGAGTTGGAGTGTGGGGAATTACTAAAAGTTCCCAATACTTCAGGAAAAGCTGCATTTTGAAAGAGTTTTGATTTGATTACCACAAAAAAACAATGAGCCTGAAGCCTTCAACAGTGGATGCTATTCTTTTTCTTCATAACACTCGCAAATAAACAGTGAATGAGCCTACTCAGTTCAATGTATTTTTATTTATTTATTATATTTTTATTTTTATTTAACGTTAGCCAGTTGGCAAAGAGTACATCAGACATCAAAAAAAGGTAGGCCGTAAATCTTTATTTTCTGCTGGATCACATTTGGCGATATAATATTCTCTACTGCATGCTTATGCTTCTCTGTAATGGACAGTCTGTATTAATATTTGTGGGCATGATTGTCGGTGGTGGTAGTTATGTTTGAGGCCTATAATAAAATTGTATCTAGTAGCGTTTGTGTTTGTGTGTTCGTCTAGCAGAGACAGCGCGCATCAGAGAGAGCTTAAAGTGATATTGATGTTGGTCTTGGGTCGGGTTCGGGCTAAAAAATTGCAGACGTTTTCGGGCTGGGTCCGGATTAGGGCTTGACCACCACGGGCCAGGTCTCGGTTAGGGCTGGATGTTTATGCTAGCTGGAGCCGTTTACCTCCAGTCTTTGTGCTAAGCTAGGCTAGCGGTGGATGCGTCAGACAGAGCTACAGCACGCACGGAGATGAAAAGGGTATGTATGGACTTATCTAACTCTGGGTGATACGGTGAATAAGCCAAAGTCCCAAAAACTCGGCGTGTTCCTTTAAACACACAGGGACGCACAGAAGCACAAAAACATGCCAAATATTTAAAATAAAAGGATTACAATGTAAAAGATTATTATTGTGTACATAAAGAAATGGTGGAATACGGCTTGTCCCGTTGATGGTCTGCTTGCGCACTTTTACCTCGCGCACGAGCAGTTCCGTTTGCGCTCTGGAGATGGCTTCGGTCTTTCCACTATAAAATTCTGTCATGTTAATAGCGAATCTGCCATGGCGTGAGCGCAACTGGCATTTAAATGGAATGGGAGATGAGACTCTGATTGGTTTAACGCATGTAAACAATGATAAATCAACGCATCAACTTACATTGTAAGGCTCGTCACCTTCTTTGGTCAGTTGCACTCGTTCTTGTTGCATGTCCTCAATCTGACAACCCACATGAGCGAGTTTAAGGAGGAGGGGGAAGGGGCAAACAACGCTCTCCAATATTTTGAGAGGCTGCTCACTGCAGATCAAATGGGTGGAGCTTACGTCCAGTGACAATAACAGGTTTTAGACCTCCTCAAACTCTAAAACAGACTTTTTGTTCAACTTTTGCCACTAAAGTAGCATTTAAATGTGGGTCTAATGGGTGGAGCTAGAATATCCTCCCTACCCTAACCCTACCCCTACCCCTACCCACACCCACAACTATATCCTTCCACCCCATTAGACGTCCAGAGAGGTGAAGCTTGACGTCATTTGACTCTGCAGTGAGCACCACTTGAATATTTTGAATGTGGCTGCAGTACCCATTTCAACCACTAGCTGTCAATATCACATACTGCACCTTTAATGTTAATATCATTGGGCCTCAATCACCAATATCTTCCTAAGAATTTTCTTAACTTTGTACTTAATAAACTTCCTAAGAAAAGTCTATGTCGGATTCATGACATGTTCTTAAACAACAGAACTGTTCGCACCTGTGTTCTTAGGATTGATGAATCCCACGTCTTCGGAACTGAAAGCGCGTACCAGTTGTTCCTAATTAGCATAAGAAAACGCCCCGCAAATTCCCATATAAGGACATGACACAGGGCTTAATCAGCTTAATTGCTGATGTAAATTGCAGTGTTAGTGTTTCTATGTTTACAATTTTTTTAACAAATGATCAGAAATACATTACAGTAAAATTCTATCATTGTAAACGACTGTAGAATTAAATAAAATGCAGTGACCAATTATTTGGAGCAAACTGTCATCACTCAAATGTGCGTAAAAGTTTGCTCTTGAGTGTGCGTAGATTTTGTTCTTAGTTAAAAACAAATCCAAGATAAGAAAACATTAGTGAATGTCAGAATCTTTGTAAAAAGTGCGTGAGTGGGGTTTAAGAACACATTTCTTTGTAAGAACGGTTGGTGAATGAGGCCCATTGTTTCTATATCTGTTAACATTAGTTACTAACATGAACATGAGCACTTTTAATAACTAACATTATCAAAGGTTAATAAATGCTGTAGGAATAATTGTTTCATTGTTTGTTAATGTTAGTTAATGCATTAACTAATGTTAACAAATGAGACCTTATTGTAAAGTGTCACCCAAAAAAATACATATATATGCACAACAAAAATCTCCCTAATTCTTACGTCATTAAACATCAGAGTCTGTGTGGGACCCCTTTAACCAAACTCCATAATAAACAGTATTGCGAGGGGAAAAGTATATGCAAATACTAGTAATTGAGTCATTTCCTGCAAGTACTGTATGTTTACCTTCAATTTTCACATCTACTCTTGAAATTACAAAAACAGCACGAGGTGACATTCAACCGCAAAATGTGCCATCAATGACGTACTACAGCTGCCAAGCTGTATTCTTGATTCACAAGGCCCCAAAAAACAGCCACAATGACAGGTTTTAGACCTCCTCAAACTCTAAAACAGACGTTTTGTTCAACTTTTGCCACCTAAGTAGCATTTTAACGAATTTCTTTCATATGTATAACTTCTGCGTCTGCAGAGCTTGTGGTTTCCTCTTCGCCACCATCCGCACACCTGTGTCCCCGTAAGCTTGAATGGAGACTGTAGCATGATTGACTGTGAGGGTTTTTTCTTGCCTCTAAACACTAAATATGTGCATTCTGATATGAGACATTCAGTAATAAGAACTAAGAAATCGATTGATTACTCTTGGGTTCCTGTGAAAGCCGCTCTTTGATGGTTTAGAGAGTCGTTTTTTAACTTCCTGTAACGGTTTTTACGCCTCTGCGCAAATACATGTGAATCCTTCCACTTTCTTTCATTGTAAATGTCAACGTACGAAAACAATTTGCGTCAATTTTTCATAAAAACCCATGTGTTGACGTATTGTTTGTCACCCCTTGATTAAGTGTTGCTGGTCCAAACATTTGGGGTCAATTTTTTTATTTTGGAAAAAAGGTCTCATGCTCGCCAAGGGTGCTTTTATGTGATTAAAAAATACAGTAAAACAATAAAATTGTGGATAACACTTTAAAATAAGATTCCATTAGTTAATGTTAGTTAATGCATAATATTAACTAACATTGAGCAATACATTTGCTACAGTATTTATTAATCTTTGTTAAACATATGGTTAAGAAACTACAACTGTTCATTGTTAGTTCATGTCAGCTCTGGTTCGTTAAACAGTATTAACAGATTTAACTTTTGATTTTAATAATGTATTATTAACCTTAACTAAGATTAATAAATGCTTTAGAAGTATTTTTCATTGTTAGTTCATGCTAGTGAATGTTAACAAATGGAACCTTATTGTAAAGTGTTACCAAATTGTGAAATATTATTAAAATTCCACATGTTAATGTATTTTAGAGCGTAATTTATTTCTGTGATGGCAAAGCTGAATTTTCAGCATCATTACTGATTCAGTGTCACATGATCCTTCAGAAATCATTCTAAAATGCTGATTTTCTGCTCAAGAAGCATTTTTATTAATACACTGTAAAAACATCCTTGCTGAATATAAGTATTAAAGGGATAGTTCACTTTGAAATTAATTTTTGATATGTTTTAGCTTACCTCAAGGGCATCCAAGATGTAGGTGTCTTTGTTTCCGCAGTAGTTTCAATTTTGATATTTTTAGGTCAAACCGTTCTTGTCTGTCAGTCATATAATGCAGGTCTATGGTCACTGTCTCAAAACACAAGCACAGAGTCCAAATTAAAACAATTCCCCATCATAAGTACACATTGATGGCCTAAGACACGAAACGAGCGGTTTGTGTGAGAAAACGAACAGTATTTATAGCGTTTTTACCTCTTATACACAGCCACGTCCAAGTGATCTGAGGGCGCACGCGCATCCTGGTGTGTGACGTGTACGCAGACTGGTGCATAGATATATACACTAGATGTCGCCTTAAAGACATTCGTTCCAATGAACTGCTGTAGACAAGGCGACATCTAGTGTATATATCTATGCACCAGTCTGCGTACACGTCAGATCAGATCACTTGGACGTGGCTGTGTATAAGAGGTAAAAACGCTATAAATACTGTTCGTTTTCTCACACAAACCGCTCGTTTCGTGTCTTAGACCATCAATGTGTACTTATGATGGGGAATTGTTTCATTTGGACGATGGGGAATTGTTTTAATTTGGACTCTGTGCTTGTGTTTTGAGACAGTGACCATAGACCTGCATTATATGACTGACAGACAAGACCGGTTTGACCTAAAAATATCAAAATTGAAACTACTGCGGAAACAAAGACACCTACATCTTGGATGCCCTTGAGGTAAGCTAAAACATATCAAAAATTAATTTCAAAGTGAACTATCCCTTTAATTTCTCTCGTTTAAAAAAACAAACAAACACTTTTAGCCTACTGATCCCAAACTTTTGAATGATATATGTAGACCTTCTTGACGTAAGTTGTATAAACGTCGGCCTGAATATTTTTTGAGAAAACAATGTGAAATGGCTGTAAGAAAGCGAAGAGGGCCGCTGTCTGGAATGTGCGTGTTAAGGAAGTCTCCGGCAACAACGCCCTGCGCTCTGGACGGCCTTGGTAAACCTTGGGGGGTGAAAAATTTGACGCTTTTACCACTTGACAGTCAAACACAACGTACGACCTGCAGCACCTGCAATTACAAAACCTGATCCAACGTCAACACCGCACACCTCGCTAAAGAGGGAAGTTAAAAGAGCACTAAAATAAAGCGTTCACTCATGCGCTGTACTGATTTATTTTTGTTAGGTACCTCGTCCACTTAGGGGAATTTAAAAGTATGTTTGAGTTTGAACAATACAACTGGAAAGGGATTTTACAGCCTGCTTTTCTGCAAAGTCCCAGCCTTAAATGAAATATCCAAACAACCGTTGGATGGTTTTCACTCTTGGGAGGCCTGTCACACACACGGCGAAAAAGCAATGAAATGTAATGCAGGAATGAAGCGGGCTGGTTCTGGTTTGACTATTTTCACTGGAATGCACTGTTAGTCTTCAGCCGAACCGGTGTGATCTTTAGAGCTTTACACAATATACGGACTGTTTAGTCTTTCTCTTTGGGCCTAGTGCTAAATCTGTTATACCATCACAAAGAAACACTGACATTATGATTAAATAACATTTCTTGGCACTGTCGATAAGCATAATTAAACTGCGCTCGTATAACAAGTATGTTTTCAGTTGGTTCTTTAACCACGGATATGTACGCAAGCAGCCAATACATCTTGCCATGTTTGACAGTTCGAAACAAACCTCAGGCAAAAATACAAGCCTAAACCTAGGGACAAGACTGAAGAATTAAACATCCTGCTGTAAAATCACATGGAATTCATTAGTTCGTACGAATCTGTAAAACTTTTTTAATATCTTTACATTGTAATTGGCCTCTGAGAAGAAGAATAAAAATGTGGAAAAAAAGACTGATAGAAAGGAAAGCAGATCATTATATATGTTTCTGGTCATTTTACAATAAGGTTTCATTTGTTAACATAGGTTAATAACTACATTAGATAACATGAACTAAAAGGCATAGTTGATTTCAACATTTACATGCATTTTTTTTTTTTTTTTTGTATCAGTAAATATTATTTAATAGACCTGAGCTAACATGAACTAACAATAAACAGTTGTATTTTTATTAATTAACTAACGTTAACAAAGATGAATAAATACATAATAAATGTATTGCTCATTGCTAATGTTAGTTAATATATTAATAAATGTACACTAATACCGTAGCACCTTATTTAAAGTGTTACCATTTTATTTTGTGATTATATTTTTATTAAAAAGTTAAAAAGCCTAATGTAATATACTTTAAAAAAAATGTTGTTGTTTGAATTTTTACTGTATTGTTCAGCACTTTCAGCTATAAAGTTGTTGTAAAGTGCTTTATAAATGATCATTAAAAAATATTTTAATAAAAAAAATATATATATTAAAAAAGGTAATTCTAAATTTCAAAAAAGTGTGGATTTTTGCAACTTGTTTTAAAAGGTAATCACATTAATTCACTTATTAAGTTTATGTTCTTGCATAAAAAGTGCTTGGAAGTGTCAGTTAGCTCAATATTCATTGAGCGCTATGCTAATTTGACTGTACTTTCACTCTGACATCTCTCACTATGAGAAATATACTCATACAGCGGCGGTGATTCAGACAGTCTAAAAACACTACCTTTGAGTAATACTGAAAACATTGCAATATTGATATGTTTTGAGGGATTATTTAATGTAAAAATGTAGAAGAAGCTTGATAAATAATAATACGAGCAACGTCATTTTAAGCAGATATGATGTCAAATCTGACGTGTCTGCAAAATTTGGGGGATTTTTCTCTTTCTTTAATCTTTTCTTTCATTTTCCATCACCACTCCATCTTAAAGTCAGAGACTGCGAGACATGGGGATGGAAACCACTCACCCCTGTGGTTATTTTTAGATTTAAAAACAAGCCCCCACATGGAACAATGAAGCCCTGCTCACAGCCGCTGGAAGATGTGATGTAGGTCACTTGTAAATCATACTGTACATTACATTAAGGTCAACAGATAGGCGTAATAAAAAATCTTCATGTGGTGGACAGAGTGTAACTTTCTCAAAAGGTCTCTACTGTGAAAAGTCAAAGTACACAACATAATCAAAAAAGTGATGTTCTTCCTGTCTTAAAGGGTAACTCTCGCCAAAATTTAACCTATAGGCTCTTTTCGTGTAAAAGCATAATTAGAATGGAAACGCCACTTTTAAGATTGACCGTATTTTCGTTTTGTCAAAATGCCTTTTGAATGGGAGTGCATGGGGCACTTCTATGATAGCATCAAAATCGCTATTTTTAAAACACTAAGAAGGCTCGATACAACATAAAACTTCGCTCGAAGTATCACCAGGGGCTCTACACATGAACGTGAGCATTGACTACATTGTTTGTGTACACAAAGTTTACTAAAAAGCAAGATTTCGTACGACTCACTTTATCAGTTAGTGTTTCCGGTGGCTGGAATTTTGTCAGTCAAAAGTAGTCGATCTCCGAATGCAACGTAACTTGAAGAGAGTAAAGATGAAAGCTTGTTTCCATATAAACTCACGGATATTTTTTTAAGTTATCATTCAATTTCATTGAAATTACAAGTTTATGACATTTCCTCATATGGAGTCAGTTCATTACGTTGCATTCGGAGATCGCAACGTGCATTCGATGTTCTCAGTGCTGGAGTTCATGTGTAGAGCCCCTGGTGATACTTCGAGCAAAGTTTCATGTTGTGTCGAGCCTTCTTAGTGTTTTAAAAATAGCGATTTTGATGCTATCATAGAAGTGCCCCATGCACTCCCATTCAAAAGGCATTTTGACCTAAAACGAAAATACGGTCGATCTTAAAAGTGGCGTTTCCATTCTAATTATGCTTTTACACAAAAGTTTGACTCGGGTAGATTAATATATATTATATATATACATCATCTGTGAAAGGCATAGGACCATAAAATGTTCGTCCAATCATTCCATTCGGTTAGACAGACGTCAGTCACCGAGCACCGCAACCGAAACATCAGCCACCTTTTACAGTTCGTCCTGAACCAAAAAAATGAGCTTATGCTGCATTCACACCATGGGCCCTATTTTAACGATCTGAAACGCAAGTGTCAAAGCGCAAAGCGCAAGTAACTTTGTGGGCGGGTCTTGGCGCTGTTGCTATTTTCCCGGCGGGATAAATTACTCTTCTAAATCTAAAAGGGGTTGGTCTGAAGTAGCTTCATTATTCATAGGTGTGGTTTGGGCGTAACATGAAATAAACCAATCAGAGCGACATCTCACATTCCCTTTAAGAGCAGGCGCGCTTGTTCTAAAGCGGATTCCTATTATAACGGCGGATTTGCCAGGCGCGCGCCAGGAACGGTTCAAGGCCGAGGAGACCGACGTTCTCGTCAGGGACGTTGGGGATGGAGAAACACACCCAAATTAACTTCGGTTAAACAGACGTATGATAATTTGGGTAAATGTGTAAGCTAGATGTATGCTTTTATAATAAAATGTCTATCTATCTATCTATCTATCTATCTATCGTAATAATGTATGATTTGCAAAAATAACTGCTGCGTCTGTGTGTAGATGAGAGAATCAAAGTGTATGGGCGTTGTGCACACGCTACATTGGTTAAGGCCAAGCATGCGCCCTTAAAATAGTATATGAATAACATGCGCAACGCGCCACTGACTTTAAACTGGTTTTTTTTAGGTCAGTGGCACAATTGTTTTCTAAACCTGTAAAATAGCATGAGGGAACGTTTGCGCCGGAACACGCCTCCTCTTTGCGCTGAACCGCCCCGGGGAGCGCAAGTGTATTTCTTAGTTAACCGACGTGCGTCTGTGGAGGGAAAAGTCCGCTTTGCGCGGGTGCAAAATAGGAATGATACATGCGTCGGTGTACAAAGTCAATTGCGCTGGGTGCAAGATAGGGCCCCATAACTACTGTAATTTGGAAGAGATGGAACCCTGACTTTATACTCAGAGTGGTTAGTGACTTGAACTTATGCACTTCAATGGCAACGCTATCAACGCTGAAATTAATCTGCAGCAGTCAGGCGATACAGGTCAGTGCTCTTTAAGTTGTTTATGTTCATTATTATTGTAATGTTATGTGTTTTGAGACATGAGGTAGTTTAATGCCGTCTCTCATCTCATGATGCTTTGCTAACTCTGCTGTGCGCGTTCATGTGTTTTGGGGGAGGCCTGGTTTTGGAGACGCTTTGAAGGGAGGTTGGGATTTCATGCTTTCAAAGCTAGCTTGCTATTGCTAGCCATTCCAAAAATGACAAAAAGTAAGGTATTTTATTGAACCGAAAAATTGTCATCTGTTCCTCTCTAACAGAGTTAATTGTAAAGCATTGTCTATTGTGAAGGCTTATTTCATTATGGTTGTTGTAAAGCTGTGCTGGAATATATTTTCAAGGAAGTACTGTAGGCTAATGGGTAATTAATGGGTAAATCTACAGTAACGTCTTTAGCTAGTCAGCTTGAGATCCTTTCCATCTAAACTATTTTTAGTTATAAGAACCTTGCTATTTCAAAATAAATGTCTGAACACACCTTATGACTAACTAAATATTCCTGTTGCAAATTAATAAATTACTGTTCCTCTTTCATTTATATTGAAAAGCAAAAACAAAGCTTTCAAATGATCTATATAGTTTCAAATTGTATATAGTGTCAACATTACTTTAATTTTAGACTAAGACATTATTGTTTTAAATATGTAATGGCAAATGGCGGGACGGTGATAGTTCAGGGGAAGTAAAAGTAAGACAAAAAACGCGACAACTTTCATAAAAGTGGTGCATATGACTTGTGTGTTACTTTGCATGATTTTGAGGCATATGGTGGCTGTGTGTGAGGAACAAACCAAAATTTTAATCATTATTCCTCTCTCCATCTCCATAGAGAATTCATGAAAAAATAAAATAAGAGTTCATAAATCTTTTGATTTGAATCTTCTCACAGTGAAATTGTTGAGGTGAGGTTCACAAATCGAACTGATCCGGTTCTCATGTGAATGTGGAATGACATTAGGGTGACTAACCGATGTCAGAATTCTTCCTTCAGTATAAAAAGAAAGCAAACAACAGTAGGGATGAATGCAATTTAACAATGCTTCTACATTTTAAGTTAAATAAGAATTTATTTTAGTCCTCTATGGAATAACTTTATATTTCTGAATACCAGATGAGAAGTTTTAAGCAATTAAAATATGTGCATCGCTTTAACTACTAGATTTATATTTCCCAGTGCTAAATGAATGTGTAACAACATGTCAGTGCTAATACGTAAACTGAAGGTAGGAAATTTAAAATAACATTGATGACGTTTACAAATTTTGCATTGGTTCAAATGGCAATTTAGCCTATACTGTACGCTACTCTTTCCATCTAAACGTATCTAAGATCTAACACACTTTGGGTTCAGTTGAATGGGGGACAGCGTGATTCAGAAGAGTTGCCGACATCCGCTACGCTCAAAGTCCCTTCCATGGGGGCAGACACACAATGCCCCCCTCTATCTGTCTGTGCACGATACTGAATACTGAAATGACTCACCCATGCTGTTTAACAACTTCTCTTGACATTTGAGGTCTTTTTGCTCCTCATCATTGCACACTGAGCTGAGCTGTGGTGACACTCTCAAATACATTCAATGTGAATGCGTCTAACCACACGTTCAAAGACCTCGACAATGACATCAACGTTTCTGCAACTTTTCTCAAATGTCTCTTTTTTGTTTTTTAGGCCTGGTATTCTATTTGACTGCACACACAAAAAAAGTATTTGGACACTAAGGTCACACTTACAAATATATAATGCAATTGCATTAAATAACAAAATATAAAACCAACTAGTATTTATAAAAAAAGAAATAAAAAAAGGTCTTACAACATGTATACTGTTCAAAACTGATACACTTTCTGTTTGTTCAACATTAATAGAACACATCCAACGTTAATGTAATGACTTCATATGTCAACTAAAAACTCTACTAAATAATTTTTTTTTTTTTTTTTTTTACTTACCATTTAGTGTTATTGAAATAATATAAAAAGAATAATTTTATGAAAATTATGAATATTCAAAATGGGCTTTTCATGTAGTTTTGACTAAATTGAGCGCTCTGACTGACCTGAGAAACGTTTTCCCTGTTAGTATTTCAGCAGTTATTATGTGTGTCTCATATTTCTGTTGACTGAACCAGCATTCTTTCTTTTCAGTGAATTGTCCAAACAGATTTGCAAAACAGGCTGATTCAGATTCATTCAGACCGCTCTCTCACTGAGGGGCCATTTCAACAAAACAAAAATTTATCTTGTTTTGATCCTTCATTTCGTTTCCAGGGGCATGAAAACACAAAACTTTCAAAGTGGCATTTTTTTTTAAACGAGACCGTTATTATCTTCAAGTAAACTACAAAAACACAAATCTGACGCCATGCGCATGCGTAGTGTTTCTTTACAAAATGACATCGCCATCTACTGGCCTGGCAGCAGAATACGATGTTTAAATCGTTTTGACAGTGACGTGATATTGACACAAATCATTTACCATTGCTAAATAAAGATATTTATGGATGATTGTTTCCACCATGAAATAAAAAAAAATTAAAAAAGGTAAATCAGATTTTTTGTTTTATCACACAATTTACTTTTTTCACACAATTTTGCGAGATACTGTATGCACTGTAAGAATTATGAAATGAAAGTTGCAATTACCTTTTTTATTTTCTTTATTCAATGGCAGAAAAAAAAATGGCAAGATGTAAACTCAGAATTATGAGGGGGAAAAAGTCAAAATTGTGAAATGTAAACTTGATAGTACGAGTTTATAACTTATTGTGTGATATAAACTTGCAATTGAGGGGGAAAAAGTCACAATACCTTTTTTGATTTTCCGTGGTGGAAGCACCCCTTTGCTGCACATCACCCCCACTAAATAAGTTCTGAGAAATGAACAGGAAAGATCTCGAAAAGAAGACAATTCAGCATCTAATACAGTGAAATTCAGACAATTTTAAGTGTGATTTGAATGGCCAAAAGTGTTTTGGGGCCACTTTACGTCCTATTTCTACATACGCTCCATGTATCTTCAAGTATTTATGTATTTAGACTTTGTATATCCAATATCTTTTCAAGACGGGTTTTTCCCATACGGACAGATTGCACCCTTGAGACCATTTTACCAAAAGCCAAGAAAGATTTCAGAAACCCAATCCCCTGATTTCCTGTCCACAATCTGAATCTATCCCACACCATCATCCTTATGCCATCCGTATTTACGTGGCTAGCGGAATAGTGGGATTCCTGCACGTGTGGGAATCTGGGCCGTAGACCAAAGCTGCAGTTTCCAACCACACAATCCCCCGCCAGTGAAGGAAAACAAGGAAAACTGGCACAAAAGATCCTTTCTCTAAATGAAAGCGTTATATTTTAAACAAATAAAACTCCCACTTCAGTGAATACGCTCGTTTCACATTCATTTCTTGTAAAAACACTCAATCTCTGTCAAGATCTGTTTATCAAAATCTGTATTTTAATAAACCATTTGTGTATGTTTCAAGGTGACACTAATCTCAGTGTCAATGGGAATGTAAAAGATGAAGAAGGCCATTGGCTTGGAAGAAATTGCAAATGGAACAGCAGTTCAAACATGCTGTCATTGACTTATTTGTTTGAAATGTGTGTCTTGTGCTGGCAGGCTTATGAATGTGCCTGTTTAAACAACCCAATTGTAGAGAAACATTGCTGAGGTCTGAGGTAAAGCCACTCTCACCAAACATGGGGGAGGAAGAGAAATGGGCCCAGAATAACTGATCCCTCCTTCAAATCATTGCTCTCCATTACCTCTCCACTTCAAAATGACTTCCACCTGCTCAGCTGGTTAAAATGTTTTGATGATCTATACTGTCTTGTAGTAGAATGGACATTTTAACATCTGTGCTGCCCTTTGGAGTTGCGCTCAGTAATGTTTTTGCGCAGCCGAAATGACACACGTCTTATACTGACACCTAGTGGCGTGGAGGCAGCATCGTGCAACAGTGGCGTTTTTTATTTACCGAACTCCGTTACACATGCTTAATACAGAACAATGCATCATTCATTTATATTTTTACACGGCTCCCTGCAATACTCAATTCTGATTCTTCAATCGTGGCATCTAGTGGTCTATTATTGTACGACAACAAGCACTACAACTGATAACAAAACGCTCAAGCGGGTACTGCGAGTCGTTTTGTGGTAATAAAATACTTATACTTACAGAAGTATAAAAAAGTAGCTGCATAATAAGTGGGATAATACACAGGTGGGTCTTGTATCACCCTGGACACTATGTATCACTGTACACTCCATTAGCCTTGCCGCGCCAGTTTGGGAACCACTGAGATAAAGTCTTCATGTAAAATAATATAGCTTTTACTTATTATGCTACTGACATGACTGGAGTCTTTGTGAGTTGATATTTTGTTTTCAAAAGCAAATTTTTAATGAGGGAATGTTTACTGAATATACATACCTTTAAGCCAGTAAATGACAGAACAAAATCAGACAGTGTTCTTGGACAAGAGAAAGGAAGTTGTCACAATAGTTCCTGTGCAGCCCGCAGTTCTTTCCAGAGAAAGTTTCACATTCCCTTTTTTTAAGGTGGACAAAATATTTGCTGAACAGAGGGACAATGGTTGATTGCAAATACACATACTTCCTTACTGGGCAGAGTGATTTAGATATAATTGAGGCTACAAAAACATTCATGCATAGTCACTGTATGTATTCAAGATAAATATTAGCTATGCAATTAACCTTAGCAAGTAAAAGGCGTTATCCATTTTAGTGGTGTCTAGATGTAATTTCCACCACTGTCATTTCCATCACACAATGTTATGAAACTCAATACATAATTTGACACATGATGGAAATGATACTGTGATGACAATTATCACAACTCGCAGAAAAAAAAGAGAGAGAATTCTCCTGATTCATATAGACATTTGGATATTGTTAGCAGACAAAAAAAGAAATACTATAGTGAGAGTGAAAGGAAAAATAGTTCATTTTAGCCAAAGATATTTCAGTTCTGTTTAATCATGAAAAATGTAACCTAATACTATAGGTTGGGTAAATTCAGCTTAAATTCCGGTACCTGACCATATAATGTTTCCCATTGTATTACTTTAATTTAACATACAACCATACCTCTTTCACATTGCCATATAAATACTGTCAATATTGATAATAGTGTGTTAGTGTATAGTATGAAGTATGCAGTGTTTTGAGTGTTTTTAGCACGTTTAGTGGTTGGTAGGGTGTTCTGTGTAGCACAAACACTGTGGAATGAGTAATGCACTAAAATTGTATTTAAACAAACACCTAACATTCTGCATTCATACCCCGTTCTACCTTATGTGCTACTGACGTGTATTGTTGATCCCTTTAAAGGCCCACTGAAGTGCCTTGAAACGTGCAGTTATTCAATGTGTTTCCGTAATTTCCAATGAAACAGTAAAACAGGGCGGGACATATAGAACAGCTCCTCCCCCTTTTTTAACAGCCAATAGCGTTTCGTTTATACAACAGAAAGCTCGGCCAGAGCTGTTAAGCTCTGTAAAGCCGCAGTTTCCTCCTAATCTCTTACTCCTCCATATCGCTTTAAAGGGATACTCCACTTTTTTGGGAAATAGACTCATTTTACAACTTGCCCCAGAGTTAAAGAGTTGAGTTTTACCGTTTTCGAATCCATTCAGCCGATCTCCGGGTCTGGCAGTACCACTTTTAGCATAGCTTAGCATAGCTCATTGAATCGGACAGGACCATTAGCATCTCTCTCAAAAAAATGAGCAAAGAGTTTCGATATTTTTCCTATTTAAAACTTGACTCTTCTGTAGTTACATCGTGTACTAAGACCGACGGAAAATGTAAAGTTGCGATTTTCTAGGCTGATATGGCTAGGAACTATACTCTCATTCCTGCGTAATAATCAAGAAACTTTGCTGCCGTACCATGAGTGCAGCAGGCGTAATGATATGACGCAGCGCCTGATAATAGTCCCCAGCTCAGTAACTTCCAACGTGACCGGGACTAAGTTTGTCTAACCTATTAGACCTATTTCCAGGCGCTGCGTCATATCATTACGCCTGCTGCACTCATGGTACGGCAGCAAAGTTTCTTGATTATTACGCAGGAATGAGAGTATTTCCAGAGTATTAGCCTATTTCCAAAAAAAGTGGAGTATCCCTTTAAAATCTAGCATTCTGTGCAGAATTCAAATGTGTCCGATATGTTTTGTGGTCCGACTCGGGCATATGATCCGCTCTGTGCTATCGTGTCTCTGGACCGGAGCAGACTGTGCGCACTACGGCGGTTTGCGTGACATTAACGTGAAACCAGACTTCATTCGCCCCGATGGAAAGCATATGTGCACTGTCTGAATCGCTCCCTATCCCCTATATAGTGCAGTATGTGCCAGTCACCATGTAGAAAATAGTAAATGTGTGAACAAGTGACCGATTTTGTAGGGGGGTGACCAATAATGTAAGGGGCGGGACTCTTTATATTCTAAGAGTATTTGATTGGACAGAAAATCTGATGAGAAGCTCATCAAAAAAAATCATTGATCCATATTGGTGGAAGTGAGAGGCTGTACATTTTGAATGCTTATATCTTCTAAATGTAAATTTTGTCATTGTTTTAAAGCACACTGCAGATAACAGTAAGGCTAAGATATTCATACTTAAAGCCACAAAACTTCAAATTTGATTTAATGTGGACTTTAAGGCCTGCTTATTTTAGACAGGCCCGTGAAATATTCAGTAACTTCAATCTGCAATAAAACCTGATGTCATCTGGAAGGTCACTGAATGTTTGGTCAAGGGAAAAGCTGTGCACCCACTGTGAGTTATTTTGAGATCTTGAGACGCTGCAGTCCCTCCTCCGTGCGGCTCACACACTTTGCATCCAGCACACAACAATGGGCGCAGGATGCTGTGGTCAGCGCTTTGTGTGCAGTGTGATCTTCACACCACTGCGAGTGGAGAGACCGTGACGTGGGTGGGTCAAGAGCTCAGCACAACACAGCTATGAATTTGACACCCGTTTCCACAGGAACAAACACTCTGACCCGACGTGCTAAGATTGCGCAGGTGTATTTATAATGTGTTTACTTATTTTTTATTAAAATGCCACAACGTTTGATTCACAAGAGCATTCTGATGGCATGACGAAACAATACGAAGATGAAAGATACCACTGAAAACAAACCTATTCAGTAAGGCCACACTGACATTAAAGCAAGAATTCAATTAGAACTGGCAAACTGAGTGGGCCTAGTAGAAATACAATAAACAGGGCATTGAAATGGACACGCTGACATCATTTACTCACCCTCATTTCGTTCCAAACATTTATGACGGTTCTTATGAACTTTTTTGTTTTGCCCCCACAATGAAAGTCAATGCGGTCCAATGGTGTTTTGTATTGTTTTGACTTTCATTGTTTGCTAGTTGTGATAACATGAGAGCAGTGGGGTAAAGTATTTGAGTAAATGTAATTAGTTGCTGTTCTTAAGTATCTTTTTTGGCTACTTTGTAGTTTTACCGAGTGTCAAAGATATTAGCAACTTTTATTCTCTATGTTATGGGTGTGTGTGTGTTTTCTTTTCTTTGTATCTCTTCACTGTAACAAATTGCTGTAGATTCTACAGCAAAATTCTACAGAAATTTATTGTTTTATCATTTTACAAGTTATTACTGTAATTCGCAATGCATTATGGGTCAAAAAGAGTATTACAGTTGTTAACAGTATATTTCCCTGTCAACTGTAAATTGATTTACAGGTAAGAGGTGTTTTCACTGTAGTTCATAGGTTTTACAACAATTTACTGTGATGTGGCATTATGGGATTGCGCGGGCAGAATACAGGTTTGAAAACTGGTGGACTGGAGCAGGGCAAGAAGAGTTGAAGATAAAAGGCACTATTTACTCAATTTTTGGTAAGTTAACTTAAATTTACGTCCATAAATATTACAATCGAATGTATTACTTAATGTTGTTTAAGCTATTCATATTTTAAACAGAATTCATAACATAGGCATGTCAGATGCAATTAATTTTATCGACTTGTTAACAACTGCGTGTTATCAGGACATTTAGTGGGATGTAAAAGTGTTTGATTCCAATACTTTTTTCCCCCGAAACGTTACGTTTATTTAGTAAAGGAATGTGTCTTTAATTTTAAATTTCTTGTTTCAGGCGAGGCATAGAATCGCGACGGGGCGCGCCATAACAGTGGTGAGACGAAGCTGAACGGTTACAAGGTAAAACCATCGTAAATGTTATGGACGAATGCTGCATTTTGTTACCGTTTTATTTTCATTTGCTCTCGAGAGAGTATTTTTAGAGCATTAAGCATTTGCAGTTTGGCAGACAAGACAAATCCACTGAAGTGTTGGTGAGACAAAACTATACGCATGTGCTTTAGCTTTCTTGACGAAAAACATTAGAATAGGCTATATATGATATTAACATCGTTGGATGCTGCTATTTTCTCATTTATTTCACCCGTTTTGATTTCTTATTGAGAGCATGTAAAACCAGTGTTTAACAAAGGCCTGCGTCATAACTAAATTTAACGCAAAGCAATTTGCTGCGACCAATGATATAGGAATGTAAGTGGGATGTAAAAGTGTTTGATTCCAATATTTTCCCCCCCGAAACGTTACGTTTATTTAGTAAAGGAATGTGTCTTTAATTTTAAATTTCTTGTTTCAGGCGAGGCATACGGGGGTGTAGAATCGCGACGCCTAACAGTGGTGAGACGAAGCTGAACTGTTAGGTAAAACCATCGTAAATGTTCTGGACGAATGCTGCAGTTTGTTACAGTTTTATTCGCCTTTGCTCTCGATAGAGTATTTTTTAGAGCATTTGCAGTTAGACAAGACATAATTACTTAAGTGCTGTTGAGACAAAACCAGTGTTTAACAAATCCCTGCGTCATAACTAAATTCAAAATGACTGGCAAAAGATTTGAAAGTTCATTTTATTTTCTGTTCAAAGTTCCCATAGTTATCGTTTTATTAATATAACTTGAACCTAAATCTAAATGAGAAATGTATCGCTGTAAATTGTGTCAACATGAGAGCAATACCATTGTAGGTTTTACTAAGCATATGAAAGCAGTAATGTTCCACACTGCTGTTTTACCTGTGGTGTACCTGACTGTTCCTGTGCATTTACAAAATTTGCAGCTTTTAAGTCTCATCTATAGAGACCATACAGGTTATCAGAAGTCTCGTAAAGGTGCCAGCTTTGACCAAATAGACACAACACTGATTTGCCAGATTGGATATTGTCATTTCACATGTACAACTCTGAATGACTTAATTAGGCATTTATTGATGAGGGCAGGGAAATAAAATGCCCCTTTAAGAGTTGTGAGAGGACATTTAGTGTAAAATCCACATTTGCATCTCATATCTCAAGAACACACAAAAACAGTCCACATGAGCTTCTAAATGAAGCAGTTTTTGCAAACCTGCTACAACGTGTGTTAGCCCTGTACATCTCAAGATTCTCATATACTGCATTTAATTACATTGTCATTGTCATTTACATTTTTTTCCTTTTCTTTTTTTCTTCTTTTAGATGTCAGCAACAGCAGCTGATGTGGAAAAAAGTTCTACACTTCCAGACTCTCCGAGACTGATTGTCTTAGGTAATGTATGTTCCAAAATCTTTAAATTACTTAATACATTTTGCCTGTTGTATTTTAGCATTTTATAAAGTGTTTCTTATATTTAATATTTTTAGGTGAAATTCTCACTGCAACCCAGTGGATGCTGAGTATTGAGGGTCAAGTGGTTATGAATCCACACCCCAATTTTATGGCTGGATTTGCTGCTTAGTTTGCAACTTACTACAACTTTAATCTGGTGTACCAGCACGAGGCATCCTGCACACTTGAATTTGTTCAAAGGTAACAGTTTACTTAAAAGATAAATGTGTATATGTTAAAGGAGTAGTTCACCCAAAAATTTAATTTCTGTCATTAATTAACTACTGACTGTTCATTTTCGGAACACAAATTAAGATATTTTTGATGAAATCCGAGAGGTTTCTGAACCACACATAGGCAGCAAAATCATTGCAACTTTCAAGGTCCAGAAAGGCAGTTAAGACATTGTTAAAATAGACCATGTGACTACAGTGGATCAACCTTAATGTTATGAAGCCACGATAATACTTTTTGTGCCAAAAAAACCCCAAAATAACGACTTTATTCAACAATCTCTTCTCTTCTGTGTCAGTCTCTGACGCTGTTAATGTAGTAAACACAGTGCGGCGCTTCCAGGTTTTACGTTAGAACAAAAAGTATTCTCATCACTTCATAACATTAAGGTTGATCCACTGGAGTTACATGGACTATTTTAATGATGTTTTTACTACCTTTCTGGGCCTTGAAAGTTGTAATGACGTTGTGGTCTATGTGTGGTTCAGAAACCTCTCTGATTTCATCAAAAACATCTTAATGTGTGTTCCTGAAAATGAATGAAGGTCAGTAGTTAATTAATGACAGATTAATGAGTAATTAATTACAGAAATGTAATTTTGGGGTGAACTAACCCTTTATAATACATTAGTAGTGCAGCGAATGCTTATTGTAAAGTGG
Source organism: Rutilus rutilus (assembly GCF_951802725.1). Lineage (NCBI taxonomy): Eukaryota > Metazoa > Chordata > Actinopteri > Cypriniformes > Leuciscidae > Rutilus > Rutilus rutilus. The sequence goes on from NC_140223.1 coordinate 14,037,986, forward strand.
TATATTTTCATTAGTCTGCACATGATCCTAAAGCTTCTGCTTGTGTTTTTCTGACTGATTTTTGTGCAGATGTTTTGTTGGAATCAACCCATCCACTGGTACCAAGACAGTCAAAAAAAGTGGAAAGACCTCAGAGAAGAGGAACAACACAGTCAATCCTCATGTGTCTACTCTTCTCAAAAGGCTAACGGACTTTGAGTGGTTAAGCATGTACTGTAAGTTGTCAAATGTATATAAACAAAAAAACTACAGGAGGAGATGTTTTAAATGTTTTAGAGGGAATGTTGTCAATCACCAGCATTTGCGTTGTTTATCACAAACATTTATACAAAAAATAAAAAAGGAGAAATGTGAGTTTTAACAGGAGATGTGAGTTAACCATAATGCCATTCTGTTGACTGAGCTTAAAGGGTTAGTTCACCCAAAAATGGAAATTCCGTCATCATTTACTCACCCCCATGTTGTTCCAAACCTGTATGAGATTCTTTCTTCTGCTGAACTCAAAAGAAGATATTTTGAAGAATGTTGGTAATCAAACAGTTGATGGTAGCCATTTACTTTCAATTGTCTGGTTACCAAAATTCTTTAAAATATCATCTTTTGTGTTCAACAGAAGAAAGAAACTCATACAGGTTTGGAACAAATTGAGGGTGAGTAAACAGAATGATGACAGAATTTTCATTTTTGGATGAACTGTCACTTTAAAGGGATACTTCACCGACTTTTTACTGCGCCGAGTCGAAGTGCTTCCAACTTCAAGTGCTATTCCGCCATACATTATAGTTATCCTTTTTACCCGCTTAGAAAAGCGCCACGTTTTATTTTGTGTCACCATACTTGGTTGTGTAACTGTATTTAAATAGGGAAAACGTGGAGGTGTTTGGTCGCTTCTAACTTCATCTCTGTTTGGTCCCTAATGAATGAACTGGTCTAAGCTAAGTGCTATCAAAGTGTCGTCGCACGCCAGAGCGATTGAGTGCACGCACTGAGACGAGAGAGGTATGTATCAACTCGTCTTAGTTAAGGGAATAACATAGTTTAATATGAAAAAACTGTGAAGTATCCCTTTAACTTTTATTGAACCCAGAATCTTGCTTTTAAGTCTTACAAGTTATTTGTAGTTATTTTGTGACTGATTTTGAAAAGATTTTCTGTACTTGAAAAAGTAAAATTGTTGTTACCAGTCTTGCAGTAATTTGCTTATTATTTTAATAAATATTTTTCTACAACAGCTTTGACTTTGTGTTTTGATTTTTTAAATGTTTATTTGAATGCATTTACATCAATATAATGGTAAATAATAGAGTACAGTTTACTGTTAAAATGATTCTTTTCAGCTTTTTAAATGTTAAACTATTCCAGCATCTTCTTGAATTTTGGGGGTATTTACAGGATTTTATTGGCAACTTTATTGCCAGGTAAATACTGTACTTTACTGAAATTACAAAAAATTGCTGTAAAATATATTTACAGGATTTTATTGGCAACTTTATTGCCAGGTAAATACTGTACTTTAGTGAAATTGCAAAGAATTGCGGTAAAGTAAAATACAAGTTTAATTTAATGTTACTGTAAAAAATACTACAAATTACTGTATTTCATATACAACAATTAACTGTAAATTGCTTTACAGTATTATACTGTAATCAATTTTACAGCAATTACCAACATTTTTACAGGACTTTATTGGCAACTTTTTTGCCAGTAAATTCCTGTAAATTCTACAGGAATTTTTTTTACAGTGTTGGATTGTAGGTCGCAGCGGAGATGAGGAACGCCTGATTAAAATTAGGAGGTGGAGATATAAGCGTATCGGTTCCGTGCATGAAGGGCGGCGTACGGGGAAGTGACATCATCCACGGCTGGCCTCTTGTTTCCTCGCTATAGTGGGATCTAGCGTCTGTCTGCTTTTCGATTCATTCAAATGGCATAAAGTTTATTATTGCGCTTTGTGAAACCCCTAGAATTATCTAATAAACCTCATTCATCATATATATCTATTGTTTTGATTTTCCTATATTGTTGCGGTCACGAGTCGGCCGTAACATCTACATTTTTGAATAAGTATATGCACGTTTGTGATGAGGAATGTAATTACTCGTTACATTTTGCATGGCACCTAACTTTTTCTGCAGCAGTTTATTTCTGCTACAGAAGAAGTGATATCGCCATCTATAGGGCATTGAAGGTTCTATCTCTTGTGTGTTTTGCCCTTGCTCAACCAAACTTATGGTCAATAGGGCTACTTTGTGAGTCTGAGTGCATTAGTTGCTGAATCGCAGATGTTTCGTATATGAAATGAGGCCATGACTGCAGCCAGTGATGAGGCAGAGACCAGCACATCCAGTGCAAATTGGCATTGACTAGTTGATTTCACTTAATATTATTTTATTTATCCGTCATATTGAAGAGACCTTTTTGAAGGATATTGGTTTACTTATGCCCTTTTTGAGCTTAACTGAGACTTGAGTGTTTGTAGACGTTTAAGAGGCTGTTTTGTCGACCTTGATTTATTGTCATTTTGAGGTGTTCAGTTTTTCATTTCCACTTTAGAAAATAAACATGTGATTACTCTCCTTACAAATCAACTGTTTCTTGTTTTTTCACTGGCACTCTTCCCAGACAGCAACATAGTGTCGGCCCAGATCCGGCCCACATCTGGTACACGTGGATTCCACACATACCAGACGTGGGCCGACACTATGTTACTGTCTGGGTTAAGCCCGGGACACACCAAGCCGATGTAAAAAAAAAAAAACTTGCGGTGACAAAAGCTGACTGTGTTGTCGCCTCTTGTCGGCTGTGTCTCTACCAAAAAGCTGCAGTTGAACACACCGAAAGGACTAAAGGCGACTGTCAACAGCATGTGCGTGCGTTCTGCGCCTGCATGTAAGTAAATATCTGTCTATATCAGCAGGTATCAATAGTCTATTTTCATCATTCAAAAAGGGAAACCAAAACTAGGACTATAAATATGCAAACTGTAAACAAATCAGCGCTTTGAATATTAATCACACTGATCACTTTATTCATTCCACTCGTCTCATGTTATTATGAAAATATTTGTGCATTGAATGCGCTTTCATCACTTTTGCTTTCTCGTGCACTGACTCATTCAGCCAATCAGAGTTCTCTCTCTCACCGACGACCTGATGCCGATTCAACATGCTGAATCGGCCCAATAAACCCTGATGGCGTCGACTAGAGCCAAAAAACCTAAGACGGCCGACTGTCGGCTTGTTGTGTCCCGGCCTTTAGCTGTTGAGGACAAGTGCATCTTTGAGCCTACATTCAGCACAAGTAAAATACTTACTAATTAAATCAGATACTCTAAGACTTTAACTCAAGCCTTATTGGAATTGGTGATTCCAATCATTTTTGCTGTAAGGTATCTGTATTTTAACTAAAGTATGTTTTTCAGGTTCTCTTTACACCTCTGGATGACAGTAAGTAAATGGCAGAATTTAAATGTTGGATGTACTGTCCCTTTAAACACCACAATCATTGGGATCTTTAATAATCCAAGACATGCCTTCGAACAGTGAGACCTTGATACAATAAAGTGAGTCAACTTCATGGCTTAGTATAAAGTCCACCTTCAGATGATCATATATTACGATGTTCTTTCAGGTGATCTTTGACTGTGTCTTTCCTCTCTGTTTTCTACATATTATTGTGCGTGCAAAATTAAAATTAGATCTGTACAGCAGGGTAGTTTTTTTTATATATATATAACAAGCTCTACGCAAATACGTTTCCTGTTTTATTAAGCTATTTTAAGATAGCTTGGCAGTATTTTTGATATTTAAAGTACAAAGGTCATCAGTGAATTAAAATGCTTATTTTGCTACACTCCTAGAAAAAAAAAAAAGGTTGAGTGAGGAGTTAAATAGAACCCTAGGGTTCTTGACTCCGTTTTAAAGAACCTCGTATGGCAAAAAGCTTTTTTTATAAGGAGAAATGTCTAAAATGGTTGCATACTTTCATGTTTAATGGGTTATTTAAATTGTTCTAGTGATAATATGTTTACGAGTTAAGTCATCACATGAATTTGAATTAAAAACTTAATTAAAACTAAATCCATAAAGTTATGTATGATGCGCTTGATGGAACCTTTTAGGGTTCTATATAGAACCCTTTCTTGTAAAAGTGTCTTAATAAAAAAAGATATCACAAGTAACGTAGTAGCACCATTGTTTCCATTCTTATGTGGGAGGTACAGTAAAATTTCCACCAAAGCGTCAAAAATATCACTAGTTTTATATCAAGCTCTCCCTTTTAGTCTACTGTGGGTATTCACATTTTTTCCATGAAGGAGGATACGTGCCTGAATTTAAGATCTTATAAGCTGTTGTTTGTTTCATATTGTCGTTAAATATTAGTCATAGTTGAGTAATACAGTTCCCCATATCCTTATATTTTAAAAATAGTTTTATTGCTGACACGAATTCAAAGTGGTAGAGCCACATCAAGGTCAGCTGTTTTGACGCTGATTCAGGAGAAAGTTGCTTTTAGAAATGTTTTGTGAGGCCTACAATGATAACTGCTCTCACTTCCCGTTTTAAAACTTACAACCGGCCATTGCCAGATTTGACCACCTTCTAACATACGCATGTGCTCAACATACGCTCTAACATCATGACTGCAGTTCAATAATAGTGAATCAGACAAGACAGTGAACTTTAACTGCAATACAATAACACTCCCATTTACCGGCGTAAACCACTTATTCATTCTTGCGTCAATAGACAGATTAATCTGTAGATAAAAAAAAAATGGGTCAAACGACAGCAGTGGCGAAGAGCATAAATTATTAAAGTAAGATATTACACGTTATTTCAATGTATTGAGTAATCAGGACAAATTAATGTGGTAATATGCTTTGGACATGGAGGAAATGCAAACATACAAGCCAGTATTTAAGTGAAAAGGGTTGCTATGGAAAATATACAAATAATGCACAACAATGAGCAACTGGTTTAAAACGAGGGCAAGGTTATATAATAGACAGTTTGTGAGTTGTGTCGTGACATTTAACCCTCCACCAGTCATCCTCCCCAATGAACTGTTTATTTGTAAATTGTGAGGTTAACAAAGCCATTGTCATTTATGCTTGTAGATGTAAAGCTTCAAAGAGGTCATAAAACTTCCATAACAGTGGTCCATACAACTTTTAAGCTATATTCCAAGTCTTATGAAGTAACTTTGTGTAAGAAACAAACCAAAACGTTGCTTCAGAAGACTTGGAATAGTGTACAAATCATATGCTATGCGACATTACGTTACGTCACATTATGTTATACAGGTAGTGTTATGTGTTATGTTATCTATCTATCTGTCTGTCTGTCTGTCTGTCTGTCTGTCTGTCCGTCTGTCTATCTGTCTATCTGAAGCTTGACAGATGTGGCAACTATGGCCAAAGATGCATGATTTTTATATTTGAAAAATATGAATTGTATGAAAAGTGAGTAAATAATGGCAGAATTTTAATTTTGGGTAAAAAAAAAAAATATATACATATATATTATATATTATGTATTAAGTACATATTAATATATGTATTATGTATTTTTATCATTCATAACTAAGCATGTCACATTGATATTGCCTCAAAAAGTATATGACTTTGCAAATATTTGTACAACCTTTCACCACCGCAGCCTTATAAAGCAAAAAATAAAATAAAAAGTCCAACATTGGCTGAAGATCCCATTGTCATGTGTGCTGTCACATTACTGAGAAAACATTTCCTCAAATATTTGATTGACCGCAGGCTGAAGTGAATTTGCACAATCGTCGATGGGTTTAATAAAGATGCTAATAAATGAGCAAGAAAAAAAAGAAAGCACATTGCAAAAAGCGTCTTAAATGCTAGTGTGTGCCGTAGATGAGAAGACATAAAGGCATTAAGTGAAGCACAGATGAAGTGTGACTAACTGCGGCCTGTGCTTCCTCATTCGCCTCATGTGACTGTGTGTCATTGTGGTTTGGCATGTTCAGGGCATGCTGACTGATTTAGACTTTACAACTCAGAACCAATACACAGAGAACATTTCGAAACATCTACCTGTTTACTGTCCTCGCAGTGTTCGTTTTATGTTTAGATTTTTACGTTTAATGGGGTTTTTTTATCATTATATATATATATATATATATATATATATATAATGTATATAATGTAATATATATACAAAAAATAAAAAAATATATATATATATAAAAAAAAATATATATATATATAATTATTTTTTTTATATAGTCTGGGACTTTGAACTTTGAATTAAATTATGATGCTCTCTTGTGTCCCACAGTTATCTTGTTTTCATTCACTTTTTGCTGTCTCAGCCGATACTGAGACTGCAAAAATGTTTGAAAACATTCCTCTGAATGCTAAAAGAAAGAAGGTAATGCACTTATGTGGTTTGTTTTTCTTCAGTCTGCAGTGTGACAGAAGTGTATAGAGCACTAAACTGGATCACAGAGGAATGCTGAGAAACCGGATAGTCAGAATCAGTACTGTATCCATGACGACGCTGAACAATCGGGTGTGATCATATAAAAACATCATAAAAACCAAACCAAACCAAAACAGAAAACAAAGGAAGCTAAATAAAGAATTCCGAAACAAAACCATATGCACATTGTTGGCGGTAACACTTTATTTCAATGACCCACTTTAGACATTCTATTAACTATAAGCAACTAGGAATCTGCATGTCAACTACTTAGTTGTCTTGCTTAATATCTGCCACCACTTTATTTTGATATAGGTAACATACATTCTACTGACTATAACTTTGCAAGTACAGGTCAACTTATTCTACTAACCTACTAATACTTTAATGAGAGTTAGTTGAAATCTAGTTGCAAATAAATGAGTGCTATAGTTGACGTGTAGTTGCAAAGTTACTTATAGTTAGTAGAATGTCTAAAGTGGATCATAAAAATAAAGTGTAACCATTAAGATGAAATAAATACCCTTTCTGATTTAAAAAAAAATAGGAGACTCTTCCCTTAACTTTTGTTTCTGGCGTCAAACCAGAACAAATTTCATCTGCCACTTGGGAGAAACCAAAGTCCAATTGGACAGACATGGCAAGATTATAGTTGACATGCCCTCGTCCTCAAAAACCGAAACTATACAGGGTAAAACTTGCAGTGAAGATAAACATGCTTTAAATGTGGTGAATTATTGGCTGTTTGGGAAACCATCAAAATTCAAGAGACATTTAGAAACCAACATTTATAAATCAGTTTTACTATTCAGCCTACGTCATGTTCATAATTTTGCATATTGTTGAGCCTTTTCTTATGGAAGCTTGTTTCCACCACAGAATAAAACCTTTTAAAAGATAATTGTGACTTTTTATCTCACAATTGCAAGTTTACATCTCGCAATAATTTTTTCTCAGAATTGTGAGACATAAATTTGCAATTGCGAGTTATAAAGTCCAATTCTAAGGAAAAAAACGCTGACTTTATATCACAATTCTGACTTTATAACATGCAATTGCGACTTTATTTCACAATTCTGAGATAAAAAGTCAGAATAGTGGGATAAAAAGTCGCAGTTACCTTTTTCATTTTGTATTCTGTGGCGGAAACAAGCTTCCACATTTTCTTGATAATATTAATACATTTCGATATTTGAGATTTAACCCTCCTTTTGTGTTCAGGTTAATTTGACTCTCATTTAAACTGCTTGAAACGTTTTTTTTTTATTTATAGAAATTTTGTGACTTGTTCTCATGCAGAGTCATGAATATTCATGCAATGAAAACCTATATCTTGTCAAAGACTAAACTATGACATATATTATTTTGGTACCTGATGAGTTGTTTACATTGGTCCAGTGTAAAATATGCTATTGCATTTCATTAATCCTATGATGTATTTACTGAAGCTGTGTTAGGTTGCTATCATGACATGGAGGAGAACCTGTTTATGGAGAATGAGTCAGATCATGTTTCTCAAGGCAATGTACCCGTATAGTCAAACATTACACAATAGTAGTGATTCACTGCTGGGCTGTTTACAACATTGAAGTGAAGTTTTTTTAGACCCTGAGTGAGATGTTTGCTTATAAAACATGACTTTTGCACAAACTTGGCAAAACAATCGACAAACTAACCTATGAAATAATCTAGTCAGGTTCAAGAGTGCTCATTAAGAAGCTGGCCAGAGTGGTTTTCAAACACATCTAAAGACACCAAATTGCAACGTGATCTGGAATCTACAGCTCCGGATGTGTTTAACTATTCTTACCAGTAAATTCTCCACCTCTCTTCCTATTACAGCATTTTACTTCCTTGGAATTTCTTCTTAAATCTGCAGTTTGCTCTAATTATCAAATTTGATTCGGTCCTTACAAAACAATGTTCCACGGAAATGCACAGTGTGCAGGTTTGACTAGAGAACTTCTTTGGAAATTCTTGGGACTCTTTGGGCCTCTGGAACAATATGTTCCCATGCACTGAAATCCAACATCCTGTTGCGCAATCCTGTGCTTACACATGGAAAAGCAGCTAGTGTGGCACCGCTCACAAATTTCATGGCAGTTTTTTTTTTTTTTTTTTATGCACTACAAAACGGGCCTCTGAATTCAGACACAAGATGGTGAGCAGAGTGAAAATGCAGCTGTAAAAACCAGCTAAGCTAACAACAAATGCTTGCATGAAACCAATCATTAATCTAAGACGTTCCAACTGCTGAAACAGAAATATAGAGGAATTCAGCTTCAGCTATCCAGAAGATTCATTATTGTTTGGAAAAAGCTGTCTTTTTTAAATTCAATCTATTGCACGTTACCTACAAAATGGTTTAAAAGGAATAGCAAAGCCGCCCCATCTCTAATCTTTCTACAGCACACTATCTGTCCACCCCAGAGGCAGATGACTCGAGATTTACATAGTTTCCCCAAAATGCTTATTACTCATGCTAAGCAGTGTGTAAAACGCTTTGGGCAGTCACTGGCATTGTAAATGTAATCCAGTTGTCCATATCCTCCTCCGTCTCATCCTCATGCACACTAACAGGCTGTGACCAACACCGCCCAGCTATATTTCACTGACAAATGAAAAGAGATTCCAGATGATAGACTGTGAAAGAAATGAGAAACACATGCAAAAAAAAGCTCAGCTGAATTCCAGACACCACAACTGGACTTTCACAATGACTTGCTCATTGTGGTCTGAGAGACTCGGGTCTCTCCTACACTCACTTTTCAAATGATTTTGTCTAATCTGCAATGAAGATATAAAATAAAAAGCAAACTTGGATTTGATTCAGTGAAAATAGAAACTCACAATTTTGAGGGGCATTTTTTCCCACCTTCTAAGTAAACTAGCAAAAGTCCATAAAGGCCCTGTTCCAAATGGAACCCTGAGCCCTTGCAGTCTTCCTCCGAGTCCACACTTTCGTGACGTAATGGCGCTTTGGCTGTTGCGCTGGGGTCTATTACGGAGCTTACGGCAAAAGTGTGCATCGTGGGCGCAAAACAACCGCAAAGGGGGTGCTCACAAGCGCCATTCTGAATCTTAGAATGACAAATGGGACACCCTACGGTCTTGTTGACTTAACAAACATGAGCACGCAGTGGCCATTGTAAGTCCACAAGACCGCAAGTGCACATGAAGTGTGCTAATTGAGGGCCAAAGTAGCTCTCAAAATAGTCTAACAAAAACCATTTGGCATGTAAGTCCTAAAACACCTACAATATCCCCCAAAAGTATTTGGACACAATCCACAATAAAAATCCATACACCACTCACAACTAAAGAGATGAATAATACTTTAAACAAGAATGATGAACATTCACACGAGATCTTCATTGTGTGGCCTATAAAGCCGACATAAAATATGTCTTGAATTGAACTTAATAAACACTTAATCTGAACTTGATCTGAAGCTAATTGGAATTGTTAGTAACATCATCATGTTGCAATTACGAACATTGACTGTACAGTGTAGTTTGAATGCATTTTATGTAACATTTTTGAAGAAGACTACTTTTCCCATCATGCTCATTATGTGCAGCATGCACGAGAATGATCAAATACACAGATAGCATTGGTTACACACCACATTTGCATCATTTTCTCTTAATGTTGTTGCACTAGTATTAAAAAAACACTTTTCAGGAAGTGAAAGTGCAGAAAGTACACAGTTCTTCTTTAACTTTAAAGCCATAGAAAGAACAAAGATGAGGTTGCCAGTGACTTGCTCACCATCCAAACCTCACAGCTAAGAACTGAAGATGACACGGTAATGAAAAAAGGATACCAGAGAGATTAAACAGGTATAGGCAGTTGTTTGGAATGTCCTTTAGTTAATTGGGTAATGTAGAGAGGGGGATTCTCCCGAAGCCATGTGCTGATGTGGATTGAGCAGCTGTGGTTTATGTTAAATACATTCCTTTAGCTGCTGGATGAGTCAGTATGGACTGTGCTAACCAGGACTCTGACTCATCTCCACATGAGTCAACACGATCAGCCCGAGCCAGAGGGCACAGGCGACTGACCCCACCTGCCAAGCCGGCGTCAAAGCATTACCACAGGCCTATAGGCTCCTGGTGACATGTCAGTTATTTTCTATCGCCCAACACAAACGTGTACTTACTGTGGTAAAAACTAAGGCTGTGCGATGCATTGAATATTCTTGATTTATTCATGATGAATGCTGATGATATCAAATTAGGGATGTAACGAGACCCTCATGTCACGATTCGATACATATCACAATACTGAACTCACGATACGATATTATTGCGATACTCCAAAACATATGATAAAAGGTTAACAAAAAATGTACTGTTTATTAAACTATATTACATTGTGTGTATAAATGAATATTCTTGGACTTGGTGCTGGAAACCCAAAGCACAGGACAATAGAGACACCAGAATAAAAATATTCATGATTCTGAAGAGTTATTTTAGACGAATATGTTTCTCTGTCATTGACTAGATACATTTAAAATAATGTAGGCCACTTTTTTACACAGATATTCCCCTATTGCATTATTATACATTATATTCAACATTATATATAATATTTTAATGTAGTACTGACACTAAAACTCTGAAAACTGAAAAAAAAATGTCACATAGTAATTTTTATTTTGGGTGAACTATGCACGATACATATTGTTGCATTTTTGTATTGCGATATATTGTGACATGATATATTGTTACACCCCTATATCAAATTGAGCAGAATTGTGATTATCTCAATGGCTTCAATGCACTTTTTGTTCACCCATTAAGATTCCTAAAAACATATTATTAGTGATTTGTTGACACTGTTGGTGCAGAAATTACACACTTTAACTTAAATCTTCAGTAAATGGCGATAGAGTTGGTAAGTTTGACTGTTTCTGTGGACTATCGAGTCAAAACTCTGATTCTAATTTGTTTGTGTCATCAACTACATTTTTCATATTTGAGGTCTAAACAACTACATTCATATACATATATATATTCCCATTTATGGAATGAAACAGAATGGGCCTTTACTAATATATATATATATATATATATATATATATATAGGCCCACTCTGTTTCATTTCATGAATGGGAACAAAAACGGTTTGAAATAAGTGGAACTCAAACATGTGATCCACCATCTCACCCTGCCAACATTCGTCTAAAAGTACATCACCAGTGATACCTGCCAAAATGTAAAAATTTAAAAACGGGAAGTTTTCTGCAAGTTCTTAATGTAAACGTGTTCAGGTTTCCTGTTTCAGTAACCTATTAAAGCTTTTCCACTTTATCCCTCCTGTGGCCGATGACCAAACTTAACTAACTCCCGCGTCATTATGAGATGGTAAATAATGGTGCTGAGCTCATGGAAAGAGGGATTTAAAGCACTAAGGTTAGACCACATGTTGTCAACATTTTCTTCATTAGTGTCTTCATTCAAGACATTTGGCCAAAGTGGAAACTTTCAAAAGAATATCCAACAGAGTGTCTTTGAGTCACATGTGTGACACTGCATAACACAGTGATAATGGAAACTAAATGAAAGTGGGACGTTTCCTGAAGTGCTGACTTCCTTTGCCTGGCAATGAAACTGGTTGCACCTGTTATATGTTATACCCGGTACAGTACATCTGAATTAGCAACACTCTTACGCAATGGAAGGCACACCCAAAGTGCTAAACTGGAATGCTGTGGACGGGTGTGAAGTAAAAGCTAGAAAGAAAAACGAAAAAAAAAAAATGTTTTAAATGAAATATTAACTGAATCATTTTGTTTTCATTATGTTCAAAGCTCTTGTTTGTTTCAAGGCATGAATCATCGTGCTTTGATATTACTGTCAAAACTGTCATGCAAGCCCTCCTCTGACCATAAAGGAGATTTTGCCCACCAAATAGTATCAAAAATCTTCCCTCAGAAAACATAAATCACACTCAGTCATATATGAAGAACATTACTAGCTCTGTATTGAGAAACAACAGTCGTAGATTCTCCTTCTAAAATAAATAAAACAATATAAATAATATCTCATAAAGTCATGTGCAATATATAAAATAACAATAAGATATGAAATAAAGAATCTGAAAAGTCTTTGATTGTACCCTACGAACATTCAGCCCTGCTAAAATAAAACATCTTAAACCAGCCCGAACTTGTTTACTACAAGATTAAACTTCAGCAATTTAATTTCTGTCAATGTGAACACAACAGTTGTGAGCAATATGTAATATGAAAATTTGTCAGTTATTGGGATTTCTGGTTAGTCCCGCCCACTGAGAAATTTTATTTAGTTCAAATTAGTTGTATATTACACATAAAATATGTTCTAATTGGCTGCATTTTAGCTTTAAGTGAGATTAGTAACTTTTAACTGGAAACTTGTCTTATGTCTGGTTCTGTCATGCTGTGAAGTTAAACAACTGAAATGAATGTAGTCAAAATGAGTCAGTGGTAAAAACATTTTAGCGTTTTTTTTCTGTGTTTCAACTACATTTAATTACTCATCAATGTTGACAGAAGCTGGATGCATGATATTAATCATTGGAAAGCATTTTGTCCATTTGCACACACATATATAATGTCTGTAATACTGCTGATTCATTGTTTGCTGTAAAAATCCATTAGTTGCCTGCAAATATTGTCGCTTTCTGCTCTCATAGCCTTAGCTGATCTGTTGGCTGGTTTAAACTGGTCTGTCAGCTGGGAGACCAGCTTAAACCAGCTAAGACCAGCTTGGGAGACCAGTTAAACAAGCTGAGATCAGCAAACCAGGTTTAAACCATTTTTTAGGCCATCTGTTTTTTTATGTGTTTTTTTTTTTTTAAGCAGGGTGAAAACCATTGTCTTGTTTTAAACAATTTCAGATCAACCCTTGACACTCAAAGGACCCTTTGAAATCTAAAACAATTCCTTAGATTTGTTCATAGGGAATGACTCAGATGTATGTAAATCACAAGAGCATTTCAATATGGAGCCAATTAAACATATTCACAAACACACACACACACACACACACTTATCCACTCAGGAGTGATTCATTTCAGGCCTAACAAGTTACAGAGAGTCCAGCAAAAACGAAACCCACACTTATGTGTTGACCCGAGAGCCTGCAGCTCTCACGAAACTCTGTCATTGAGATGGTGCGGTAATACTGGTGGCTTTTAAAGCAGAGTCAGATGAAGGCAGGTTTATGGAGGATTTCCTCAGGTATAAGCACACAGTTCACACACCACCTGCGTCCTGCTCGAGCCGACAAGTCAAGTCCGGCCTTGAGAAAGGGTCCCATTCATGGAGCCAGGGATGTTCTGGTGAAAACTCAAACCACAAGGGCCGTTTGAAGTGTGATCCGTTGGACTGCACAGCAGCACTCTTGGGCTTAGCACAGCACGCAACTCCAACGCTAAATCTGACGCTTAGCTTAGCGTTTGCACAGGGGTAGGCCGGTGTGCTTTCTCTCAGAGAGATGTATTTGCACTCCGCCGTCACAGGCAAACAGTCACATGCATGATTACGCTGTGAATACGATAAGCTATCGCATGTGGCCGAGCACACAGAGCAAAGTATCACCGAAAGTCAAAACGGGTATGAAAGACTATAAGTTTCTAGGTAGAGCTCATAGTCTTTGTGTGTCAGTGATTTTGACAACATTAGTTGAATGAACTTAATGTTTTGACTTAGGTTATATAAGTTTTGGATGGAAACCTCTCACATTACATTTAATTTAATTAAACTTTAAAAGAAAAAAAGTCACACTCTGAGATATAAAGTCATTGCGATATATAAAGTCACCCAGTTATAAGGAATCATTTTGTAATTTTGAGATATAAGTCGCAATTAAGAGAAATTAGGTTGCAACCCTGTTAGATATTAAGTATTATTGTTTGAAATAACATATTTTGAGTCACGTTTAGTCACATTTTGAGATATAAGGTCAAAATACGAGAAATGAAGTTGCAAAAATAAGGAATAGTCACACTGTGAGATGTTAAGTCATTATTACGAGAAATAAAGTAGCAACACTGTGAGATATTAAGTAACATTGTTAGAAATTAAGTCACATTATAAGATATAGTTCCAATTACATACGGGAAATAAAGTTTCAGCTGAGATATAGTTCCGATTTAATAAATAAAGTCACAATTATGGAAAAAAATAAAGTATCAATTGTGAGAAATAAAGTCACATTTACAAAAATTACAGTCACAGTTATGACAACGCAGACACGTTGTGAAATATAAAGTCACAGTTACTAAAAATAAAGCTGGAATTGCAAGCTATAAAGTAGCAATTTTTTTAAGCTAAAAAGAAACATACAAGAATTAAAGAAATATTTTGATATATAAAGTCACGATGAGAAGTTGCAATTGTAAGATATAAAGTCAAAATTACATTTATTAATTTATTTATATCCTGCCAAATAGAGCAAGAAAGTCTGGGCTAAGCGTTTTTTTTTTTTTTTTTTTTTTTTATGTTTAAATGTTCATTGTGTTTGTGTTTTTTGCATATAATTACTTTTTTTTTGTGGTCATACTATGACCGTCATAGTTGTCAAATGTATATGGTTGCTAAGTACAGATAAAATGAGGGAGAACCACAGACTGGATTCGTTTACGTGCTCTTTGTGAAAGAGGAAGATGACAAAACTTTCGGGAAATGAGCCTTTAGGTCTTGCTTAAGAAAGCCTATTCAGCACATCAAATTGTCACTCGCAAGCTTATGTAAAATTGCTTTTACTGCTAAGATTGCGCAACACGAAACACAAACAAAGAAAATGGGTTTGGATACACTGGTTGACAACCAAAGCACAAGAAATTTCCTGGCATAAGATTATACTCCGAAAAGAAAACAGCAGCCAGTTGGAGTGATTTTTTTCATGTCCCAATTCTCTCGCTTATTGTGTGCTCAAAAATACCCAGTGATAAAATAAATCCTTTGGCTCTACGCTTTCTGATATCAGTTAAGACAATGACAAACCAAAGAACTGCATGAGAGTCAGGATTTGAGTACAGACAAGTATGCACTTGCTTACAGTACACTAATAATGCAAGTTATAATCAGTGGTGAATTATCATTTTTTTGTCCTTTCAAACTGTAGCTTTCACCTGCGCCTGCTTGAAAACTGCATGGAATCATGTTCAAGCATGTGTAACATCTGGGCACATAATAGTTAGGTAAGTTTCCTTCATTAGGTGCATACTTTTCCTTTAAAGGAGTTGTCTGGGAGGGTCGCAGTGTTATCAGAGAGTGGGGAATGTTGACAGGCTGGATGGCAGAGATAACACTCGCACATCCCTGAGAGCAAGAGGTCATGAGTGACGCACGCAAGACTCTCACGCCTACTGTTTTCCTCCCTTATCCCAATCCATCTCTCCATTATCTATGTCTTTTTTTTTTTTTTTTTTCAGGGTGCTTTAACTCTTTTGGTTTTATCACCTCTTCAAATGTGAAACGTTTGGATGTTGTTACTTACAGAGTGATTTCCTAATTCTCTTTTTTTCTAATCTTACCATCAACAATCTTGACCCCTGAGGGATAGAAGGAGGTTATGGGTTTATGGATGTTTTGACATTATCACTGGAATCTCTCTGCAAGTTTCTCAACATTTGGGTTTTTCTTCTGTTCTAAATTCCTAGACCTAGACTGAGGAAAATTTTGTGATTGCAGAATAGGCTAGACTTTTTTTTACACCCTTTTTCTTCATGTTCAAAACAGGAAGTCCTGTTGGCCATTGTTAGTTGGATCCCTCATATAAATGTTGTTGCGTCCCAATTCGCCTACTTACACTATGTCTTAAAAGTATGTAATTGTCACCACTTAAACTGCCCTGTCAATCATCTTGTCACCTTTAAAATCCTCCACATTCAGTTTAATTTAATTTCCTACCATATCGGAGAGAAATGTAAGCATGTTGATCTCTCCTCATGTGTTTGCATAATGAAGCATTTAAAGGTTGATGACCAAATGTATCTTTATAAAAGTTCACAATGCTGTTGCAGATGAAATATAACGTGGGTAATTTTTTCCGTCAGCTCAGATACTGGTTTTTAATCACTCAAACCCCTTTGTCTAACCCTTAACCGTCAGTCTCGTACCCCGTTTTAATTTTAATTTTGTATACATTTTTATTCAACTGATTTTATTTTT
Source organism: Rutilus rutilus (assembly GCF_951802725.1). Taxonomy (NCBI): domain Eukaryota; kingdom Metazoa; phylum Chordata; class Actinopteri; order Cypriniformes; family Leuciscidae; genus Rutilus; species Rutilus rutilus. The sequence continues at coordinate 14,054,609 of NC_140223.1, forward strand.
TATTATTCTTATTGATTTAGTATTCTTATAAAATGTATTGGTTTCAGCTATTATTACTATTTCACTATATTTATGTGAATTCTTTTCTATCTTCTCATTCTCAATGGGGATTGCTGCGCAAATCACTCTGAGGAATACGTGCTTACAAAGTGTGCAATATTTGCACACTAATGCCTCAAAAAGATTACGCAGCGAGAAATAAAGCACCTTCCTACAAGCAACCTCTTCTTCCATTAGGAACTGTTCTGTGTGGGTTTTATTCAATAAACCTCAATGCAATGTTTGTGGTAATACGACTTCCAACTTCGAGAGCAAAGGAGTAAAAGAGAGGGCTGACAGATGGAGCACTACTGCTGGTTAAATGTAGGACCTCACTCTAGAATGAGAGATTCTGCACCCAGTCTTGAGGACCATACCGCGCTCGTCTGTGAGCTCTGGGCCCAAATATTCCCACAGAAGAGATGCAATATGGCCACAACAATTTTATAAAGAGCTAATGGGAATTTTGTAGTGATTCATAATAAAATAGACTTATATATGCTATTTATTGTCTTACCCAAGGGTTACATGTGAGATAAGGCATTCCACCGATTGTGCCCCATGCAACTGAAATGACACTGTCAAAGCTCAAGCTGATTTTGTAAAAGTACACTTTGGCATACATTTTAAAAAGAGAGTATTTATTATGAATATTAATATACTTAAGGGCAAACTGGATGTAATATTTTGGACACTTAAATGAATGTTAATTGCAATCAAATTAAAATGTTTTATATTTCAAATTTAACTGAATTATTAGCAAAATTGATCAATTAGCTGAACTTTAGAGTGTTTTTAATGTACATCTTTACATGTATTTGATCATTACATTGTCTTTAAAATATGGTTTGTTTGAAATATGTGTACTGCCAAATGCACTGGCAAGCCTTTACGGTAAACTAAAATATACGTCAATGTCATTTCTATTAAAACTTGTATTTAAATGAAATTATATGTTTGTATAATGACGTTGCAATTTAGTACATTAAATGTAATATCGAACAACACTACAGTTAAAATTATAATCAAGTACTTTGCTTGTGCTTTAGTATGTTAGTTAACACATCAAAATAAGTGCAAAAATTAAAACAATGATTTAAAATGTACTTTAAAGTAAACCTTTTGGTTAAAGGAGACGTAGTTACATTGTACTTACTCAAATAAGTACTGAGTAATATTAATTAACTACATGTATTTACTATAGAGTCAGGGTTGGGGTTTGGTTTAGGGTTAGTTACTTGTATTTATGCATCATTTGCTGTTATTACCGTAGTGAGTACTACGTCACATTAAAATAAAGTGTAACCAGATTTTTAATTTGGCATCAAAGTGCACTTTTTTAAAGTGGATAAGAGTGTAGTAGTCATGAATGTACTAGTCTATTATCTTTAAGTAAACTTAAGTTTTATTTCATTTGCATTATATTCTCTGCAGGTACAGATATTGAAAAATATGTGTTTAAGATTTGAAGTACACTAAAACTGCACATTAAACACTTCTTTTTCACCAGAGTGAGCAACGCATTTCAGTTCATTACATCCTTTTCCTAGTGATAAATAGGCATCGGCTTAGAGTTAATCTCCTGAATGGGTTTCTACGTGCTTATTTTCATCAGAAATTCTTCAGAACCTACTATTGCGGGAACACGAGAGCATGTCAGTGCCAAACAGGGCTCTGCAAAACATATTCAATACAGCAGGAAATCGTTGGTTCATTTGTCTTGGTTTGGACTGCAATAAAGTTACTCAAATGGCAGCTGGTGGACTTAGTTGTTCATGTTGAGGATATAAAAGACGTTTGAAAGCGGTGAAGGATTTCAATCAGAAGACTCATAGTAGTGCAACTGAACGAGCCGACTATGATTGCTCTGGGAGGGTGTTTGTGTGTGTAAACACATGGACTGCATAAACAGAGTTATTGCACAGAGAGAAGGGTGGTATTTGGTGGATAAGGCTGAGTTTGTTCTTCAGTGAATATTTCACACTGTGGAAATGTGTTTCAGAGGGATGTGTAAAATCTAAAGACCTTAAGTGAAAACAGAGCAGAGGAGAGAAGTGCAAACACATGAACTTTACAGTAGCTAAGTTATCCTTTAACTTGCTGTGTTTCTACTGACATATTATTATTATAGCGGTTTGAAAACTGCAGATAAGCTTTACATTTCCTTATGGGACATGCCACATATTTCACAGGCAGAAAAAATGGATAATGTTAATAAAGTATCATTTTCGCAAATTAACTTCATTATTATATTATATCACAATATACATTTGTTACAGTATTTATTCATTTTTGTTAATGTTAGTTTAGAGTTCACAGTGCATTAACTAATGTTAACAAATACAACCTTTGATTTTAATAACATATTAGTAAATGTTGAAATTAATATTAACTAAGATTAATAAATTCTGAAGAAGTATTGTTAATTCTTAGTTCATGTTAACTAAAGTAGTTAACTGATGAACCTTATTGTAAAGTGTTACCAATTAACTACATGTAGGCTACTTACTGGTTAGGATTAGGTTTGGTTTAGGGTTAGTTGCGTGTAATTATGCATAATTTATAGTCGTTACTAGAAACTACAGGTAACGTGTAACAAGGACACTGTAAAATAAAGAGTTACCTATTCTTATGTGTTTTATTGCAAAGTTTTGTCCTAGTGGTGTTACACAAGGGTAATTCATAAAAGGAAATGCACCAGGTGTATATGTTAGGGGACACGATTAATATGCCGTGTATTCTAAATATAAACTCCCCCCTTGAATGATACAGTCAGCATTTTCCCATATGAAAGTAAAAGTGGAATAAGAGATCAATTCAACTCATAAAACTAAAACCAGACAAGGAATAATCTGTCAATAGAGGGAATAAAGCTATAAATTCGCTCAGGTGACCCAGATTTGACTAATTTTGATTGCAAGAGAGCAAGAAGGTTTTGTACTTTCCCAACAGAAGCTGTCTAAATATGAGCTTTGGCTTCAAGATTGTCCTGTCACAGCTGAGTCATAACATTAATGAAGAAAGAAAACTAAAGATGCCACTGAAGAAGTGCAAATGAATCTAGACAGGAGCACCAAAAATACATATTACTAATGTTACCATTTTGAACATTAGTAAGACTCAACCTCTAATGTGATGGCATGTTCTAACAAGGCAGAGTGTCTCATTTTGCTTTAAGGAGCCAATAGAACTCACATTTCTTGCATTACGAGCCAAAAAAAATGGAGTGTATATTAAATTAAGCCTGATTAATTATATATTAAATCACTACAAAAAACACACACTACTCATATATAATAATAATAATAATATAATAATGTTGATCCGAATTGGATGTAGTGTTAATTTAGGATTAATAAAAGAAATGTGTAATAGCTCCATTTAGGAAATCCCCTCATGCTGGTAAAGGTGACATACCATTGCTCATAAGAAAGAAAAGCTCAAGCCATCTGTGCAACCGTCTATATGTTTGTTTGAATACATGCCTTGGCGAGCATGTGAGCATGAGCAAGCAAAGCAAACCACTGATGCTTGATGAGGGAGAGTTTCCGTACTTGTGGGAACGCTGCCAATGAGGAAAACAGAGAGCCAAGATCTCGAAAGAAATGTGTCTGATGACACACGTGAGAATTTCCATGTCTCATGCACCATTTTTAACATCCATGCCCAGCCAAACTGGACAGAGTCATGGAGAGAGGCAGCTATTTTTAAGTGAACATGAGATGGCTTGCCTGTTTTAGTCAGTGAAGCAACTACAGATGCAGTTGACCATGCAACAAAAGAAAATCACTGAACATGAGTGAAGGCAACATTTGCTAAAATTTCCAGAGGAATCAGCAAATAAAGTGAAGTGATTCACATTTGTGCCATGGCATTATCAATTTAGTCATGTAAACAGACAGAACATTTTCATTTAATTTTTTTACCTATATAAATTATGTTGGTGAGAATGGGGCTAGTTGTCACAAAGGGAAGTTGTCTGCTATATCTCAGAAACAAATTGCATTAATGTGTATTAAGCAGGCTATATATAAATATATATAATGGTTTGAGCAAACAATGGTTTGATATCTTTGTATGTTATATATTTTACATTTTGTTTATGTGCTGAATGGCAGGTTCCCATTCCACAAAAGTTCAATGAAATATCTTCTCTTTTTTTTTTTTTTTTTTTTTTTGCCAATATAGTGATGGAAATGCTCATTATCTTTTTTGCGAGCTAGACTTTAAAGTTTGTGCACATATAGAAATAGAATTAAAAAAACATTCACAGCAGTAGCCTAAACCGTGAGATGTCTAGTCACACCCTCCCATATGTAATCTATGCCTAAAGTTTTACCTTTTTCAGTGGAGCTTATGTATTTTCAGTTCCCATAATAGCCACAAGGACAGGAGTGGAGCCTTAATGAGTCAGACCAGAGTAAGACTGATACCACAAAAATGAAACTAGGACCGACTGTCACACACTGCTCTCATAGACACTTTATTGTTAAATAAACAGACCAAGTCATATAAAATTACATTCATAACATCTTTAAACTATGTAAGGCATAAAATACATACTGGGCTTTATTGCAAAATAAACGGAGACAGGGTACGTGCTTATTATGCAGATACTCAGACAGACAGACATCGATATAGACTATCTATCAGACATAGATAGATAGATAGATAGATAGATAGATAGATAGATAGATAGATAGATAGATAGATAGATAGATAGATAGATAGATAGATAGCCTGCTTATATTATTTAAATGTAGGCTAGGCTAATGTTCTTGATTATTTCCAATTCATATTAATTTGATTTCGTCTCAAAGTGACAAGAAAAACATGCTGGAAAACAAAAGCAGTATCAGACAGTATCGTTCTCAACCAAATCGGGTCTATATGCCATGGGGAAATGTCTGTCGGGGCAGTTATCGCCACAGGTTACTGTAAATTAATCACACTACTCTCTTGTTTTGCCTGTCGGTGAAACTGAAACATTTTTTTGCAACTGGCTAAAAATACTCAAGCTGTGCTCTACGAGGCGACGTCGACAATCGGTGGGAGCGGCGTACGGGAATGATATCGCTCCGCCTACTGTTTTTATTTTTTTATTTTTGCTCTTGAATATATAAAGTCGCTGTAGCGACACAACGCAACCAGCACTCGTTCGCAGCTTCTGACGGCACATCATTCCTTTACAATAACAACAACAGCAACACTTGACTATGTCAGATACGCTTGGCGAAAGTCTCATGCGGGTAGGTTAAACTGAGTTTACGTGTGTTTTGTTTCTCTTTGGGGACCGTGGCATAATTGCCAAGCGTGTTTCATCCTCCTAATTCACATTGTTATTATTTTACAGAATCTCATCAACCTGGGTTTAGATGACCAGTTTCCACATGTATCCCGCCCTTTCTCGTCGAAGATCAGTTCCGAGCGGCTCATCGATGGCATCTGGCCGGCGGACGCCTGGAACGACAGGGCGCCCTGTAAACCCCAGTTAAAAGCAGACCGATCCATGAGTCTGACCGACACCTTGAACAGAATGAAGCCCAACGACGTCCCCCCACCACCCGGGTTTCCTCCCCTGGCAACCCTACCTTCGAACCGGTACAAGACCGAGCTATGCCGAAGCTTTCAGGAGCACGGCAGCTGCAAATACGGCACCAAGTGTCAGTTCGCCCACGGCGAGAGCGAGCTGCGAGGGCTTTTCCGCCACCCCAAATACAAGACTCAAGCCTGTCGCACTTTCTACCAGTTTGGATACTGTCCGTACGGAAGCCGCTGTCACTTCATCCACGAGAAAAACGCTGTGCTCGAGCTTGAGCAGAACCCGCGTCAACTGCGTCAAAGCGTCAGCTTCGCCGGCTTCACTCGCAGCAACTCCCCCCCGACTTTATACGAGCCCCTGAGCTTCACACGCGCGCCCTCTGTCTCGCCTCCTCCCGCCGATATCTTGTCCCCCGTCTTCAGCGACTCTTCCCGCGACATGTTCCCCTTCAGCCGTCACAGTAGCGGAGATATCCACAACAACGCGCCCTTCACGCCAGAGCCTCGGTCACGATGTGTCTGCGGACACGGAAATAACTCCCAGGGCTCCAGCAACGGGCTATACATGAAGGAAGAGCGAAACAAAGCCAACCTGTGCCGCTTTTCCTCAGAAGACTCGCTGTCAGACCGCGAAAGTTACAGCAGCACCGGCAGCTCGAGCGGCTCCGAGTCTCCCACCTTCGACGCCTCCACGGGGAAGCGCCTCACCGTTTTCGCGCGGATGTCTGTGTCTGACTAAGGACTTCCACCGCGATTCCTTCACAATCATTCAATCAGTCAAAAATAATGTGCAACGAGTCTTAATACTGTTAATTTATTATTATTGTCATTATTATTATTATTATTATATACTTGCTAAAGGAGATTATTTTGATACCAAGCTGCCCTCCAAAGCTTAAGTAGCCTAGGCATTGATTTTATAATGATGTATTATTATTGTCTGTGATATTGTCTTCCATTTGCTTTTGCTTTTCCTGCTTTTCAACGTTGTTTGGCAGTAAGCATTGCAGACAAGTGCCTTAAAATATCATAACCTATGCTAGTGGCATAAGCAGAGCTTGTGTCAAATATATATATATATGTGTACATATCATATAGCTATCCAGTGTGTGAATTTGGGGGATTGGCTTTTTTAAAAGAATTTCGGGTGTTTTTGAGAGGGGTCAGATCCCCCAAATAATTTGCACCCTGTGTATATAGCAACCAACAATGTGACAAACTTGAGAAAAATGACCATACATTCACTCACAAAGAATGCACTTTACAAATCTATACTGGGAGAATGTTTCCATGTAGCATTTTAACCAAAGCATTATGATGTTAGGTACCTGTTTTGTACAAGAAACCTAAGAAACAAACCTAAAAAAACAACAACAATATATTTATATTGGACAAGAGCTGTCAAGTTAATGTTTGACAACCCTGGTTGGGTCCTTACTCAAGGAAACTTGTCTTTTATCAGGGACTGTAACAGTACAGTATTTCTGTAGAGTAGTTTGCTTCATTTGCGATGTTTTTTGTAATTGTATAGACCTAACTAATATATTTATTAAGTATTTATTGAAGTTATAGCAATGTATTTTTTACTTATTTATCAACACGTGTCACGGCTTTTGAGAGAATTTAAGAAGCGTTGACACAAAATGATGGAAACGATTTCAATTGACCAAAATAATGTAATAAATGCAAATTGTGAAAAACAATTGTATTGTATTGTATTGTATTGTGTTGGAACTCCATGTCAGTTGCACCATACCACACAATCACAAGAATATACCAGCAAAGTGTTCCTCATAACTGCTTACATTTCAAAATCAGTTCATCATTTTGCTAAGAAAAATGCTGTTTTGTAAAGAGGAGCAGGATTAAGATCATATTTGGCATACACAGAGTTATTTCACACCACAACACATAACAGATCTGACCTGCATCTCCCAGACAACATGCACATAACAAAACAATGTCTGAAGCAATTGATGGCTGTCTTTAGAGATTAAAATCTGTCCTGTGTCGCAAATGAGGCCGTCAGCTTCTAGATCAGTGAGTTGGCCAGTTTACTGGAGTGCAAGATCTTATCACAGACCAATGACAGTATCATGCATTACATAAGCCTTAGCCTACGCATTGCCTCCTTTTTACGTTGAATGGTACTAAAGAATTAGGAACCCTTACTTTTGAAATGATTACGATATTGTTTGCTCTAACCCTTCCCCTTTATAACGCTTGATGCTTGTTTTACTGACCACAGCCTCACTAACACATGTTCATCAACCAGTCCAAACAACAAAACATCCCATTATGCAAACATCAGTTTATTGTGAAACCAGAATCAAATGACTTCAAATCATTTGCATGTAGTGCTTTTGATAATACATATTGTTTCGGAGCATACAACACTCACCCCACCCACCCTTACAAAACGTCAATGTATCAACTGGATTTGTTCATACTATGAAAGTCAATGGGGTCCAAAATTATATATTTGGACCCCAATGACTTTGACATGAGGTTGAATAAATTGAACCCCATTGAACAACATGAGGGTGAGTAAATGTTGACAGATTTTTTTTCTTTTGGGGTGAACTTTAAATCACCATCCATTGGTTTCACAGACAGGGCTTTAGACTAGTCCCGACTAAAATGCATGTTTGAGCTTTTAACTGAAAGAAACTTGCACTGACAAATCTTAAAATATGTCACTGCCCTGTTTTGTCCTAAGATGCACACCAGTAATTATTCATTTTTATTTGTATTTTTTTTTCTAAGGCACGTTCATAAAAGCTACTTAAATGTCCTAATTGAACTAAGGCCTAATCCTGGCTTACTCTAAGCCCTGTCTGAAACCAGGCCCATATCGACAATCTATGACACATATGTAAGTTCTTTGATATGTCTGTCACATTATCAAACTTAAGATTGAAATTTATCTTAGCTACTGCATTAAGTTTAGGCCATATTTAAAAAAATGCAAGTTTACAATGAAAAAACCTGCCCCTATAAAATTCATTTAATTTCAAGAAATAGGCCTGGTTTCACAGACAGGGCTTAGATTAAGACAGGATTAGGCCTCAGTTCAATTTGGACATTTAAGTAGCTTTTATAAATGTGCATTGGAAAAAAATATTACTGCATCTTGAGACAAAACAATGGCACTGACATATCTTAACATGTTAGTGCAAGTTGCTTTCAGTTAAAACAGCTCAATAAAGCATTTAAGTCTGGGAAACCTTGTCTGTGAAACTAGGGGATAGTATACAGTAGGTGGCTATTTTATTCTCTGTTTAGTATTTATATCGTGATACAGGATATATTAAATCTACTGTGTGAGTGGAGCTTTCATATGTACCGAACTTAGATATGGTGAAAGACCCCACCTCTGTGATCCACCCTTAATGTGTTGTAGTTCTGAGCTAAAAACACTGTGTGGTTTTCTCCTCCTCACACTTTTTGACTTATCTATCTCCTGATAAGGTTAAATATATACATAAAGACCACTATAACTCAAAATAAACATAACGGTGTCATGTGTGGGAAGATGGCACTTTAAGATATCACATGTCACACTTTGTCCCTAAATGAGGAAGTGTGGGCCCTGCCAATGCCACAGGAAAATCTGATCCAATTGACAAAAAAAAAAAAAAATACCCAGTACCCTTTCCACCCAGTAACAGTCTCTAGTTCTTTGGGTAAGTTACGGTTCAAATCGGTGGTGTAGAAGCCATTGTCACATTTAAGAGTCAAATGAACTTTATAGTCTATTACGCTACTCTCGTCTTCTCAGCCAGAACACACACACAGGATGTGTAACCATGACAACAGTGTCAGTCCAGTAAAAGCAAATAACCAGACGAACACACAAATGGCCTGTCTTCTCCTTCTCTCTTCTTTTCAATGTGCTTAGGACGCCATTGGTGCGCTTGACACAGCAAACAGTGGCAGCTGTTGTACAGCGCAGTAAAGCCTGGCCTGCAAATTGCAATAACAGTGAGTAGCTTGTGATTACCTCACTGTTTACTAATGCTTCTGTACTTTGACAGCTCCCTGGGTAGAAAAGAAGCTTATTTAACCAGCTCAGAATGTACACCCTGCTCGTTTTAAAAGGGAGTTTCATAAAAAGTCACATTTGATCAACAGGTTTGCTTTGTAATCGTTTTTAGTCATGCGTGACTAAGGTACAAGCACAGAACTCTAAAATGAATATAACGTCTAGCAAACCAACTGCACTTGCCTTTTTAGCTCCTCTAGACTTGTTACTTTTAAAGAACATAAAGAAAGCACACAGTTCTCCAAATAGAGACAATGGTTTCGATGAGGAAGTAGATAGTTACAAAAGGCCACACATTAAACAGCTTCTCAAACGCCCTTTGTCACTGACAATTATTGGCTACTAAATATCTGGTGTTATCAACACACTTTTATGATACAGTTCATATCCATCTTTTTGTGTGTTTCCTTGAACAAACCAATTTAGGTCATTGAGTGGGACACGTACCCCGCAAAATTCAGATTAATGTCAAAGTCAAAGTCATTTATTGTACAAGTTTCCAAGTATGCAGAAAAACCTATTGAATGCTACTCCACAGACAAAATACAGTAAACCTCACTGCTACGTACACAAAACTACAGAACTTACAAAAATAAGACAAGATAAACAAGACAATAAGTGACATTAAATGGTTAACCAACCTGAGTTTTTAATGGTTGATTTGGAGATTATTACATCTGGGAACTCTGAATCCTGAATATTTGGTAACGTTTAGATGGAAAGAAACCAAATAAGATTCATACTGAGTATTTCAAACGATTAAATTGAAATTTTATTAAACAGCAATAAACAGAAAAGCAATGAGGAAGTCTCACAAGCTGAAACAACAAAAGAAGGAAGTGTAGAGAGCAACAAATAGTTACCATGGGGTTACAAAGGCAACAAACCTAAAGTCAGACTCCTACTTCTGGTCTAAAAGGTGACTGACGTGACGTGAAATGCATAATTTCTGAACTGATAGCATTACAGTAGCTATAACAATACTGTACCGTTTTAGACTCTTGGACTATATGCATAAGCCATTGTTCAAAACAAAACCCATGATTGAATTTGTTTCTGGTAAGTTACCCGTCCACCCCATTCTATCAATGTTTAACAGACCGTAGTGTTTTATAAAGCACTCTAACCTTTCACCTGTTTCAAGACACACTACAATGAGCTGTGTTAGTAACCGCCTGGATCGTACATGTCTAATGTTTAACCTGCCTGGTGCAATACGTTTGTGTTCAATGAATAAATAATGAATAGAAATGTAAAAGTTAATGTTCCACCCGTTACATTTTATAAGCTTGCCATGAAAATGACTAAATTAAAGTGATCGAGAACAACAGTGGCCTTAAAAGGAATATTCCGGTCTGGGATCAACATAAAAATGAAGCTCAATCAAAAGCATTTGTGGCATAATATTGATTACCACAGAAAAAAAAAAAAAAAAAGATATCTTCCCTCATTTTCTTAAAATAAATCAATAATCATGAGGCACTTATACAAAAGAAGTAAATGGAGCCAATTTTTCAGAAGTGTAAAGCTCATCATTTTTCAAGCCCTTAAAAATCTGTTAGAACTTGCGTATTATTGGAGCTGTAAAGTTTTACGGTTTACAGTGTTGCAATAAAGTTGTAATATATCTTCACAGAGAAGTGTTTTTTTTTTCCACGGAATTTTTTTCACACTAAAATCATATTAACATTAGTGCTGTCAAAATGATTAATCGTGATAAAACGTAAATAAAATGTGTGTATAGGCCTGTGTGCACGTGTGTGTGTGTGTGTGTGTGTGAGATTAAAACACACACACACACATATTCACGAGCTTTTATGTTAGATGTGATTAATTGCGATTAATCGATTCGACAGCACTAGTTAACACACATATATTTTTTTTGTCTTGTGGCTATACTGTTGAAACAAAGAGTATTTTAACATTTACGGATTCAATGCCATTGTAACCCAGGCTGTTGCTAAAGAAAATAATGGACAAGTCAAATTATGTTTGTGGCAATAAACATTATGCCACAAGTACAGCCTAATAAACTTTATAAGGTGAACAATCAGGTTGTAGATGATATTCTGTTTGCAGGAAGTCCTAAGAGGGGTTTCACATTATCCACGTGATTTCAGATTTTCAAGGTGTGCTGTAAAGTCTCAGCAGGGGCAAGGTTAAGATTGTGGAAATTGCATTTCTTGTTCAAGTAGCATAAAGGGAATTGCACAACTCGGCTCGGTGCAGACGTGCGCAGCGTCATGGAAACGCATCTGGCTTTTATTCTGCCTGTGCTAGTTGCTGTCTAAGCCTGTCAAGGATTTGCCTGCCAAGAACAATACGAGGTCAGATCCCAAGCAATGAGTGTGGAAGGAACACATGTGGACGAAAATATGAGGGCCGAGTGAGAGATTGCTTAAATCACAGTCGGTCGCTGCCAAATGTCTTGCATCTGTGGTAAAGTATTCTCTCTGCTGACTGGAGGGAGCGTTTCCATTTCGAACGTTTCAATCCTATGAAAACTTCCTGTAAAACACACCTATTTTAGGAAAACTGAATTAAGCACTTGAGTTGTATCAAATGGGATATTATATGGCATTTAGAGTATCCCGTTTGTATTTTACCATACTCAAGAATTATGACTCTTATATGCATCAATATCTGAGACTTTATGTAATAATACCACGCCCTGACATGGCCAGAGGGTAAAAGTAAAAGTTAGTATTAAGAGTGGGTTTTTCCCTCTTCTCTCCCTTCGCTGTCTGTGCTTTTGCGTCACAACCAAGCAGGACCTCTCCTCTCTGGCTGCTGGGACGGGCTCTGCTGGAGTTAGGAATGCACCAAAGAGAGAGCATGTCTATAAAAGGAAGGCACTTCCACCGCTCGGTGTTGACGTCAGTCGGCAACTATTTCCCTCTTTTCCTTCACTCTGCTTTCAGCCTGAAATCAAGGTCGTATGAACCCTCTGCGCTTCTGCTTCCTGTTCCCTTTTTGTTTTTTTGGTGTTTTTTTTTTTTGGTGTAAAAATATATTTGGACCTAGATGTCATAATACTTACCTAAACTGATACGATACAAAAGCAATGCTACAAACTTTTAGTTTTTTTAGTTCAGAAAACTTTTACTTAATTGAACAGGTTGTTTAATCTGTAAATCTGCTTTTTTATCAGTTAATGGAAGATGAAATGATGAACACCATTTTTTTTTTTTTTTTTTGGACCACAGAAGTTATTTATAAATTATAGTGGTGGTCTAGATTAAAACAATATAAATATTTTTAGTATATCTGTGTATTTGTATATCTTATTATTATCAATAGTAATGGTGATAATAATTGTTTCTTTTTATTATTGTTATTAATTATGTATATTATCTATGTATAAAACACTTTTGTACACCAAAATAATAAGGCAATCTCTCAATTATCTGTTTAATAATGTACAGAAAAAAACTATAATAATAATAATAATAAAGAAATGCATAAAACAATAATAAAACTAATACATTAGTAGTAGTAGAAGTAGCAATAATAATAATAATAATAATAATTGCAGTATAAACATTGTAGTATAACAAAATATTGAACATAAAGGCGATCCCTTAAAACAATCAAACTGGTTAAAAATACACATACAATAATAATAATAATAACAATGAAATGCATAAACAACAATAAAACTAATAAATTATTATTAGTAGTAGTAGTATCAACAACAACAATAATACAAATATAATAATAATAATATTACATATAAAATCATTGTAGTATAACAAAATATTGAACAAAAAACCTTGTTGTAATCTGTGTAATAATATACATGAAATATAATAATAATAATTATAGTAATAATAATGAAATACATAAACAACAACAATAAAACTAATAAATGATTATAAGTAGTGATAGTAGCAAAAACACCAATAATAATAGTAATTATAATTATTATTATACATTTCTATAAAAACACTGTAGTACACAAAAATGTAATCTCTTTGTAAAACCATCAACCTGGTTATACGTGTCTTCTCTTACATCAATTTATCATAGTAATCATAATTTCTGGCAAATGTGCCACATAATGTGATGGTTCCCTTTAACTCAAATGGTGATTTGCTATTAGCCACAGATGTCATCAACAATGTATGATATGTAAAATAGTATTTGTTTTGCCAAAAATTCAAAATTTATACTGAAATGCAAGCACATTTTTAAAGCAAAGTGTTTCACAAAGAGAAGTTTGTTAACTTTCCAATATAAACCTAGAACTATTCAAAATGACAGGACGTGTTTGGACACATTCTGATTGTCAGACGTAATATATTAACCTTCATCTGTGGTTATTTACTCTGCTCAGATGTAAACCTTAGGAAATGACTTCATGCGCTAACATACGCTTTTGTATGACAGTAACATCATTCATTTGGTTTTGATGTTTTGTTGTCTAATATAATGAATGACTATGTCTCAGTAATGATTAATTAGTGATGAATGAACTGGTAATTAGCTTAATAACTAGAAAAATAGGCAGGAAGGTTATGACTACAGTATACTTTACAATACTCAAGTATTATGAGTCAATCAGTTAATGTAGTCATGCCATTTAATTACTGTCTTTACATGTTAAACTTCAACTGTGGTTACTTTGCTCAGATGTCTATGTGAACCTGAGGAAATGACTTCATAATCTTTCAACTGGTTAACAGTAACATCATTCATTTGCAGGTGCCAATTGGTTTTCATGTTTTGTTGTCTAATATAATGCAGTTCATTTTCTTAAGTTTTAAAATACATTTTGGTGGACCACAATAATATTTACAGATAATTAAGTGAATCATGTTGTACATCTTGAATGAACAAATTGACAACTTTGCAAATATATTATTCTGTACAAATACTGCTTGTTATGTGACTACACCAGAAACAAATACAGGAACATTTGTAGCAAAGAAAATGTAATGTGCGTAAATGAAAAAAGAGAACAAAATCCAACAGTGAAAATACATTAGAACATTATGTTCTTTGCATAAGTTCTCCTGATAGACCTCAGTGTTTGACACACTTGTGGATGTGTACGTCATGATCTTTGTGTAAAAGAACAAAACAGCAGTGAGTAGGTCTAAATATAAAAGAACACATATTGTTCTTTGTGTCACATGTGCAGAAGTCCTGTCTCTTCCTGTTTCAGGTTCCCTTGTGAAAGTGAATGCTTGAGTTCTACATCTGTTGCTTCCAGAACTGTTTCATTCCCATATTAGGATTTAATCAGTGACCAAGAAATAAATATAAAGGCTGGTTATCTCAGTCATTCATTGTGAAGTCGTGTCTAGTGTAACACTGCAATTCTGAGCATTCCCCTGGTTTCCTGTATCTCGTTTTTTTATCTTCTGCCTGGTTTTATTGGTTTCCTCTGGTTTTGCCTGCATGACCCTGTTATTGGTTGGACTGGTTACCCGGTGTTTATGACCTTTGCTTATTTTCACCTACGATTGTGGATTACCCTTTCAATAAAACTGCATTTGAAACCTTAGCCTTTGTGTCTCGGAGCAGTTTGTTACACTATAAAACATGACTATATGTCTCAGTAATGATTACTTAGTGATGACTCAACTAAAAGCTTAACAACTAGAAAACTGGCATAAAAGGTTATGACTGCAGTATA
Organism: Rutilus rutilus; assembly: GCF_951802725.1. Lineage (NCBI taxonomy): Eukaryota > Metazoa > Chordata > Actinopteri > Cypriniformes > Leuciscidae > Rutilus > Rutilus rutilus. The sequence goes on from NC_140223.1 coordinate 14,069,875, forward strand.
CTTTACAATACTCATGTATACTCATATATTATTAAAAAAAATTATTCAAAATAAAGAGTAAATATATATATATATATAAAATAATAAAAAATATAGAGTATATATATATATATACAGTGCAATGCATAAGTTAATACACCCATGCTAAAGTTGACTAAAAAGAGGAATAAAAAATCATATTTTGGAAATTGAACTTAATGCCTTAATTTAAAAAATTTGGAAAAATCCAACCTTTAAGGACACCAGTTTTCTTTGTGAATGAATAATGTATCGTAAATAAATAAATGTTTTTTGAAAAATTTGAAATGAGATGCAATGCAAATCAAACTAGCTATTAGGCTAACTGAAATAAAACCATGCCAATCTCTAGGTATGGTGAAGGCTATGTGATGATGTGGGGCTATTTTAATTCCAAAGGCCAAGGGAACTTTATCAGGATGCATAGTATCCTGGATCCATGAAGTAACTGGCCTTTAAAAATAAAAATCTGCCTGCCTCTATGGGAATTTAACATAGGGGTGTACTAACTTATGCACCATGTATTTTAAGGAAGAACATTTATTTATTTACGATACATTATTCATTCACAAAGAAAATTGGTGTCCTTAAAGGTTGGATTTTTCCTAATTTTTTAAATTAAGGCATTAAGTTCAATTTCCAAAATATGATTTTTTATTCCTCTTTTTAGTCAACTTTAGCATGGGTGTATTAACTTATGCATTGCACTGTATATATAGGCTATACATATATATATATATATATATATATATATATATATATATATATATATATATATATATATATAGTTTATTAATTAACTGCTGTATAATGTCTGTTACATAATCCAAATGAACGTAAACAGCTGATAAATAAAAACGCTTGTGTAACAGTATTGGATTTGTGCAACTCTTAAAGTAAGCAATAGACCATCTAGTGTAACTTAATGCAATTATTATTATTAATATTTTTACTTTGGTTATTTAAAACATAAATAATATACTATCTATTTAAATGACAAATGTTCGCATAAGAGAGCAAGTGACAAATATGTGACCCTGAACCACAAAACCAGTCACATGGGTCCACTTTTCGAAAATCATAAATAAGCTTTCCACTGATGTATGGTTGTTAGGATAGGACAATATTTGGCCAATTACAACTATTTGAAAATCTGGAATCTGAGGGTGCAAAAAAATCGAAACATTGAGAAAATTTAAAGTTGTCCATTTATGTTCGCAATTGTGCTGCATTCACTCACAAAAATAAATGTTTTATATATTTACGGTAGGAAATTTACAAAATATCTTCATGGAACATGATCTTTACTTAATATCCTAATGATTTTTGCATAAAAGAAAAATCACTAATTTTGACCCATACAATGTATTGTTGGCTATTGCCACAAATATACCCGTACGCCTTGTGACAAGCTTTGTGATCCAGGGTCACATTATCAGTATCAGACAATAATTGTTTGTTAAAATCTGTATCGGCCCAATATATATATATATATATATGTATATATATACAGTACACAGACACACACACACACACATATTTAACTGCCAGTCAAAAACCCATGTGATCCATCCAGATTGTTTTGCTGAGGCATGATTTTTTTTCCGAGGCATGTGAAACAGCCTTTCAGCATGAGACATGAAACCAGCCTCAGCATATGGCCAGATGGTCAGACTTCAAACAAGTAATTACAATCTTGTTTATGTTGAGTCTAAAATAAGTTCCCTCTTGGGTATTCTGAAATACTGCACATGACATTGCAAGTCTATGGCGGTGAACAATTCCTCTTTATGGCCACTGAGGCTGGGTATTTGAACAGGTGTGTGAATTTTGAGAGGGAAGTGCATGAATGTGAGCAGAGTTTGAAAGGGCCACTTTCCGCAGATGCTCTCCTCCTCGCACACAGAGGAGGTTTTTGCAGGCGATGGTAAATTCCTTCCCATGTGCTCTGAAAATGACCCGTCGTGGAAATAACCTGCCATCATCAGATGATAGAAAAGGACTTATGAGATTAAGTATTATTAACTGTAGAACAGATTGTTTTAATGGGGAAATGTTCTGCTTTTAAATGTTGCTCACTAAAGTTGTTGTCCGTTGTTATGTGGTTGCTAAGGTATTCAGGGCGGTTGTCAGTGTATTGCTGTGCAGTTGCTAAGATAGTTGTAGTGGTTGTTAGTGTGTTGCTATGCAGTTTCAAGGATGCTCAGAATAGTTGCCAGTGCATTACTGTGCAGTTGCTAAGATAGTTGTCGTGGTTGTTAGTGTGTTGCTATGTAGTTTCAAGGATGCTCAGAATAGTTGCAAGTGCATTACTGTGCAGTTGCTAAGATAGTTGTCGTGGTTGTTAGTGTGTTGCTATGCCGTTTCAAGGATGCTCAGAATGGTTGCCAGTGCATTACTGTGCAGTTGCTAAGATAGTTGTCGTGGTTGTTAGTGTGTTGCTATGCAGTTTCAAGGATGCTCAGAATGGTTGCCAGTGTGTTGCTATGCAGTTTCAAGGATGCTCAGAATAGTTGCCAGTGCATTACTGTGCAGTTGCTAAGATAGTTGTCGTGGTTGTTAGTGTGTTGCTATGCCGTTTCAAGGATGCTCAGAATGGTTGCCAGTGCATTACTGTGCAGTTGCTAAGATAGTTGTCGTGGTTGTTAGTGTGTTGCTATGCAGTTTCAAGGATGCTCAGAATGGTTGCCAGTGTGTTGCTATGCAGTTTCAAGGATGCTCAGAATAGTTGCCAGTGCATTACTGTGCAGTTGCTAAGATAGTTGTCGTGGTTGTTAGTGTGTTGCTATGCCGTTTCAAGGATGCTCAGAATGGTTGCCAGTGCATTACTGTGCAGTTGCTAAGATAGTTGTCGTGGTTGTTAGTGTGTTGCTATGCAGTTTCAAGGATGCTCAGAATGGTTGCCAGTGTGTTGCTATGCAGTTTCAAGGATGCTCAGAATAGTTGCCAGTGCATTACTGTGCAGTTGCTAAGATAGTTGTCGTGGTTGTTAGTGTGTTGCTATGCAGTTTCAAGGATGCTCAGAATGGTTGCCAGTGCATTACTGTGCAGTTGCTAAGGCGAACTGAGGGGCTGTTTTCTGTATGTTTCTATGCGGTTGCTAAGATAGTCAGGGCGGTTGTCAGTGGAATGCTGTGCAGTTGCTAAATAGTTGTAGTGGTTGTTAGTGTGTTGCTATGTGGTTGCTAAGATGCTCAGAATGGTTGCTAGTGCATTCTTATTCGGCTGCTAAGGCGATCTGAGTGGCTGTTTGCACGTTATGCGGTTGCTAAGATATTCAGGGCGGTTGTCAGTGTATTGCTGTGCAGTTGCTAAATAGTTGTAGTGGTTGTTAGTGTGTTACTATGTGGTTGCTAGGATGCTCAGAATGGGTGCTAGACTAGTGCTTTGTTATGCGGTTGCTAAGGCGATCTGAGTGGCTGTTTGTACGTTGCTAAGATATTCAAGGTGGTTGTTAGTGCATTACTATGCAGTTGCTAAGATAGTCGTAGTGGTTCTACGTGTGTTACTATGCGGTTGCTAGGATAGTCGTAGTGATTCTAAGTGTGTTACTATGCGGTTGCTAGGATTTTCGGAATGGTTGTTAGTGCATTGCTATGCAGTTGCTAAGATAGTCATAGTGGATGTTAGTGCATTGCTATGCAGTCGTTAAGATAGTTGTAGTGATTGTTAGTGTGTTGCTATGCGGTTGCTAGGATGTTTGGAATGGTTGTTAGTGCATTGCTATGCAGTCGTTAAGATAGTTGTAGTGATTGTTAGTGTGTTGCTATGCGGTTGCTAGGATGTTTGGAATGGTTGTTAGTGCATTGCTATGCAGTCGTTAAGATAATCGTAGTGGTTTTTAGTGTGTTGCTATGCGGTTGCTAGGATGTTCTGAATGGTTGTTAGTGCATTGCTATGCAAGTTCCGTTGAATTGTGTTGGTAACGACGGATCTTGCGACCATAGTTGGCTTCAGGCAACACACCCCTGGGTAGTAGCTAGACAGTTTACTAACTACCCAAGTAAGACGAGCCCACTCATGAATATTTCTTATTATCACCAGGTCAAAAAAAAAAGGTAAAATTTTGAAAACCCCGAGCCCAAAGGCAACAGGAATAATGATGCTTGCCTTAGAAATCACCTCTAATACTAATAATAATAAAAGGGAAAATGGAAAGACGAGAGCAAAAGAGGCTGTTTGAAGAACTGACTCTAAATTAAGAACTTGTTACACAGAAAAAGAAAAAAAGTTAGTCCACTGGAGTCCACACTTCTAAAACATTCATCCAGTCAAGCTTTCACCGCTTTTCAAACAAAAGCACCTCTGATTTGAACCACCTGACACGGTTCCACTCAGTGGTGGAGCGACTGTAACCACTTCTGCAACAGCAGCGTGACTCTGCTTACCTTTTTTCCACCTCAGAAGTGCAAAGCTATTCCATTCTAGCGGTTACAGCAGTGTATTTGGCGATGAGAGAGGAAACGTCTGAGGAAACAGTGAAAAAAACAATCTTTAGAGAATCAAGAGGGTCTCAAAGGAAACTTTCAGACATGTTTTTTTCATAGAGTTGCATAGACTCTATTGAGCACAGGAAGTTTGCCTGCCAAAGGGAGTGTATGCAGTACAATCCTGAGATAGTACATAGCCTATCTAGGGAATTTCAGATCCTTTGCTGAATCAGCACAGGTTATTGGCAAACTCATATCGTTAAAACTGGCCTAGACAAGACTGGCATTATCCGTCAAATTAGGTTACGCCTTTAGATACAAAAGTTCTCATGAGAAAAAAGTCATAGTAAGATCAGCATTGTGGTATCGGTGCTCTGCGTTGGCATCCAAGAGTGCTTTCCCTTGCCACAACGGGTCTTCGGTTGAAGTCAGTATCCTACGTCTGCGTTTACATCAGGTGTGAGGTCACACTACACTTCCTTTACTCTGTTTACTCTCACTTTGTTTACGCAGACAGTCCCCTAGTCAAAACACAACGCTCATTGCTAGGCAGCATGCTAGCGCTTGCACCACTCGCTTGCACAATTTCTCAGAAGAACCAGGTCAGTTCTTTTTCAGGGTTTATTTTTTTTGACTAACATGGTGTAATGTTTGAGGAAGGCTTGCGCAAATGCTGAGTGAGATTTCCATTAAAAAATAAATAATAATAATCATAATAATAATAATAATAAAAAGTTTTTCTCTCATTGTTACTATGTTTATTTCATGTCAAAAAGGTAAAGCCTGAATAAGCAGATTTGTAAAAATATATATTTTATTCTACTTAATTTGTTAATGTAATTACATTTTATTTAAATAATTTAAATATATTTTAAATATATTAATATAAACAGTACAAATATATTTTCATTTAGCTGTATAAAATAAATATTTGATTAAAAAATAGATGTAAATATAAAAATAATTTCATATAAGTATTTATACATACATAAATTAATTTAAAATTATTTTATTTTTTGTACTCATTTAATTTATCTTTATATTAGTGCTGTCTAATTGATTAATAATAATCTTGATTAATCGCAAACATAAAAGTTTGTAAATATAATAATAATAATAATATTATATATATATATATATATATATATATATATATATATATATAGGCTATATATATTACGATTAATCGATTTGACAGCACTTTTTTAAATCGATTAATCGTAAATATATATATACTCATACATATATATGCATTGGGAATATTTAAGTGAGGCACATGAGTGCAAAAGAAAAAGAGTTACTATTTCATTTAATTGGGTGATGTAATAGGCCTATACATTTAATTAAATAATCATATTAAATATATTAATATAAACAGAATACAATTTTTTTTTACAGTAATTGACTGTTTTCGTCATGTGCAACATTAAATAAATACATAAACAAACATTGTTTTGTTATTTTAATACATTTGTTGTTATAAAAAAATATATGTACAGTCACGTGACTGCATTCGTCACGTGAAACATCAAATTAAAAATGAATTTATTAATTTATTGTACTAATGTAATGTCTATTGTGAATATATCCCAAAACATATTACATATATGCATAGAATATATAAAGAATATTAAATATCAATAGACAAAAAAAACTGTTACAATATATGAAAACACCATTGTCTGACTGTCAAACTTAGTACATCATTTCAACCGTCATTTTCTGTGAGGGAGTTTTCTGTTTAAGCGGCTAAAACATGTTTTCACACAGTGGATCGGGAACAAAATTTTGCAATTTTCAAGTCAGTTTGTGAAGCCTAGGGCACTGGGACAAATCCACACATGCAGTGAAATGTGATTGGAAGCCTGGGCTGCTTTAAAAACACCCCTCTCTCTCTCTCTCTCTCTCTCTCTCTCTCTCTCTCTTCTAAAGCGCTTTCGTCAGCAGGGGGGGTTGCTTCTGAAACACATGTGGGATGTGGAGCTGTGACAGGATCACAAAGAGTGCCATTCAGCCCAGAAAGGCTCTGAAAACAGCAGCTCTCCTCCATATTTCCTCTCCCTTCACTGCACCTCACACAAAACACAGAAAACCTCAAAGATTACACAACCACACTGTGTTTCTCAAGAGGAAAAGGCATCAAGATCCACATGTTTTGTTGAGGTCCCCAAATCCCCCACCCTGGGCCACTTTTCATGAGTTTTGCACACAGTGGTGTCCGGTGATTTTTACAGCATTAAAGGAACACATTTCAATATTTTAGATTATAGACTATTATATAACATAAAATTAACCTAACATGAAAAGTAAGTGGTTTAGTGATTTTGGCCTATAGGCCACATTAAAGGTCTTGAGCTTCTAAACTTTATTCAGCAATTAAAATCATACAATAATGTCAAGTTGTTTATTCATGCACTCAATCATTAATTCATTCATTCATTTGAATTTGTATATTTACCTGGAAATTGAATGCAATGAAAAGGTCACCAATCAGTCTGAAAATTTGCTAATTTACTGAAATTTAGCTCATATGATATTTAGTTTGTCCAAAAGTGTCAACAATACATTTTTGTAATATACATTTATTTATTTGTTTAAATGTTTATTGTTTTAATTTAATTTAATTTGAATATTTATTGCAAAAAAAAATGTTTTACTACACATAACAGGGTCAAACTACCAATACTGGGGTAGTTTTTGAAAAAGCATGGTAAGTGTTTGTGGTTACTGTCCTTTTACTACACCTACAGTAAAACTAAAGTTACTGTGGTAAAACACGGTAAGTGTTGAGATTATTGTGCTTTTACTATATAATACCACTGTCAAACTACACTACTGAGAGAGTGTGTTGGAAAACAACAAAATCACACCAATAACTCTGAAACAGGGTTGAATATAAATCCAACAGATCATATGATATTATGTTGGCCTCCGGTCCTGAGGATGTTGACCAGCCTCAGCCTTGCTAAAGGCTAAGCACTTCCTCTGAATGACCATTTCCTGAAAATAAAGTTTCACGTCCTATTTTGTGTTCATTTTTCCCTGCATTTTCTTTCAAATATTTGAACGCAGTGCATTTTTTGGCAGTGCTATTAGACGGATGATTTAGTCCGATATCGGTGATTAAAGGAATCCTTGTGCAGGATGTTCAAACTGACCTCCAAAGAACCTTGGAAACATCATGTTCAGTCAGAGTTACTCAATCAGCTGTGTAGGGGTTTTTTTTCTTTCTTTTTTTAAATTTGCCTCTGTTTTGTAAGTCCTCGAACATGTTCTTAAATTGTTGTCTTTATAGCATAATGAAAAAATGTTTTTCCCCTGGCTCTCAAACGACGGCAGCTGAAATAATTGGTGAGTTTCCAAAAACATCAGAAAGTGAAAAATGTCTGTCCCCCCTTGTTATTTATTTAACACCCTTATAAAAAATGACGGAATATCCAGACTTGTTTATGGGAAAGAATAGTTTTGTTGTGGGAATGATCCTTTCAGAAATCTCAACTGGAAATCACGCGATTTCCACATTCTCTCAATTTACTGATCCTATAGTATATGTACAGTTGTAGTCAGAATTATTGCCACCCCTGGTAAATATGATCAAAAATGGCTGTAAAAAATAAATCTGCATTGTTTATCCTTTTGATCTTTCATTCAAAAAATGAGCAAAAACTGCCTCTGCTAGAAATCTTATAATGGGCCTTGGTTGGATCTTCCATCAGGACAACGATCCAAAATCAACACAAAACTGTGTCACTGAGCACCAAATGAAGCTTCCCAGTTCCCTAACCTGAACCCTATAGAAAATGAGTGGAGTGAACTGAGGAGGAGAAGCTCCAACATGAACTTGTGAATCTGAAGGATCTGGAGAGATTCTGTAAGGAGGAATGACCTCTGATCTCTTGTCAGTTATTCTCCAAAGAAAACTCAGATCTGTTATCTTGGCAAAAGGAGTTCGGAAAAAGTATTTCATAACAGGGAGTCAATAATTATGGCCAGCGTGTTTTGGAGAAAAGCATTTATTTCATATTGTGATTTACTCCCCACTATTAATTCTTTTACTTCAATGAAAGGTTCGATTTTTGCGCATTTTTTAAATGAAAGATCAAAAGGATAAGCAGATTTATTTTTTTTACAACCATTTTTTATCATATTTACCAGGGGTGCCAAAAATTCTGATCACAACTGTAATATACTGTAATATAATACAGATACTCATCTGATCTTCTATAATCTTCTAGCCTTTGGAACAAAGACCTGACGACTTGATTTAAAAGCCTCCTGAGCTTTGGAATGGTGTGTGTGCACTTCCTCTTTTATGATGCACTGGATCTGCTTAAAGTAGGAAATGAAGCAAGCAGCAAAGGGAAGTGAAACTGACCAATTGTGACATTAGTGAAAACTTTTTTCTCTCTCTCTCTTTTGCTGTCGTAAGGTCCCACCCACTGTCTAAATTTGTATACTGTTGCAGTTCAGACCTTCCTTGGGGAACTTATGAACATTATTAAACATCTTAAAAATATATTCAAGGGACATCAGCTGAGCTCTCTTTTTCGAAAGACATCTAAAAGGCCTCATGCACCTGATGATGGGGAATGCCTAAACATAAGTGATTATAGTCCGACCAATATTTAAATCTACATTATAATTACTTTTCTTTTAATGTGAACTTTTCTATTTCAGTATGTTTGCTATTTCAGCTGCCCGACGGCTTCCTGTCATGAGGAAGGTGATCTGGATTTCACCAAGTACAACATGTTCCTGGATCAACATCTTTGTTGATCCTGGAACAACATTCCTATCAACCAATCAGATTTAGGGGACAAGTTTACAGTTTATGTCAAGTTTAGGCTTACAGCCAGGGTTAGGTGCATCAGTGTTATCCACATTTATTGATAAGATTTTAGGGATAAGTTATGGGTAGGAGTAGGTTAGGGCTAGGGCTACATTTTCCATCAGGAATGTTGTTCCAGGATCAATGAAATATGTTGATCCAGGAACATATCTTACTTGGCAAAATCATGATTAAACAGGAAGTACTGTTGCAGCCATAGAAGATGAAACATAATAGACTACACTACAGTATATGATAGAGCACTTTGTTACAAACGATTTACTATGATATGATGAGCATTGAGCACTTTAACATTAGAGAATGAACAATGTTTGTATACATAGGTGCTTTTATATGACTATACTGACCTCTGGTGGTTATTATTATAGTTGTATCTGAAAAGTGGAAGTATTTAAAGTTTTCAAAGGTTCAACTATGCATTCTATTTTACTTTCTAGTGGAGCAGAAAAGATGATGTAGCCTAAAGTAATAACATGACACCTTTCACTGTTGACTGAAATTATCAGTCGCCAACATTCTTCCTAACATCCTTTTTATCTAATCTTATTCTGTCGGCTACTGTGTAAAAGTTTGGGGTCAGTAAGATTTTTTTTTTTATTTTTATTTTTTTTTAGCAAGGACACATTAAATTGATCAAAGCAATAAAGACATTTATGTTACAAAAGATTTATATTTCAAATAAATGCTGTTGAACTTTCTATTCATCAAATAATCCTAATATATATATGAGCATTGAACACTTTAACATTACAGAATGAATAATGTTTGTATACATGGGTGCTTTTATATGACTATACTGACTATATATATATATATATATATATATAATTAGAAAGTTCAACAGCATTTATTTGATATATTTGATAGTATACATACGTATATATATATATATATATTATGCAGCATAAAACTGTTTTCAACATTGATAATAATAAAAAATGTTTCCTGAGCACCAAATTAGCAAATTACAAATGATTACAAAGTAAATTTATGTTATTTAAAACATATTTTAAAAATACATAAAATAAAATTCTGTATTTTTAATGATGTGCATTAGAGACTTTGTTCAAAACCTTCTAATATATGATATATGATGATGATACATAGTGTCATTTAGGACAGAAAGTCAAACCAATTTTTTGCTGTCTAATTCAAAATGTATTAAAAGCGATTTTATGGCTTTTAACCAATGCATTTATCACTTCATCAAACTGCAAACATGGGGAAATAAATATACAAAAATCGAACTATTTTGCCAGATAAACTATAAAACTACAACATATAAAACACGTGACAACTTGTCCCAACCTTTTGGTTCTCTCTTTTAATGTTGCTGAATCTTGTTTAATGTATCCCAGTGTGGTTTTTGTGGTTTATAGAGTTTAGTGGTTTTGAGTCTTCTTATTTAACCAACTTAAAGAGATAGTTCAACCAAAAATGAACGTTCTGTCATCATTTACTCACCCACAAGTTGTTACAAACCTGTGTTTGTTTCATTCTTCTGTTGAACACGAAAGATATGTTCAAGAATGTTGGTATCTGGACAGTTGACGGCACCCATTGACTTCCATAGTAGGAAAAAAAATAAAATACTATGGAAGTCAAAGGGTGCCGTCAACTGTCTGGTTTATAATATCTTCTTTTGAGTTCAACAGAGGAAAGAAACTCATACAGGTTTGGAACGGCATGAAGGTGAGTAAATGATGACAGAATTTTCATTTTTGGGTAAACTATCTCTTTAAAGGCTAAAAATGATAGGCCAATCATATTTAAAAACAAAAACATCTAATTTAAAAAAGTTTTGAAGTAGTCCAACATATACTAGATATGCAATAAGGCTTTTTACTTAAAACCTTGTAGAGTCACATATATCATCCGAACATAACACCATTTCAGTCAAATGATTCCTTCGCATAAGAATGTTTCATTCCAAAAACTTGCAAGTGTTTCTTTCCCTGCCCCATTGTCTTACAGTAGCCAGGTTGAGTTCCCCACCCCCAGCTCCCAGCGCACTCCTTTCCGCTCACGGATTCCATTCTACACAAGAGCCTGGAGAGCATATGTTTGAGCCACAGTCCCAGTGAATGTGGCCATCTGCTCAGGATTCCATATGATCCGGGCCCTGTGTGAGAATGCGCCTGGCTTTGTAAAAACTCACTAGGCGATGTGGGAGAATCTTCCCCACACACAATAGAGAACAGTAAGACAGTTTTAACCCTTTCCCTGGTTCGCCTCTCTCAAAGGACGCCTCCCCGAACCATTGTCCTCCCTGACAAGTGAATAGTGAACAGAATCAGTTTCTTGTTACTTAACTGTCAAAAGCTTTGGTGGGATTCAGTTTCAACTCTTCATAACACCATTAGGACCTTCCTTCACGCTGAAGCTAAATGGACAAAGTGGGAGAAATGAAGAAAAAGTAAACATTTAACTTCAAAGTAGAGCCACAGGTTATTCCGAAAAAAAAAGAAAAAAAAACTTTAAAACAATGATACTGTTTTGCGGCAAACAACTCTATATTTGTCACCACCAACTACTTAACTCATGGAGGGATAGGGTAAACCAGATAAAACAAAGGGCTTCTCATTTCCATACTAGATGTGATCTGCTCACACCTCCCCCAACCACAAGTCACAATAAATGAAGAATGAACAAACTCACAGCACTGATAAGGAGATGCTAGCCTGCAGTCAAAGCCCAATTTAGCAAATCAAGTCATAACTCACATCGACGGATGAACTACAGTAGGCAACATTTGAAGTGGATCAAAACCTTTCATCAGTTATATATGAATTTTGAACAATATCTTTGATTAACTTTTTTGATCCACTTCAAATGTTGACTACTGTACTATCGCATGTTGCTTCTGAAAATCCTAACATGCTAAATGTTAGAAACTAAAACCTAGAGGTCATTACGTTCTCTTTAGGTTTTATATGATTATAAAAAAAATACAAAATAAAAAAAAACATGATTGAAGTCAGTCATTTTGGAGCTTATTCACTAAAGGGGTAGTTCACCTAAATTTTTTTTAATTTTGTCATTTACTCACCCTCATGTTGTTCCAAATCTCTGAGTTTGTCTTCTACTGAACAAAAGATATTTTGAAGAATGTTGGAAAACAGACAGTTGACAATAGCAATTGACTGCCATACTAGGAAAAAAAAAAAAAAAAAAAAAAAGAAAGCCATAAACTGTCAAAGGATACCGTAAACTGTTTGGTTTTCAAAAGATGTGTTCAACAGAAGGAACTCACTCATACAGGTTTAGAACAACATGAGAGAGTAAAATGACTACAATTCTCATTTTTGAATGAACTATCCCTTTAAAATGTAATTTTTGTCATTTGTTGAGGGGGGGGAAAAAAAAATCACTGAAATGAGTTAAAAAATAAAAATAATCATGTTATTCAAAGCCTGTATATCTTACTTCTGTGTAACAAGAGATTAGATTGAGAGATGTCTTTCACCCTGGTCTATTGATTGGACCTCAAAAACAAACAAAAGTTCTTCAAAATCTCATGTCCCAGAGAAGAAAATCATACAAGTTTGGAATTATACAAATAGTTTTGTTTACAAATCAAAACTATCCATTGAAGTTGGTGAAAAGAAACACCTCAAGAGTCAATATTCATCAACAGGGTTTATTTTCAGTACAAAATAATAGGGGCAGCAGGGAGAAGAAATCAATATATTAAACTTAATACAAACGTCATCAAAAACATGTTTTCTATAAATACAATAAAATAAATATAAAAAAAGGAAATTAAGTTACTTGAAACTCTCCATCATGTAACACAAAGCCAGCAGGTGCATTACAGACAATCAGATGCAAAACATGGACCAATCAGAACCAGCTATAAAAAAATAAAATAAAAAAATAGTCACTAAAGGCTCATACTGTAATAAATTGGTTTGCCTAAACTCACAATATCAACAGTTACAAAACCAAAAACTATGACACAGGCAACTCATTCCAAGTAAAGCTCCAACTGTGCACTTCCTGAGGATGGATCCTCGGAAACATAAGGCAAGTAGGTCTGGGAACGAACCAAATGCCAATCTTAAAAAAAAAAAAAAAAGCTGGAAGAACTCAAAACGATATTGCAGACTAACATCAATTAATAATATCAATTCTAACTTCGGAAACAGTCGGTTTATGATAGTACACAAAAAAAAAAAAAAATTAATAATAGTTTGGCCTCTAGTTAGAAAGAGTACAATGAATCTCTCAAATATTGAAAATGACCTTCAAGACCTGGTCATAACCTCTCTTTGGCTATTTCGGCACAACAGTTTCGTAAATAGCTGATTGCTAAATGCATCTTAAAAGTTAACCGCTGCATACGTTACTAAACATCTCGATGCAAGAACTTTGCAGGTTGTAGAGTTAAATCTTGTCCCCACTTGTCTTTTCAGTCATCAAAAATAAAACATGGCAAATCGCTCCACTTAAAAGCACATGAAACCCCACTTTAACGAATCATTTCAACATTCAGTACCTTCAAACAGTGCGTTTCACTCAGAGCTTAACTAAAAATGTCAAGTATCAGCCATATAATACATCAGGTATACCACAGTATACAGTTCAGTCCCCGTGAGGAGTGACAGTCTACAGGAAGAAGCTTGTGCTAGAGTTGCCGTGTTCGTTGTAGACGGCGTCATCCGGAACTGAAAGCTGGCTGAAGATGGGAAGCCTGCGCCCGTTGGCTTCTGGCCCGGAGGAGGATTCGGACCCGCTCATGCTGCTGGATGAGCTGCAGCTGCCCCCCTCGTGGTCTGAGAGAGAGGTGTGGGATAGACTCCGGAGGCCTAGGGAAGCTCCACCGGTAGGACTCTGCCGTAAGCAGCCTTCGGGCTGGGAGGAAGCGAGCTGGGTGGGCGACAACGTGGGCGTCAATCCCGAGTGAGAGTACCCGGAGTCAGGAGAGGGAAGAAACTGAGGGTGCAACTCTCGAGCCTGGTCCAGAAGGGTGTTGGGGTCTATATCGGGGAAGGCCAAGGAGAGAAGGTCGGACATGACGCTTGACGGAGTCGAAACGGAAGGCGCGCGCAGGAACGAGGAAGGAGCCAGAGGGGCTTCGAGAGGTTGGGGAGTTGTGGGAAACCCAGCGAAGCTGAAGCTCTGCTTGAGTAGGGGAGGCCGTTGGACAGTTGGGTTGGAGGTCTGGGGTCGGGATTGGGATTGGGATTGTGCGTAATCGTCTTCGGCGTTGTGAACGAAATGGCAGCGGATACCGTAGGGGCAGAAGCCAATCGAGTGGAAAGTGCGGCAGGGTTCGGTCTTATATTTCGGGTGACGGTTGAGGTCTCGCAATTCGTCAGGGCCGTGCGCAAACTGACACTTGCTGCCATATTTACACAGACCCCTTTCGGCAAACGTGCGGCACAACTCGGTCTTGTAGCGCGATGAGGTGGATGTGATCGAAGATGTAGAGTTGGAGAGGGAAACGGCACCTGAAGTGACTGAAGATTGCTTCAAATGGCTGGGTTCGGCAGAAGACCAACCCAGACTTCCAGTGTTGCCCTCCACCATGCTAACGGAGCGCTCCGACCAGAAGGGAATCTTGCCCCACTTCGGCTGAGATGATACTTTCTGGGTGCCCCAGTAATTTGTGTTCATGCTTCCACTCTCAATGCTGTCAATAGAAAGTCCTGAACCAGTGGAGGAAAGTGTGCAGGGACTGTCAGGGTTCCTATATCCCACAGCAGCTGCCTGTGCGGAGGTCTTCATCGGCTCTCGAAGATCAAGATTTAAAAGGTGCTGCAAGTAGAAGAACAAGAGGGTTATACATCTGTAAGCAGATGACAGTCTGAGAGTTTAATTTAAAACCTCAAATATTTTTGTTAACAGCACATGCAGTGAATGGAATCATGGGGAGTCGGATTCGTTGTTGTGCTTAAAAAGAACCGATTAAAAAACGAATCGTAGCATCATCGAGTGGTTTCTAACACTCCAACATACATACGCACATTCTGTCGTAAATTTTAATAAAATGTTTTTTTTTTATCATCAATTGCATGCGCATCAATTCAGCGGTTACAACTAATATTAGGTTTTATCAACAGGTTCAACTGAGTCGACTCAAAACGATTCGCATGCGCATCGGAGACTACAATTCGCAAGGTTTCAATGAATGCAGCAAGAAGAAAACTGCGATTTCAAGTCCGAAAGCATAGTTTGCGCTCTATTCACACATGCTTTTAAATTAAGATTCAGGTAAACGCGAACCAAGAAAAAAAAAAAAACTTTTCAGCGGCAAGTTTTTTTTTTCTCTCCAGCTCCGCCAATCAAGTTGTTTACGTTTGAAAACTAAAACTAAAAATCAAATATTTTTGCACTAACTCTCAACAATTCGACAAGCATCTGGCGCTTTCATCTCGTTATGTTCTAGATTCATACATGCAAAACCAGCACAACATGACTATAATGTCTTATTGGAATAAAACGGCGCTGACTCGTGGCCCACGTTCCCTCCCTGGCAGAGAAGTTGCTAGCAACTTAGATGTCATTAAATTGCTTCGATCAGTTATCTTGAACCTTACTGAAAACGTTTGCATTAGGCTTTATACGTTTCCTGCAGAATGCATGCAGATGCATGGAAAACAACCCGCACTATAAACGTGATTCAAGCCTATTAGCTACGTGATGTTTCCCACAACAATCACACTGTCGTTATAAGTTCATAAACGCCAGATCTACCTTGCACAGGACATCATCCAGGTCAATAAACTGATTGAGCGCGTAGGATGGCATAGTCCTGACGAAGACTTTATTTGATGATTCCTCCGTGATCCCACGCAACTCCCTCGTAGTTTTCATGAACTTCACGCGTTCGACTCAGCACGTGTTTTTAAGGCTGTTGTACGGCGACCACACCTCCGCGTTTTCTTTGCTCCGCCCACTACACACGGAACTCTACAAAGCCCGCGGATGAGTTGTTTGTGTTTTTTGTGTGATACTTATAGCTGTTGTTGTTAGTAGTGGGCTAACAAGTAAACCAGCTATTAGGGCACAAAAATTGTCACAAAAACTATCCTTGTCTAAACCCACGCTGACATTGTGAATATATATATATACTATTAATATAATATTGAATATACCATTATATTCACATTTCGAATAATTACATATTTTTTTATGTTGTTGAAAGAACCATCAGATGCTCGTAAAGGTTGCTTTTATTTGATCAAAAATATACAAAAACAGTAATATTGTGAAATATTATGATTTAAAATAGCCTCAGTGTTTTCTATTTTATAGGCCTGTATTTTAAATAGTATCATTTATTCCTGTGAGGGTAAAGCTGAATATTAGAATGATTACAGAAGGATCATGTGACATTGATCATGTGAAATTCAGCTTTACCATCACAGGAATAAATTACAGTTGATGATTTTGTGCTCAAGAAACATTGGAACATATAGATATAACATCTGACATGCTGATTCGGTGCTCAAGAAAAAAATATTTATATATACAGTGTAGCCTATATATAATATAGCCTATATGTCTACATGTTTTTTATTTTTTTTCTTGAGTGCTCAATATGTATATCTATAGGCTATCTATCTATATATATAGCCTATATACGTATATTATTATTATTTATAAAAAAAAAACATTCTTGAGCACCAAAGCAGCATGTAAAGATTTTCAAAAACATTACAAAATCCTAATTATTCCAAACTTTTGACCGGTACAGTTCATATATACACTATTCACTTTATTTATGCATTGAGTCTTACTCTATTTTACTAACTATACCCAATGAGTTTAAGAAAACAACGTTTGAGGCTATTGTGACTCATTTGACTGCGTAAAAACATCTGAAGGTTCGATCACGCCACCCTGTTGCTGTCAGAACTGGAGACGACGACCCTCTGAGGTGCTTTGATACGACCTAGGGAAGGTGTTGAAAGTGTCACCCTCTGGTGAAGAGGTTGACATTAAAGTCATTTTATATCCCTCTTCCTGGTGACCACAGACATTCTGATCAGCTGATCCCACTGTGAGAGGAGACGTGACGGTCTCGGTGAGCTAGACGTTTTTAACAAGAAGATAGATTCTCTGCAGTTCTTGGTTTGCAATTACTTTGAATCCAAATAGCTTCTTCATCAATGGTTACGGTGCAAAATGACCATCAGACCTATTTAAAAGAAGTGCATAAAAGTTCAACTTTATTGGCATCGATGGTTCCACGAAGAACCTTTAATATCCATGGAACCTTTCCATCGCACAAAAGATTCTTTAGGTTATTAAAATGTTTTTCATACTAAGAAAAAAATAATTGGTTAAATGTTTAATTGTGTATCATGGTGTCCACAAAAATATTGAGCAGCACAACTGTTTTCAATATTGATAATAATAAGAAATATTTCTTGAGCCCCAAATCAGCATATTAGAATGATTTCCGAATAATCCCTCTCTAGATTTTGAGGTAGCTTGTTAGTGGCTGTGATTTTACTCTCTCAACATAAAGCCACACTAATAAGATTCCCCTCTTTGTTAATGAAATGCAGAAAAGACCGAAATGGGCAGGGAGGAGGTTCCAACAAACCAATATGTCATTGTATGAAGGGCTTGTTGAGACACAAGGGCTCTTGTGAACTAGCTGACTCCATCCATGCAGCTGTAACTTAACCTCACAACTGAACAAAACAGTTAGTCAGTTTAATATCTATTGTTAACGTTCCTGCAAGACTACAGCTTATACTTAGAAACATACTTTAATGAGGAGGTCAAGGAACCGGGAACCCCATTACCGTCCTAATAAGGGGAGAGAATAAAACAAGTGCTTTAGACAGACAGTGATGTAATGGGTCAGTTATGGGGGAATTCATAGAGAATAGACTTGTATAGAAAATAGGAAAAGTCAAACTTCAGAAGTACGCGCAACTCATTAGCGAGGCACAAATGATTGAAAACGAAATACCTTGCGGCCTAGAACACTAAACCTGTTGTCTTGGGGTCATTAGAGTGTGATAAACAGACATCTGGTCAGTTTGTTTTGGGTACTTGGGAGAAGCATTAAGGGACTTCGGTGTTTGATGAAATGTTGTTGGTAGGCAGGGTGTGTGGGTGTGGGGTGTTTCCCTCCTGCTCCACTGATTGAGCAAAAGACTTTAGAACATAATGAGTAAAAAAGTTCTTGGGCTAAAAACCTCCCCCCCACCCCCAGGGGAACGGAGGAGTGGTAAAAGGGGGAGGTGGGGCAGGGAGGGGGGCGATTGTTTAGGGAAAGGGGAGAGATGGCTGAAGACCCTCTCCGGTCTAATCCTTAATCACAACAGTGTCAGGGGGCAAAAAGGAACATCACCCAAAATGACACCCCCACCCTTCGCGGCAGTCATCCCAGATGACCAGAGACGAATTTATTCAACAAACCACACAGCCGTGTGCAGGAATGTGCATGAACAACTACATCTCCAGCTAACAAAGAATGTTTTGCTAACTTTCCAATTGAAAAACGTTATTCTAAATGTGTTTGAACGTTCAAAACATCCATTAATGTTTTAAACGTCCTTGATTATACCAACTTTAAGGAGACGTCCCATTTTATTAACCTTCCATTTTAGCTTTTGAATGTTCTCTGAACGTTCTGAACTTTTCTAATCAACTAAAACCTTTCAGTAAAAAACATTCCATGAATGATGTATAAATGTTTTTGTGTTATGAGAACATTAGTAAAGACCAGATAACTTTGAATGGACACGTACATTTTTTTTTATTGGTTTAACTTAAAAATGTAAGTTACCTGATTGCCTTACATTTTTGAGTTCATTGAAATAAAAAAATTGAGTTAATACAATGAAGAAGATTGGTTTAATCAACAGGAATTCAAAATATTGGTTTATCTGAACCACATTAATTATCTAAGTTGATTTGACAAAAGAAAGAAAGTTGTGATAAAGATACATTTATTTATTTAAAGATAAATTAATATGCAATTCACACAAACTGTTACTTGAATGCATAGGCTACATAAAAAAAGTAAAGTAAAAAAAGTAATGCAAGTGTTCTGATATCATAATGAAGAATAAAAGCTCCATTGAAATAATAAATTAAGTAGTTAAGTACATTTTATCTTTTTTAATATTATTCATATTCCGAAAAACGTTTGTCCACCATAAATATCATGTGGTGTGACTGACACACAGGAAAATAAAACATAAAACAGGAAATGATCATAGACCCCGGCGGACTCTCATGGCTGTAATGTTCAGATTGCAATCTGATACTTATCCTTCATTTATAGTAATAGTAAATAAAAATGTTTACTTGTTATTCCTTTTTACTTCACGGTTACACCACATGATATTAATCTAAAACTGTTCTTTCTTGAAAATGTTATAAATTAAAAGTCATTTGAAACCAACATGTGTTTTAAATGAGATTTATACGTTTATTTATTTTATTTTATTTCTTGTGGGCACATGCATAACTTCATTTTTGAAGATAATGAGCACAGCACAGAAAACAATGCAACTAAAAAAATGACCTTTCATTTTAAAATCTCCCCAAAAAGTCCAGAAACTCAACAAGTGTGCTTTCATATGACCATTTCAATCCATTACCATGCACCACATGCCATTGCAAATGACCTGTAAACGTCCCAAGAATGATGTCAATCAACTTGTAATGGGCTCTGCAGCTGCAGAGGCCCAACCTTGCAAATGGGAAACCATTACATGACATAAAACCTCGGCTCATGGAATCCAGCGGTCCCGAAACAAACCAAAGCCACAGCAAGCTTTGCCTTGACAGGGATCTCCATCCTTTAGCAGAGCATGAAAAGAATATTTCACACCCGCCTCTCAGGGCTGTTCTCATGCAAATGCGGTGAGAACGCATGGGAAACGCACATGGGCGTGAGTGACAAAAGAGCGTTCAATGGTCTTATACACTCATGTGTAGATCAAAATGAAAGGCCTGAACATATGATCCATGTCCTTTATGACTTCTATTGATTTGTATGGACTTTATAAGTTTAAACTCCACTGCAAGCATTCCGATGCCCCAAAATTGCATTCCCATAGTTTTAGATTTATTTTAAAGGAATAGTTCACCAAAAAATGTTTTAACTAGCCCATGATTTACTCGCCCTCAAGTCATCCTAGGTGTATATGACTTTCTTCTTTCAGGCGAATACAATCGGAGTTATATAAAAAAATATATCCTGGCTCTTCAAAGCTATAATGGCAGTGAATGGCCTTTTCTGTCCATAAAAGTGCATCTATCCATCATAAAAGTGTTCCACACTGCTCTGGGGGTTAATAAAGGCCTTCTGAAGTGAAGTGATGCATTAGTGTAAGAACAATATCCATATTTAAAACTGCATAAAGTAAAATAGCTTCCGGGCAAACGAACATACGGATTCGGCTTAAGTCTAAAGCGCAACTTATGCGAGTAATATTTACGCTACACCTTGACGTACTACGCTACTTCCGACATCACAAGTTGCGTAATTTGCGCTTTAGGCGTAAGTAGTAGGTTTGTTTGCCCGGAAGCTAGAATTTTACTTTGTAACGTGTTAAATATGGATATTGTTCTAATGCATCGCTTCACTTCAGATGGCCTTTATAAACCCCCGGAGCAGTGTGGAACACTTTTATGATGGATAGATGCACTTTAAAGGACTTCAAAACAGAAAAGGCCATTCACTGCCATTATAGAGCTTGGAATATACAGGACATTTTTTTTAATATAACTCCGATTGTATTTGTTTGAAAGAAGACTGTCGTGTACACCTAGGATGACTTGAGGGTGAGTAAATCATGGGCTAATTTTCATTTTTGGGTGAACTATCACTTTAAGGACCATGCAGCAGGAGATCTGAAATCTGTCATTTCAGTGTAAAATGTCCCATTATCCTCCATACAGGCTCCGCATTAGCATGCTGCCTGCGGAGGGCTTGTGTTTGTTTGTCCTGTGCACTATTAATCTGTTTTAATTTCATTTGCAGGTGCTGAAGCACACACCCCTCTGCATTACCCCTCAGTGTGAGCTCAGCATGGGGGTTTCGGAGTGAAAGCAAGACAGACATCCATCTGAGATGTCCCTGCCACTTAAAGCACCAGAGGATGAAACTGCACACTCCAATGCAACTATACTCTCAAACTAAAAAGTTTTTACTTTAGCATTGCAACAGTGCCGGTTCCTTAAAGGGACAACTACCTTATTTAGTCCTTCAGTATTACCTTAAGGGTTCAAATGACTACTATAAGGTATATACGCACCTTTCTTAGATAAGTTGACCCATTGAGGGTATTGCCCCAGTGACAAGCTGTTGTACCTTTTTTGCAAAAAAAATTCTGACAATCAATGAGGCTTACGTGTCTGGGTATGATGGACTTTCTTGAAAAAGACACTCAGCTTTTAGTAATAGTTCAGTTAAAAATAAAAAATTATATCATAAACTCACCTTTGTGTTATTCCAAAGTGTTATTTTAGAATCATTGATTTAATATTAGTAATATTTTAATTTTAATTCAATTTTTATATTTTCTGTTTTCATTTTAATCTTAATTAAAGTTTTAGTAATTTTGTGTGTTTTTGTTATAAATACTAAAACTAAAATACTAAAATACAAAAACTAAATAAACAAATAAAATGATATATATATATATATAGTATTTAAAGGTTTTTGTTTTTTTATATTTTATTTTATTTCAGTTATTGTTTATTTTATTTCAAGTAATCACTTTTTTAGGTTTTTACTTTTTATTTAACGATAAAAACCCTGTTAAAAACTTATATTTTTCATTCACAATTACTTAAATTTCAGTCTGTTCCTCACATAAAACTTTCATATGTGACCCTGGACCACAAAACCAGTCACATGGGTCAATTTTCTGAATTTGAGATGTATAAATCACATGAAAGCTGAATAAATAAGCTTTCCATCGATGTATGGTCTGTTAGGATATGACAATATTTGGCCGAGAAACAACTATTTGAAAATCTGGAATCTGGGGGTACAAAATTGCCTTTAAAGTTGTCCATTTATGTTTGCGGTGCTGCATTCACTCACAAAAATTTATTCTTTTTTTTAGCATAAAAGAAAAATTGATAATTTAGACCCATACAATGTATTGTTGGCTTTTGCCACAAATATAACCGTGCGACATGTGACTGGTTTTGTGATCCAGCGTCACATATGGTTTCAAAAGACTTGAAATATAATATTACAATAGATTGTAAGGGCCATTTTAGGGGGGACTTTTTGGAGCTTGATGTTATAAATCACTTTCCTTTTTCTCTGTATGAATGATGAATGATGAATGAATGTTTTCTGATAAATTATTCCTTTAAATTGGACTGGACAAGTTTTTTGCGCATACTTTGTAGTGAGAAGTATTTCGACGTGTTATTGTTATTTCAACATGCCTAGTATGCTGTATGCATATGCACATTTGTCATATGTTAAAGAGTTTTTTTGTGCAAAATGCTTAAAATATTAACACTGAAGACCTGATATGTTTAAGGGGGTCATGTGACATGTCTGGGCAGCTTGTTAGTTTACCATATTTTGAACTCTGCTCTTGACAGGTTTGTGATTTTAGCATTTTATTCTCATACCATATTCATTATTTAACTCCATCCATTTGTTTCAGTCTTTGAAGCAAATGTGCACCAATTTTTGTGTTAAAATTCTTTCTTCTATCCCAGTTTAATATGCAGAGACAACTAATAATAAGTCAGCGGATTTCCAAAAAAAGTGTAAATAATATGACTGTGGCGATGTTGAAACATCTACATCTATTTGTTCTGAGTATCCAGACAAGAGCGACATGGTAACATTGAGCGAACCAATAATGTGAGTTTTGGGGCGGGGCTATCTGTTTTTCCAACCAATAGAGGAGCGGGGGGGAGTGTTCAGGAAACCTGTTTGAAAACCATGATTGAATTGAGTTCCAGGTGGCCCCACTAGAGGCACATAAAAGAACACACTTCTGCTTGAGGGTGAAAAACGTATGTGTTTGTCATTTTAGTGTGGAACCATTCCATCATCCTGACACAAAACCAGGAACAGGTGATGCAGACAAGGCAAAACAAACTGCACTTAAGACAATTTACAAGGTAAACTATCCACACTCATCTGCCCTGTGTGTGTGTGTGTGTGTGTGTGTGTGTGTGTGTGTGTGTGTGTGTGTGTGTGTGTTAGTATACTCAATAAAAAATGTGTATCAGAAACGTTAAACATATGTGTGAGCTTCAAATATATCCATACTTTCCATATGTTGAAGAGCTATGAGTGTGATAATCACAGTGAGAGCATCTGTGGAGATAGCAGCTAGTTTACTGAAAAACAGTCCTGGAGGGAAATGGTGTCCGGTTACGTTAAAGAAAACAAGTGAACCTGAGAGAAAGAAAGGCAAACCTTTACCAAACATACACATGCAGTGATCACTCTTACCTTTTTTTCTATATTAGTCTGTTCAGTGTCGCAGACATAATAGCCATTGAATAATCATTGTTGTCAAAGTAAAACTGTTCTTAAGGAATGAAAAAAACTGTAGTGTTTATTGAAGGAAGGACAATATGTATGTCACGGTATATTATTCTGGGTAAGAACGTTGGCTAAATGTCTAATTGTAAAAAAAAAAAATGAAAATGAGATATATGTTTAGCATGTTATATTATATACAATGTATATTATAAATTTATGTATAATATATAATTTATTTTTAGTATAATATATTAATATAGGCTTTTATTATTTGCATTTCATAGAACATTAAATATATATATATACATACCCCATCTGTAATCAAAATCCTGCCAAATAAACCAAATTTGATGTTAACTCTCATACCATCAAGCATCTGTGGTGTTGATCCATGACCTAAAGCCCATGTGGTACTGATAAGCAGTTCCTCATTGGCAAGCAGTTAAGACAAGCCAGCTTTTCATCTTTATTTCTTAAGTTAGTTTCTTATTTTTCATCCCTCACCCCACAGGAAGTCTCTTCAGGCTGCGTATTGTGCCCAGCGCTCTGGCTCGCTCCCTGCCGAGGGCCCAATCTCGCTACGCAATGAGGAGACTTGTTATCAAAGCCTCCCCCTGCTGGTCGCCTTTATGAGCGCCCTTTTAAAGGCTACTCAAAGGCACGGAAAAGTGCACTTATATGAATTTATTTGAAATGGGGAAGAGAAACTAGATTGGCCCTGTGTACAGAATCCCATTTACGGTGCATCGAGTTAATGAAGAGTCACGAGATTTAAGACCCGTCTCAGTGGATTTCCCAGAGTTACTTGGCCACAGCAAAACATCTGCTTCCTGTATGGGAATGGGACTAATTCTGCCCCCCCCCCCCCCCCCCCCCCCCCACACACACACACACACACACACACACCCTCGGGCTTACCCTGCACTCTTAGGGCTCTTGCTTTCTTTTCACAAGGCCGTCCAATCATAATAAACTTTGGAAAGTCCACTAATGAGATTCAGGGCAGCCCTGGAGATCTGCCTCCCAGTGCATGCCTGAGCACCTACATTGTGTTTTTCCACACGGGGAACAAAGAGAACATTACACTCTTGCAGGAGAGATCTCTCTTGCTCAGAAAGGACAGGCTCTAACTACTGAGCCTCCCATGGGTCAAGCCTCAAGAGACCCAGAGACAAAGTTGTGTGTGCGTCAATACTACTCGTCAAAAAAGAAAAAAGAAGAGGTGAACTTGTTCACTATGTGCTGTGCATTAATACGGCTTTTCCTGCCAAAGACCATCCTGAAGATGTTTTTTTTTTTCTTCCAAAGAAGTGTAATGTATACATCTATGGTCAGGTCCCAAGACTTCTTCACCGGCATGACTCTAGCGCAAAGTTTGCAAATTGATTTTGAGATATCCATTGGCTCACTTTCAAGGTTTTAAAACCAAAAATATTTCTAATAGTGCGACGTGACTTTTTTCTTATCATAACGCCGGTTCGAATCCCACTGGGAACGGTGCGAGTAGGTTAACCATGCAATAACTTGCTATAGAATTCATCGAAAAGTTAAACATCGAAAAGAACTGGTTTTGCTTCAGTATTTTCATGTGATATCAATTCGACACCAAATTAGTTTATTATGAAAATGTCAGCCAAAATCAAACACTGTAATAGGCTCAACAAATTAACAATAGGCTGAATAGGTATTTGATGCAAAGGCATAAGCAACAGCGGAAGTCTGAATTACAATCTAGTTGCATTTGATTACAGTGGTTTCTAAAGTAATGTTGATGCTTTATTGTTCTTGTCGTCACAAACCATGTTTATCTTCACAGCAAGGGAACCTCTATATGTCTGGATTGTATGTAGGTTGTATGTATTGTACTTGTTTTTAATGACTGTACAAGTTTTATTAAACCGTCAAAATAGGAGGAGAATATTTAACAGTTTTAAATATTATTAATATGAGGGAAGAACAAATCACTAAACTTGGGAGCTACAGGTTTTATTTTACTATAAAAAAAGAAAAGAAAAGAAAAGCAGACATTGACTACAACATAATCAGTTACTCATATTTTGTTGGTTCTCTCTTGTTTTTGCATGTTAATAATTTTCTTTGTGACACCGTGGCCAAAAAATATGTCAGCACAATTTGGCGTTTCATTGCGTTATCACAAATAAAGCCCAACTAGGCAACATGCTTATAAAATCTTTAACACATTTTTAATAATTTGAATAAAGGGTGAAGATGTCGATTTTCCTAGACCGGATGTCACTTTTGACCACTACTGTATACAGACTTTACTGCTTAACGTAAAAGTTTATGCTCATAATGCACATACATTCAGTAATCTAACCGAGAGCAAAACTTTTACCCTTCGCTTTGAAGAAAAATGAAATAAACAATATTCAAGCACTGTTAGTATCATGACACATTGTGATCTTAATCATTGTCCACTGTGTTTTTGTTTCTAGAAGCATTTTTGTTGCAACAATAAATTGCTCTGCACAACGTAAAAAAAAAAAAAAAAAAACTGTCCCGTCTCCACCCCCACTGCTCCCGCCCCCCTCTTCATGACGGCGTTTAAACGACCCCTGAATCCAAACCAGGCCTACATTATCCAGGCCTGTCCTCCAGGCCTGTTGTTTATTCCTTCTTGAAGGCACTTGATTAATAACCAAGATATCGGTCTGATTTGCAACTCCTGAGGGGCGACTGAGGGAGGGCGTCAACACTCTGGACCAAAGTCTGAAATTTCTTTGCCCCTCCTGTAAAAGTATAGGACATATGAGCTTCAGGGTTGATACTTGTGGAGACAATTAGGCTCATTTCCCACAGGCATCTCTTGACTACAACCATGAGTTTTCCATTACTTCTCATGAATGGCTTTGGTAAATCAAGCATTACTTTGAAATACATTTTTGATTAATTTGATCATGTTAACAATTTAAATCTCCAATAATATGTTTATATAAAACTGAATTAATGCGTGACCACTTCAGTCTGTTTATAGAATGAAAGCCTCTGATATAAGTTGGCTCTTTTTAGTGAATCAAAAACATACATAGAACACGACCAGTGTAGTCTGATTGCGAAGGAATGATTCTTATAATTCAGTTCTTTTTAGTCAATAGTCAAGTCACCTTTAATTTAACACTTTACAGCTTTACAGTGATAACAGGAAATTAATGCAACAAAGGTTGTTTTGGCTGTATAGCAGCTCTAGAAGAAAGTCATTGTCTTAAGTAAGTTCAGCATTGATTCATTTCCGTTGTAAAAATGATCTAAATCTAAATGATAAGATAATCGCAATAATAAATACATATAAATAGTGCTGTCAAATCAATTAATCGCATCAAACATAAAAGTTTGTAAATGTACACAAACTTTTATGTTTGATGCGATTAATTGTTTATTCCTTAAAAGTTCTAAAAGAAAACTGTTAAGGAACCAAAATGACAAGGAATCCAAATTTCTTTATGATTCCCATCTCTATTACTGAACTGACTGTTCATATATTGGCAACAGAAGTAGGCCTACATAAAATTCTTATTCAATTCACTCTTAGAGGATCAACACACTTGCAGTACTGGACTTGCATGTTGTTGTCACAAATGACTTTCTTTTGCACTTTAAAGCATCTGATTAAAGTGAAGTTCTTCATAACTGCATTTATCGTGTGCAAGTGTACAGCTTGTAAGAAGGGTTTCCTATAAAAGACTAAATAAGAAGTCTTCTTTCCAGTGCTCCAGCTGGGACTCATTACAAACACAGTGCTAATTCATCCCAGTGCCCAAGGTTTGACACTGTTGGCCATGCCCAGCAGGTTCTGAGGTGGGATCAGAGGTCCTGACCTGTCCTTTGCCCTCCAAAAGACCCCCTTGCCTCTATGCTCTTGGTAACAGCAACACTGTTGATTCAATTAGAACCGGAGGAACGTAGCAAGACCCTGGACAAAAGGTTCAGCGCAATGCAGACTGTTCATGGAAGAGCCAGCAAGGCAAAAGGACCTTCTATCAGACATCCATCACTGCACAAATGCACAAATGTTCCATCACCATGGAGAAGCCAAATGGGATGACGGGGAAGAAGAGGTGGGGTGAAGATGGACAAAGAAGACATTCTTTTATTATTTTTTTTTTCTTAAGGATGGATCCTACAGCAGTGTGACACAGAGTGAATCAGCTGAGAAGGCTGAGTGACTGCCAATGAAGGGATTTCCACTGACACAGCATTTCATTAGGTAAACAGTGAAGGATAAGCAAGAGTAATAGTCTGAGGGTCGTGCGCTTCGTTTTTCTACACACATATGATGCAGTTATGTAGTCTATGAGCAAAAGGAAATCCATTTAACTCATTTTCTCATTTTGCATGCAATTAAGTGTAAGTTGACTATATAAAAAGAACTTAAAAGTAGCGAAAGATGCCTTCCCAGCTAACAAAAATATGTTCTAAGAACGTTTTACTTACATTCCCATTAGGTTGTGAAAACGTTATTTCTGATTGTTCTCAGAACAATCTAAACAAACAGTTTTTTTAAATATATAAAAAAAAAAAAATTTGGTTGTGTGAACGTTAACCCAGTCTACACCAGACACGAGCAGTGCGATGCGAAGCAACAAAAGCAAACAGAACTCATTATAATCAGTGATGCTGTCGACAAATGATGCGGTGACAAATTCCTGACAAGAAATTGATGGGACAAACGGATTTGGAACGCTAGCTTTGGACCTCGTCAAGCTGTTGTGGCACGACGCAACAACTGTCACAACTGGCATAGACAGTGAAAAGCAAACATTCCATTTTATCATTTAGCAAACATTATGGAAAAGTTACTTTTGAATGTTCTTGGAAAGTTCTGAAACAACAACATTTAGAATTCAGAAACCCTTGTTATTAGCGACACCGGTGGCCGTTAAGTGAACTGCAGCCAGCAACTTACCGCTCGTGTTCGTGCTCGCACTCGTAACGTACAAAAGACTGAATGTAATTCAAGGCCCCGATATACTTTTATATCGTTTTTCATTGAACAAAGTCTGTTCAAGTTTGGAAAGATGTATTTAAGAACGCTTTGACTGACGAATTTTGGTCACCAAGGTATAAAACAGTACATCATCAAGCAGACTGTAAGCCTGCTGCATTGTTCTGATCTGCATCAAAATAATTATGACATCCATTATACTAAATACTGATTAAACGTGTTCATAAATCTCATTAAATCTTGTACCACTGCAGTAAACATTAGATCTTCATCACCTCAAACCATGTTCATAATGAACTGCGATGCACAGACTTCAGGTCGTGCCTTTCCTGGCCCCAGAGCAACTCTCAAATCCTCTTGATATCCCTCTACGCTACACTCCCCCCCCCCTCATTTAATCAAGCAGAGGAATTACCAGGGGAAGTGATTAGGTACAGGTCTTTAGTTTTTTCTCTTTCTTTTTAAAAGCGTAATCCTTTCAGCATAGTAAAAAGAAAAACTCCACAGATATCCCGGCATTGTGCCCCACTTTCTCTCTCTTTTACAAAGAGGCTGCTGCATGGTTCTCTTTTGAAATGAGAGTGGCAAATTAAAAGTTATTGTTTGCCACTTTTAAAAGCATTTTCTTTCCCCACCCACCCCTCAACCCCTGGTCCACGTCTGGGATTTGTCCTGCTGAACATCTTGGCAATTTATGTACAAGACAAAAGGGTAAAGGTTGTTACCCATTTTTCCTGTCAATCAAGATGTTAAACAGTGCTCTGATGGCCTGACTTTATGACATTATAAAAAGATTCTCAGCTGCTCTAGTAAAATACGGCTTTTGAACCGAACAATAAACACGTTTTATTTTATTTTATTTTTAGCAAGCAAGTGTCCACATGCAAACTCCAAAACTATCCTTTGTACAACTGTGAAATGTACACTACCAAAAACTTTGGACACATATGAATTAATAATATGAAAGTTTTATTATTATTAATTTACTTAATAAGATGTTCAGTTGGTCTAGTAAAATATGGCTAAAGAGATGCTTTTGAACTGAACAAGATTAATAAACAAAAATAAAAAAATAACATTTGTTTTAGCAGCTAAGTGAATCCCAGTAGGCTACTGTTTAAAAACAATCCTTTGTACATTTGTAACACATACACTATAGCATAAGTTTGGACACACTTGAATGTGTCCAATATAAATATTTTTTTTCTTTATTATTATTATTTTTAAATGTTTAAAATCTTATTTTTTAAATTTAATTTTAGATTCTTAAATATTTAATTTTATTATTTGATTTGATTTCGAATTTCTTTTTAGCAGCTAACAAGTATATAGCATGTGAATTCCAGTACTGGTTAAAAAACCATCCTTTGCAACTGTACACAGTGTACAATATGAATATATTATCAGAATGGGAACTCCAATATCATCTCACTTTGAAGAACTTCAAATATATTCCTGATTTGCATCATATTTTTGGTCAGTGCATAATTCCCATAATTCCATGTGTTATTTCATAGGTTAAAGAGCAAAAAAAGAAAAGAAAAAAATAATCCATCCAAACATTTATTTGGTCATGTACACCTGTATAAATCTTAACAAAATATAATATACCACCTTACTGAAAAAAAAAAAAAAAAACACCTTAAAGATCACACAGTTTTTTGATTGACACTACCGCTGATCTTACAATGTTTCACAATTCCACCACAGCACATTTAATAAGGTTTAATGAGCAGGCTTGTTAAGACATCAGAGTAAGTCGTACACTTAAAGCAGTGGAGTGTTATGGTGGGATTTTGTGTTCCTCTCGCTGCATTCACAGACCAGCTGCAGCTCGTCTCAGTGGCTCGAGTTCCCATAGTTCCATTAATCCCCCAGCAGCACTTGAGGAGCACACACACACACATAGGAGGCAGAGAGGAGTGGGTGGGTTGTATTGTCCTAGTCTAGTTTATCATTTATATGCTCTTCTGTGAGATATTAATGCAAGTTAGCCAAAGAAATGCAGAACAGCTTTTTCAGCAGGCATTTCAAAAGCAGTATCACATACATCTGTTCATCCTAACAGGGGGATCTGCCTTCCATCAGGCACTGACTACATATATATACACAGTAGGCAGCATTTGAAGTGGATCAAAACCTTTCATTAAAGTTATACTTGAATTTTGTCTTAGGACGACTTTGATTCACTTTTTGATCCACTTCAAATGTTGACTACTGTATATAGCATTTTTATATATAGATGTTTAAGCCAAGCCCTTCATTTAAAAAGTACTCTCTTCACTGTAATACAGTACTAAAAAAAAAAAAGAAAAAGTTTTGGCCTGCATTACAACGATAAGAATTTTGGGGGAAATGTGCTTTTTTTTTATTTTTTTTATACAAATAAATTAGTGTATTTACTTTAAATTAAAATTAAATGCAATTATAATGAAAATAATGCAAACCCATGTAAAGCATTTTAATGGTCTTAAAACAGACTTCATTTACCGTATGCAACTATATAATTTTCTATATATTTATGTAATTTATTATTTTTATCCTGTTTTGTCCTTTCATTTTTGGGCGAAATCAGTGTTATTTTAGCTTTTATTTTTATATTTTTAGTTTTCATGTTAATTTTAGTGCGTTTGTCATTTCATTTTTTTATTGTTAATATTGCTATTTAGATTTAATTTATTTTTTATTTTGTTCTCTCAATAATTTTAGTGCATCAACAAACTAATTTCAGGTTATTGCCAAATCAACATTTGGTTTTATTTTATTTCAATTAACAGAAATGGTTTTAATAGTTTTAGTAAACGATAACAATCCTGGGTGAAATATGATCCAGATATTATTTGACAGTTTTTTTACTTTTTATCTTGCGATAAAGATTACGGAGCCCCACACAAGACATGCAGACAAAAAATGTATATATCATAGCCACAAATTAAGAATTCATTCCCACGACTTATTAATTCGTCCCCTCGTTTTGATTGAACTAAAACAAGGGAACGAATTATTATATCGTGTGCACAATTTACTTAAAACAAGGAAATGAATAGTGAACATGCTGACGTAGTAAGTCTTAGGACCTAATTGTTAATTTGTGAAAACCTATAATGCAAAAATACTCCAGAGAGCAAGTCCCATGCTAAACCACCAAAAGTAAAGTGAAGTGAAGATGCGTATGCGCTGGATGTTTGTTTGAATGTGCTGTGGGACAGAAGGTGTGTTTGAAGTTGTCCTGCAGACTCTCTTCCACTAACCCTTTCATGACATGGCAGGAGAAGTGAGACAGCTGGCGCTCAGGCTGAGGGCGTTTATTTACCTCCACCGGCAGCAAAGGAAAAGCGCTCCACAAAAGAGGGCTCATGAATGGGCTCTCACTGGGGAAGCCTTCCTAAAGTTCTTTATGTGGGTCGTCCATTTAAGCACGGCACTTTTTGTTTGTTTCTTATAACAGCAGAAGCTTTTGGGACATATAACCGAGAGCGCATGACCTTACACACTAGGTCTGACAGGAAAAGAGGGAAAAATGCAAACAAGCTGCAAAATAACAGACTGGCATTCATAAACAGAAAAAAAGAGCATTAGTTGTGTTTTGTGTTACTGAGATATTGACATATGGGATAGTTGCGCAACATAATAATTGACGTAACAGAGTCTTGTGACTGGCATGTTTTTCTTCGATGAACATGCGTGTCATCTAGATTCTTTGTTTCTATGCTCAATTCATCTTTAGTATTTGATTTCCTACTTCCATAGAAACCTTTTCTCTCAAATATATATCAAAAAACAGTTTAAAAATCTATTTAATCTGTGCTTGAAATGTTTTCCAATATGTTCTAGTTCTTTTTCTACAGTGTCTGTGATAGTATTTCCTAAGTAAATTTAAAGTCATTTTCTTTACTATTATTTAAATGCCACGTTGGTGGATTGAAGCATTAATCTCTTTTGAAAATGTGGGTAACTTTTGGGTAGTGCTATGAAACAGATATTATAGGGTGTCAGACAAATGGATGGATGTTTATTGTTATATTGCATTCATTCTTTTTGGACATTTATTCAAATCCATCATTCATTCAAAAAAGCAATTTTTTTTATCCTTCATTTATTTGATATTTATTTGAAATATTTTTGAGCTTTCGCTCTGGATGACATTCATCTGACTGACAAAGGTTGCCCTCTTCTGGTGAAATCAAAAATCTTTTTTTTTTTTACTTCACCAGTAAGATATAACTGTTACATTCCCAAACATTAAACATATTTCTAAACTAAAAAGAGCAGTATTTCTTCAAATAAATAATCAGATGTGTCATTACTAAATAACAGATTTAGATCACTGTATGGAGAAATAATTTACATTTACAATAAAACAGTAGAAAAGCATCTAACATTTTTTACATCCAAGTTTTTTTTAATGTCTTATCAAACCTAAGTAAAATGGCCAAAATATGTTAAGTGACCTGAATCTGATATACAGTATAATGTGTAATAATTCAGAAGTTACAAAATGTCACATTTATGAAAATACGCTTCCATTATTATCTGTTTCAGTCATTTAGTTTGCATTAAGAAGTGTTGAAGTATTCAGAATATTTCCAAACACGTCAAGACTGTATTTAAAGTGAAAAAAATATGTATAGAAATGCGTGGGAACTGTCTCACTGAAATATAACTTGAAACTGCTTTATATCAAAAATAATGTTGTAAACATCTATGTCCAACTAATTCACACTGACAAAGTTTTAAATGAAGAAACATTCGTGTTCACGGCTCATTAGTCCATCCTAGAGTTTCTGAATTACAACTTGGAATTTACCTATAAAGAACAGAAAAATGATTTACAAAGGCAGTGAAGACAGTTGCAGTCTCAGTAACAGTGTCAAGTCACACTTTATCATACTTGTCATTAAAGAACCATTCAAATAGTATAACCAAATGTATTATAATTATTTATCTGTTTGTTTAATCATTCATATATTTAGTTACTAAGAGTTAAAATGGTGAGGGATATATAAGGTTAGCATAGACTTACATGATGGCATTGAAGAGACCTCTGCGGTCACTACACCCTCCAAGCCCAGGTTAGAGAGAGCGCCCCGAATCATCCCACAGGAAAAGGCCAAGTACTGCAGAGAGGACATGTAGGTCTATTTATATTTCACTTCTTATGGTTTAAAAATATAGACAAAATAAATGTCAGAAGAATATGATATAGTATGAATGAGCCTAATTATCATTCTCACTTTTGGGGCCTCCTCAAGGTATTGCTTTCCACTGGAGAACTGAGTAAGTAGTGAAAATTTATTATCCTGTAAGACATATGTGCCCTAGAACAAAGCCAGAGAAAAGAAATTACAATAATGCTACATGTGTTGCCACATATTAAAATGCCCCTATTATGCTATGTTAAAGGTTACCAATTTTGTTTTGGAGTCTCCAACAATAGGTTTACATCCTTTTAAGGTCAAAAGACACTTTGATTTTCTCTTCATTTTGGAGAATCTACTCTGCTCTGATTGGTCAGATGGCTCAGTCTGGGGTACAAACGGTGCGCAACGTTTTGCTACGGTTTCCGGGTTGAACGTCATGTTTCCTGGAAACGGCGTGCACCGATGTGCAACGGGGTTTGAGATACGTTTTGTCTTGTTTGGTGGGTGTGTCAGAACTGCAGTCCAATCAGCAGCAACATGTATATAAAGCACGTGGTATTAAAGTGAACTCGCACAATGGGTTCAAGGAAAGTAATTTACAAATGTGTTCGGTGCAGCTCGGTATACGCAACAACTGAGGATATTAGAAGACATGTTTGTCGTAAGTTTTATTGTAAAAATATAGGATATCAACATAATGATGTAGTTGTTTATATTTTCAGCTTCATTGCAAGTGCATGACATTTGGTATAGAAATAAACAATGGTAATTAAGTGCTTTTCCTAAAAATGATAAAGAAAATACAGGGTATTAAAACAGTATGAACTACAAATAAAGTCAGTATGTGAAGCTAAATAGATGTGTTTTAGTCTGAATTAGGTAAGATGTGTGCTTCCATTTCAGTTTCCACAAATCCCTTCACTCGATTGGGATGTTCTCTTTTGTTCTGGGCGGCAAGTGCAGTAACTGTAACATCGGGCATATTTTGTAGTATTAAACACATATTTATACCGACTTCATCAGGCTCAGAAAATTCTTCACAAAGAACACAAAGAATGGCCTTCTCAGCTGCCATAGTTGCAACTCTTGCGTCATCAGAACAATGTGTTCAACGCATCACCGTTTCTGTTTAAAAAACGTTGTGCAACGTTTTGTCGGGGCTGAACGCAGCCCTGTTGTGATTGGTCTAATCTACTCTGATTGGTCAGATGGCTTAGTCTTTTGTGATTGGTCTACTCTGCTCTGATTGGTCAGATGGCTTAGTCTGTTGTGATTGGTCTACTCTGCTCTGATTGGTCAGATGGCCCTGTCTGTTGTGATTTGTCTACTCTGCTCTGATTGGTCAGATGGCCCGGTCTGTTGTGATTTGTCTACTCTGCTCTGATTGGTCAGATGGCCCGGTCTGTTGTGATTGGTCTACTCTGCTGATTGGTCAGATGGCTCAGTCTGTTGTGATTGGTCTTCTCTGCTCTGATTGGTCAGATAACTCAGTCTGTTGTGAGTGGTCTATCTCTCACAACGTGTGTCAGAAACAAAACGCCCATTACCATATCTGAATTTCAGCTCTTCCTCAACACTTGATACACAGTGATACAAACAGTAATGATGAAGTCGGTTTTACTGTATCAATTCGTGCCATCGATCAATTCAATTCTTTAGATGTCCATGCAAAGTGGATTTGCTTTGGCAGCATTAAAAACAGTCTCTTCTCCACATGTTGAGGACACAAACCAAACAAAGTACTGTAGCATTGTTTACAGGCAGTCAATGAAGACCATAGGCTGGCATTATGCAAATTTGTTACAAAACTACGTAGGTTTGTGCAGGAAGTAAGACTGGAATTACTGACGACTCGTTTCAGGCAGTTCAGAATCAATACTTTATTTTTAGAGACTTTAGGTGCGTTCCATTCGACCGTAAGTGGACTGCGAAGTGGACTCCACATGGTATTCCGCCATCTTAAGTGAGATTCCAATCCGAAGGGAGCGAACATGTTCAGTTCGAAGGGCACTGCGCACGGCATAGGGAATAAGGGAACATCGATACATCACTTCACAGGAAGTGGAGAGCAATCCTCACCCAACTGTCATTTCGCGCACCACGTCATCACCAGTCAGAACGGTCATAACTAACGAGTTTACGTATGTGTGTAAGTATTCATACATTTCGCATGGTTATACAAATGACAGTATTTTTAACGGTTATTGTTGTGAATATTACATATACTATTTTTGATGATTATAATTTACCTCAGTGAATGCAGCCAGCTTAGCTTGTGAAGTAAAGTGATTTTATTTTAGGTAGTTGTAAAATAGTGCAATATAATTGTAAATATATAATATAATAACAAAAATTTAAATATGAATGTAGTCCTATATATATTTATGTCATATCATAATCTGCGCGACCCCGTGGTTGACTATCTTTGATGACGTTTGCAGGGCGTTTCAAATGAGCGGTTATTGTCAGTGAAGTCCACTTCAACTGATACACCGTGCTCAGGGAGTAGGGGAGCAGTGAACACTGCGTATGGACCCTGTCGAATGGAACGCACCTAATGACTCCCTTTATCATGCTCTTTTGCAGCTTTGCAGACCTTTTATCTTCACAAACAGCTAAATTACACACTACATGAAAGGTAATATCATAATAGGGGCACTTTAAATACATAATTGAACCTTCAGACCTGATGGTTAGTCCTCAAGTTGTCGATTTGTTTTTTGAAGACGGTGGTCCAGAAGTCTTTACAGAGGAACTTCATAACGTCCAGGTCATCTTTGAAGCTGGGGCAGTCTTTTGTAAACCTTCTCAAAAACATATGCAAAATCATGCCATTATTAGATTTATAAACTCTGGATTAAAAAAAATAATAATAAAATAATACAATGTAGTGCACTTTATTGTACAGTATGTGTACTTACAGTGTACTTACCCAAGAAAGTACTGGGTAAACATGGGTTACGGTTAGATTTAGGGGTTGGTTCAGGGTTAGTACCTAGTTATTGCACTATAATAAGTACATAGCTTGTACATGGGGAACAGGACAGAAAATAAAGTGCTACCACAACGTGTATAACACACAACTCTGTACATCAGAATACCTTTCAATCAGTCCTTGTCCAACTCTGAAGCCCATTGCCTCTAGAGTAGATACACACGTCACTCTCTCCTTAACAAAGCAAATCAGAGCATGATACAAATGCAAAAGACAAAATGCTATAACAAATCATCATTAAAGCAAAGGGAAAAAAAAATATGATATGTGCAGTCTGGACATTTTGTCGACTGCAATGTAAGATGGTACCCTATCAATGTCCTCCCGGGTCGCATGCTCCTTGTACACGTGAGAAACAATCTCCATGTGGAGGAATTCAAACAGAGCGTCATCTGCCATATCTGAAAGAGAACATCCATGGAAAGGTCCTCAAACATCTGGAAACACTCTTATAGAAAAACAGCCATTTCTGGGTTTAACCCATTCAGGCCCACAGGCAAACTTTTTCCACCTGAGAATATTTTTTTAAACGACTAGAGATGGTTTAAAAACAGCTGGCATAGAAGTATACAATCTCAGAAATAGTTTTTGACAACTTGCTGGATAATGTGTCACGTGTGGATGTTTAATGGGAGAAATAGGGGGTCTGTGGACGAAAAGAAACCCAGTAAAAATAAGATTAAACTAAATAAATAAATAAATAAATAAATAGATCAAATTCACAAATAATACATCTACTGTAACAGAACAGTGCTATAGTGAGTAGAAAAAACTACTATAAAATAGATTTAACATATTTGTCATATACATTTTAATAGTATAAACTTGTATACATAACGTTATACATTAGACCTTTACAGAAGCTGTCTTCAATGCATGTTGTTTATGTGAATTAATTAAATGATGTATGTCATCAATACCGATGTCTGCAAGCTTACTGCTAAAAGTCTGCTTTATACATAAAGCTAAAAATCCTAAAAATGCATAAAATGCTCATAATCTGCATGTTTAAGGTAAAGACAGCTGCTCAGCTAGCTAATGTTACTGCACCTCAACAATAGAGCTGTAAACGTGCTCAACCTATTGACGATAAATATGATATGGCATTAACATAAACACACGTTTTAAAGTACTTACTCCTTGCACGTATCTTCAGTAATCAAATAAAAATACATTTATGAAAAACACCCCCCAGATGCACAAAACCCGTCTTCAGTTCTTCAGTATAGTATCGCTGATACTGACAACCAATACTGCCACCTGCTGTTATGGAGAACAACGATCCGACATCCGCGCTCACTCATTAAATAACCTACATCATATTACAATTTAATACTAGCTCACAATATTACCGTTAAATACATTAAATAAATGCAGCCTTGGTGAGCATAAGAGGCTTCTTTCAAAAACATAAAGACATCGTAATGAACAGCGTATATATATATATATATATATATATATATATATATATATATATATATATATATATATATATATATATATATATATATATATATATATATATATAGGTGAATTGCCCTAATGTGGGACACCTAAGGTCTAGTGTTTGTAAGTCCCCCATAAATACATGAATGACAGTGAAACTATGGGTTAGACAAAGCTGTGGTGTCATATGATCAAAATCACATGACCTATCAAATGTCCAATCATATTTGAGGGTGGAGCAATCATCAAACAGGACGAGGCACCTTGTGTGAAGACCATCCAAAGGCCAGTGACATAGAGTTTTAACCAGTTTGATATTAAGGAGTTAAATACATTTTAAACAAAGCAGTCCTGCTACTTTTTAGTCTAATATGCTTATGAAATGTTTGTCCATCAAAAAATAGTGTAACTTTGTGTGTATAAAATATATATTTAATATTTGTATCAAATTTCCTAGTGTCCCACATTAGGAAATGTGGTTTCCAAATCCGGGACAGTATGATCAACCTAATGTGGGACAGTACTTAAATGAGTCAAAAATGTGTGAAATGTATTTCAGATCACAATGGCAAATATGAGAAAGACAGGGACAGATTGTCAGATGCAGAAAGAGAGACAGAAACAGGGAAAGGATAAGAGAAAGAAACGTATTCAGTGGAAGCAGGACAGGATGAAAGGAGCCATAGAGGAGTATAGGCAGATTGTTGAGGATGGTGGGGTCCCTCAGCTGAGACTGTTGGCCAGGGCATGGAATGTCCCTAAATCAACTCTCCAGTGAATCTAAAACAAAATAAGATTTTACTATTCTACATGTATCAATGTGATTTTTGGTCTTTTATCATAGATTTTTCAGTGTCCCACATTGGGGACACAACTGTCCCACATTAGGAAGATGCAGATTTTCTCAGACAACTTGCAATAAGAGCACTAATATGTGTATAATTTCTCTTATGAATGGGTTATCTGAATTTTCTCTTTTGATTTGATTAGGACACATCCTGGGTGTTTTAAAATGGTATTGGGTGTGGATTTAATGTTTTGGTTACACATCGCAATATGTCACAAAAGTCTAAAGTGCAAAAAATGTCCCACATTAGGGCAATTCACCCTATATCTATATCTATATATAGCATTTACCTATTTATTTAATAAATAGATCTTGTAATATATAATTTTAAAGCAACCTAATGATACATTTGTTACATATTATGTATTAGTTTATTATATAACTAATAAATAAGATATAACAAATTTATCATTAGGCTTTTTTTTTTTTTTTTGATTAGGTTGTTTTACTAATTAATGCCAAAATATCTCCCAATTATAGTCAATTTCAAAAGCTACGTAAAATAAGTTGCTCTACACTTAAGTACAATTAAATGTGGATTTTTTTTTTTTTTTACTACCACATTAGTATGTTTTTAGCCAGACACTTTGACTTTTGGGCAATTTTTCTGGCACAAAACCCATACTTGAACGTAAATTTGACTTCTCAGTACCCTGATGTACACTAGTGAGAAAGATCTGATTTCTTTGTTTCTAATTTCTAATGTTTCATTAGAAATGTTTCTAATGTTTCATTTCTAATGCCAGTGCCATTACAACTAATCCAACCCTGATTTAATTTGCATGTGAAAAATATGATGACACATTTCAGTGAAATATTACTTTATAATAAGAGGCAAGCAGTTATTGAAAGTAACAGACTTATAAGTTCATACTAAACCACATATGAGTTGACATTAGACATAACATACACTCTTTTGTTAAAATCAGTCTTAAAGTGTGTCCCAAACATAATTGAAAGAAATGCATACTTTTGCACATCTTGACACTTACCAATGACCTTTTTTTTCTCGGATAATGCAAGATGATTACAGACATAAAGCTACCTTGGTCCGAACTGCAATTTCAAAAGTTACTTACCATCTAAGATTCACATTGAGTGTTAGTTCGCAAACAAACCAAAGTAAATAAATAATAGCAATAAGTCTATTGTTCTATCTCTCCAAAGTGTTACTGATTAAAACATCAGAGCACTGAATATAATACTTTCCTATGAAACAAAAAAAATAAAAAAAAATAATGCACATGTTGATGTTTCAGATATTGCATCAGACAAGCAACATCCTGAAACATCTACAGGACAAAAGACTTGTGGCGGTGTTCCTACCGAATGCATAACGTCCCAATTACATGAACATCACTCAATCGTGCTTACACAATCCATTCTGCACAACAGCGTTCTTGGTTGAGGATGAAATCTCTAAAGAAGGTGGGCTAGAAGTGCTTTCTTTGCACCCCTTCATGGTTTGAGAAGTCTCGATGTTACTGCCCGATTGAGAAGGTGACCTTTTGTGGACTTCCACGAGAGAGACCTTCCAAGGAGAAGCTGTTGGTTCGATTTTGGGCATGAGGAACATGGGACATGGCTCAAGAGTCTGCGTTTGAGCTTCATGCACGTTCGGACTAACTGAAGAGTCCGTCTCCGGGGATTCGAGCTTGGGTTGGTGGTTCCTGGTGAAATTGGAGAGCTGCTCCAGGACCTGGATCTGGCGGTCCATCATTCCCAGCATGCTGCAGTGGAAGGCTCTCTGCTCGGCCAGCTGTTCTCCAAGCCGGTGGTTCAGGATGGTGAGCTGCTGGAGGATGAGGCTGCTGGTCTCCTCAGAAGTTCCTGCTCGGATGAAACAAGAAAAACTGTGACTCATGAGGTCATTAGGGGTGTGTTCACACTTGGCATGCTTGGTTCGATTAAAACAAACCCTGGTGTGATTGTTCTGCTAGTGCTGTTCATTTGAATAAGTGTGAACGCTGCCATCCAAAAAGGTGGGTCTCGGTCTGCTTCCAAACGAACTCTGGTGCGGTTCAACTGAAATATGAACGCAACACGGACCAAAGGCACGTCTCCTCGAAGCAGCTCTTCGTTTGTGTGTGTGACGGAGGGATTCCTACTGCTGTTTTGACTCCTTTACACATTTTATAAGCTCTTCACGAGTTCTCAGCTGTTTAAAATACCATTATATGCAGGCTACGCACATAAGACGAGCGCAGATATCGCAGCACACAGCCTTGTTTTGGATGTTCGGTAAGTTCCGTCACGAAATATACGTAATAAAAGTCGACCAATCAGGTTGTGAACATAACCCTATGCCTTCAGGTTCGGTATCTTTAGGTTCGGTGTTAAAATGCCAATGTGAATGCTAAGCGAACCAGGACTAAATGTTTTTTTGTTTTTTTTGGTTAGGACCAAATGAACCAAACTACAAGTGTGAACACACCCTTAGTTTGTTGTACCACACAGAATTGAACCAGCATGTCACCTGGGAAATCGTCGTGGCCGCAGTCGGCGGCGTCTCTTGTACTTTCTGTACTGTTGGGAGTGCACAGGGATGGTGGCTCGGTCTTCACTGCATAGAGGTATTCTCCTGACAAGCCCAGGGTCATAACTTCATCTGGTCCTACAGCCCAGCTTGGAGGCTCAGAACCAGCCATGTCATCTGGATTCAGGCTCTCGTCAACATCAGGTTCAAGTTTAGACATGCTCTCAGGATCACAGTTCGGGATTAAGCCTTCAGGGATTACACCTTCAGGCCAAGGACCTGAAACCGGAGACAAACAGGACCAATCCTCATCTCGTACAGTTATCACAATTAAAATGGACACAATTATAAGGAGCAACTCTAGAGAGACTCCGATGACATTTAAAGCGATACTCTGCCCAAAAATGAATAAAGGTTTGGAACAACATGAAGGTGAGACAGTAAATAATGTCATTTTTGGTTGAAATATCAAACCTGTATCAAAGTCCGTGTGCAAACGGGAAGTATACTCGATACGATACTGTTGCAAACTACAAAAATGTGAATTTGTGAAAACGGTGACGTCATGTGCATGTGTATTATGTGTTCAGTATATAGGCGCATAGTGTTTCTTTACAAAGTGACATCGCCATCTACTGGCCTTGTATGAATAATACAGTGTTTTTAGTTGTTTTTGTGGATTCATTTGACCACGTTGTTGTCTGTATGCGAAAAACGCAAAGGAAAAAAATATATTTTTAGAACACGGTTGACATGTAAACGTACCCTTGGTGTTATTCCAGAAACAGGGTTGGGAAATGCTAGTCTAATTATTGCCCTGAAAACAAGGCAATAATACCAAGAACCTGATCAAATTAAAGGAATAGTTCACCCAAAAATGAAAATTCTGTCATCATTTACTCCCCCTCATGTTGTTCCAAACCTGTATGACTTTCATTCCTCTGCAGAACA
The DNA here is from genome assembly GCF_951802725.1 of Rutilus rutilus. Classification (NCBI taxonomy): domain Eukaryota; kingdom Metazoa; phylum Chordata; class Actinopteri; order Cypriniformes; family Leuciscidae; genus Rutilus; species Rutilus rutilus. The sequence continues at coordinate 14,112,440 of NC_140223.1, forward strand.
CAAAAGAAGATATTCTGATTCTGAAGAATGTTGTCAACCAAAGAGTTTTGGCCAACTTCCATTATATGGACACAAAGACATTTCTCAAGATAACTTCTTTTATGTTCCGCATAAGAAAGAAAGTCATGTGGATTTGTAATGAGGATGAATAACATGAGGATGAATAAATGATAACAGAATTGTCTTTTTTTGGGACAACTCTCCCTTTAATATATTGTATAAGACCATAATTCTCAATTGGCAGGTCATGAAGTACAAATAATAAAAAGTAACTAACCATATAATTGTGCAAAATTACTATAAATGATTAGGCATCAACTTATAATTGGGAGCATAAAACAGTTCTCATATCTCTTTTATGGCGTCAAAGGATGCATGTTAAGGCTGTGAGGAGGTGTGACATGCCGCCATGCATAACAACTATGAACAAACCTGGATAAAGTAAGAAAATACGACTGGGTGGCCACATGTTCTGAGGTAAAAATGTAATAGTTTACCCAAAACTGAATATTCTGTCATCATTTATACACCAAAACACAGGTGACTTTATTTCTTCTGTGAAACTCTTTTTGTGTTCCACATACAGGCTCTTTCGACTACAAAGAAAGTAAACTGGGAAATATGCTAATTTGATACCAATGATGTCAAACCTGGTGCAACAAGTCTTGATGGACCATATTTAAAAATATTTGAACATGAATGGGATTATCAGTGAATAACAACTTGCACCTCACACAAAATGGCATGACTTTAGAAGATTTGGAATAGAGTGAACTAATCATAAGGACCACTTTTGTGGCGTTTTCATTGAGCCTGACAGCATCCAATTACGTCCTCACATTCACTGTAAGGAGAAGAGCAGCATCAACATTCAGCATCCCATTCTAACATTAGTGTTCCACAAAACAAAGGTCTGGAATGGCATGAGGGTGATTAAAGGACAGAATTTTCATTTTTGGATTAACTATTCCTTTGCATATAGACAAATAAACTGCAAGTCATGCAAAAAAGGTAATGGGCAGCAGTACTGTCTGTGTGGTCATCCAGGTCTGCGAGTGACCGTCCGAGAAGGTCGTGACCATCTGTGAGGTTGTCCTCCCTGCTTCCCGTCTTTGGTCTGCGCACCAACATGTGATCCAGCATATGAAAGTAGCGGAAAGACTCGACGGCAGAGAGGCGTGCAGCTGGACTTCGGTAGCTGGCCAGTTTGATCTTACGGTACTTATGTTTAAGGCTCTTCCAGCGGTTACGGATCTGGGTAACGGTGAAGTGGATGCCCCGCTTTGCCAGACTCAGACGGAGGCGTCGGAAGAGGGATTCGTTGCGCTGGCGCTTCTTGTCCAGCTCGTGGACCAGACCCATCTGCTCTATGAGGGCCAGCATGGCAAACGTGTCCGGTTCTGTCCACCACTTGTTGGGCTTCTTCTCATTCAGGTTCATGGTGTCCTTCCTGTTTGAGGCCCCTAAACATGCAACCCACTTCAGAAAGAGGGCAGATTAAAAAACTCGTTCAGATGATCTAACTCTCATTAGAGAGTAAAATGTATTTAAAAAGTGTATCATAAATGTATCATATCAAATGTATCATAAATTTAAAATGCATTTAAAAAGCATCACCATGAAATCAAAATGGACAGTTCTTGTTATTTATGGAATATTGTAGTATTTTTTTTATAAATGATTTATTCCTTTGACATCAGTATTTATTTATTTTAATTCATGTGCCCTCATAATCTTTAATCAAAAAAGATGAAAGACTCCCTCATGCAACAACATCTCTTCTCTTCTCTTCTTTGATGATGTTTACTGGCGAGAGGGCGACATATAATTTCAAAATATAAAACATGGAAACATTATGACGTAAAATTAATAAGAAATATTTTAGTATAAGGGGAAGTTCACACATAATGCACTGAACTGCTTTTTTTTTTTTCAATGTTAATGTTTCATTTATCATTGTGTTTGCCATTTCGCGTATGGTGTTCCAAAACCGTGGCACTTTAAATTTAAAAAATAAAAATAAAAAGCTCAATTTAAAAATAAAAAAACGTGTCTAGAAACCTTGCGTTTTAATGTGAGAATGGCCCATTAGTAGTTACAAATTTTTTTGACACTGACCATGTAAAGCCTTTCGTAAAAAGGGGAGCGTACCAAATACTCAAATCGGCATGAAACAGAAATTGCAATCGCATTTTTGGGTCTATTGTGATGTATATCTGAGTGAAACGACTTCTCAAAAGAGAGATAAAAATGTAGAGCGGAACTTAATTTTATCTATTGAAAATGTATTCGATTGTCGTTTGAAAATTGCTACAATCTCATGTGAGTGACAGGATGCTGGAGGGGAGGGATTATAATTGTCCCGCCCCCATGCCGGTGCACACCTCATAGATTATGAGGGCACATGAATAAAAAATAAAAAAAGATAATAATAAAATAATGACGTGCACAAGTAAGTCAATTATAATAAACTCGTGTGTTCCATAAACAAACAAGCATTGTCCATTTTTATTTCATAAGATATTATTAAATTTGTTTAAATATAGATTTTTTTTCTATTAAAAACTTGTGTCAATCATAACATTTGTAAAGGGGAAAAAACAATTATTCATTTTGACTAGTGGTCTCAGATATTTGGACCTCAATGCAAGTCATTATTGAACGTTATACATAATTAGATCTAGTCATTATTAAAACAAGTGAAATTCAGTATAAACCTCAACAGCAATAAGCATTCCCAGTCTACACAGACCTGTTAAGTTGTAGGCCTCCTGCACATACTGTAATGCAGAAGGGATTCATCGAAAACGCCTCCGCATCGACCGAAACGCGGTAATTTGGCGAAATGACAGGCTGCGTAAAAACATTTAGACGGTTGTTGATTGTGAAATATTTTGAATGGTATCAAGACACTGAGAACATCTGTTTACTTCATACTGTGCCTTTTCCCTCTTGGTTTCTCATAGAAATAGAACCAGCGGGTAGAATGACCATTAGCATGAAACATGAAATCTGACAGAGGCAGACATTAGCGGTCCGAATGATGTTTCCAATTAATCAGATACGATAGTTGTACAATTATTATGACCCTTCATTGTGTATTTTTGATTGAACGCCATTTAAAAATAACAATTGTCGTTTTTCTAATGTTAATTATTGTCCAGAACGTTACTTGTGTTGGTCATCCAGCCGGTGTTGTCATGTGATAATTGTTACTTTTCACAGCGCTGATTAGGATGGACCAATGACAGTCGTTTGTGAATATTTGATAATGAGTTTTGTAAATAGTCGAGTACAGATTGTTATGGTGGATTTTTGTTTTGTCTGTCATATAGGAATCTGTGGACTGAATATAATTTCATGATTATACATTTAGGTGTACAAATGCCCACCATAAGATATAACAAACCCTGAGATTTGGATGGGGCACAATGATCTATTCTGCTTTCTGGGCCATCAAGCGCCCCCTCTTGGAAGTATTCTACTTTGATTGAAAACAGTAACCTTTAGCTTTGCTTTGCAGTGCGATTTCTGCTGCTCCCGCTTGTGGTTGAAGAATATTACATTGTGACCTCGTTACTGCCACCTTGTGTATCGGAGTAGTGTTGATATTCTCATAGAGGTTCAACATAAAAAATGTCAAAAAAGGCTAAATTTGCAAACCAGTCATTCTCTAATGACAATAAGTGGGAAAGTCACTGAATGGAAACATTTAAAAATTACTATACACCAACCATACTACACATACTTTTATAAAGATCCATTACTTAAAAGTATAGTTCAGCCAAAAAATGAAAAATCTGTCATCATTTACTCACCCTCATGCTGTTCCAAACAAAGACTTTTGTTCATCTTCAAAGCATAAATGAAGATATTTTTAATTGGAGAGCTTTCTTTCCCTCCACTGACAGTCTACGCCAGTGTTTCCCAACCTTTTTTCAGTCATTTTTGAAATGATATGTGGCACCCTACACTAGTGTTGTCACGATACTACTTTGATACTATACCTTGAAATGTATCAATTTTCAATACCACAGGGAAGAACTGCCGTATAGGCCTACTGTCATCTAGATATTTTTAATATTATAAAAAAAATGTGTCCATCCATTTAAAGTCTAGGAAATCATAAATTTCATCTGAAGAGATCACTTTACATGATGACATATTTAATTAAGGCTTTAATTCATATATAAACATTGCTCAATTACCATTGCAAATGTTTACTCACCTAAATGTTTGCTCACTCAGTTTATTCGTGTTTTTATATTGGGATAATTTTGTTATAATTGCACAAGATAGCTTGTTTTTAATATATTATATGTAATAATTTCACAGTTAATCTCCAAAGTAATGTAGAAACAACATAAATACAGTATATTTCAAATAATTGTTTAATGGCATTTTTTTATGAATAAGTGTTATTTGATTCTGATGTCACTGCTGCACGTGGATCCCACACACGTCCCATTTTCTCACAACTCTTAACGTTCATTTAAGACTTTATTTAACTAATTTAAGACTGCTCTCATGAGGCTACTCAAAGCGAAAGCTCGAAAGAGATATCGATTCTGGCGCGCATCGTCCTGTGCGTCGTGTGTGTCAGCATCACAGACAGCGCATTCTTTTTTGTATTTTCTCGCTTGCATGGTTTAAAATGGTGCATGGTGCCGTGGCACCCCGGTTGGGAAACGCTGGTCTACGCAACTTTGAAGCTTCAAAAAGTTCAGAAAGAGATCATAAAACTAATCCATATTAATTGAGCAGTTTAGTCCAAATTTTCTAAAGATACACGATCACTTCATGAACAGATTGCATTTAGACTTTTATTCACATATACATTGATCAGCGAAACATAAACAGAAGCTCAACCGAACCAGCTTGAAGTGCGAGAACAACCTCATTGGTTCTTGCTGAAGCTCAAACGTGCTGCGTAATACAAGAATGAACCTCATTGGTTCTCACACATCAAGCAAACATGCTTGAGCTTATGTTTACCACAACTGATTTGTGCGTTGATGAAAGTTTAAATGTGAATACAATTCTAAATTCAATCTGTTCATCATAAGTGATCGTGTATCTTCAGAAAATTTGGACCAAACTGCTCAATTAATATGGATTAGTTTTATGATCTCTTTATGAATTTTCGTAGCTGTCGATGGAGGGACAGAAATCTCTCCGATTTTAATACAAATATCTTACTTTGTTTTCAGAAGATGAATGAAAGACTTATGGGTTTGGAACGACATGAGGGTATGTCTGTCATGGAATGACAATTAATGACAGAATTTTCATTTTTGGGTAAACTAACCCTTTCAGTAATGAGTATGTATGCTGTGCACCAGGGGCATCCCTAGTCCCTTTTTAGGAGGCCTTCTTCAACCCACCTAAAAAATTGTGATTAGCTCCATAATCTGTTCACAGATTCATGATCACCTCAGTCCCCTTTATTCGGCGGCTCCTCCCTGTCTTTTAGTCAGTGTGTCAGCATGTTCTTCAGTCTGCAGCAGCAGCAGATGACAAGGTGTACTTTTATTGATAGATTATCATGGCACCTACATCTCTGCAGTTTTTTGTTATAAATATAGTTTACATAATGTGATGCTGGAGCAATATAACACAGTTTCCCATCCACTGTAAAGTTTTCTCTGTGTTCACACCCCTCATCACACTACAGTTGTAAAAGTAACATGAAGACACTTTAGAATTTTTTTATATTTTTTTATTTGAAATAAAACGTGTTGTTGTGGATGTGGCATTAGATTATCGTGCACAGAAATTATTAAAGACAGTCACACTGTAAATCTGAACAACATTTGTGAATCTAAGATGATTTGACAAAAGATTTCAAGACAATAAATCATGAAAATAATTTTTTCAGTCAATGCACTGATTTAAACTGCTTATCACAGTGAATGACAGGGACAGAAAAACATCATGTGGAGTTATTTTGTGACCCAGCAGCTGATTGTGGCATACGTACATTTATTAGAGTAAAGGGATCTGTGGTTTTTGATGTCACTCTGAATTATAGAAGGTAAATGACAAATTGATAGATTCATTATTATTTTTCATCAGCTTTACCATCACAGGAATAAATTACATTTTAAAATATATTCAAATAGAAAAGCTATATTAAATTATAATAATATTTCACAAGATTACTGTTTTTTTTTTTTTACTGTGTTTTTGAGTCTTCTTTTGTTGTCTGTGGGAAAGTAGCACTGAAGGTGTTTTCCTGTTCAATAACAGTCATATAAAGTTAAATAAGCAGCTATTGATATCTGATAGCTGATGATAGTTGATCACATGCTGCCCCATGACACTGTAATAAATGTGTTTTTTTATTGATATGACCCAGTCCCTTTATATTGGTATCATTCTGTCCATTCCAGTAAATGACATTCCATCTCAGGCCCTTCAAGTTAATCTTTGATTTGACATTGTTCAAAACGGGGTTTCGGGAGTTGCTGTTCATCTAAACTCTACAGCTATGGACTCAAGAACGGTGTTTGTCTTATTATGGACGTTGCTGTCGTCCACCTCCACTGGAATCAAACTAGATGTAGATGGTGGTTATGTTGACATTTCCATTGCGATCAGTTCAAAAGTACCTCAGGATAACACGCTCATTGATAAAATCAAGGTGAATGTGATTATTTTTGTCTATTTAACAAACTTTATGTGCATTCATTGTTTTATTTGATTCTGTGAAAGATGTCATAGAAGATTCTGTGTTTTATTTTTTTTAAATCTTTGAAATATACAGTATATAATCACAATTTGTTGACAGTATTTGTGAATGCACAAATGAAATAATAATTGCTTTTGAATAAATACACTGAGCAGAGTTTTTTTCTCATTTTATCTTTTCACTTTCCTTCTGACAGGACATGGTCACTGAAGGGTCACTTCATCTTCATCATGCATTGGATAAAAAGGTCTATTTTAAAGATGCTACAATACTGGTTCCATCTCACTGGAATAGTAAGGAATTTACCAGAGCAAGAACAGAGTCCTTTGATAGGGTACAGAGAATTATGGCATTATATCTTGTAAAATATTCATTTCCATTAATTTCATTCACATGTGATGTTGCTGACCCAATCTCAATGTCAAACACAGGCCAAAATAAAAATCGATAACGCTGATTCAACTGAGCCATATACTCATCAGTATGGTGAATGTGGAAAAGAGGGAGATTACATTCTTTTCACCCCAAACTTCTTGCTAAGTGACACTTTCGTTAAGGTTTACGGATCAAGAGGTGAACATTATTTATCCTCCTTCTACATTTATACGTTTATAGTCAAATAAGACATCTTAAAGTCATATTTGTTACGTTTGGCATGTTTGAGTTTAATTTGAATTGGACTTTAAGTTGGTTTTGCACTGTTTTCTGTTGTTTCTGATGTTTTTGTCATTTTCTCAACTAACCGTGACAATATTAATATGGTAGTCTGTTTGTTTTACTAGCAGCTTGTTTGTTTGTTTGCAGGAAGGGTCTTTGTGCATGAATGGGCTCATCTGAGATGGGGCGTTTATGATGAATACAGTAAAACAAAGAAATTCTACCACTCAAATGGCCGTATTGAAGCTACAAGGTCATAAACTGTTAATTAAAAAAGGGATATTTTTTAAATGTCCTTGGAAATTACAATCACTATTGATTTCTTGCTTATGTTTAGGTGTAGCAAAAGCATTGAAGGACAGTATTATGAACGTACTGCTGATGGATCTCTTCAAGCGTGTCGCATTGATCCACAAACTTCCCTACCTACCGATGAGTGCACGTTTTTTCCAAACAGAAATCAAAACACAGACAGCTCCATAATGTACCTACCAAGCCTGGATTCTGTAAGTACAGATTTTGCATGTTTCCACACATTCCAGAAAATTATTTTAGTAACTAATTAAACTTACAGCGTACAGTACATGAGTTCTGTCCTGTTTTCTTCTGTTTGCCAAGTAATTTGGACGTTACATCCCACAATTATTATCTACATCTACATCAATTGGCAACATCTGCTTGACAAGTTACATTTGCAAAATATAAAGTTTGAATTGCAAGAAGCTAATATTCATTTTTAGTTTGTCAGACATTACAATGAGATATAAAATTGAAATTCAGTGGCCTGAGGACACAAAGATAATTACAGAGCCCCTAAAGGGACCTTTGCAAAAATAAAAATATACAGACTTTCTGGGCTGTAAATGGGCTGATGGCGCAATACAGCTGTGTGCATTGTACTATGTGTCCAAGTCCAAGGGTTATTAAAAAAGGCTGATACAGTAAAAAATTCTCAAGATGTGTCTTTCATTAGGGCAGTGTATCATATTTCAAGGCCTTATGTCCACTTTAACAAATTTAACAGAGAAACCGGGGAAATTGTAACGTGAGCACACACCAAAAAAAAAAAAAAATCCTGTGTGCATGCGAAAGTTTCTTATGAGCACGCAAAAGTCTGTATATGTTTATTTTTTCAAAGGTCCATAGAAAATCTATTTTTTTTGTGTGTGTGTGTGTGTGACAAATTTTGTTTTTAGGTGATCACATTTTGTCAAGCAAACGATCACAATTATGAAGCCCCCAACCTGCAAAATTACAAATGTGGCAACAAACCAACGTGGACCGTAATATTTGAGGATTCGGTGGATAAAGACGCTCTTCGTTCTCTAGAACCAATGCAGTCCTCACCACCAGCACCAACTTTCAAAGTTGTGCAACGATTGCAACGGGTTGTTTGTCTCATCCTTGATGTCTCAGGAAGTATGCAAGTATGCAAACATAAAAAAAAAAAAGAAACTTCATTTGAAACAATAGTGCCTGCATAATTTTATCCTTTACACACTGAATACCATACCAATGAAATTAGTTCCATTTTCTAGGGCGCCAGAATCCTTCGACAGCGGCAGGCTGCTACATATTTCCTGGAGAGCATCATTGAGGATCAAGCCAGTGTTGGAATTGTGACCTTTAGTAGTAATGCTAATACTCTGAGCCCCTTGATCTCTATTGACGACTCCACACGAGAGAATCTCATCAAATTGTTGCCAAACACAGCAAGTGGAGGGACGTACGTGTGTAAAGGCCTCGATCTAGGCTTAAAGGTGCCATATTAATTGTTAATTTTACTGTTTGCAATATGTAAAGTGTATAGTTTATTCAAGGCAAATGCTCTCTATTTTCTAACCATCAGGTACTTGCAACAGACAATTTGGATGTTTTAGGAGATGAAATCATATTTCTAACAGATGGTGAGGCGACGGACAACATTAATGAATGTAGTTTGAAGGCAATTAACAGTGGCGCCATTATACACACAATAGCTGTGGGTCCCAATGCAGATATAGCACTGAGGGAAATGGCGAATCAAACTGGTAAGTAAAAAAATAAATAAGTATCTATTATGATTAAATAAGTAATAATAAGTAAATCTTATTACATCAATGCCAGTTTAATATGTAATGCAAAATTGTTGCATGATTAAAATAGGGGGGGTATTTTTCTATGCCGGTGATAATTTTACCTCCAACCAGTTAATGGATGCGTTTGGTTCGCTTACATTATCAACTGGAGATAACACAAAAGAACCAGTTCAGGTTTGGCAAGTAATTGCTCATTGCCCATGATACAAATATTACTTTGAGAGTGTCATTGATATTGAGTATTTTAATATTTATTTTTGTTTCATTCTTTAGCTAGAAAGTGTTGGAAAAACAACATCAGACTGGTTCAATGGGACAGTAACAGTGGATCAAACTGTTGGCAACAAAACCAGCTTTGTAATAATCTATGAAAAAAGTGTTCCTATCATTTCCATACAGTCACCAAGTGGCTCAATCTACAGTCGGACACAAATGAGTCATGAAGTATCTCTGAAAACAGTCACCTTTAAAGTTCCAGGAACTGCAGAGGTATGACAACTTTTATGAACCAGATATTCATTTTATAGTTCAGACCATAAACATGTAGGCTAAACATGACCTATTATCATACAATAAAAGACATCTGGGCCAAGAGTTTTAGATAAACATTATCAAAATATGTTCAACAACAACTTCAGACTAAGACAGAGTTTATTAAATATGGTCAACAACAACTTTGGATTTTGGACACAATTTGGCCGTCTGAGACAAATTTTGCAAATCCTAAAAGATTCCTCTGATCCTAGGCTAAAATCTGAAGTCTTTGATTGTTAGTTTAACATGTTCACCGACAGCCAAAATTTTACCTCTGACTTAATTCTGGCAGTGTCAAAAGATTTGACTCACAGTCCTGCAGTGTGACTTCTCCTACGACGACCGTCAAATTGTCTTTGTTTTTTAAGCCATCATTTCAATCCTGCGTGTAATGCAGCCCACTGTCACCAAACGTGTCATTGATTAATGATGTAAAACTCCGGACGAGTTTTCCTGTGTGCGTCTGTTTATAACACATTTTGACTGTCGTAGTCTGACATTAATGAAAACTGAGATCTTACAGTGTGACATGGATTACAGCGATGATCATGTTCATAGTCTGACAAGCAACAATCGTGAAGGACTATTATAAATTGTACAGTGTGCACCTTGCTTAAGACAGAGTTGATCAAATATGTTCACCAACAACTTCAAACTAAGACTGATGATTCAGCTAATACATTTACAGCAAACCCTTATTTCTTTGCTTTTACTATCCATGTGTTTGGTAGATTGGGGACTGGAAGTACAGCATCCAAAGTCCAACACTTCAGTCTCTGACTATAACAGTAACAAGTCAAGCGGCGCGTGCTGATGTTCCCCCTATCATAGTCAAAACCCGCATGAACCAGCAGTTCAGTGACGGCACTAAACCCATGATAGTGTTTGCTGAGGTCAGTCAGAATTACAGGCCTGTAATAAATGCTGAAGTGTGGGCTACGCTGGAGTCCCAATCTGGGTCCGCAGAAACATTACAACTCCTGGACAATGGAGCAGGTAAATTACCCATCATTTTTGTTTCAAGTGTGCACTCAACTTAAAATATAAATAAGGTACATTTCCAAATTATATAACTCAGAGATCCATCTTTTTCAGGTGCTGATGCTTTTCAAAATGATGGCATCTATTCCAGATATTTCACAAAGTTCAAAGATGGGAGAAGCAGCTTGAAAGTGAGAGTGAAGAATCAAGATGGACAAGCCAGATTTACTTTACAAAAAAGGGGTGGTGCCCCATACGTACCTGGATACGTGGTAAACGGTAAACCCTTGGTCGTTTTGAAAATAAATTTAAACTTGGATCACATCTGAAAAGAAAACTTAATTCAGACCAACAGCACAATCGCGAGTATGATATTATTGTTATACAGCAGTTCATTACAAATTTTTACATTTAATTTTTGCCAGCAACAATAGTTCCAAATGAAGCTAAAGCAGAATTGTTTGTAAAGTCACTTGTTTCGCTTCTGAATAAATCGGTTTTTGAACAAGTGAATTCTAATCGACCGAAAGTGTCCTGCGAAGTGGATTTCACAGGGTAATCCACCATCAAAGGGACGCTCCATGATCAGTTCGAAGGGGCATTGCAAATGGCATCTACGGATTATAAGGGTTACATTGATACAATACTTTACAGGAAGAGAAAAACAAAAATGTGCCCACCAGTTATTGCGCATCTCTCCAGCACTTTAAAGTTTGTATAAAATAAAAAATAAAGGCCTGGTTTCACAGACAGGGTTTAGATAAAGCCAGGATTAGACATCTTGAGACAAAGTAATGGCACTAATGTATTTTAAGATATGTCAGTACAAGTTGCTTTCAGTTAAAACAGCTCAAATATGCATTTAGCTTAAGCCTAGTCTGTGAAACCGTGGGGAAAAGAAGTTGAGGATCTTATTATTGTGTTTAATTAATACAATGTGTGTTTTGTAAACAGCCGTTCATGGGTATAAAGTGTTCAAGACACAAAAATCACAATGCAACTTCCATGATTACTATCAAATAAGATAAGACATATTCATAAAACCAAATTACATTATTGTATTAAACAATCGCAACAGATATTTTTCACATTCAAATATGACGATTTATATTCATTAAAATAATAATACATTTTTACATAATATGGATGTATTATATACACATGTAGGCTATATTACACAAATATATGGTAATTTATATTATAATTATTTACAGAAGTATTACTTGGCCATAATACCTCAAACTGTTTGATGACGTTGCATTTAGTCAAGTGAAGTGATCTTCAACAGGTATCCTGTGCTAAGTGAATAGAGATAAGTGAACACTGCGTAGGGACCCTGATTATTGGAATGTAGCTTGACTCAAAGTTTAGTTCCTGAGTGAATGATTGTTTGGAACAAATCATTTGAGATGATTAAATTACTCACTTGTAAAAGTACTTGTATCTATGTAACCTGCAGAAAGAGTCAATGAATCCATGCACAAACTGAAACTAAGAATATAAATGTCAATAGTAAGCTACACAGTCAGCTGCTTAAAGAAAAACTTCAGAATCAAGCAGATTCAGGTGATTCCTCTAATTCCAGGTGTGGTGGAGCTGAACCCTCCCGAGCCTTCAGTTCCTGAGGAACCACTTGAGGTCGGAAGCTTTACCAGAACAGCCACTGGAGAGAGTTTTACAGTGGATTTAATGGGCTCAATTCCACCAAATTTCCCTCCTAACAAAATCACAGATCTGAGTGCTGAGATCCAGGAGGACTCTGTGCTTCTCAGCTGGACGGCTCCTGGTGAGGACCTTGACCAAGGGACAGGTAAAGCACACAATTACTATACCAGAATTTAAATACAAGGTTTTTAATTTCTTCACTGACAAATTGTAGTTTCAAATTTCGATCATGAAATAATGTCAATTTTATTGTCTTCGTGGCATGTTTCTTTTCCTTTAAGCGAAATCCTATGAGATCAGGTGGAGCTATGACCTTCAAATGCTTCGAGAAAGCTTCAGCAATGGCCATGCAGTCAACACAACTGCCGTCTCACCGCACGAGGCTGGATCAGTTGAACAGCATTCATTCAATTTCAGTTTCACAATCCAAAATGGCACCACAATGTTCTTTGCAGTTCAGTCTGAAGACAAAGAAAAAGCGAAATCTGAAACCTCCAACATTGCTCAAGCTTCAAAGATCCTCCCTGATCCAAAACCCCAAGGAATATCAAACCCAGGCATGAATTTGACAGTTCTTGTCATTTCTTTGTGTGTGGTAACTATGTTCATATGCTTTGTTGCTGCTGTCACTACATGGGCAGTGAGACGCAGAAAACGCCTTGGTTAAAGCATTATCTGGAATTAACAATCTGATACACACAATCAAAATCAATCCTTATGTGTAAATTAAACATAACCATGCATCCAACTACTTAAGAATATTTCTTACAATAATCATCTCTATCAAACAGACTTTCTAACTTCCTGAATATTTTTCCAAGTACATGTATTGCTATCTCATTTAGAATTCCCATTTATAGTTGATTCTCAATCGATTTATCTTCCTCTGAAATGTGAGCACCTTTAAATACAAATGAACAAAAACATTTCTGTACAATAAAAGGCTTGTATTAAACTTTCATCATGATGATTTAAAACACATTTTTAGTTGATTCATTATTTGAATTTTAAATGGCGACCTATTATGCTATTTTTCAAAGTGAACTTGTTTTTGGGCTCTACTAGACTAGGTTGTCATGCTTGAATGCTCAAAAAACACTTAATTTTTCCACATTATTTGACATTTTTGCAGCACCTCTCTTCCCAGACTGTCAGTAAGACTCAGTTTAGTTCCTCTCTCTATGAAGCCCCTCCTTTTGAAAACAGACTCTGTGCGTGATCCAATATGGTGGTTCGGCTGCTAGACTGCAACACTGTAAACAGCTCCAAGATCAGGTTTTCAGATATCATTTTCTCTCTTTTCGATCACTTTTTTCCCCATTTCACATTTTCTCCCATTACAAAACTGGACTACAACATTATACAACCTGGATCATTCATTAAAGGTAGACTATCATCCACCAACACATGCAGACTTTTCAACTTAATGTATTATTCTTCAATTCAAACAAACCTGATTCCTGTGGAAGTTCAAACGTGCTGTATAACACATGAGAATGAACCTCACTGGTTCTTGCACGTCAAGCAAACATGCTTGAGCTTCTGTTTACCACAACTGATGTCTGTGTGGATTAGATGATTAGATTAGATTCAACTTTATTGTCATTACACAAGTACAGGTACAAGGCAACGAAATGCAGTTTAGGTCTAACCAGAAGTGCAATAGCAGCAAGTGCAGGATATACAGTGGTTCATAAGTGCAGAACATGGATATGTACTGAATAAATATAGAGTTGAATACTATTATAAACAAAAATTTACAGATAGATTGTCCTATGAATATAATATACAGATAACTCTTACTGTGAACAGAATTTACAGCTAGAAATGTACTGAATATAATAATATACAGATGGCTATTACTATAAACAGAATGTTTACAGATAGATATGTACTGAATATAATATACAGATGGCTGTTACTATAAACATAATTTTACAGATAGATATGTACTATGAATATATATACAGATGGCTGTTACTATAAACAGAATGTGAGCATAATATACAGATGGATATTACTATAAACAGAATTTTACAAATAGATATATGTATAAGTTAGGCTAATGAGCAGTATAACAATGGATTTAAAGTAGTGCAAATAAAGTTTGGACAGAAGCTATCCGAGTGAGTGCAGTGGAAAGTAATTGCATATTACAGTTAAGGTACGATATTGCAATGTATATATAACAGTCGGTACTGTAAATAAACAGTCGGCAGTGCAAATGAGCATATTCCAGTCAAGGTAGTAGTGCAAGATGCATATGTAAACAGTTGTTACTGTAATAACAGTCAGCAGTGCAAATGAACATTATAGTATTGCAAATAACAAAATGGAGGCAGGTGTGAGGAGGGAGAGGAGAGTCAATCAGTATATAAGGGGAGTGGGATCAATGAGGGTTAGAGTTTAATAAAGAGACAGCTCTGGGGAAAAAACTGTTCTTTAGTCTGCTGGTCCTGGTCCGGAGGCACCTGAAACGCCTGCCGGAAGGCAGGAGAGAAAACAGTCTGTGGGCTGGGTGAGAGGAGTCCTTAAGGATGCTGCGAGCTCGATGCAGACAGCGTTTCCTCTGGATGTGCTCGATGGCAGGTAGTGGAGTCCCAGTGATGCGCTGGGCGGTTTTCACCACCCGCTGCAGTGCCTTGCGCTCTGCAACAGAACAGCTCCCATACCACACTGTAGCACAGTTGGTCAGGATGCTTTCTATTGCACAGCGATAGAAGTTCACCAGGATAGTGGAGGAAAGCTGATTCTTCCTCAGTGTCCTCAGGAAGAAGAGGCGCTGGTGAGCCTTCTTGACCAGGCTGGAGGTGTTGGTTGTCCAGGTCATGTCCGCCGAGATGTGGGTCCCCAGGAACTTGAAACTGGAGACACGCTCAACAGCCATTCCATTGATGTAGATGGTGTCGTGTGTGCCTCTTGACACTTTCCTGAAGTCCACGATGAGCTCCTTCGTTTTGGTGGTGTTGAGGAGCTGGTTATTTTCGGTGCACCATGTGGCCAGGTGCTTGATCTCCTCCCTATAGGCAGTCTCATCGTTGTTGCTGATGAGACCAATCACCGTAGTGTCGTCCGCAAACTTGACGATGGAATTAGATCCGTACACAGGCTTGCAGTCGGAGGTGAAGAGGGAGTAGAGGAACGGGCTTAGCACACAGCCCTGTGGTACACCAGTGTTGAGTGTGATGGATGTGGAGCAGTTGGAGCCTGATCGAACATTCTGGGGTCTGTTGGTCAAGAAGTCCAAAATCCAGTTGCACATGGAGGTGTTGAAGCCCAGGTCTCCAAGTTTGGCTATTAACTTAGTTGGGATGACAGTGTTGAATGCTGAGCTGAAGTCAACAAACAGCATGCGTGCATAAGTGTTCTTATTGTCCAGATGTGTGAGCACAGAGTGCAGTGCCATGGAGACTGCATCCTCTGTGCTCCTATTGCTACGGTAGGCAAACTGGTGTGAGTCCAATGTGGATGGTAGAGAGTCTTTTAGGTGTGCCAGGACCAGCCGCTCAAAGCACTTCATTACGATGGGTGTGAGTGCTACAGGGCGGTAGTCATTAAGGCACTTCGGGCTGGAGTGTTTTGGCACTGGCACAATGGAAGTGCATTTAAAGCATGTTGGTACAGTTGCTTGGGCAAGAGACAGGTTGAAAATGTCTGTAAAAACCCCAGCGAGCTGCTCCGCACATGCCCTGAGTACGCGTCCAGGGATGTTGTCTGGTCCAGCAGCCTTGTGCGCGCTGATCCTGCTCAGTGCATTGCAGACATCTGTGGAGGAGAGTGTGATCGGTGGGTGGTCAGCTGAGGATTTGAGCTTGGTGGCAGTTTCTCTGTTGTCTCTTTCAAAGCGAGCATAAAAGTCATTTAGCTCGTTCAGGAAGTTGACATCAGTGGCTGCGGGGGTGGAGTGAGAGGGTTTGTAGTCACTGATGGCCTGAATGCCCTGCCACATGCGCCGAGGGTCAGCGTTGGAAAAGTGTCCCTCTATCTTAAGCTTGTAGCAGTGCTTGGCCTCTTTGATGCCCCTTTTCAGATTTGCTCTGGATGTGCTATAGGCTTGTGCATCTCCTGATCTGAAGGCAGTATTGCGTGTCTTCAATAGGAGTCGCACTTCCCTGTTCATCCATGGCTTCTGATTTGGGTATGTGGTGATCTGCTTCTGGGTTGTAACACTGTCAATGGTGGTATTAATATAATCCAGTACAGAGGAGGTGTAGCAGTCAATGTCCGTGTGAGAGCCACTGGTGGCTTGAGAAGCAAACATACTCCAGTCTGTGTGTAGAAACCTTTCCTGGAGTGAGAAATCTGCCCCCGCAGGCCACACCTTGATGGTCTTCACTGATGGCTTCACGCGATTGATCAGAGGTGCATATTTGGGGGTGAGGAACAAAGAAAGGTGATCTGACTGTCCCAAGTGGGGGAGGGGTGTCGCGACGTAAGCTTCAGCCATGTTTGTGTAAACATGGTCTAAGGTTTTGTTTCCTCTGGTGTGACAGGAAACATGCTGGTGAAA
This sequence comes from Rutilus rutilus, assembly GCF_951802725.1. Taxonomy (NCBI): domain Eukaryota; kingdom Metazoa; phylum Chordata; class Actinopteri; order Cypriniformes; family Leuciscidae; genus Rutilus; species Rutilus rutilus. The sequence continues at coordinate 14,129,556 of NC_140223.1, forward strand.
TTTCGGTAGCACTGACTTTAAGTTTGAATGATTAAAATCACCCGCAACAATAAACGCAGCTTCCGGGTGAACGGTCTGTTGTTTACTGATGGCTGCGTGAAGTTCTTTCATAGCAAACTTGGCATCAGCATCCGGGGGAATATAGGCTGCAGTTATAATAGTGGAAGTGAACTCCCGCGGTAGATAAAACGGTCTACATTTAACCATGAGAAACTCAAGGTTAGCTGAACAATGTCTCCCAACAATAGCAGAGTTTGTGCACCAAGCTTTGTTAATGTAAATGCACAATCCACCACCTCTGGTCTTACCGGAGCCATGTAATGTTCTATCCGCCCGGAATGTATGGCGTCCCGCTAGCTCAATAGCGTTGTCCGGTATTCCGCTGTTTAACCATGTTTCCGTGAAAATTAGAACATTACAGTTCAAAAGTCTCTTGCTGTATGTGATGTTGAGTCGAATCTCCTCCATTTTGTTCAACAGCGACCGTACATTGGCAAGGAAAATGCTGGGTAAAGAGAGCCGGTGTGGTGTTAGCTTTAGCTTAGCTCTTAGTCCTCCGCGCTTCCCCCGCCTTTGTTTACGATCTCGCCGGCGCCTGCGAGCACTTCCGCCCGGCCGGGCAGAGTGCATAGCCTCGGGTGATCTGGCGATCTCAGGAAGGAGTCGAAGGTTGTCCATAAAACTGTCGGAAATTCGCAAACCAATATCCAAAAGCTCACCTTGGGTGTACGATGTTAAGGCACAACTGTTCTGGACGAACAGACCCGAAATGAGCAAGAAAAATACTGCTAAATTACAGAATCTGGAGAGACCGCGAGCCTCGCGATGTACTCGCGCCGCCATCTTGGATCTTCTGGATTAATATTTATATGTGAATTAAAGCCTAATGACGTCTCAGACTATCTGATGGCAGATATGTAAAAGATAAGGGTTTTTCCTACTTTTGAGCAATTTGTTACTGTTTTGTACATGTTGTCATATTAATTATAATTCAAATGAATTTTGTTTTATTGACCACAATATTATTGTTGATAATTGTTGACAGGGGCACTTTTGATTAATTTTGAACTAGGGCAGGGGCTTGAGAAGTTTACCAAACTGTGATGACTTGCACTTCTGAGAACCCTGGAAATGTGAAAAGAGTCTTTCAAAATCTAGACCATTTTTTGGAGGGTTGGTGCAATGTTTTAATTTATGACTGAATGGCAAGAAAAAGAATTATGCAATATTTTATTGTGTCCCTTGTAATATGATATCACAATGAAGCAGTATCTGTAACTTCTCAAGGTTGAAGAAGATGAAGTTCCAGGCAAAAGATCCAAAATACTCAATATTTATTTAAACTGAAGAATATACGAAACAGTGTGCGTGCACAGACAAAAGAGTGCTAACACAAACATTGACCGACAACTGAATGATGGACAGAGAGAACTTAAATACATAGACAGATGAACACAAGACAGGTGATGCAAATGATGATGATGATGAACAGGAGGGTAATTGAGGGAGTGAGTTCAGGTGTGGAAACAAGGAGGATTCTGGGAACTGTAGTGAAGACAGGACGATGACAGACGGTGAATGTGACAGTATCTATATATATAAATATATTTATATATATAAATATAAGTGATATTGCATATTGTTGTCATTGCACAGGGAGAACATTTAGGCTACTGTTCATGAGGCAGACTGCCTGGGGGAATAAACTTATCTTGTGTTTGCTGCTCTGTAGTGCCAGACAGCAAAAGTTCAAGAGAAGGTGGTTTAGATGTGAGGGATCCAGAGTGATTTTCTGAACCCTTTTTCTCACTCTGGACGTATATAGTTGTTGGCGGGTGTACAGCCTTTGGCGGGTTGGCGGGTGTAAAAATGTTATATATTGAAGGGGTGGATTCTTGAATCCACTGCTGCTTCAATATATATATCCTTTTGAGTGGTTTGTAATCAAGTTATTAATCAATATTTATCCTTCCAAATATTAAACGATTTGAATGAAGCTTATGAGATTTAAGTAGAATTACATCTGTTCACTGTAACATGCTCTCTCCTTGTTTTTGAGAGAAGCACCCACCCAAAACATCTAGCTGACAATGAAAGCCGGTCACTGGAGTCACTCAGGCATGTCTCGTATGGGACCAGTTCAAAGTCAAAGCATTAACTTTACTTTTCATCTTCAGTCACTATAGAGATGCACAAGTTCACACTTACATACAATTTGAGGGGGTAAAGTTTAATGCGTATTTGGCGTGCTGTCCGGAGGGACGGCTCTGAGCTCGAACCCAGAGTACTCCCCCCGTATGTAAATGTTTTAGGACTAGAAGTGTGGAGAAGGGGTGGTGGGGAGATGCTGCAAAACTGTCAATGAATTGAGGTGAGACTGCTGAGTCCTGCTGAGACCTCTTACCATTGATTGCTGAGTGCTCTCCACTTGTGTTAATTATCTGAACATGCTCCTACCGAACTTTGTTAATAAAACCTCATATACAGTGAGGAAAATAAGTATTTGAACACCCTGCTATTTTGCAAGTTCTCCCACTTGGAAATCATGGAGGGGTCTGAAATTGTCATCGTAGGTGCATGTCCACTGTGAGAGACATAATCTAAAAAAAAAAATCCAGAATTCACAATATATGATTTTTTAACTATTTATTTGTATGATACAGCTGCAAATAAGTATTTGAACACCTGTCTATCAGCTAGAATTCTGACCCTCAAAGACCTGTTAGTCTGCCTTTAAAATGTCCACCTCCACTCCATTTATTATCCTAAATTAGATGCTCCTGTTTGAGGTCATTAGCTGCATAAAGACACCTGTCCACCCCATACAATCAGTAAGAATCCAACTACTAACATGGCCAAGACCAAAGAGCTGTCCAAAGACACTAGAGACAAAATTGTACACCTCCACAAGGCTGGAAAGGGCTACGGGGAGACAGTAGGTCATGTTTTCCTAGAATGCAGAAAGTATAGGGCAGAAAGAAATATATTCTTTATTAAACTGACAGGACTTGGAGTTAAGGCTTTTTCTCTTTTATCTTTGTTTGGTCACAGTGTTAAGCATAAACTGATCTCCAAGGCAGTTATTCAGTTCTTGCATGATACAGGACTGTATGTAAGAATTTAAGCCAAACTTTGACCTGTGGAGGGCAGTAATACGCTCAGCAGCGTCTACACTGCCGGAATCCTATAAGAAGAAGAAGAAGAAGAAGGGCTACGGGGAAATTGCCAAGCAGCTTGGTGAAAAAAGGTCCACTGTTGGAGCAATCATTAGAAAATGGAAGAAGCTAAACATGACTGTCAATCTCCCTCGGACTGGGGCTCCATGCAAGATCTCACCTCGTGGGGTCTCAATGATCCTAAGAAAGGTGAGAAATCAGCCCAGAACTACACGGGAGGAGGTGGTCAATGACCTGAAAAGAGCTGGGACCACCGTTTCCAAGATTACTGTTGGTAATACACTAAGACGTCATGGTTTGAAATCATGCATGGCACGGAAGGTTCCTGTTTCCAGACATGCAAAATGTATCTTTGGTCATTTGCAGTGCGTTGCATGCAAACATATGGAATGAAGTAATTAATCTAAATATTTGGTTTCAGGTGATGTAATTTTGTCGTGAAACCGAGCACAATTATGCAGCCCCAAACTTGCAAAATAAAAAATGTAGCAACAATAGTTATATATATTACTCGGTAGAGAATAGGAACACTATATATATACTGTATGTGTGTGTATATATATATATATATATATATATATATATATATATATATATATATATATATATATATATATATATATATATATATATACTGTATGTGTGTGTGTATATATATATATATATATATATATATATATATATATATAGTGTTCCTATTTATTAACTAGCCTGTGTGTATACATATTAACATATCTGTTATGATTTATTGTATGTCTGAAATATCAGTTAAGAATTTTGATCTTTTTAATCATGAAGTGTTTCACCACTTTCCACTTGACAAGTCATGTTTGATGTCATTGAGAGCTGCTCAATATATTTCATGAGATCCTGTGAGAGAGCTAATAAGACATCATGTAATGTACATTAGATATAAACACATCACTATGCCTTACAGCATCTTAACACTGTCATGTCTGAGGAGCTCTATGGGTTTGTAGTAATTTTCCTGTATGGCTTTATGGATGGGCTGATTGTGGCATTTGAAAAATCATAAGGGCCCTTTGGGTTCAGTCATGGCATTGTTTATGAGGATTTTAGTGTGTCATTAGATCTCATTGTGATCATTCAACTGTTATTGTGCTTTCTTTTTGTGGTAATTATATGGCAACTATGCAGTCATATAGTTTTATAAGGGGGCAATGATGCTGTACAAGGAAAATCATAGTCTAAATAAAAATGCAACTACTGGAAAATGACAATAGATTTTCAGCCATTAAGTCATTAGACACAATAAACCTCATGGTAGTATAACACAAGTTATATAAAGGAAACATGATGAAGTCAGTGTGCACCATGGGCCTCATTTATAAAATATGTACTGTGTACGCTAAAATCCAAGCCAATGTTCATATTTATAAAATCAGTCTTAACGTGCAAATGTACTTAGTGTAACCAGTCCTACTCCCCTCTAGAGCGCCTCTAGAAGCCAGGGGAGTGAGGTTTACACGATCAAATGTAGGACGGTTTCTACGCAAAGTTTTATAAATGAGGCCCCTTATGTCCAAAATATTTAAAATCACAGATAACTAATACTTTTATGCCATATGTTTCAAATTGTTATATGAATACATTTAACTTATTATATATAGCCTATATTTTATTTACATGTATATATGTTTTTGAAAGAAGTCTCTTATGCTCACAAAGGCTGCATTTATACAAAACTACAGTAATATTGTTAAATATTATCACAACTTAAAATAACCGTATTCTATTTTACTATTTTCTATTTTCAGTCACATAATCCTTCAGAAATCATTCTAATAAGCTAATTTGCTGCTCAAGAAACATTTTTTATTATCAATGTTGAAAACAGTTGTAGTGTTTAACATTTTTCCAGGATTCTTTATATATATATCTAAAGTTAATTCTTACAGAGAAGAAATTTCTGTCCGTTTTCAAACTATTAAGTCACATTCAACTTGATGCTAACTCATTTCTGATGCTGTTGAGCCATAATTACTCAACAAAGTTTAAGAAACGTTGCAAGAGGGTTAAACTGATAAGGGCCTATTCTAACACGACTACTTCTAAACTTCTAAACTACTTCTTGCCCGTCGTCACATCTTGGCTTTTCTCACACTATAGGAACAAAACTTTTAAATCTATGATTTTTTTTATCAACATGTTTGTGGTCTCTTACATTTTGAAAATCTGATAAGATTTTAAAAGTCTTTTTGTGTGGGCCAGCCTTAAGCTGGGACTCGAGATTTATAGCGTATAAACACAACATTTAGAATAAAAGCTTTCTGAGATTTAGAAAACAATCTCAGCTATAAATAAAGTCTTGTTTTACAGACAAGAAAAACCCCAAAACAAGACAAACAAGATATCTAGATAAACAGTTAAAACAAGATATTATACACTTTTAAATCCTCCAAATCTTCTGAACCAAATTTGCTTGATCCTGCTCTTGAGATACTTCTTGTCTCTGGGTTTCTCGGTTCTCTGTTGGGTTAGCAATGTAACAACTCACCCTGTTCACATATGCATAGCCCTATGGAATGATGTGTGTCTTGAAGAATGTGGATTTGCCCGCTGCAAAAAAAAATCCCCCCAAAAAACAAGGGTTATATCATAAAAATTGGTCACCTGTAAGGAGTAAGAGGATAAAACAAACACTGAAAAAAGGCTCACATCCAGGGAATCCCACTGCTACAATGACTTCCTGTTTGGTAGATGTGAGGGATGTATCAGGAGGATCGTAAAGACGCATTTTGGAGTCTAATTTCCTCTGGACAATGATACAAAAACACAAAACATTATTACAGATGTTTAGTACAGTAATGTCCAAAAAGTTTGGGCCAGTAAGATTTTTTAATATTTTTGAAAGAAGTCTCTCATGCTCATTTCTTATTATTAATAATGAAAACAGATGTGCTGCTTATTATTTTTGTGGAAACCATAAGACATTTTTTTTTTAGGATTCTTTGATGAATGAAAAGAACAGCATTTATTTGAAATATATGTTTTTTGTAACATTATAAATGTATTTAGTGCCAATTTTGATCAATTTAATCCATCTTTACTGAAGTACATATTTTTTTATTTATTTTTTTAAATCTTACTGACCCAAAACTTTTGAATGACAGTGTGAAGTACCCAACTAAGGTACAAAACATTAATAACCATACATGTAAATAACACAATACATAAATAACACAATAGACTGTGGAAAACGTGTAAGTGAAATAAAAACATTCAAAAAGACCAATTGTTTACAGGGTCAAACTCTGGCAAGCTGAACTGAGCGGGTTTCCAGCCCAAGAAGTATTCCTCTGGGGTGTGAAACTGAAGACCAATGTTGAGGGCAAACTGAGGGCACAAGAGATAAGGGATAAAAACCTGTAAAGCTGTATTTTGTCAAAAGCCCACAACATTGTAAAGTTTCCCTTTTTTGTGATACTAAAACAGAGCAAGAAAAACACTACCATGCCCTCTTGTGGCCCAACCAGAGAAAAGCTATTACACGTGATTTACATTTACATGAATATAATTTATTATAAAATGCAGTAACTCTTAGTAACAGTAACAAATTCAATCTGCTTATGAGTAATGAAGACTGCAGTTAACGTCATTACCAGTCTGTCACTGCAGGAGAAGTCTTTCTTCTTTTTCCCAGGGGCCCAGTTAGCAGGACGTCCTGCTGCATCTGTAAATGAGGGAAACCATTACTGAGCATGTAAATCTGAGATGTTATTTTGCACTATGTGCAGGAAATAAAATACATAAAATAAAAATTAAAAACAATGTTTTTGGTTGCACTTTATTTCAAGTGTGGGTATCTGCAGTCAGAGTAATTGGCGTGCCGAAAGGTAGCGGGATGTTTGAAAACGGAAAACATACGGAGAGCAGCAGCTTATATGTTTCTGCTCTGACAGCCGGAAGATCACGCCGAACACGGTGAGTGCATGTTAGAAATCAGGAATGGTGAGAGGACATTGGGTTTGGTATGTTTTAGTCTTCAAACCAAACTTGGGTCTTCAGCCTGTCTAGCTAGCGCGCTTCCCATAGCGTTTACGCATTAGGTCAGTATGCGGAGAGTAGGAAGTCTTTTGTGGCTGTTCGAACACATTTGACCACATGAGTCAATGACACAATGAAAGCAATCCGGTCGAATGTGTTTTTATGAAAGTAAAAGAGTAGCAAAACTCGAGAGCACGTAGATGTGAATTTGAAAACTTGTGCAATAAATATTCATACTTGTAGGCTATGTGAACATTTGCACTCACAGCTCCAATGTGAAAACCTGTAAAATAAAAATCTGAAGTTGAATGTTGAAATTTGCACTCACAGACAATAGGTACAAACCTGTATTCTGAATTTGAAGCTGCAGACAAGTAGTCACAAATGTGTAAAATGCCATTCACAGAAATACAATGACTGACACAAACTTATAATATATATTTGCATTTAATCTTACATTGACATTCCCAGTACAACCTCAATTAGGCACTTGCAACTTCTCAAATCTGTCAATGCAATTTCAAATATCATGCAGACAACTGCTCTTTCAGCGCAAACGGATTTGAATGTTCCAGTGTGAAGTTTTTGTCATTTAGGAATAAGATCGTGTGGGTGTTTGAATGGAGATCGTCTCTCTCTCTCTCTCTCTCTCTCTCTCTCTCAAAACGAGTGTTTTCATTACTATTTTAATATTCATGAGGTGAGTGTGAGATGACGCTATTAAAGAATAAGCTCCCCGCACTTCGCCCACACATCGGCCCAGAACCGTTTTTGGAACCGAAACTTAGGAATTTCGCATGGTTCCGGTATTCTGGTTTTCGGTTCCCAATTCACAATATTACTGTTTTGACTGTATTTTTGATCAAATAAATGCAGCCTTGGTGAGCATGAGATTTCTTTCATAAACACTAAAATAATTTGTTACATTTATATAGCGCTTTTCTGGGTGCTCAAAGCGCTTTACATTGAATGGGGGAATCTCCTCAACCACCACCATTGTGCAGCACCACCTGGATGAACGCCCACCACACATCAGCTTATTGGTGGAGAGGAGACAGAGTTATGAAGCCAATGAGTATATATGGGGATGCCATGATGATGGACAGAGGCCACTGGGCAAATTTGGCCAGGATGCCAGGGTTAAACCCCTACTCTTTTTCGAAGGACAATCTGGGATTTTTAATGATCAGAGAGTCAGGACCTCTCATCCGAAGGACGGTGCTTTTTGACAGTATAGTGTCCCCATCCATTAGGACCAACACAGACCACAGGGTGAGCGCCCCCATCTGGCCTCACTAACACTAACACAGCAACCTAGTTTTCACAGGAGGTCTCCCATCCAGGTATTGACCAGACTCAGCCCTGCTTATCTTCAGTGGGCAACCAGTCTTGGGCTACAGGGTGATATGGCTGCTGGTAATAATCTTACAGACGCCAGACTTCTGAACAGTAGTGTATGTAGTGAGCGTGCCATTAACCTGAATGGGCAACTGAAGTGTCTGTAGAATATCCTCAGCTTTGGACTTGAACACCTCCGGTCTGAGTTTTCCTCGAGATATTCCCATCTGATTGGTGAAAAATACCACCTAAACAGAGCAAAGCAAAGTAAAACCAACTGGACATTTATTGATGCTCTAACTTCTGTTATGAAACATTATCTTATACTGACAACATCAACAAGTGATAGTGGATTAAGAAGCACCTTGTATCCTTTCTTCAACAGACTGGCCAGTCTAGGCTGAATCTCTGGGAAGAGAATCCTAAAGAAGAGTAAATCATCATCAAGTGAGAGACAACAAACAGCTGCAGGGTATAGCAAGTTCTTCAACCAGACTCACTTCCAGTCATCTGGACTTGTGGGAAATACTTTCCCAGACTTTGTAGTGATAATGCAGCCGTCAATGTCAAAACCTGCGACCTGAATCACACAAAACAGCATGAAACATTATAGAAGCATAATGGTTTTGGTGGTTATACACTGTGTGCTGGTTAAACACTGTGTGCTGAATAAACACTGTGTGCTGAATAAACACTATTTGCTATGTGCTGAACAAACACTAAATGCTGAACAAACACTACATGCTGAATAAACACTATGTGCTGAATAAAGTTCATGAAAGTTCATGTCTTACTTTGGAGCTTTCTGGAACCCCTGCTGCAGTGAACAGCATAAGGCTGCCGATTTGTTGCCAGTGACTCTGAGAGCAAGTGGAAGACGGAGCGCTGGGTTTGATAGTTGGTGAGTCCAGGTTTTTATCACTCTCTCTCTCAGCAAATGCTTGTAACTGCTTAAGCTTTTTCTCAGATGAGGTCTGTTCATCTTCATCATCCTCATCGTCACACCCTCGTTTTATGCGAGGGACGTCCTTCTCTGGGCTGCGAGGTCGTTTGTTGCCTGAGAAAAAAGAGCCAAGGTTTTATGGGATATTTCATTTGATTTTATGACATAAAATAACTCTAAAAATAATAATAATAATTTAAAAGAAAAAATGGGTTGAAAGTGTTTGAAAATGTCTGTACCACAACAGGTGGTAAAAAAGCTGTTAATGATAGAATGTGCTTTGTTCTTGGTTCTAATCATAGACAGTATAAGAAATGGACACAGCGATTGGATTCAACGGAGAAAAGTGAAGTCAATTAGAAGCTCTCACTTCCTGATGGCCGAGCGTACTGCGCAGACTCAAACTGAGCTTGACGACGTAGATGTGACGTGAGTAACCCGTCTGTCTTCTAGTAGCTGTGCCAAGATCAATCTGAATCATTCCCTTCCGAAAATTGCAGAGACGGAGAGTGTGAGTAGGAGGTGTCCATGAGCTAGGAGCAGGAGAAACTTTTGCTAGGTATTCTGATTAATTACTTTGTCATTTTGCCTCCACGTCCCCCCGATTGCACGCGAGCTTCTCCTCCTGTCCATACGGTAATTTCTCTACTGTGCGACAGAGAGTCGCATGGTTATGACGCAATCGTTAGCCTATTTTTACAAAAACGTTTCTACTGGGCCATAACGTAAGATACAAGGTAATGGAGCCTTTTATACATTTTCGTGTTTCTTTAGAAATAAATAATGTACAAATGGAGTCTTTAAACGCCTCAGATGTAAAGTTATTCGCTGTCAAAGTGACGCCAAAATGAATGGGAGTCAATGGAATGCTAACAGCAGGTGATGGTCTGCTAATCAATGGCGGCGCCCAGGGAAGCTTCAATGTTTTCCGAAACACTGCCCCCCTGGTTCTAATTGCTCACAACCAGTGGGAAACTACAAAAGATAGATAGATAGATAGATAGATAGATAGATAGATAGATAGATAGATAGATAGATAGATAGATAGATAGATAGATAGATAGATAGATAGATAGATAGATAGATAGATAGATAGATAGATAGATATTTAATTTGGAATTTATAAAATCGCTGGATGTATGTTTTGCTATTGCTGTGTGATCTCATTTGAGTGACAGGTTGTCCCGCCCTCGCGCCAGTAAGCACGTCATCAGAGAAGAAGAAGATCACGTGCACAGATAAAACATTTATAATAAATACTGCTAAATTTCATAAAAAAAATAAGACTTGTCCATTTTGATTTCATGCTAACGCTAACCCGGACGTCAACGTCACTTCAGGGGTTTGGGAAAAGCACGTAAAAGTCCTGGCAGAAAGCGATGCATAAGGATGTAGTGTAACGACGTGCAGTTCCAGGAATGCACTAATATCTTTTTGGTAGTACCAGTTTGCAACAATTATTAGTTAACACTAAGTTGTTAACACTTCGGAAAAAATTATAATTCGTTGTTACACTGCACATCCTTATGCATCGCTTTCTGCCAGGACTTTTACGTGCTTTTCCCAAACCCCTGAAGTGACGTCAACGTCCGGGTTAGCAGTAGGATGAGCCGCCAGGCAAGTGTTATTTAAATAAACTCCTGATGTACTTACAATTTTTCCAATGCCTCATTTTATGACTACAGAACCTATTTGTACTAGATCTAGTTTGGTACCATTCTGGGCATTATTAGTGGGGTAATTTACGAGATACATCCTTGGATTTGTTATAGCGCCTGTGCACTAAGCCATCAGGCTGATTTCTCTAAATAAGCTCTAACTTTAATAATGTTCAACCAGGGGGAAAAAAAAGCTTCTGGGGGGTGTTTGGCTCGAGGTCATGGTGCAAAGGACACTAGGTTGATTTTACTCTGAACCATCCCTTTAACAGACACGGCAGCCATTGTCTCAGCTGTGCGGCGTGTCCGTTTTTATTTCGGCTCCCATGTTAACAGGTGCATGCGGCTCACGCGTGCATGCTAGAAATAGAACCGACGCCTATTTTTTACTGCCGATACTGTCAATACTGCCGACGTTGTCTTTGCTGCTATATATTTATGTTTAACATGAAGTATAGGCCTTCCACAACTCTCTCCCCATATGTCAAATATATCACCAATGAGGCTTTTCATATAGTGTATGATTTGTCCGTGCCACACTCGTACTGACTCTGACAGAAAGAAAAGCACGTAGCTTACTGAGAGCGGAGCGGTTTGACCAATCAGATGAAAGGGGCGTTTCAGCACCGCCCACGTGCGCAAATGAAATATCGAACCCATAAACCGATTTGTAAACCACAAACGAAAAATGAAAAATCGAGCCAAAATCTCATTTTTCGTTTTTTAAACTAAAGTAAAAAACGAATAAACGAGCTGGTTTTCATTTCTCGTTATTCCATTCCAAACAGGAAATGAAATGATCAAAAAGTACACGGACCGTATCTCTATTGCTGACAAACAGATACTCATCAGTCACTTGGCTGATGATACCACACTTTTTTTGCATGATGCTAACCAAGTTCCATTAGCACTAGAGTATATCCAGCAATTCTCCAAAGCTTCAGGCTTAGTCTTGAACCTTTCGAAATGTGAATTGATGTCCATCAAAGAGTGTAATTTGTCACAAATTTGTAATATTCAAATTAGAGATCAGGGGCCGTATGTATAAAGCCACTCAGAGTAAAATTTTAGTCTTAAGTCTCTCAAAATTCTAAGAATGACGTCACTTTACTTTTATTCCTAGACTTAAAAATAAGTGTGATTCATAAAGGTTCCTAAGTGTCAAGACTAGGTCTCAGCTCCTAAATTACTTAAGAGAGCTGAAGAGGTCTCCTAACCTAGTTAGGAGTAACAAGATGGCCACAGAGAGGAGGAGGCCACGCACTTTTCAATGAAAATATGATGTATTGGAGTTACAGTAAATGATGACGGAGTTGATCAAACAATAAAAGTTTGTTTTTATTTTTAATGACCCTACAAGTTTGCTTAAACCATCAAAATATGAGGAAAATGGTGTTTTGTTCTTCCCTCATATTTTACAATATTTGAAATATATAAATATAAAAATAAACTTAGTGAAGATATTTATCTGACAAAATTATTTCAAGTCGCTTTTTACAATACAGATTGTTTCAAAGCAGCTTTAAAGTGATAACAGGAAAATAATGCAACAAAGTTAGTTTGGGCTGTACAGCAGCTCTAGAAGAACATAGTGCCATTGTGCAGCTTAAGTAAGTTCGATGATGATTCATTTCCATTGTAAAAGATCATTAGTCATTAGTTATCTATTTAGTTCATTATACAGTCGCTCTGGAGAAAACAGTGATGTCATCATTCAGCTCAGTTCAGTTCAGAGACAATGGTGTCAATGCAGGCAGATCAATAATATGGTTGAAGAAAGGGCTAACTACAGCTACAGGTAAAAAAACAAAAAAAAAACACTAAAGAGCTCACAGGAGAAAAAAAAATCATACATTGTCTGCAACATAGTCAGTTATTAATATTTCATTGTCCTCTCTTGTTCATTTGTTTGACAGCTGTAAATTTTATTCCACTAACTGAGAGTACACAGAAAAAATATATGGCTCCAGTGAGATTGTCATTAAAGGGAAGAATTTTACTAGCCAAAGCTGAGGGCTTGTCAAGGTTAACATACGCTGTTCTTTCTTTGAGTGTCGACACCACCATTCTTAAAAAAAAATTATACAATGCTCCTCAACTTTGTTTGGAAGAATAAAACTCATTTTGTCAGAAAATCTGTACTTATGAACACCATTGAGAAGGGGGTTTAAACTTTCTTGATTTGACCACTTTAAACAACACCTTTAAAAATAAATTGGATAAAGAACTTTATTAATAAGCCCACATCTATCTGGAATCTGATCCCTAATGTTATTTTTTCCAAACTAGGGTGTCAAATTATCCCTTTTTCATAGGCAAATGTTATTAGCTTGGTCCCTCATCTTTAAACACAATTTTACACCTCACTCTTATATAATTTGGAATAATAAGGACCTACTGTATAAACATAAATCTCTTTTGTTTGATTATTTTTGTTTCTCAACTTTTCAATCAAAATGGTTCAATTTGTAATTATTCTGAGTTCTTGGTAAAGCATGGAATTCCTGTTACTCCAAAAGAGTTTGAAATCGTGGCTGATGCAGTGCCACAAGGAGTTCTCATGCTTTTTAAAGGATTTTCTTTTTCATCTCTTTGTCGCTCAGTGGATCTGTGTAAGACATTTGTAGGTAAACAGTGCCTTTCTTCTTCATCTAAATCAAAAAACATTAAGAAAATTTGAGTCTAGTCTGTTTCTATACCATTTGCAATTTCTTATTGGAATGGTTTTGTAAGTGACATTCCGTGGAAAAAAGTTTGGACATTACCTCACAAATACCTGATAACTAACAAAGAGAAATTACCTTTAAATTAATTCATAGGTTTTACCCATAGACTGTAAAAAAAGATAGACTTCGCTCTCTTCCATTGGTGAGAACTGAAACCGCCAGTATCCCGATTATGGCGCTGACATCTTGGGACTTGAGTCTGTGCAGTAGCGATCTCGGGACCAGACCTTCGCAGTAGTGAGCAGGAAGTAAAGCCGCGAAATCAACGCCCCGCTCTGCACTCTCCCTGCACTTTTTTCTGCTCCGTTCCTCCGTTCCGCTCCAATTTTGATGTCTGTTGATTGCAGTATGACAAGAGGCTTGTTAAAATAAAGTAATAGGCCGGGAGCCAGGTCCACTCCTCAGGATGTTTTTTGCTACCTTTTTTCACTATTATTTCCTATTATCTTATACCTTGGGCCATCACAAGTTGGTCATTATCACCCCCAACTCGGCCCCGTTTGGCCTCAGGGGCCAAAAAACACCCTTTTTGGGAAAAGCTTTTGGCGGAATGATGTAATTGTGAATATTAAGGTACTGCAGCTAAATGGCCATATAACCCTAAAATTGTGCATGGTGTATCCTGACACATAGGGGAAACTAGCAGAAAAAGATTCTGGGGATTGCTGCCTTTTGAGATCATGAAACAGATGAAGATGATTTGACTGATGAAATCCATACGAATATAGATGAATATGAGGAAAATGATGATTGAGAGTTGATATTCTACACTAATACAATACACTAAAATGACCAGTAGTCGAAGTACAGCATGGATAAGCAGCAAAAAGATCTAAGAACCAAATAACTGTTTTCTATTTTATGTTTGAGCTGTATTTTAGTTTCGCCATTTGGCTGTAAAGAATGTTTACCTGTACAGAAGGTTACTAATGTTTACTCTATTGAAGGTTGGCTTTTTGATAACAGACTGCACACTAGAGTCATCTTTATTCCTTGTGTTGCGAGGACTTTGTGGACTTATGGAACCCATATGGAATGGTAATGCTTGAAAGTTCTGTTTTCTCCGATTTGAGGTACAGTGGAGAGCTTTGGTTATACCAGCTATAATCCTCTAGATAGAAAGGTCATCTTGGACTTAAATTGAAGCTTATAAACTTAGGAAGTTTTTCATGTACATTTGAGGCAGTGATATATATAATAAAATGCTTGAAAATGATCACTTTTGATGACAATTTGTCAGGCGGAGAGACATCTTTTTGTCTTTTGGGGTATGTTGAGGGTGATATTTGACAGCAAAAAGGCAGCAATCCCCAGAATCTTTTCTGCTAGTTTCCCCTATGTGTCAGGATACACCATGCACAATTTTAGGGTTATATGGCCATTTATGTAGCTGCAGTACCTTAATATTCACAATTACATCATTCCGCCAAAAGCTTTTCCCAAAAAGGGTGTTTTTTAGCCCCTGAGGCCAAACGGGGCCGAGTTGGGGGTGGTCGTTATCAACTTGTGATGGCCCAAGGTATAAGATAATAGGAAATAAAAGTGAAAAAAAGGTACCAAAAACATCCTGAGGAGTGGACCTGGCTCCCGGCCTATAAATACAATCTTCTCAGTCCTCCGAAGATCCTGAAAAAAAGTCGGTTGGTGCTTCAGTGACTACTTCGCTCAGAGAACCTGTCAATCATGACGTTACACCACCGTTTTTATAGCATCGCGTAACTAACTAAAAACAAACTTATTTTAAAAACAGACACTTGAACTTACATCAGCGTGATAAAAACTACAGTAAATGACAGAAACCACCTTTGGAAAAAAGATATTTGAAGTGTAATTTAATTGTTTATTTGGTCTCACATCCTGTTGAATAACACACTTAGGCGGGGCTTATGACCTATACTAGGACCAGTCACCGGGGGGCGATCGAGACGTTTTGGCTTCACTTCTCAGGGCTTGTGCGGCACGCTTGGTTTTACCCAGATAAGTGCTCTCTCAAAAGACTTAAGAATGACATTAATACCCTCTGTTCTTTATGTTCAGAGAAACCTTCCTTCGTAGGCTAGACCAGTCCGAGCGCTTCAGATGCGCCCTTTGATATGGGACGTTGCTGTAGTTAGCAACAATTTGTTAATATTGTGACAATAAGCCTACATTTTGTTACTTTAATTTTCGGAACTGCATATTTCGTTAAGTATTCACTTGCAAATGTGAAGTAACCTGAAGTACTTTTTTTCCCTCACATCACAATGTGATTACATTACACTACACAAAAGTATATAATGTAACAACCAGATATTACTGTATATTGAAAATATACAGAAGTAAAATGCAACATAGCCTACGCAGTAATGCAGTAGTAGCCTAACATAAATGCAGTAGTTATTAAAAGTACTTTTTTCAGAAAGCCGTCGATTGAATCAGCCCTGCAAACCTGTTGGTAGACAACTTAGTGGATAGTGGAAATATGCACTTTAACACTCTGGAGACCATCCCAGATGATGTCCCACCAGCAGGAGGCCTTACCAGGGGCAGCCCATCCCGGTCCAGCAGCTCCAGCGTCTCCCTGCTCAGCTCAATAGAGTCTACATCATTTTTTTCTTATTTTATGTATTGTAAAATGAAATGTTTATGTTGATTTTGATATGTTTAACGTATTTTGTAAATAGTTGGAAAAAGTACTTTAATGTAGCCTAAAGAACAAATGATTTTCATTTACCAATTTTATTTGAAAAAATAAAAAGGTATAGAATTTGTTTCATGCAGAAAGTATAAACAATGTCCAGAACAATTCATTCTCTTTTATTTACACAATTAAAGTTGCATAAAAATAAATGTACATAATTTTTCTTTTAAAAAATAAAAGTGAAAAAAGTTAAACAAGAATATGTAGAAAATATATATATTTTTCAATAATTCTCTCAAGAAGAGAAAACAGCCTGTCCATCCTCTCCCTTCTTTCCTGTGCACTCCTCGCCTCTGCCTCCCTAGTTGCATTTCTTCTCTGATCAAGTCCAAAAACTCGTCCTGTCTCGCCGCCTTTGTGCTGGTGCTGCCCCTGGCTCCTCCTCACTGCTGAACTCGGCCCTGGTGTGTCCTCAGGGATTGAGGCGATGAGGACAGGGGGGTTGGTGCAATGCCTCTGTCCCAACATCTCATCCATGAGGACAAACCAGGGCCAAGTTGCAGCAGTGGGTTTCCCACTCACACCCTCTCCTGTCCCAGGACACTTGCAATCCTAAAGGCAGAGCAAATGAACCATGGCTTGTTAACAACAACAGGACAATACATTTCAGCAAAGATGTGTGTATTACTTTTATTTATATATATATATATATATAGACCCATTTTTTTCCTGAATTGTTCTAAAAAAGCAGAAAAGGGTACTTAACACAGAGGAGCAATCTTAAGTGCATTGTTAACACTGCAAAATATGACACATCAAGACAAGCATACAAAATACTTAAGAAATCATATTTCTGTATACTAAAATTTGGTTAAAACCACATAGCTTGCATGACAGCACTACAAAAACACATAAAAGTGAAACCCCATTGCCTTATCTACTGCTTTTCTTATTGTTTTGGGCTTTATTGGGTGAGTGATATTTCTTATAATACACAAGTGCAAATATTACAAATAGGTCGTTAAACTAATAACGTTATTACCACAAGTTTTGCCTAAAACTACCTGATAAATGAAGCCACACAATGGTGACGAAGGAGTTAAGAAGAAGTTTATAAGAAAATTTAACTCTGGTTTCGCTAGCTATTTGAGTAAATGAAAACATAATACTTACATTTAAATGTGAATTTGCTGTCCACCACCGATCTCTAGTCTCGGCCGCCTTTAAAAATAAATAAATAAATGCTGTCGTCAACGGCGCGCAATGAATTATGGGGTAGAATAGGCCGCTAAGTGTCCATTTATGTATCCTTCTTTTCATGGGGAAACGAAGGGTGCATTTGGCGTCGCTTTTGAATCAGGGAAGCCTTCGTCGCGGCGCCATGACGCAACCGGCCTTCGAATACGGCCTTCGAAGGATGGAGAATTGAATTGGGACAGCCTTCATCGAGCCGCGGTGACGCAATCTGCCTTCAAATGCGACCTTCCAAGGATGCAGCCTTTGAATTGGGACGTCCTTCGTCGCGCCGCGGTGACGCAATCGGCCTTCAAATAGGCAAAATAGGCAAGATGGCGCCGCGGATGGCTGCCTCGGTGTTGAGCTCTCCAGTTGTTACACTGTTTTTGTTAGTTTGTCCTGTTTTATGTTTGTCATTCGCTATCAGTTATACCAGGGACGAACTGCTGAACATTCGGCAGTGCACACCAACTGATCACCAACCAGTTTTTGATTCTTCTGGCGTTTTGCGGAACATTGTCGTCGGTTGTGCCGCTGCACTGTGGAAACAGTATAAGACGCGCAGGCGTGGGAAGCGAGCCGGCACACTCGTTAAGCTCAGGCAGCGCGGATTCAGAACGGCGCTGCCTAGCATCCATCTGGCGAATGTCCGCTCTCTCCCTAACAAAATGGACGAACTACTTCTGCTCTCACGCAAAAACAAGGACTTTACCAACTCTGCTGCTCTGTGTTTCACGGAAACCTGGCTGAACGAAGCCATTCCGGACAGCGCGTTACATCTACCGGACTTTCAGCTGTTCAGAGCGGATCGCGATATGGAGTCAACGGGGAAAACGCGCGGTGGTGGGACATGCTTTTACATCAACAGAAGGTGGTGTACTGATGTAACTGTGTTAAGGAAGATGTGCTGTCCTGATGTGGAAGTGCTTTTCATTAACTGTAAGCCGTTCTACTCGCCGCGGGAGTTTTCCTCGCTCGTTCTCATCAGTGTTTACATTCCACCGCAAGCACACGTGAGTACGGCGCTGCAACAGCTGGCTGATCTGATCACAGAAACAGAACAACAACACCCGGACTCTGTTCTTATCATTCTCGGAGACTTTAATCAGGCAAAACTCACACGTGAACTGCCTAAATTCAAACAGCACATTACATGCCCCACCAGAGACAATAATATTTTGGACCATTGCTACACCACAACAAAGGATGCATATCGCTCCGTCGCCAGAGCAGCTCTAGGACTTTCCGATCACTGCCTGGTTCATCTTCTACCAACTTACAGGCAAAAACTTAAAACTGCTAAGCCAGTAATAAGGACTGTAAAGAGATGGACCAACGACACAGAGCAGGTCTTACAAGCCTGTTTTGAATGCACTGACTGGAGTGTTTTTGAAGCTGCTGCCGGCGATCTGGACGAGCTCACAGAGACTGTAACATCATACATCAGTTTCTGTGAGGATTTATGCATCCCTACCAGGACTTACTTATCATTCAACAATGATAAACCATGGTTCACACCAAAACTCAGACAGCTTCGTCAGGTCAAAGAAGATGCCTACAGGAGTGGGGATAGGATCTTGTATAATCAGGCCAGGAACACATTGACAAAGGAGATTGAAGTGGCTAAGAAGAGCTATGCCAAAAAGCTGGAAAACCAGTTTTCCTCCAACGACCCTGCATCAGTGTGGAAAGGCCTGAAAGACATTACCAACTACAAGACACCATCCCCCAGCATCGACAGCAATAAGCATCTTGCGAACGAGCTGAATGTCTTTTACTGTAGATTTGAGACCCCCGATCAGACACCCCATACCCGCCCTGACCATCTCTCTACACAGCCATCAACACCTCCAGCCATCCCCCTCCCCTCCCCCCCTGCACTTCAGATCAGTGAGGATAATGTGCGTCAGATCTTCAGGAAACAGAAGAGAAGGAAAGCACCAGGCCCAGACGGTGTTTCACCAGCCTGTCTGAAAACCTGCGCTGACCAGCTGGCCTCTATCTTCTCACTGATCTTCAACAGATCACTGGAGCAGTGCAAAGTCCCTTTCTGCTTTAAACGCTCCACCATCATCCCAATCCCGAAGAAACCAAAGATCACAGGACTCAATGACTACAGACCTGTTGCCTTAACATCTGTGGCCATGAAGTCATTCGAAAGACTGGTGTTAGCATATCTGAAGGACATCACTGGACCCTTGCTGGACCCCCTGCAGTTTGCCTACAGAGCAAACCGGTCTGTGGATGATGTGGTCAATATGGGACTGCATTACACCCTACAACATCTGGACAAACCAGGGACCTATGCAAGGATTCTGTTCGTGGACTTTAGTTCTGCCTTCAACACCATCGTCCCATCACTGCTCCAGACCAAACTGACCCAGCTCTCTGTCCCTAGCTCCATCTGTCAATGGATCACCAGCTTTCTGACAGACAGACAACAGCTAGTCAGAATGGGCAAAATCACGTCCGACAGCCGCACCATCAGCACCGGTGCTCCACAGGGATGTGTTCTCTCACCACTGCTCTTCTCCCTGTACACAAATGACTGCACCTCTAAAGACACCTCTGTCAAGCTCCTGAAGTTTGCGGACGACACTACTGTTATCGGACTCATCCGGAACGGTGACGAGTCTGCGTACAGACAGGAGGTGGAGCAGCTGGCTCTTTGGTGCAGTTATAACAACCTGGAGCTGAACACGCTCAAAACAGTGGAGATGATCGTGGACTTCAGGAGAAACCCCCCTGCACTCCCTTCACTCACCATCATGGACAGCACTGTGACTGCAGTAGAGTCATTCAGGTTCCTGGGCACCACCATCTCTCAGGATCTGAAGTGGGACACTCACATAGACTCTATTGTGAAGAAAGCCCAACAGAGACTGTACTTCCTGCGTCAGCTGAGGAAATTCAACCTGCCACAGGAGCTGCTCGTACAGTTCTACTCAGCTGTCATCCAGTCCATCCTCTGCACTTCCATCACCGTCTGGTTCGGCTCTGCTACCAAAACCGACCTCCGTAGACTACAGCGGATAGTTCGGACTGCTGAGCGAATCACTGGCACTACCCTTCCCACACTCAAAGAACTGCACTCATCCAGAGTGAGTAAAAGGGCTCGCAAAATCACTCTGGACCCGTCACACCCAGCACACTTTCTGTTTGAACTGTTACCGTCTGGTCGGCGCTACAGAGCACCGAGCACAAAAACAACCAGACACAGGAAAAGTTTCTTTCCCCAGGCCATCTACCTCATGAACACTTAAATGTTCCGCTACTGTGGAACAAACATGTGCAATACTTCCCTCAGACATTTCATTATAGCACCTTATAACTTTATATATATTTATAATTTATAATCTTTTTATTTTTATTTTATTTTTATTTTTTCTATTTTTTATTTATACCTATGTTACTTGTCTTGTCACTTTATATTGTATGTGTACTGGAAGCTACTGTCACCAAGACAAATTCCTCGTATGCGCAAGCATACTTGGCAATAAAGCTCTTTCTGATTCTGATTCTGATTCAAATACGGCCTTCGAAGGACGCAGCCTTCACTTTGGGACACAGCTAGGGTCTTAAGCCGAGTTCAGACTGCACGATTTTAGCCCTGATTTTGGCTTGGCGACAGGTTTTGAGAAATCGCAGACAAATGCCCGAAATCACAGGCAAATCGGTGCTCGTTCACGCGAGTGACAATCACGTAGTGTGATTGAGCAAAGACGCAATCTGAGAGAATCGCCGATTTAAAATCCTGCTGTGTGTAAAGTGTTCTGACTGAAAACTACATCGGCAATGACCGACATCCAATGAGAGAGCAAGATACAGAGCAGCGGGGAGTTCGGGGAGGAGTTATAGACCAGAATATCAGTATTTTAATAGATATAAATTATATCAAACAGAAACAAAGCACAAACATTTGCTTGACCAGCAGCAACAGCAGCACATTGCAAAATTATTTATTTACCCACAACTCTCTTTGCAGAACACGCAGTCCTTGCTCCCCTCGTCTTCCTAACCATTTCTTCCTGCATAAACTGTTTATTTTTCTCCTTTTTGCTGCAAATCAGCGCACAGACAATTTGGATCGCAATCTTCTTGCAGGCAGTCATTTTTAATAACAATTTCAGTCTTGCGAGAGCTCCGGTCTCACGCACGCGTGATCTTGCGTTATTTCCTCATCACTTCTCGCATGTGTTTGGTTGTGAAACGTAGTTTGCGGACCAGACAGAAGTTGTCGGCGATTCTTTCTTTTGTAAAGTCATGCAGTGTGAAACCCCCTGCCGCTGATCCATCGTGCAGTGTGAACACACCAGCAACTGAATGTTACCCCAGATAGTCATGCAGTGTGAAAAGAACAGTGACCCAACTGCTTTGAAAATCGTGCAGTGTGAACTTGGCATTATTAGTCGAGCCTGCCACTTATCATCCAATCAAAAAAAAAGAAAGGGGCTACGCAATAGCCAATCAGAAAATAGCACTGTTGTATCTGGGTAAGATTTAACGCAACAACCATTAAAAAAAAGCATATCCTGGAATTGTTCAAGTGATTCTGCTACAACATCTCCCGAAAGTTTTTCGTTCACCCACAGAGGAAACCACTCCGAGCTCCGAGCATCACTTTGAGCACAGAGTAAGTCAAGATCTCCTGTTTTAATGTTACAACAAATTTACAACTTGTTTGACACAAACAGTGACAACTTGACTGCTGTTAGAGAATGTTTCCCAGATAATTAGCATCAGTTTTTCATGAGTGTCTGTAATTTAGCCAACAGTTTTACAGCCTGTTCACTGACAACACCTGCTCAGAACAAGTAGTCTAGGCCTAGTCATATTTTTGTTATCACACGATGATTGACATATTGTCACATTATAAACATCTCTCTCTCCAAATAGGCTTAATAAATTTATTAGCACTAAATAAATTAAAGTGTATTGCATAGTCGGTGTTATAGGTCACTTTTAAAATCATGTCACTCTTGCCTGTCTTCAAAACTTTAGAGCCCTGTGAAAATCAATACAATACAAAAGAATAGTATGAGTCTATTCAGTTTGTTTACGCCTGTTAGATGATAAATCTTAATTTTACATAACTATTATCATGAGATAGGATATCCTGCTAATAATTATGGCTTGATAAACACAGTTTATTTACTATGCATAATGCAGTACCAACAGTTTATTTTAAAGTGGCAAGCGTTTTTTTCTTACAACTATGGAACCCCGCACATAACATATGCATACATATAAACATAGAATATTTCATAGTCTGAAGCTAAAAATCAGAGTATGTGCCCATCATACGCTTTTCTGTGAAATTTGTCAACTATTGGCTTTCCTGTAGATCAAACAGTAGAGCGTTGGCGCTTGCAATGCCAAGGTCATTTGATTCCCAGGGAAAGCTACTCGTCTCACACAGGATACAAAATACAAATGCTGAAGGGAGTGGGTGATGGTGGTTTCTAGATAAACAAACAAAAGGAAAAAGGTTTATTTATGGGCATGCTCCTAGGGTGTGCTCCTTATCGGTCAGCCATAGTCATAGCCACAAAAACATTCCCACAGTAGTTAGCCTACACAAAGCTAAGAAGGAAAGTCATTTGAGCTTGCTTGTATCTACAGATAAAGTTGAGTGTGTGCAATTTAATATCAAGTTGCAATTTTTACATCTGTAGTCACAATTGGGATTGGATGGGAAGTAAAGTTTCAATTGTGTGTTCACTTCAGATTTGTGTATACTACTGTATATTAAATGTAATTCGTTAAACAACAAAAAAAAAAATACATTTACAAAATTACATTTCTATTTGTTTTTAAATATATGAAACTTGATTTTTTTTTTTTCTCTCTCTCTCATTTTCTGTCTTTGTGTAGGACTGAAAACCAATCGGTATGATTTTTCTGCATGCACTCTGGTGGAACAGACCCAGTGTTCAGACCCTTTAAAACTGTGTGTGTTTTGAATTGACTTACTAAAACAGAAGTAATTCACCATGGCACGCGAAAAGGACTACTACAGTCTCATGTATGGGCTGCAGGAGCTTGATTTCCAAGGAAAAGCAGTGCCCAGTGATCTTGTACTAATAGGTGAACATGCCTTTCCACTTGCCATGAATCCAAGAGGTCAGGTGTTGATGGCTGCATCTCTTTACGGTCAGGGACGTATAGTGGTGTTGGGACATGAGGAATACCTAACACGCTTTCCTGGCCTCGTCGAGAATGCTTTAATGTGGCTTATGCCATATACTGGTGATGCCGGCATTGTAGGAATTCAAAGGAGTTTACGTTCAGTAGTTGAAAACTTGAACTATTGCCCTATCAAGACAGAGCTAGGAGACTTCCGTAATGGATTAGCTATATATATCACAGATGCTTACTGTGTTGAGACCTGTGCAAAGGATCTGGTTGCTTTCCTCAAAGCTGGAGGTGGTTTGATCATTGCTGGCCAAGCATGGAGTTGGTCTTATGACCACCCACAAGAAAACACTTTAAAGAACTTTCCAGGAAACAAGGTGTGCAGTGTTGCAGGAATTTATTTCTCTGAACTCCCAGGAGAAGTTGGCAACTTTCCTGTTCCAAGAAACATCCCTACTAGTTGGCTTTCTGTATCGTAAGTTCAGCACACATGTTTGCTTTTTACCCATTCTTTAAAAAACCATTCACTATTTGTCTTGTCTTTTTTTCAGAATAGGCAAAGACTTCAAAGATGATCTAGAGTTCCTGCTACAAGGTGTGTCCGAGTTTGACACCCAAGGAGGGGCTATAGCATCTGAAGTGATGGTGCATGGACCATTAGCATTCCCCATTGCAGTCACTCCTCCTGGAAAAGCATTCATTGCTGGTGCTTATTATGGACAAGGTCGAGTAATTCTGGTATCCCATGAAGGCTACCTGGGCCGGGACTCTCTGTCCACATTCATGATCAATGCTATCAAGTGGCTTGATGAGGGTCGGAAGGGTGTTATTGGGATCCTACCCAGCCTCAAAGCAGCCCATGGGGTATTGAGCAAATCAGGTTTAGATTGCCAGTTGACCGGCTTCAGAGAAGATCTAAGCGTCTACGTCTGCACTTCCTACAGTGATGCCCAATGTGCAGAGATCCAAGAATTTGTTGCTGAAGGTGGAGGACTTCTGATTGGGGGTCATGCCTGGTATTGGGCTCAGACCCACTGTGGCTGCAATGTGATGACCAAATACCCAGGAAATCATATTCTTAACAAGATGGGATTGTGTCTCTTAGGCAATACCTTGGGTGGAGGGTTATATAAGGCCCTAGATATAGAGCATAGTTGTAGAGAGGGGTACCACTTTCGTAGAATGCTGCAGCGGTTTGCTGAACATGTAAGCCTGGGGAAAGAATTGACTGCTCATGAACAGGGCTGCTTGAAGCAGTTGGGCAGTGACTGTGCCAGTTACCTTCGTATGTGTTCTCATGACAGTGCCGCCTACACCTCAGTAGTAGCAATTCTTAGTGACATAGTGAAAGAGGTCGGTGTTCCACAGGTGTGCAGTAATTGTCCTGTTGAATGTGCTAAAGACCACCTGATGCTCCAAATTGGATCTGAGCTATACAAAGTGTCACCTAATCCTGATGCCCTACTTCCATACATCATCAAGGACAGACCCAACTTGCCCACTGTGTCTAATGCAAGAGTTCGGATCAGTGCTAACACTGCGGGTATGAAAGATTTCTTGCCAAATGCAGAAGGAAAAATGTTATTCCTTGTTTAGTTTGACTATTTGAAGCACTATAAAATTACTTGTTTCAGGTTGTGAAGAATGGATAAGCACAGGCTTATATCTTTCTCATGGTATGAAGACATACATATCAGTACCTCCAGAGATTGTTGGGAAAAATTGGCAGGTAATCAATAAAGTCTACTCTATACATGTTTCCAATCAAGGAATGGTGCTGTATGCAATAGTTATACTTGTCATTCTAGATACAACCATATTACACATAGGGCTTGGAGAGCATGTTATTAACATGAGGAGATACTCTATGTAGGTGCAGCTTGGTTGCCAGACAGATAACATTGGTGAAGCAAACATCCTGAAACGGGCTCCTGTGGTCCATGAGCGATTCCCTTTGGACACAGAAATGGTCCAGGTCTGGAATTTGTGGGGAGGGCTCATCTACCTAATAGCACCTCCCCAGAGCAAAGTGGATGGGGTGGAAATTGTCGTGCAGGTCTCAGTACAGGCTCCATACTTTAAATCTGGTAAGAATTCTGAATTAATATTCAGTGAGCATCACAGTAAGGTTTCTATTCAGAACATTTAAAGGTGCTCTAAGCGATGTTACACATTTTTCAGGCCAAAACATTTTTTGTCACATACAGTAAACATCTCCTCACTATCCGCTAGCTGCCTGTCCCCTGAACACACTGTAAAAAAAAACGCGGTCTCTGTAGACAGCCCAGGCTCCACAAACGGCAAGAAAAACAAACTGGGCTAACCCGCACCACGAAACATAACAAACTGTTCCAGCCAATAACCGACAAGAAGGATTTGGGGGTGGGGTTAATGCGCGGATGAGGAGGAGGGAGGGTCTAGCTAGCCTCCGTTTTGTTTGACAATACTTTGAACGTCAACAAGAAGTGACGTCACCCAAAATCACTTAGATCACTACATGATAAAACTTGTTCTGTCCCTCAGGAGAGACTAGTGTAGCTGACTGGGTGAGCGGGATCCGTTCGGCACCTGCCCCCTGGGCAGAACTTGAGTTTGAGAACATCATCATCACATTAGAATCAGAAATTATAAGGAATCTGGACTGCCCTGATGAGGTGGCTACACTCTGGGATACCATAATGAGAAGCATAACTGACCTGGCAGCAAGGCCTGCCAAGTTGCCCCGCAAGGAGCGGTTTGTTGCTGATGTTCAGATCTCTCACGGTCAGTGGTACTATTGCTGGGATGAAAAAACCCCATCACTATTACAACAGAATCATGCCATTATTACCTATTATATTCTCACAATTCTGATGATAACATGTCCCCCCTTTCACCCCTTCAGGTTTCATGCATGCTGGATATCCCATCATGATGCAAACCAACTCTGCCCCAGCACTAATAAACGTAAAGGAAGCCTATAAAAGTGGTCTTTGGGGACCCATTCATGAGTTGGGTCATAACCAGCAGCGTGGAGTTTGGGAGTTCCCTCCACACACCACTGAGTGCACCTGCAACCTGTGGTCCTTATACGTACATGAGGAAGTTCTGCAAATGAATAGCGCTAATGCTCATCCAGCCATCACTCTAGAAAAGCGTCAGGCTCGTGCAAAGATGTATCACAGTGGCGGAAAGGATTTAAAAAGCTGGAGAATGTGGACGGCACTCGAGACTTACATGCAGGTAAGAACAGACTGTGTATAATGTTTTAACAGTTTGTTTAATCATTTAAATGCATGTGTTTTAAAACATAGTTTGATAATGTAAATTTTTGGTTACATCATCATTGTCAGTATTGTAATTTTTTAAAGAGAGATTAAAGCAATAATGGATTATTTGTGAGCCCTAGAAGTAATAATTCATTATTTTAAGGTTAATTTTTAAAGGGATACTCCACTTTTTTCGGAAATAAGCTCATTTTACATCTCCCCCAGAGTTAAACAGTTGAGTTTTACCGTTTTAGAATCCATTCAGCCGAACTCCGGGTCTGACGGTACCACTTTTAGCATAGCTTAGCACAGATCATTGATTCTGATGAGTCCAGTAGCATTTCTTTCAAAATGACCAAAGAGTTTCAATATTTTTCCTATTTAAAACTTGACTCTTCTGTAGTTAAACCGTGTACTAAGATCGACGGAAAATGAAAAGTTGCGATTTTCTAAGCCTATATGGCTAGGAACTACTCTCATTCCGGCGTAATAATCAAGGAACTGTGCGGCTGTACCATGAGTGCAGCAGGCGTAATGATATGACGCAGCGCCTGAAAATAGTCCCCAGCTCGGTAACTTCTTCCAACGTGACCGGGACTAAGTTTGTCTAACCTATTAGACCTATTTTCAGGCGCTGCGTCATATCATTACGCCTGCTGCACTCATGGTACAGCCGCACAGTTCCTTGATTATTACGCCGGAATGAGAGTAGTTCCTAGTCATATAGGCTTAGAAAATCGCAACTTTTCATTTTCCGTCGATCTTAGTACACGGTTTAACTACAGAAGAGTCAAGTTTTAAATAGGAAAAATATTGAAACTCTTTGGTCATTTTGAAAGAAATGCTACTGGACTCATCAGAATCAATGATCTGTGCTAAGCTATGCTAAAAGTGGTACCGTCAGACCCGGAGTTCGGCTGAATGGATTCTAAAACGGTAAAACTCAACTGTTTAACTCTGGGGGAGATGTAAAATGAGCATATTTCCGAAAAAAGTGGAGTATCCCTTTAAATACAAAACAATAAAATCTGATGCGGAATAAAAAAATAAAAAAATGTAATTGTAATTGTTTAGTAATTATTATAAAAAAATATAATTATATAAATATAAAACATATTTTTACCCATTTTTATACCCATCCCATCATCCTTTTTATTTTTTATTTTTTAAGCTTCAGGAAAAATTTGGCTGGGATGCTTTTAAGAAAGTTTTTACTGCCTACCATACTATGAGTGGAGTGCCAAATGACAATGCAGGCAAGATGAATCTGTATGCTGAGACCTTCTCCAAGGTGGTCAACATGAATTTGTCCCCCTTCTTCAAAGCGTGGGGTTGGCCCATCCAGCCCAGCACAGAAGAGAAGATCTCTCATCTCCCTGAGTGGAATGACCATCCTATGAGCCAGTACGCATAAGAATCTCTCAGTTTTAATATAATTGAGGGGTTAGATTAAGTATACAAGATGATATATGCTTATCTGGGGTTTCATGGACATTATTGTATTCATGTCTCTCATTTGAATGAATTGTGTGTAGTGAAGTGTGTAGATGAGCAATTGATTCATATCAATATAAGGCACAAACTTATACATATAATTTAAATATGCTGAATGGCTATTGGGCAAGTGGGCTAAGGTTTTATATCCTGAACATGCATGTTAAAAACACAACATATACATATACAAATACCAAAAACTACATGTATGTACTACAATTAAAATACTGTCAGTATGGCATGGCATTTTGAATTGGTGTACTTTCCTTTCCTATGCAAGCGAATTTTGAATTGGTGTACTTTCCTTTCCTATGCAAGCGAATTAATCATACATACTATTTTATAAGATACTAACGCCATCTTCACTTCAGTGCAGTCTGTTTCCAGATATGAGGGCTGATGCTGCAACGGCAAGGAATGATCCAATGAACGAAGGTTGCGGAGATTTGCTCCTCTTCTGCAAACGTGTAGTCTAGACAGCCTCCTTGACGATGGCACTGATCGTGGTTGTTCCGGGTAGACGAAGTCAGGACAGTGTTTAAAAGAGTACAAAATCCGGCCATGGTCACAGCTGGAAACCAGACCTACAAGATCCGCGTGACTCGGGCCTTCATGCAGCAAGGCACGGAGGTGCCTCCTCAAGCGTACCAACACACCGCCACGTGTGCCCCGTCTTCTACACCGTTTCTTCCTCTGATGGTAATCGCAGGCCGGTAATCGACATATTTCAGATGGCAGGAAGGTCGAAAAAGGAGGATCAGGAATCTTGTACCCCCCGTAATTCGGATCAGAGAAAATTTCAACAGTCCTCTGTATATTGAGGAGAAACGAACGGTCATAAACTGTGGTAATTTTTTGTGCAGACAAACACACAAACAAGACGAATAAACTCAGTACAGAGGACATAGACAACAGACGACGGCTTGCCAAACACCACACTGGCGCCATCTTGGTCTCTATAACATTATACAACCTGGATCATTCATTAAAGGTAGACTATCATCCACCAACACACGCAGACTTTTCAACTTAATGTATTATTCTTCGATTCAAACAAACCTCATTGGTTCCTGTGGAAGTTCAAACGTGCTGTATAACACATGAGAATGAACCTCACTGGTTCTTGCACGTCAAGCAAACACGCTTGAGCTTCTGTTTACCACAACTGATGTCTGCGTGGATTAATGTTTATGTGAATTAAAGCCTATATGACATCTCAGACTGTCTGATGGCAGATATGTAAAGATAAGGGTTTTTCATACCTTTGAGGTTTTTGTTACTGTTTTGTACATGTTGTCATATTTTGTTTTATTGACCACAATATTATTGTTGATAATTGTTGACAGGGGCACTTTTGATTAATTTTGAACTAGGGCACGGGCTTGAGAAGTTTACCAAACTGTGATGACTTACGCTTCTGAGAACCCTGGAAATGTGAAAAAAGTCCATTCAAAATCTAGACCATTTTTTTGGAGGTTTGGTGCAATGTTTTAATTTATGACTGAATGGCAAGAAAAAATTAATTATGCAATATTTTATTGCGTACCTTGTAACACCATATCACAATGAAGCATTATCTATTGAGATTATGAGAGAGCTTTATTGCCAAACATGTTTGCACACAAAAGGATTATTTTTTTTATTTTTTTTTATTTTTTGGTTACAGTACACAGAGACAACAACAGTACAGAGATCATTAGTCTTTGTCTTTGTAATATTGAAATAAAAAAGAAGGGTATTGTCATTTATTTGACAATACCCTTGTTCTTATTATATATATATATTGAATAAGAAGAAGGGTATTGTCAAATAAATATAAGAAATATTGCATATTGTTGTCATTGCATAGTAGGGAGAACAATTACTGTTCATGAGGCAGATTGCCTGGGGGGAAGAAACTTTTCTTGTGCCTGGCTGTTCTGGTCTTTGCTCTGTAGTGCCAGACAGCAAAAGTTCAAGAGAAGGTGGTTTAGATGTGAGGGATCCAGAGTGATTTTCTGAACCCTTTTTCTCACTCTGGACGTATATAGTTGTTGGCGGGTGTACAGTTCTCTAGGGTTTATAGAATACTACTTTGCTTCCTGAGAAGTTGACATAATCCTTGAGGCCAATAAATTTATTTAAAAAGCATCATTATATTTGCACCATCAATCCATAAGCAGGGGCATGACTTGGGCTAATAGTCCCTAATGTTTTGTTTTTGTTTGTTTTCAATATGGTATTTTGTCATTTTTGAAAGTGTGGTGAGATTTGGTACTGCATCTCATCTCCTGATTAGCTTTTAGTATCGTTGTATCTAAATAGCCTTTTGCTGTCAGGTCAGTATAAGGTTAAATCATCCCTAGCTTGTTTAATTGTACCCCCAAATCTAGGTATGTCCATATAACACTTGTGAAACCATAACCATTCCTTGTCATCAAGTCTTGTGAATTAAATTTATGCTTACCCTCTGGTAGAATTCTTCCTGTGTCCTCAGTTGGGCTGTGATAATACCAGAAGTACTAATGTGCTCTTAATATCACTTATGGAACTGCAAGCTGATATAAAAATCAAACGGTGTTTGTCTTTATGAAATAAAAATGTATTTAAACAAACGATTTTTATAACTGGTTACACAATGATTAATATGCGTATCAAATATATCACAAATTACAGGATATAATAATTCAGCTTATCCAACCTTAACAGGGCAGTCCTGTATAAGAGGATATTACAAAGACTAATTTGCCTTGTAAGCAGTTCACGCAATAAATGTAAAAATAATACTTGTTCTCTTAGTAATACAAGTTGGATTAATACAGCAGAGCAAATTGAGCAAAAAGATTAGAGAAAGAACTAATTTCTTCTCTTGGATGCACTAGACTTCAGAATCAAAAATGCAACAACTCAAATTCAAAAAGCAGAGATTATATATGGAACGGGGTTACATTTTGTTCCTCTTTAGCATTGCTTGGGTTTTTCCAAGAGAAGTGAAAACATACAGTATGACCATGTTCCTTGATGGTAATAATAAAACACATAACATCAATCATCAGTCTCAACCCGAGCAGAGTTTTCCGCTGCAGGCACTGTTTCCCAAATATTATTCTTCCTGCCCTTCCGGCTTCTGTGTCTCAGATTCTTTCTTAGGTGTGTGCGCGTATACTGTATGTATCTGAAAGTGAGTTTGTGGGTTCATAAAACATTCCCAAATTCAGGCTTTGTCCTCCAAAAGTCTAGTGGCAATTGGGTTGATTTAATGTGCAATCTAGACTAGAGTACACATGAAGAGTTCAGATGCAAAAGCCTCTAAGTGCCATCTGAAATTTTCTTTTAGAATGATCATTTTTATCAAGCTCGTATATTTAAATTCAGTAATTTCACTTAAATGGCAATGAAAATGACCAATTTATTGTCATTTAAGTGAAATTACTGAACTTAAATATACAAGCTTGATAAAAATGATCATTCTAGAAGAAAATTTCAGATGGCACTTAGTATGGAAGCAGATTAGTCTCAAATGTAATTCACGCAAAAAACATGATTCACAAATGCGTAGACAATTTCACATGCATGAAACCTAATTCACGTGCACACAAAAAAAATCCACGTGCGTGAAAAAAAATATATATTCACAAAAAGCAATTCACATGCGCAAAATAAAATTATATACTCATAAAATACATTTCACAAATGCAAAACACAATTCGTAGATATACAACTGTGCACAAAAACCTTTGAATGTTTAAAATGTATGAGTGTATCCTTGCATTTGAATGTGCAAATCGTCATTCACGTACGAATCACCTTAGATACAGTGCTATGCATAAGTTTAGACACTCATGCTAAAGTTGACTAAAAAGAGGAATAAAAAATCATCTTTTGGAAATTGAACTTAATGCCTTAATTAAAAAAATTAGGAAAAATCCAACCTTTAAGGACACCAATTTTCTTTGTGAATGAATAATGTATCGTAAATAAATAAATGTTCTTCCTTAAAATACATGGTGCATAAGTTTGGACACCCCTATGTTAAATTCCCATAGAGGCAGGCAGATTTTTATTTTTAAGTATTTTTTTAAATTTTTTGTTTAGGATACTATGCATCCTGATAAAGTTCCCTTGGCCTCTGGAATTAAAATAGCCCCACATCATCACATAGCCTTCACCATACCTAGAGATTGGCATGGGGTACTTTCCATAAGATCATCTCTCAATGCAAATCAAACTAGCTATTAGGCTAACTGAAATAAAACCATGCCAATCTCTAGGTATGGTGAAGGCTATGTGATGATGTGGGGCTATTTTAATTCCAGAGGCCAAGGGAACTTTATCAGGATACATAGTATCCTAAACAAAAAATAAAAACAAATACTTAAAAATAAAAATCTGCCTGCCTCTATGGGAATTTAACATAGGGGTGTCCAAACTTATGCACCCTGTATTTTAAGGAAGAACATTTATTTATTTACGATGCATTATTCATTCACAAAGAAAATTGGTGTCCTTAAAGGTTGGATTTTTCCTAATTTTTTAAATTAAGGCATTAAGTTCAGTTTCCAAAAGATGATTTTTTATTCCTCTTTTTAGTCAACTTTAGTATGGGTGTCTAAACTTATGCATAGCACTGTATGTGTGTGTGTGTGTGTGTGTGTGTTTTTGAGACTTTGCTGGCAGCATAAAGGCCTGTTCACACCGGGACGAATTTCGCGCGCGATATTCGCCGACGTTTAACGCCTCGTGACTAAACAAAGGGCGCCAATGTGAGTGTGCACACCGGCGCGAAAAACGGCACGCGTAAAAGCGTCATTTTTAAAAAAACGCCTCGGGTTCGTTTTTTTGGTTTGACGCGCCGCGTCAAAAACTATCCTACCAATGAGATTGGCGCTTTTGCTCACGTGTCTGGAGCTTCTGAAGTTACAGTAAAACACAACTTGGGGGCGCTCAAACACAAACGGTCTTGCCGTGCACACGTACGTAACGGCGAAGAAGATATACACCAAGTAGCGTCTACACTGCCGGGAAGAAATAAGACGAGGAAGATGCAAGGCAAGATGAGTGTAGAGCTGCTGGTCTCGTTGGTGTCGGAACATAAAGAACTATATGACAAACGCGACAGCGACTACAAAAATCTTGATAAAAGAGAATTGTTATGGAGTGGTTTCTGTTTTACATTAAGCGCCATCTAATGTCAGGGAATGAATTTGCATGTTCACTCGGCTCATCGTCAGCGAAAATCGCTTGGGTGTGAACACAAAAAACGCGTTGAAAAACGCTGGCGAATAACGCGCGCCGATATTCGTCCCGGTGTGTAGGGCCCTTAACACTTGTAACACAGAGCAGTCCTACTCTTTAGCCAATCAGATTTAAGCTTATCAATCGACCAATCAGTATCACGTGAGGGCGGGCCTACCTACATGTTACGTCATCAGCTTTTGACCAGTTTATGGCTGAGCAGAGGTAAGTGCAGTTAATCGTTCATTTCTGTGTTTAGAAGTTAGAGATCATTTGAAGCAATAGTTTATTAACTGCTGTTTAGTCCACATGTGAATATAAACATTTATTTTTAGTATTGATGGATTTTCATGTCCTGTCCACCACACATTCAACCTATGATAATGTATGTAATGACGTGCATATATAGGAGACATGTTTTGATCTGCATATATTATGTAGTTTTATTGTTTCAGATTTCCAAGACAGATGATGTATGAAGTTGCAGACAACCAGTACTGTGATCTTACCATTTCTACTGTAATTCTTTGAAAACAGTCATGTTGCAAGCCATCCATTTTGACAGTTGTTTCAACAAGTGGTTGAAAGTGATGCATTGTTACTGTATTCAGTTGTCTCCTGCGGACTATGTACACGCTTTAGGAATAAAGCCTTGCTATGGATGCATTATTAAATGTTCTTGTAAGAATTAAAAGATTCAGACATAGTTCATAGTACAATTAATTTGAAAGTTTCTGAATCCTTTGGGAATAAAATATATAAAATGACTTGATCATGATTAATGTTCCTGTTACATATGAAGATCATGAACTGACACTCTAAACTGTAAAGCACAATATTCAGTACAGAAAAATATACGTCTCTTCAGGAGTTGTGAGATCCAGTCAGAGTGTACTTTGCTTTTAGAGTATATAAATATAAGTGCAATACATCAAGTGAAAAGTTAAAAAATGAATTGTGTTCAGTCCGGTCATCAGTAGACCTCTCTGTTAGGACATATAAGATTTTGTCCTGATATTTAAAGTACTAAAACCCTATAGTACAAGAGGTGCAGACAGAGGACGTGGGAGATTAAGTGATGGTATTTGAATAGAGTTTACGGAGTAATCTTAGTCGCATAATCATAATTGCCTTTCTATGATAAGTACCTTTGTCTCATCAGCATAAAATCAGATTTGCCTATTTTACTAGGCAAAGTAAAATTAATGCTTCACAATACTGTCATGAGACCTTAAGATGACAATAAAAAACCTTATTTAAAAACCTTGCGATGACAATACAGCACAAAACATAAGGAAATGCATGTTGAATATATTGCTAACACTCTACAATAAGGTACAATAACTTAGTTAACATTAGTTCATGTATTAAATAACCATGAGCAATACATTTGTTGCTGTGTTTGTTAATCTTTATTAACGTTAGTTAAAAATACAGCTGTTCATTGTTAGTTTACAGTGCATTTACTAATTAACAAAAAATAATAAAGGCTGTTCACGTGCAGTTCATTATTAGTTCATGTTAACTAATGAAACGTTTTAATAAAGTGTTTACCAATTAAGACATAAATACAAAAAAAAAAAGGTATAAAAGAGAATTAAGAAACACCATGAATTAAGATAATCCTGATAAAATGCAGGGAAACAAGTGTTAATAATAATTTAACATCATACACAAATGGCAAAAAACACTGGGTGCTCATTAAAATAGGTCTATTCACTATTTAAAGAACAATCTCGATGGGTATTGACCACAGATGATTGTTTTGCAATCATTAGCGTGATTGTAGCTGTGAGAGCTGTCTGTACCTTCAGCTAAAATACAACAAAACAAGCATCATTCTTCTTCATTTTTGACACGATATGGGACATCTGATTACAACAACACTTGCTTACATCAGTTAATAGTTCATAAACTATTGCTTCAACTGATCTCAAACTTCTTTAACTTCAGTTAACACAGAAATGAACGATTAACTGCACTTACCTCTTCTCAGCCATTAACTGGTCGAAAGCTGATGACGTAACATGTAGGTAGGCCCGCCCTCACGTGATACTGATTGGTCGATTGATAAGCTTAAAGTCCCTGTAAAGTCAAAATGAAGTATGTGTTCTGAGTTTGTCACACCACAGAAAAATGTGTTATTAGCCACCCAGCCAAATTTGAATGATAAAAAAAGCCGGCAAGTACATAAAATAAGCTATCAAAATCTTGATAAAATGAGCAGTAGTCTCTGCTCTCAGACGGAAGTTTATAAAACTATCCCGTGTAAAATGATCACTACAGAGGCGGGTTTTGGCGGTGATCCTCAGCTGTCCATCAAGGTGGCTCTTCACAAAATTAATCCACCTCTTCTTGATGTGATTGTTTTTCGGAAATTTAAATAAGGACACCGATCTGTTTTGTACGTGATCGCATCCAGGTAGTACGCATTTCCGCGACGAAGGCATAGCTAGCTAGCAAACTGTAGGCTGTACTGACAGTAACTTGCGATCGGCAAACTGATGTGAATGTGCTATATTGTTAGGGGAGGGCCAGCGTCAGGGGCTCCAGTGCGTCATCGAGTAGGGGCGTGTCCAGGAGCTCAGGGGCTCCAGTGCGTCATCGAGCCCCCGTTTTAGCCCCGCCCCAAAAATCCGGAACACAGTGGTGAAAAACTGTTTAACGGTCTAACTCACAATTCAGTACTTCACAGTTCACAGTCTTTGTAATATGTTTTAGCAATACATTTCTAACATTTATAATGTGTTTAGAATTTTTTTTTAGAATTGCCTTTACAGGGACTTTAAATCTGATTGGCTAAAGGGTAGGACTGCTCTGTGTTAGGAGTGTTATGCTGCCAGCAAAGTCTCAAAAACACACACACACACACACATATCTAAGGCGATTAGTACGTGAATGACGATTTGCACATTCAAATGCAAGAATACACTCGTACATTTTAAACATTCAAAGGTTTTTGTGCACAGTTGTATATCTACGAATTGTGTTTTGCATTTGTGAAATGTATTTTATGAGTATATAATTTTATTTTGCGCATGTGAATTGCTTTTTGTGAATATATTTTTTTTTTTCACGCATGTGGATTTTTTTTTTTTTGTGCACGTGAATTAGGTTTCATGCATGTGAAATTGTCTACGCATTTGTGAATCATGTTTTTTGCGTGAATTATATTTGAGACTAATCTGCTTCCATACTTAGGCTTTTGCATCTGAACTCTTCACATATTCTGTTGAGCTCGTATTTTAAAGCAGAACAACTTAATTATGAACTTTGAGCATTCGCATCATTTCCCCACTTTAATACTTGACAATAATGACAAGGTAAAAAATAAGATAATATTAATAGATGTAAAAAAAAAATAAAGTTAATTTTAAAAATGGTTTTCAAGTCTCTAGTTGAGTTTTTACTTAATACACATAAACATTTAATCTGTTTCCTGTTTAACAGGAAACCTTATTTCCTGTTTTAATGCACTCTTTTGAGCCCATATGGAAATATATCCTTTTGAGTGGTTTGTAATCAAGTTATTAATCAATATTTATCCTTCCAAATATTAAACGGTTTGAATGAAGCTTATGAGATTTAAGTAGAAATACGTCTGTTCACTGTAACATGCTTTCTCCTTGTTTTTGAGAGAAGCACCCACCCAAAACGTCTAGCTGACAATGAATATCAATGCACTACAACATTATATTGCACCAAGTAAACTAATTAAGAGTCAGCCAACAATTTACAAATGTACCAGCCTTGAGAGCAAATTTAGTATATGAAGTATATGCATCTTATGTTTTAAATGGGCCATGATGTTGGCAGAATAGTCACACCCCTGCATGACATTGGAGCACACACCCACTTATCTCTTATCAGCATTAAGATCATTTGTGAAATTGTTCAAAACGTGGTTCCAGGAGTTGCTGTTCATCTAAACTCTACAGCTATGGACTCAAGAACGGTGTTTGTCTTATTATGGACGTTGCTGTCGTCCACCTCCACTGGAATCAAACTAGATGGAAATGGTTATGTTGACATTACCATTGCGATCAGTTCAAAAGTACCACAGGATAACACGCTCATTGATCAAATCAAGGTGAATATGCTTATTTTTGTCTATTTAACAAACTTTATGTGCATTCATTGTTTTAGAGGATTTTATGAAAGATGTCATAAAAGATTCTGTGTTTTAATTTTTTTAATCTTAGAAATATACAGTATATAATCACAAATTGTTGACAGTATTTGTGAATGCACAAATGAAATAATAATTACTTTTGAATAAATACACTGAGCAGAGTTTTTGGTAACACTTTATATTACGACCCGCAAACAACTGCGTAAGTAAACCGAAACTACGGTGTACGTTTCTGTAATTATAGTGTACTTCCGTGTAGGTATAAGGGAACAATATGTTAAGTTTTGGGTAATAAAGGGGTAACAAGCAGATATACAACCTGCAAAGAACTTCGTAAGTAAACCGAAATTACGGTGTATGTTTCTGTAATTATAGTGTACCTCCGTGTAGGTATAAGGGAACATTATGTTAAGTTTTGGGTAATAAAGGTGTACAACCAGATATACAAGCAAATTATTTATAATGTAATTATTTTAAAACTAACAGGTAGGCCTACCTATTCTGTTAATATATTCCAGGCAAAAATTGTACGTCTGTTGTATATAAACGTTTTTATCACATTTCTGAAAAAATATGTTCTTGTGCAATGTAGTTACAGGGTAATTTTGACATCTGTGGGTTGTAAATTAAATATATATATTTATGTTTATAAAATTAGAAACAATTTTATAAACAGCTGATTTCGAAAAACATTGGCAATGCTATTTATTGGCTTGTCTTACTAAACTACTTAATGTTTAGCCCAAAAAAATTGTTTTATGCTATGACTTTAATTTAGAACATACCATGTAGAGTAGTACTTAGTACTTACCTTATCACATTGTATTGCAATGACACTTAAATGTCAGGGCAAATATACTGTGTAATTAAAAGTTTTTTTTAATTTTTTTTATAAGAGTAGCCTACCTTTCTCTGTAATTACTGTGCAAATAGTGTTGTTTCGTATTGTTACATAGTAAGTAGTGTTTGTTATTGTTACCCGTTTCAACTGTGAATTTACAGGGTAAGTGTAACTCCTGCGGGCTGTAAATTAAAGTGGCGCTTGTTACCCCCTTGTTCTGTGTATTTACAGGGTAAGTGTAACTCCTGCGGGCTGTAAATTAAAGTGGAGCTTGTTACCCCCTTGTTCTGTGTAGTTACAGGGTAAGTGTAACTCCTGCGGGCTGTAAATTAAAGTGGCGCTTGTTACCCCCTTGTTCTGTGTAGTTACAGGGTAAGTGTAACTCCTGCGGGCTGTAAATTAAAGTGGCGCTTGTTACCCCCTTGTTCTGTGTAGTTACAGGGTAAGTGTAACTCCTGCGGGCTGTAAATCAAAGTGTAGCTTGTTACCCCCTTGTTCTGTGTAGTTACAGGGTAAGTGCAGTAAATATACAATAAAGGATCCAATTTAATTTCTGACTTTTATTTTACAAAAACATTTCAAAACACTTTTTCATCTTAATAAAACTTTGTCTTTTCTACAGTATACTCAAACAACAAAGTAACACATTATACCCCCCCCCCCCCCCCTTTATTTGCTTCTCTTGCTTTTCTTCTTCTTTCTTTTCTTGCTCTTCTTTTTCTTAACTTCCACTGGGGACTCTGAAGTTGAGGAGTTGATGGAGTCCCATTGGTCTTGCTGCACTGCAAAAATATGAATATATATACATGCTCTTAGCAAGCTACACCTTCAATTTTAAGTTGTCGAACAATCCTCCACTCTAAAACATTTTGTGCCACCTGATATTACTGTAGTAACTGTCATTTTGAA
Organism: Rutilus rutilus; assembly: GCF_951802725.1. Taxonomy (NCBI): domain Eukaryota; kingdom Metazoa; phylum Chordata; class Actinopteri; order Cypriniformes; family Leuciscidae; genus Rutilus; species Rutilus rutilus. The sequence continues at coordinate 14,169,234 of NC_140223.1, forward strand.
GAAAATACATTTTGGTGAAGTTTGAGGCAGATCATGGGGGGGTTGTGATATTTTATAGTGATAATGACTGTAGTGCAGCAGAAAATGTTTTTTAAAAAGGCATAGTTGTTCTGACAGCAACAAAAAAAACAAAAAAGCATGAAACACAAACATATGAGCTGTGGCACTATAGTAACAGTATATCTCTGTGCCATTGCAGATGGGACAGCAGACTTCATCTTTTCAGTTTCCTTTTTCAAAAAATCACACTCATCTTTGAGCAAGGTGATCTCTGCTTTAAGAGTGATAATCTTATCTTTGAAAGAAAGAAAGAAAGAAAGAAAGAAAGAAAGAAAGAAAGAAAGAAAGAAAGAAAGAAAGAAAGAAAGAAAGAAAGAAAGAAAGAAAGAAAGGTTAGACGTTTAAATTTTACTCCTGCCCTACTCCAGGGCTTATACTTGTGACCACTTTCCTATTTTTTAAAACATCAAATTGAAGAACTAAACATACTGTACATTATAAATGCACTTGTTAAAGGATTAGTTCACCCCAAAATGAAAATTTACAACGGACTTCATTGGTCACCATCGTTAAGTCCAAATCAATGCAGTTTCAAGTCTTTTAAGTGTTTAAACGGGCTGTACGCGATCACAGAAGAATAGGTTGTTATCTAGCGAAACGATAGGTCATTTAAAAAAAAGAAATATATAATTTATAGACTTTTTACCTTCAATAGTTCGGATTGAGCTGATCAACAAACGGACAGGGAACTACGTCATCGCGTTGAAAGGTCACGCCGGCGCCGGCAATACTATTTGAACTACTATTCATATTCATCAGAATGTTATTCATATACTATTCATATTCATATTCACTGAATACTATTTCTATATATATAATCGCAAACAATACTATTTGAATTATCCTCCTACGGTCGCATTGTAAACAGTGGGGCGGTACTTCGGCCGGCGCAGGCGTGACCTTTCAACGTGATGACGTAGTTCCCTGTCCGTTTGTTGATCAGCTCAATCCGAACTATTGAACTATTGAACTATTGCCACAGCCCTCAGGTTTGTGTTTCATGCTTTTTTTTTTTTTTTTTTTTTGCTGTCAGAACAACTATGCCTTTTAAAAAAACATTTTCTGCTGCACTACAGTCATTATCACTATAAAATATCACAACCCCCCCATGATCTGACTCAAACTTCACCAAAATGTGTTTTCTTCAAAATGACAGTTACTACAGTAATATCAGGTGGCACAAAATGTTTAGAGTGGAGGATTGTTCGACAACTTAAAATTGAAGGTGTAGCTTGCTAAGAGCATGTATATACTGTATATTCATATTTTTGCAGTGCAGCAAGACCAATGGGACTCCATCAACTCCTCAACTTCAGAGTCCCCAGTGGAAGTTAAGAAAAAGAAGAGCAAGAAAAGAAAGAAGAAGAAAAGCAAGGGACGCAAATAAGGGGGGGGGGGGGGGGTATAATGTGTTACTTTGTTGTTTGAGTATACTGTAGAAAAGATAATGTTTTATTAAGATGAAAAAGTGTTTTGACATTTTTTTGTAAAATAAAAGTCAGAAATTAAATTGGATCCTTTATTGTATATTTACTGCACTTACCCTGTAACTACACAGAACAAGGGGGTAACAAGCTACACTTTAATTTACAGCCCGCAGGAGTTACACTTACCCTGTAACTACACAGAACAAGGGGGTAACAAGCTCCACTTTAATTTACAGCCCGCAGGAGTTACACTTACCCTGTAACTACACAGTTGAAATGGGTAACAAACACTACTTACTATGTAACAATACGAAACAACACTATTTGCACAGTAATTACAGAGAAAGGTACTCTTATTAAAAAATAAAAATAATAATAATAATAATAATTACACAGTATATTTGCCCTGACATTTAAGTGTCATTGCAATACAATGTGATAAGGTAAGTAGTAGTACTAAGTACTACATGGTACGTTTTAAATTAAAAACATAGCAAAAACTATTTTTTTTTTGGCTTAACGTTAAGTAGTTTAGTAAGAAAAGCCAATAAATAGCATTGCCAAAAAGTTTAATTTACAACCCACAGATGTCAAAATTACCCTGTAACTACATTGCACAAGAACATATTTTGCCAGAAATGTGATAAAAACTTTTATATACAACAGACGTACAATTTTTGCCTGGAATATATTAACAGAATAGGTACCTGTTAGTTTTAAAATAATTACATTATAAATAATTTGCTTGTATATCTGGTTGTACACCTTTATTACCCAAAACTTAACATATTGTTCCCTTATACCTACACGGAGGTACACTATAATTACAGAAACATACACCGTAATTTCGGTTTACTTACGAAGTTCTTTGCAGGTTGTATATCTGCTTGTTACCCCTTTATTACCCAAAACTTAACATATTGTTCCCTTATACCTACACGGAAGTACACTATAATTACAGAAACGTACACCGTAGTTTCGGTTTACTTACGCAGTTGTTTGCGGGCCGTAATATAAAGTGTTACCGAGTTTTTTTCTCATTTTATCTTTTCACTTTCCTTCTGACAGGACATGGTCACTGAAGGGTCATTTCATCTTCATCATGCATTGGATAAAAAGGTCTATTTTAAAGATGCTACAATACTGGTTCCATCTCACTGGAATAGTAAGGAATTTACCAGAGCAAGAACAGAGTCCTTTGAAAAGGTACAGAGAATTATGGCATTATATCTTGCAAAAATATTCATTTCCATTCATTTCATTCACATATGATATTGCTGACCCGATCTCTATGTCAAATACAGGCCAAAATAAAAATCGAAAACGCTAAATCAACTGAGCCATATACTCATCAGTATGGTGAATGTGGAAAAGAGGGAGATTACATTCTTTTCACTCCAAACTTCCTGCTAAATGACACTGTCATTCAGCTTTATGGATCAAGAGGTGAATGTTTGGTCTGTGTTTAAGTTTACTTTGAGTTGGTTTTGTGCAGCTTTCTGTTTTTTCCTATATGTCCTATGTCATTGCCTCAACTAACCGTGACAATATTAATATGGTAGTCTGTTTGTTTTACTAGCAGTTTGTTTGTTTGTTTTCAGGAAGGGTCTTGGTTCATGAATGGGCTCATCTGAGATGGGGCGTTTATGATGAATACAGTGAAACCAAGCCATTCTACTACTCTAATGGCCGTATTGAAGCTACAAGGTCATAAACTGTTAATTAAAAGAAGGGATATTTTTTAAATGTCATTGGAAATTACAATCACTATTGATTTATTGCATATTTTTAGGTGTAGCAAAAGCATTCAAGGACAGTATTATGAATGTACTGCTGATGGATCTCTTCAAGAATGTCTCATTGATCCAAAAACTTCCCTACCTACCGAGGGGTGCATGTTTTTTCCAGACAGAAATCAAAACACAAACAGCTCCATAATGTTCCTACCAAGCCTGGATTCTGCAAGTACAGATTTTACATGTTTCCACACATTCCAGAAAAGTATTTTAGTAACTAACCTACAACTTACAGTACATGAGTTCTAGTAAATTAATTTATGACCTGGGCCAAAGGGGCCACTGTCCTGGGGACTTGGACTGTCTTCTTTTGTTTACCTAGTCAATTGGATGTTACATCCCATAATTATTATCTACATCAATTTCAGTTTGCAACATCTGCTTGATAAGTTACATTTGCAAAGTCTAAAGTTTGAATTACAAGAAGCTAATACATTTTTTTGGATTGTCAGACTTTGAGATATAGGGCCCTATCATACATGCAATGCAATGCAGCGCAAGCGCGACGCAAGTTTATTTATTTTTTAACTTTTAAGTTTAAAAGTTTTTATTAGCCTTATAAAACTCTATCAACTGTTAAAACAAAACATCACAACTAGTGGAGCCTAAAAATGTTTAAACGTATGTGTAACACACACACACACATACAGTTAAACTCTGGTGACCTAACAAGGCACAATATTTGATTGAATGCACTGTTGCAATCTTACTCAATCTTTTTTGACAGCCCACTCCAACATGCAGCAAAGGTAAAACTGCCCGCTCCTGCGAATCCCAATGCAGCACTCTAATCTGAGGACACAAATATAATAAAGTTTTTTTTTTTTACTTCCTGTTTAAAAGGAATACACTGAGTGAAACTGAGTGTTTGATGACATATTACTGTTTACTTAGTGACAAATTTTGTTTTTTAGGTGATCACATTTTGTCAAGCAAACAAACACAATTATGAAGCCCCAAACTTACAAAATGAAAAATGTGGCAACAAACCAACGTGGACCGTAATATTTGAGGATTCTGTGGATAAAGACACACTTCGTTCTCTAGAACCAATGAAGTCCTGTCCACCAAAGCCATCTTTCAAAGTTGTGCAACGATTGCAACGGGTTGTTTGTCTCATCCTTGATATCTCAGGAAGCATGCAAGTATGCAAACATAAAAAAAAAACCTGAACTTCATTTGAAACAAGAGTGTCTGCATAATTTTATCCTTTACACACTTGAGTACCAATGCTCTGAAATGAGTTCTGTTCTCTTACGAGAGGTTCTCTCGTATTGCGTAAGTTAGCTTACGCTACGGGAAAGTTATCTTTTCTCGAGATCTGAAGCCAAAAAATTATCCTTAATTTTGTATTTATTGTCAACGCAGTGCGACAGCCGGCAGACCATGGCAGGCTACATAAGCGTGCTCATTGGCTGTCCAGCGGCAACTGCTGCAGCCTACCAGTGAGCCCTGTGTGACGTCACGCCCAATGAGGGCGCTTCGCGCCCTCCACACTCCTCTAACCGTCAGGATGGGTGTGGCTAGCGTGTATATAAGGAAGGGCTCACAGGCTGAAAATCTGATTTTCTTGATCTTGAGAGAGCCGCCGCCGTCGAATCTAGCGACCAGCAAGCCTAGGAAGCGTCTGAGGAAGCCGGCCGCCTTCGCCGCCTTCAGCCATCCATGCCTGCTACGCCATCCGGCGACATATCCTTTTCTGCTGTGTGTATTTGCCCCTGCGACACACACTCTCTCTCCTCTTCTAAAAGAGCAATTTCTACGAGCCGTTGTTTCAAATGTCTCGCACGACTTCCCGCTCTCTCTCCCTCTGTTCGAGCCGCGCAAACTGCGCCGTTCACAAGGGATGCCAGAAGCGGACGGTCTCGGAGCGAGCTTCCTCGCTTTCTCTCCCTCTGTTCGAGCCGCGCAGACTGCGCCGCTCACAAGGGATGCCAGAAGCGGACGGTCTCGGAGCGAGCTTCCTCGCTTTCTCTCCCTCTGTTCGAGCCGCGCAGACTGCGCCGCTCACAAGGGATGGCAGAAGCGGACGGTCTCGGAGCGAGCTTCCTCTCCCTCTGTTCGAGCCGCGCAAACCTCACACTATAGGTTCCCCATCCAAAGCCACCGGGACACTGTGTGTAAAACGGCCAGCCATCGCTGCATGCGAGCCGCCGTATTTAAGCACGCGATACGCGGCAATCAGAGCCCGGAGGCCATTCTGCCCCTAGCCGCACACGCGAAAGCGTGGGAAGCTATTCCAGGCGCGTCAGAATGGGTGCTGAGCACAGTAAAAAAGGGCTATACTCTGCAGTTCGCTCGCCGCCCCCTGCGCTTTCGAGCGCGAACCGAGACGAGAGTGAATGGGGAAGCAGCACATCTACTTCAAGCAGAAATAGCGACACTTCTGTGCAAAGGGGCTATAGAACCGGCACCCCCTTCTCTGAGCGAGTCAGGCTTTTACAGCCGTTATTTCCTCGTTCCCAAGAAGGACGGAGCTCTCAGACCGATTTTGGATCTGATATATTTGAACAAAGCTCTTATGAAAAGACCGTTCAAAATGCTCACAACCAGGCAGATCCTCGCACAGATTCGCCAGAGGGACTGGTTTATCTCCCTCGATCTGAAAGACGCTTACTTTCAGATCCAGATAATACCCCGTCACAGGCCATTCTTGAGATTCGCCTTCGACGGTCCGGTATATCAGTACACCGTCCTGTCGTTCGGCCTGTCTTTAGCACCCCGTACATTCACGAAGTGCATGGACACGACTCTCGCTCCCCTGAGAGGTCAGGGAATGCGAATTTTGAACTATTTGGACGATTGGCTGATTCTAGCACAGTCAGAGGAAGAGCTTATCGCTCACAGAACAGTGCTTCTCAGCCACCTGGAAAGCCTGGGTCCTCAGCCACCTGTGAATGCCCGAGTGCCTCACAGAGCCTGGGCTTCCGGCGGCATTCGAATCAGAGTGACTCAGAGCTGCGTTTCAGCACTGAAGCCCTGGTTAGCGGCTGACTGGTACCAGCAGGGAGTGACAATGGGAGCGACAGTGGGACCTAAGCATCCAACTTAGGTTGGGGCGCTCCTTTCGAGGGCAAACCGGTCTTTGGCCTGTGGTCAGACCAGGAGAAATGCCTCCACATAAACTGTTTGGAGATGATAGCGGTCGAGAACGCGCTCAAACGTTTCCTCCCATTCATACGGGATCACCATGTGCTAGTCCGCTTGGACAACATGTCCGTGGTGTCCTATGTGAACCGACAGGGCGGTGTCAGATCCAGGAACCTCTGCAAACTGACAGAACGCCTTCTCGCGTGGGCTCATCACTCACTGCGCTCGCTGAGAGCCGTGCACGTGCCGGGCCACCTGAACGTCGGCCCAGACAGACTGTCCAGAGACATCATTCCCCCGGGAGAATGGTCTCTGCACCCTCAGACAGTCCAGTCACTTTGGCGCCTATTCGGCAGGGCGGAAGTCGACCTCTTTGCGTCAAAAGACAACGCTCACTGCCCGACGTTCTTCTCAAAGAGCGAGGACGCACTAGCCCAAACCTGGCCCAGCCTCCCGCTGTACGCTTTCACTCCGATCTCCCTGTTACCACAGGTCATCAAGAGGATCAGGGAAACGCACCACCCAGTGCTCCTTATAGCCCCGCGATGGGAGAACCAAATCTGGTACCCAGAGCTAGTGAGGCTGTCGCACTTAGCCCCATGACCGATCCCGGTGAGAAAGGATCTCCTATCTCAGGCCGGTGGATCAATTTGGCATCCCCATCCAGAGCGCTGATCTCTGCATGCGCGGATAATCAACGGATACCCGTTGACCTGCCAGAAGGGGTCGTAAACACGATCACGCAGTCTAGAACTCCTTCCACGAGAAGGCTCTACGGGGGTTCCGCGGGTGCTCTCCTTCCTACAAGAGCTGTTGGACAGGGGCAGGTCCCCCTCTACGCTCAAAGTGTATGTTGCGGCTATTGCAGCGTTCGTGGAGACGACGTGCGGCCGTGCAATAGGAAGGAACGAGCTCATCATCCGTTTCCTCAGAGGAGCCAGACGGATGAATCCCCCGCGGCCCTCCTCGGTTCCTATTTGGGATCTGTCCTTGGTCCTGGAGGCCCTGAAGGCTTTTCCCTTTGAACCGCTTGAATCCGTGGATTTGAAATACCTTTCGTTCAAAACCGTTTTTCTGATAGCTCTGTCTTCAGTAAAACGCGTGGGGGATCTACACGCGCTATCTGAAAGCCCCGCATGTCTTGAGTTCGGACCAAATGACTCCAAAGTCATCCTCAAACCGAGACACGGTTACATCCCCAAAGCGATTGGTACCCCCTTTAGGGCGCAAATCATCTCACTGTCGGCTCTGCCAGCATCCGATAGCGAGGACTGTGATAACCTCTTATGCCCAGTCAGGGCGCTGAGAGTTTACATCACGCGCTCTGCCGCCTTTAGGCTTTCCGAGCAGCTCTTTGTTTCGTTTGGTGGGCGCACCAAGGGTCTCGCCGCCTCGAAACAGAGCCTGTCCAGGTGGATAGTGGACGCGATCGCAGCAGCCTACGCCTCCAAACACCTGCAGTGCCCTATGGGTATCAGAGCCCACTCCACTAGAGGCATGGCCTCGTCGTGGGCTTGGTCTAGCGGGATTTCTATTCACGAAATTTGCATGGCGGCGGGCTGGGCCTCCCCATCTACATTCGTGAGGTTTTATAACCTGGAAGTTCCCGCCTTGCAGGCTAAACTGTTATCAGTATAAGTGATATGTATGTTCTGCCCAGTTGCTCATGTGCAGACTACGTTCATGTACTGTTAATATTTCTGGTAAATGGCACCAAGAGAAGAGTTTTTCTGTACACAGACCGGCTGTGCCGCTCTGTCTTCTTGTCCCCCTTGGCCTGTGTACCGGTGCTGGCCCGCGCCGCTGGCCCGCGCCGCTGGCCGCCTATCCTCCACTCAGTTGCGCTGGGGATTATTCTCTCTACACATAGACCGGCGAGACCACTCTATTTTCCCCTATGATGTGCTTATGTACTGTGCTGGCCTGCGCTGCTGGCCGCATTGCCTACATTGATACATAGACCGGCAGCTCCGCTCTATTTTATATGAAGTGCTTATTACATGTGCTGGCCCGTTTCTCCGACCGGCCACCTGTTCCAGCATGTGGTTTTTCCCCGGTTTCCCTGGGACTCATGCACTGGATGCTCGGCGCGCACAGCGTTGACAAAGGGTTCCCGTAGCGTAAGCTAACTTACGCAATACGAGAGAACCTCTCGTAAGAGAATGTACTCGGTTACCTAATGTAACCTCGGTTCTCTCTAGAAGAGGGAACGAGTATTGCGTAACCTGCCGTGTTGCGCCACAAGCTTTTGCGCTTCAGACTATGAAAACCAGATTTTCAGCCTGTGAGCCCTTCCTTATATACACGCTAGCCACACCCATCCTGACGGTTAGAGGGGTGTGGAGGGCGCGAAGTCACACAGGGCTCACTGGTAGGCTGCAGCAGTTGCCGCTGGACAGCCAATGAGCACGCTAATGTAGCCTGCCATGGTCTGCCGTCTGTCGCACTGCGTTGACAATACATACAAAATTAAGGATAATTTTTTGGCTTCAGATCTCGGAAAAAGTTTACTTTCCTGTAGCGTAAGCTAACTTACGCAATACTCGTTCCCTCTTCTAGAGAGAATCGAGGTTACATTAGGTAACCAAGTACGTTTTCTAGGGCTCCAGAATCCTTCGACAGCAGCAGGCTGCCACACATTTCCTGCGGAGCATCATTGAGGATCAAGCCAGAGTTGGAATTGTAACCTTTAGTACTAATGCAAATAATCAGAGCCTCTTGACTACTATTGACAGCGACTCCACACGAGAGATTCTTATCAAAAAGTTGCCGGGCCAGTCAGACTCAGGATCTACAAACATTTGTAAAGGCCTCCATCTGGGCTTAGAGGTGCTATATTAATTGTTAATTTTATGCTTGTAATATGTGAAAAGTGTATATATATATATATATATATATATATATATATATATATATATATAGTGACGAATGCTCTCTATTTTCTAAACATCAGGTACTTAAAAAAGACAATGAGGATGCATTAGGAAATGAAATCATTTTTCTGACAGACGGTGAGGCGACGGACAACATTGATAGTTGTAGTTCGGAGGCAATAAACAGTGGTGCCATTATACATACAGTAGCTTTAGGTCCCAGTGCAGCTAAAGCACTGATGGAAATGGCGGAACGCACTGGTAAGTAAAAAAATTAATTAATAAGTATCTGTATCTGAGTAAATGATATTACTAATATTGAGTACCAAAAAAAGAGTAAATGATAGTGCCAACTTAGTATGTAATGCAAAATTGTTCCATGATGAAACTAGGGGGAAAATTTATCTTATCCACTGATGAAATCACCTCCAACCAGTTAATGGATGCGTTTGCTTCACTTACAATATCAACTGGAGATTACACAAAAGAAACAGTTCAGGTTTGGCAAGTGATCTCTCATTGATGAAATTATTACTTTAAGAGTGTTATTGAAATGGTGTTTTGTAATGTTTTTTTTTTTCATTTATATTCTTTAGCTAGAAAGTGTTGGAAAAACAACATCAGACTGGTTCAATGGGACAGTAACAGTGGATCAAACTGTTGGTAACAAAACCAACTTTGTAATAATCTATGAAAAAAGTTTTCCAAGCATTTCCATACAGTCACCAAGTGGCTCAATCTACAGTCGGACACAAATGAGTCATGAAGGATCTCTGAAAACAGTCACCTTAAAAGTTCCAGGAACTGCAGAGGTATGACAACTTTTATGAACCAGATATTTAAGTTTATAGTTCAGACCATAAACATGTAGGCTAAACATGAACTATTATAATATAATTAAAGACATCTGGGCCAAGAGTTTTAGATAAACATTATCAAAATATGTTCAACAACAACTTCAGACTAAGATGATTCAGCTAATACAGCAAACCCTTATTTTTCTGCTTTTACTATCCATGTGTTTGGTAGATTGGGGACTGGAAGTACAGCATCCAAAGTCCAATACTTCAGTCTCTGACTATAACAGTAACAAGTCAAGCGGCGCGTGCTGATGTTCCCCCTATCATAGTCAAATCCCGCATGAACCAGCAGTTCAGTGACGGCACTAAACCCATGATAGTGTTTGCTGAGGTCAGCCAGAATTACAGGCCTGTAATAAATGCTGAAGTGTGGGCTATGCTGGAGTCTGAATCTGAGTCTGCACAAACATTACAACTCCTGGACAATGGAGCATGTAAATTACCCATCATTCTTGTTCCAAGTGTGGACTCAACTTAAAATATAAATAAATAAGGTACATTTCCAAATTATATAACTCAGAGATCCATCTTTTTCAGGGGCTGATGTTTTTCAAAATGATGGCGTCTATTCCAGATATTTCACAAAGTTCAAACCAGGGAGAAGCAGCTTGAAAGTGAGAGTGAAGAATCAAGATGGACAAGCCAGATTTACAAAAAAAAAAAAGAGTGGTGCCCCATACGTACCTGGATATGTGGTAAACGGTAAACCCTTGATCATTTTGAAAATACATTTAAATTTGATCACATCTGAAAAGAAAAACTTACATTTAGACCAACAGCACAATCGCAAGTGTGATGTTATACAGTAGTTCAATAAAAACTTGAGGACCGGATAACTTGAGTTTTATACACAATATTGCTAGTTACGTATATTACCTATAGTTCCAAACAAAGCCAAAGCAGAAAGTAACTTCTGAATGAATCAGTTTTTGAACGAGTGAATTCTGATCGACTAATCCAACATCTTAAGTGTGACTCAGTTCGAAGGGCACTGGCAAATGGCATATAGGGATTATAAAGGTTACACCGATACATCACTTCACAGGAAGTGAAAAACAAAATGTGCCCACCAGTTATTGCGCAACACTCCAACACTTTAAAGTTTGTATAAAATAAAAAATAAAGGCCCGGTTTCACAGACAGGGCTTAGATTAAGCCAGGATTAGGCTTTAGTTCAATTAGGGCATTTAAGTAGCTTTTATAAATGTGCTTTTAAAAAAAAACATTACTGGGGTGCATCTTAAGACAAAACAATTTCAGCTATTTTACAATTTGTCAGTGCAAGTTGCTTTCCGTTAAAACAGTTCAAACATGCATTCTATCTGGGACTAGCTTAAGCCTTGTCTGTGAAACCGGGGGAAAAAGAAGTTGAGCCTCTTATTGTGTTTAATTAATCCAACGTGTGTTTTGTACGCAGCTGTTTGTGGGTATAAAGTGTGCAAGACACAAAAATCTTAATGCAACTATCTTGATTACGATCAAATAAAATCATATACATATCCATTGTAGCGTTTATACGCCCATATAAATATAATTAATTATTATTCATAACGGATTATGATCAATAATTAATAATTTAATTATTTTCAGAATTTACTGTAGCAGAATCAATAGTATGATCATTTTATCAGTTCATCCAATGAACAGAAAACATAAACAATTATTAACTCTAGGAAATATAATATCTTCCTGGCCAAGAAAGAATAATCCCCAGCTAACAGTAAATTAAGAAATAAATCAAGGGTAAAAGCATAGGTAACTTAGATCGCAGTTCAAGACAATAAATTCGTAAGCACATAACACAAGTAATACTTCTCTTTTCAAATACAAACAATACTTTATTGATTACATGCTAACACACATGAAAATACCTAACACAAACACACGCACACGCATATACACACACATTCATACAAGTTACAGAAAGAAAGAAAGAAAGAAAGAAAGAGTTTGGAAAGAATGAGTTTAAGGGTGAGAGGAAGAAATCGCCTCGGTTACGACTGTAACCTCGGTTCCCTGAAGAGGGAACGAGCGTTGCGTCGAAACTGACGCTATGGGGAACGCTTTGCGTGATGACGTCTTGAAGCACATGTCAAATCAGTCCAATGGTGTGGCGGAACATCAGAGGCGGGTGACGTCACGTACCAGGAAGCTATAAAAGCCGGCCCGAAACAGAAAACTAAAGCTTCGTAAAGTCTGAAGTCGCGCTGACAGGCATGAAGGAGATATGGCAAGGCGACGCAACGCTCGTTCCCTCTTCAGGGAACCGAGGTTACAGTCGTAACCGAGGCGTTCCCTTTCAAGGGAACTCCCGTTGCATCGAAACTGACGCTATGGGGAACGTCTATACCAACGCCTCCATAGCTACAAATGTCTGTCCTGTGTGTATCAAGTGAGCAACACTAAGAAGACAAAACATGAGACCCTGGAGCAGAGTCTAAATCCAGAGAGTAGAACCTGACGAAGGTGTGCGGTGAGGACCAGCCTGCCGCATCACAGACGTCCTGTAACGAAACTCCTGATATAAGGGCCTTAGAGGCCGCCATACTCCTAGTAGAGTGCGACCGGACAGCCAAAGGAGAAGGCTGTCCAGCTGCCTCATAAGCAAGTGAGATAGCCTCAACCACCCACTTGCTCATCCTTTGCTTAGACACCGGACCTCCCTTGTTAGGAGACCCAAAGCACACAAATAATTGATCACTTTTACGCCACAGGGCAGCTCTGTGGACATAAGCGTCTAACGCCCGAACTGGGCAAAGCAAATTATTAGCCTCCTGGTCCGCATTCTGAAAGGGAGGAGGACAGAAGGCCTGCAGAACAATAGGTCTAGCCCAGCCTTTCTCAAACTTTTTTCAGTCAGGGCACCTTTCAAAAGTGCATAAAATCTCAAGGCACCCCAGTGTAAAATATAATTTAAAAACACTGCATAACCCAAATGTAAATGCAAATTTTATATATATATTTATCTAAAATGAATTTACAATTTTATTAATCCGTTCATATGTTTAACCCTTTCACACGTAAATTTAAAATATTCTGGCTGACCCCCCAGCGTGAGTTTTTCAAGGTGACTGTTATTTAGAATGTGTCACTTTATGGTTTCCATGGTGACGCGTCATTGCTTGTCACGTGACACACCGCAGCAACAACAGAGCTGAATGAATGATGATCTGCTTTTATGTCATTTTTCCTTTTTTATTCAAAATATTCACAAATTTGTTAGATATGGCATGAAATATCTGATATTCCGATTGTCAAATATATGCAAGTGGAAGTGTTTTGTTTTTTGAACACCATTATAACGATCGCGTTAGTTGAGCTATATGCGCGATGGGCGCCGCCATGTTAGTTTGTGCCGCAGATGCAGTTCAGAGAATCGGATCTGTTGGATTTACAACACGTGAATTCATCCACTTCTCCCGAAATACATAAAAGTAAGTGGCAGGTGAACTGGGAGAAGAATAGAGTAAACTTTAAAGTTACTTACACAATGTGTATCTGATATGAATAAAACTAATTATAATGGAAAGGATTATTATTGCCTCTTCCTTTGACATCAGTGTGTATTTTACAAACTCTAAATGTATTGTTTTTTTAGTACTTATGTCTGAAACCTAAAACAAACATTATGTGGATGAAAACACTGAAAAGGTGTGATATATGACAGCTGAGTGCGTCTGGCTCAGCGCCAGCCAACGCGCAAAAGCACATTTGAATTTAGCAGTTGATCACGTCATGCACTGACCGTTCTAATCGTACGTGCGAAAGGGTTAAAAAGAAGAATGTATTTATGTAAATTCAAATATATATATATATGAAATGTCCGATTTTTTTTTAATTTTTTGTTAATTTTTTTTAGCCTACGTATTTTTTTGGCGGCACCCCTGACACAGTCAGGGGGCACCCCAGTGTGCCGCGGCACCCACTTTGAGAAAGGCTGGTCTAGCCACATTAGTGGGGACCTTGGGGACATAGCCCGGTCTAGGGTGAAGAAAAGCTTTGACCATACCCGGAGCAAACTCCAAGCATGACGGAGCAACCGACAATGCCTGGAGATCCCCTATTCTTTTAAGAGAAGAGATGGCGAGAAGAAACAGAGCTTTCAGAGTTAGAAACTTCTCAGGAACCTCCTCAATGGGCTCAAAGGGGGCCTGGGAAAGGCCTTGCAGCGCAACGGACAAATCCCATGGTGGCACCCTAGAGCGAACTGCAGGCCTCAGCCTCCAAGTGCCACGAAGGAAACGAGATACCAGAGGGTCTTTCCCCACAGACATTCCACCCAAAGGAATGTGGTAAGCACCTATGGCCGCCACATAAACCTTTAGAGTGGACGGGGTCAGACCTGCAGTGAACCGGTCCTGCAGGAACTCCAGAACTGTACCAATTGGGCAGTTGACTGGATCCAACCGACGGTCACTACACCAAGAAGTGAATACTCTCCACTTCAGGGCATAAAGTTTCCTCGTGGAGGGAGCTCTGGACTGTAGAATGGTCTCAACAACCTCAGTTGAGAGACCTGACTCTATGAGCTGGGCCCCCTCAGAGGCCAAGCCCACAGGTTCCACAGTTCTGGCTGAGGGTGAAATATCGAGCCCTCTGCCTGGAACAGAAGGTCCCTCCTGATGGGTAACTCCAGAGGATGCCCGTCGAGGAGGGACACAAGATCGGGAAACCATACTCTGCCCGGCCAGCGCGGGGCTATAAGAAGTAGATGGACCCGGTCCCTGCGAACTCTTTCCAGAACTCCCGGGAGCAGAGCCACTGGGGGAAAGGCGTACAGACGTAGCCTCGGCCACGTCTGTACCATAGCATCCAGTCCCAGAGGAGCTGGATGCGTGAGGGAGAACCAAAGTGGACAGTGAGACGTCTCTCGAGACGCAAATAGATCCACTTGTGCTTGGCCAAACTCCCTCCATATCAGCTCCACCACCTCGGGGTGGAGCCTCCATTCCCCGGGCCTCGGCCCCTGTCTCGACAGAGTGTCTGCTCCTATATTCTGTACCCCGGGGATGTAGGCTGCCCTGAGAGACAGCAACTTCCCCTGGGACCACAAGAGGATATGGCGTGCCAAATTGGACAATGGGCGCGAGCGCAAACCCCCTTGGTGGTTGATATAGGCGACTACCGACGTGTTGTCCGTATGTACTAACACATGGTGTCCCCTGAGATCTGTGATAAAGCTCCTCAGAGCCCGGAAGACAGCTAACATCTCTAGGCGATTGATATGCCAGGAACGATGATGGTCTTCCCACAGACCTTGAGATGAGCGACCCTCTAGGATCGCTCCCCAGCCCGTGAGGGAAGCATCCGTCGTTAGCAGTTTGCGACGACAAGGAGCTCCCAACACTGGGCCCTGGGACAGGAACCAGGGTTTCTTCCACATAACCAAGGCACGTAGGCATCGCCGCGTGACCTTGATCGTGCGAAATGGGTTGCCCCTCGGGGAAAACCCTCTGGTCCTGAGCCACCACTGCAGGGGCCTCATGTGCAGTAGTCCAAAAGGTATCACGTTGGAAGCTGCTGCCATGAGACCCAACAGTCTCTGGAACTGTTTGACAGTGAGTAGCTGGCCTAGCTTTACACTTTTCACAGCTGCAAGGATGGAATCTATCCGTGGCGGTGACAGGCGCGCCTGCATCGACACAGAATCCCAAACCACGCCTAAAAAAGTGGTCCTCTGTAGTGGAGAAAGCACACTCTTCTTGGCGTTCAGCCGTAACCCCAGCTCTTTCATGTGGGCGAGAACAACATCTCGATGTTGAACCGCCAACTGATGCGACTGAGCTAAAATCAACCAATCGTCGATGTAGTTCATGATGCGAATACCCTGGAGGCGCAGAGGCGCCAGAGCTGCATCCACGCATTTGGTGAAAGTGCGGGGTGATAAAGCCAGGCCGAATGGAAGAACTCGATATTGGTATGCTTTGCCCCCGAAAGCAAACCTCAGGAACTTCCAATGACACGGACGGATGGAAATATGGAAATATGCGTCCTTGAGATCTATCGTGACAAACCAGTCCTCGGACCTGATCTGTGGCACGATTTGTCTCAAAGTTAACATTTTGAACTTGAGCTGCATGACTGACTCGTTCAGAACTCGAAGATCTAAAATGGGACGCAATCCCCCGTCCTTTTTTGGAACTATGAAGTACCGGCTGTAAAACCCGGTTTCCCTGTTGGAGGGAGGTACATATTCTATGGCCCCTTTCTCTAACAGAGTGTTTACTTCCTGTTCCATAACCAGAACCTGCTCGGGGCCCACCACTGTGGGCAGGACCCCCATAAACCGAGGTGGGCGTTTTTTGAATTGTATCTGATACCCTTTTTCCACGGTCTGCAGGACCCAACGAGAAACATTTGACAGTAGCTTCCACGCTGTCAAAGATTCTACTAGAGGTACCAGCCTCTCGAGACTGGTTTCTGGATTTTGTTGCTGTTGAGTAGTCGGTTCGACGCCCTGTAACGGCGTACCGGCAGGGAACGACCGAACAGACTGCTCTAGCACCCTCCTCGGAGGGGGCGGGCATCCCGAGGCCACTACGTTTCCGGGTGGACCTTGAGATATGTGCTCGCCGGAGACCGCTGCGCCCTGTAACACCGGAGGCGGCAGGGTTGGCAGAACGGTCCCCTGAGGGTACCGAAGAGAAACGGGCACCGTTAAAGGAGGTGTTAACCGCTCTGCTTCGGGGGGGACTACCCTCATTTGTCCTGAGCCCTCGGACATCAGGATTTCTTCCCAGCAGCCTTCTTGGCGGTAATAACGGTCCGCAGATCCGCTCTTCCCCTCGAAGACTGCTGGGTTTGAGCGCGCCCTCCGTGTCCCCGAGGTTTTTGTGGGGGAGCACGGGAGGACACACTCTGCTTTTGAGTGGCACGATGATCAGCGCTCTTTTTAGAGGAGTGAGGCTGCTCCCGCTCAGCAGCCTCAATAAAAGAACGGCGGGGGAGAAGTTTCTGGAGTGCAGCAGCCTGTTTTGAAGCTTCTTGTGATTTAGCTACCGCACTGTTCACTGCATCTCCAAATAGCCCAACAGTAGAAACCGGAGCATCTAATAGAACATGTTTCTCTCTATCTTTGATGTCACTCAGATTGAGCCACAGATGCCTCTCAGTGGCCACCAGGGCTGCCATAGACCGCCCGATTGATTTAGCGGTCTCCTTGGTGGCCCTGAGAGACAAATCTGTGGCTCTACGCAGTTCGGCTACTGTGTCGGGACCAATACCCCCGCCCTCCTCTAAATCACCCAGTAATTCTGCCTGATAGGCTTGCATAAGGGACATCGTATGCAGACACGCTGCAGCTTGACCAGCGGCTGCATACGACTTATGAATCAGGGAGGAAGTAAATTTAACTGGTTTAGTGGGGAGTGTAGGAGCCTTCAGGGAAGATGCCGTTGCTGGAGAGAGATAGCCCGCAAGCGTCTCTTCCACCTTCGGCATCTCCCCATAACCATACTCTTTATATTTGTGGATGGAAGAGTAATGTGAGGTTTGTGGTGTGTAAACTCTATATGACACAGGTTTTCCCCACGATCTCGACACCTCGGTGTGGAGATCGGGGAAAAACGGAAGACTCCTGCGCTGAGGCTGTGCACGAGATGGCAGGAAGCGTTCGTCGAGCTTACTTTTCGAGCGAACGTCCTGCCTATCCTCTGGCCACTCAATAGATAATCTGTGAACTGCTCTCGTGACAACATCGAGCAATTCCTCAAAAGCGTGAGACTGAGGTGGCGAATCCTCAGACTCAGCTTCAACACTAACAACGTCCAACTCCTCAGAGCTGGACAATTGCAGTATTGGTGCCTCCATCGGGGGGGAAGAAACCGCAGCGCGTGCTTCCACACCCTGATGAGAAGCACTGGATCTATCAGAAGGTTGCTGAGATAAGGCAGAGCCCGTCTCAACATCCACTGATAGATCCATTTGCGAACCCCAGGTCTGAGATCGACACTGTGCCTCGGCAGCAGCGGGACCAGAGCCCTGGGGAACGTGATCGGGATTGAACCGTGCCAACCGGGATCGGAGCGTACGCAATGGAAGCGCACAGCAATGCACACAGTCACCACCCTCGAGTGCTGACTGGGCATGCTCCTCTCCCAAACAAACAACACAAAGAGTGTGTGTCACCTCCCGTTAAATAACGCGGGCAGGGATGGACACACACTCGATACTGCTGCTTGCTCGCCATATCTGAATAAATATATATATATATAGACAGACAACACCAAATAACAGGGACAGATTCAACACAGAGCGCAACTGAAGACTCAGAAAGCTTTCGTTTTCTGTTTCGGGCCGGCTTTTATAGCTTCCTTGTACGTGACGTCACCCGCCTCTGACGTTCCGCCACACCATTGGACTGATTTGACATGTGCTTCAAGACGTCATCACGCAAAGCGTTCCCCATAGCGTCAGTTTCGACGCAACGGGAGTTCCCTTGAAAGGGAACCCGAATTTCTATATGCACTCAAGACATGACCTGAACGAACCATCAATCATTAACTTAACCCTGGTCGTTCCTTATGCAGGTTATAAAATGTTATAATGCACCAGTTCAGTTAAGAGTCTAGAGGTTACTTGCTTTTCTGCATTACGTTTGAGGATTCCTTTTTGTCGGGTACAAGGGTGTTTTTCGGGGTCCGTTGGTTGATCTCCTCTTGCTTAGATAGAGTTCAGGGAGAACCAGTCACGTGGTGTGCTGGCGGATGGTTGAAGCGTCTTTGAAGTTGAAAGCGTGCGTTGCAGCCGTGAATCGTGGACCGAAACTTTGCAGCAAAACTTAACGTAAAACCGAGACTTTCAATCGGAAAAGAAGAATAACACCAAGAATGAAAGAAAATGAGATACGGAAAGTAGTTAGATGACTGGAAATGAATCTAACCCATCTGATCTTAATTTGGGTTGGTCTGCTCGTCTGTTACATGGTTACTATAACCATCGTCTGCTGTCTCCATCTTTGTTCTGCCCTTGTTCTTCCCCACTTAACTAACGCTCTGCGCTGGGTTGTTAAAGGGTTTTTTAAAACAAAAAAAGGTTTGTTACTCCTACAAATGGGAGTTCTGACTGCTGCTTTGTTTTCAAAGTCGTAAATCATGTCTTCCCTGGGGGTGTCGGTTCTCTAGCTTTAATTGGAGACCAGATGCAACAGTTTAGGCATGATTTCTAATTATCAGAATACGAAACATTTTACACAGATTTAATTCCAGCCATCTTGTTAGTTGTGTTTGTAAAATAGCATTGATATGAAACAGTACACACTTTCATTCACACATCTAATATCTAACGATTTACTGACTTGTATGGGATCTAAACAAGTATAGACACATATACTAGGTTGTAGACAACAAAGAATTATGTAGTTGAACGTCAGTCAAGAATTGTTCTGGGATGAGTTTTATGGATTTTGATATGTAAAGTCTCTTGGTGTGTAAAGTTTATGGGGTTTATGACATTCCAAATTTCCTGCTGAAAGCTGTTTTGTTCATCTCTCATGGGACCTTGGTCTCGTTCATTCTCTTAACCAATCAGTGTTCGGCAACAAAGCTAGCATTGACCAGTTATTTCGTTAGTGCTGGGGGGCTCTTTTAAATAGCCAGAATGGTGGCGCCGGCCCGATGGCAAGATTGATGATGATCATGAGACGTTCTGAACAAATCTTCCCCCCTCATTCGGCGAGAAGCGGAAATTATTCATTAATCATCTGGAAGAAGATTAGTTTGTGTTTGGTTCATCCTTGTAGTCGTTACACCGTACAACCAAATTACATTATTTCATATTAAACACCACAACAGATATTTATCACATTCAAATATGACAATTTATATTTAAATTAATAATACATTTTTACAAATACATATGGATGTATTGTAGGCTATATTACTGAAATATAGGGTGAATTTAAAGTGAGTTTAATAAAAGGAATGAACATAATAACAAATCAAACATGGAGAACAGGGAACCAAGGAACCAGAGAATGAGTGCACCAAACATACATACGTGTAGGACAAGACTTGACAAGGAACACAAGAAACACTGGGGTTTAAATGCACAAGGGGTAATGGGCAAACAAGACACCTGGGAAAAATCTAACAAGAAAACTACAAAGGACTATAAAACATGGTGAAACAAAATAACATAAAAGTCCACACAAGACCATGGGAAAACAGGCTGGGATCATGACAATTACACAAACGTATGGTTATTTATATTATAATTATTTACAGAAGTATTATTGGGCCATCATACCTCAAAATGTAGTCTATGTTTGATTAAGTTGCATTTAGTCAAATGAAATAATCTTCAACAGGTATCCTGTGCTTGGTGAATATAGAGAGCAAAGGGACTATGTAGGGACCCTGCAGCTTGACTCAAAGTTTAGTTCCTGAGTGAATGATTGTTTTGAACAAATCGTTTGAGGTAAAGATTCAGTTACACACTCGTTCAGAAACTTGTATCTACTGTATGTAACCTGCAGAAAGAGTCCATAAATTCATGCACAAACTGAAACTAACAACATAAATGTCATTATAATTAGCTACAAAGCTGCTTCAGACAAATCAAGCAGATTCAGGTGGTTCCTCTAATTTCAGGTGTGGTAGAGCTGAACCCTCCAAAGCCTCCAGTTTCTGAGGAATCACTTGAGGTCGGAAGCTTTACTAGAACAGCCACTGGAGAGAGTTTTGAGGTGACGCTTACAGGCTCACATCCACCAAACTTCCCACCTAACAAAATCATAGACCTGAGTGCTGAGATCCAGGACAACTCTGTGCTTCTCAGCTGGACGGCTCCTGGTGAGGACCTCGACCAAGGGACAGGTAAAGCACACAATTACTATACCAGAATTTAAAATACAAGGTTTTTCATTTCTTTAACATCTTCATTGACAACATAAAATGGTTTCAAATTTAGATCAGGAAATAATGTAAATTTTATTGTGTTTGTGGCATGTTTCTTTTCCTTTAAGTGAAATCCTATGAGATCAGGTGGAGCTATGACCTTCAAATGCTTCGAGAAAGCTTCAGCAATGGCAATGCAGTCAACACAACTGCCGTCTCACCGCACGAGGCTGGATCAGTTGAACAGCATTCATTCAATTTCGGTTTCACAATCCAAAATGGCACCACATTGTTCTTTGCAGTTCAGTCTGAAGACAAAGAAAAAGCAAAATCTGAAATCTCCAACATTGCTCAAGCTTCAAAGATCTTCCCTGATCCAAAACCCCAACCTGATCCAAAATCCCAACCAAAACCCCAAGAAATATCAAACCCAGGCATGAATTTGACAGGTCTTGTCATTTCTTTGTGTGTGGTAACTATGGTCATATGTTTTGTTGTTGCTGTAACCACATGGGCAGTGAGACGCAGAAAACGCTTTATCTGGAATATCTGAAATTAACAATCTGATAGAAAAAATTTAAATCAATCCTTATGTGTAAATTTAACTTAACCATGCATCCAACTACTTAAGAATATTTCTTACAATAATCATCTCTATCAAACAGACTTTCTAACTTTTTTTATATTTTCATATTTTTTATATTTTTTTACTTTTATATTTTATATTTTTACACAAGTATATTTAGCTACTTTATTGACTCTGTTGCTACGGATGGTGAAGCGATGAACAATCTGAAAAGCTCCGAAGCTTATCAGTACTTTCACAACAATAAAGTCGGTCGTGTTTTGTTAAAGGAGGTGGGACACAATCTTGTCTATCTTACAGCAGACATAGAGCCTAGTCAGAGCCTTAAAGTTTCATATCACCAGGCCTGGGTTTTAGTTTCATCGTCAGGTGAAATACAAACGGCAGGGTGTTCATGTGTTGCGGGACCAGGGCGATCTTGCAGCCACGCAGCTGCAATACTTTGGAAGGTAAAATGTTGATACTTCGGATAGTTTTGTAATGTCAGTTTGCCTGTTACATCTTAATAAATTGTTATAACCTATTCCTTAACAAACGTGTATTCATTACTTCAATGCGCTCAGTTTCTGCATTAGATTAGTACATTATTAGCTAACTGTGTGAATAGTAGGCCTATGTATATGCACATTTATGAAAGACATTACACACAGTCACCTCTGATAAAAAAAATCACTCTAAATTGTAATTGTAATGCATTTTCTGTAAAGCTGCTTTTGAATGATTTGTATTGTGAAAGGCAAATAAATAAATAAATGTGGATTTTACATTAATTTAATTGAATCAGCTTGCAACTGCTGAGTGTATTTTATAATGGAACATTTTCTAATGTAGGTTGAGAATGCAGTCAGACAGGGAAAGACAGGGATATCGTGTACTAATGTGCAGAGGAAGTGGAATGCAGGCACAAGGCAGAATGTAGAGCAGAAAAAGGTTGAAGCACATTCATTTTAAACGTTATAAACCAGACCACATTCATCCAGGCTCATCAGCACCAGATCCCTTAAGTGTGTCATCCACAGAAGCACCCCCCAAACTTTTCAAGGATCACTCAGAATTTAAAACTTATGTCAGTTCTTCTGTGATGGCCCCACTATTTAATCTACAGACGGATGGTCTCCTTCAGCTGTGTTACAGATTAGATGTAGAGAATAATGAGTCTTCTCAGAGCCAGTGTGATCTACAGATACCAGATACAGAACATGGAACAGCACTAACCTGTAAGAAGTGTCTCACTTTTTATGAGACCTATATTCAACTAAGCCCTGCTCAGATGGAGAAGTTGACTGAAGAGACACAGGTACAGAGTGCATCACAACTTTGGCATGATGCAAGGAAGCTGCGATTGACTGCGAGCACAGCAAAGAGAGCTCCCAAACGGAGCACTACTAACCCACAAAAATACCAGAATGAACACTTGCATCCCACCTTCACTGGCAATACTGCAACTAAATATGGAAAAGAAAATGAGGACATAGCCATACAGCTCATGGAGGCTCATGGGCACACTGTGGAGAGGAAAGGCCTGGTGGTGTGTCCTGACCATCCCTGGTTTGGAGCCAGCCCAGATGGAATTTTGGACTCAACACAGCTTCTTGAGATAAAGTGTCCCCTAAAGAGTGCCATGTCACTTGCAGAATTTCTTAGTCGGCCAAATGGTGACATCAGATGCTTAAGTGATGGGAAGTATCTCATCCTTCCCAATGGGCGAAGGGGACACTACCTCCAGGTGGGTGATTTATTTTTTATTTTATTTTTTTTTGAACTAATGGGAGAGATACTTGTTGATACTCATTATAACAAAATGTAAGCCATTTTATTTCCAGATCCATCTGACAATGATATGCCTGGGGCTGCAGAGCTGCAAGCTGGTTATCTGGACATCAACTGAGCACCTGGAGTTAGACATTTCATTTGACAAAAAATATGCAGATGCACACATGAAACCCCTCCAGAATTTTTATTTTTCACACATGCTTCCAAGATTAGTGGATGATTTTGTTGCAAAGAAATTGAAGCTCTGCCCTAAATAACTGGATCTTTTGAAAATACAGTAAGCTGATACAAGGTGTTATAACTTGTACACACCACAAACATCAAGAGTACTGAATGAAAGCATCAATAGGAAAACAAAAATGTAGTTAAAATAAAAAAAATAAAAAAGTATTAAAAACACAAGGCATTAGAAAGGTATATTACATGTGTTAGATACAAAAGTTAGATAATACATTGTATCATAAAAAAAATGTGAAGTGTGTGTGTGTGTGTGTGTGTGTGTGTGTGTGTGTGTGTGTGTGTGTGTGTGTGTGTGTGTGTGTGTGTGTGTGTGTGTGTGTGTGTTGGAGTGCAATAATAAATGTCTTCTCGTTCTCACTTTTCACTTGAAATAAGCTCACCTCTTAAATTCACTAGACCAGCACAGATCTTGAGCATTTTATAAATTATTGGGTTCAAGCTAATTGCCACTGTTTGCGAAACAATCTTGTACACCTTCAGACGCCTTATTGCCCGTTCAACATGAATGCAGGCGTGAGCAATGCGCAGTGTATGCGTTACCTCCTCGTTGGTCAGCTGGCATCCTTTGTGTGTAAATGCTGGAATGATTAAGTTCACTCTATGCTCCTCCAGCAAATCCCTGATTGTGAAACCACGATCCCCCATCACCTCATGAGTTCTGTGTTATGTACCGGTCACTCCATTTGCCACCAAAAGCATCTGAAATGAACATGATTATTCCAGAGGGAGAAATTGCCACTAAATATTTCACAGTGTTGTTGGCATAGTAGTGGCTGTATGATTCACTTCTAGAGTCCAGGTTTTTGGCTTTCTATAAGACAGTCTCTGAGCAGTCAATTACACAGGTTGTGTTTGAAAAGTGTTCTTTAAAAGCTTAGGGCAACATAGCTTTGATTGTTTCACGAGGCAACCATGCAGATAACAAGATCCTTGGTGTGTTCAGACATTATGTCTATCCAGATTCCAACAGTCTTGCTGACCTGACCTTGCGACGTTTTAAATCTTCGTGCTAAATCAGCCATGACAAAGTTTTGCCTTAGTTTCATTAGGTCATTAGGATTTGGTCCACAACAGGCATGGATGAAGAAGTAGGAGCAAATGGTTGTAGGCAATTACAAGGGTGTGAAACGCAATGAGTGGAATCCCTGTATACAAGAGAGAGTCAGCATCACCCTTCAAAATACTATCTGCAACAGGGCATGATAATTCTGGGGATGGTGTAGTGCTCGCTCTGCAGTTGATGGTTGGCCCTTTTGAATAGGTGTGGTCCTCCATCTCTGGCTCTGACCACTGTGTTTGGGCATCACAGGAGAGCTTTAATGTAGAGCATGGCTCCTGCTCCTCATCTCGATCCATCTCTTCCGACCCATCAAGCTCATCTGAGGGTAACAATGCAGTTCACAGTTATTAGGGCATTAGAGATATAATCACTTCATCATTATTGGATTGTGCTGCTAACACATTCAGTTTTTATGATATGCAATTTAGCTTTAGTTTCTGAGAAGGGTCATTCTGTGTCAAATCAACCAAATTTCAGAAACTTCCCGGCTCAATTTTTTGATTTTGTTAATATTTTTTTCTGAAGAAAGACAAAAACATAAATAGTGATTAAAGTCAAAATATTAAATGTCATAGATGTATATTTTCTGAATAATCCACTATTTTGTAGAGGGGTCAAAAAAATCTTTTTAAATCTGAGATTAGGAGCCAATTTACAGGGGTGTAAAAATGACTTTAGAAAGATGGCAGCCTCATATTATTTTTACACAGAGATTAGTAGGTTGATTAATTAAATAAATAACAGTGAAACTAAAAATTGTTTCTTGTTTCTCTCTATCAAAACTCCATCAGCGTTTTTTCTACACTCAAAAAACTGTGTACTGTAAACATACTGCCCTGCAATCCGTGCCATAAGCTGCCTTACATTTTAAGATTTACAGAAAGCAGTCAAACTAACTGGTTGCCATTAACGTTACCGGACAAGCACTACAATGCTGTGTCCTCCATACATCTGAAATCATACCTGATGTTCTCGTGGCACTGCTGTCAATCCTTTTGAGGACCCGATGTCTCTTTTCTGGTGGTCTTTCGTAGCCCAACCACAAAGTGGGATGTGGGTTTTCCTCCGTTGGTTTTTTGTTGACAAAATTAAAGGAACACACATACACCCCTGGTTTCACAGACAGGGCTTAAGACTAGTCCTAGACTAAAATGTAAGTCTGAGCTGTTTCCACTGAAATAAACTTGCACTGACTGATCTTAAAAATATATCAGTGCCTTTTTAGTTTTAAGATGCACATCGGTAATGTTTTTTTTCTAAGCATGTTTATAAAAATTACTTAAATGTCCTAATTGATCTATATGGTCTAATCCTGGCTTAGTCTAATGGCGCTTTTCCACTGCATGGTACGGCACGGTTCGGCTCGGTACGGTTCGACTCGGTGCGGAACGGTTCGGCTCGCTTCGCTTTTCCACTGCGTGGTACGACTCGACTCGGTACGGCACGGTTCGGTTCGCTTTAGCTCGGTTGCTTTTCCATTGCAGTTAGTACCGCTTCAAAATGGGTGGGACTGATCGTTATAGTTGCCGCCTCTACTGCCATGACATCATCGTAAACGCGCCACATTTCAAACGCACAACACAGGGGATGGTGCTCTTGATTCTCGGCATGTGGATGTTTTTAAATTAAACGTTCTTATAATGGTTTACTATATGGAAGGAAAATTCTTAACGTGTAATTAAACGTTGCGTTCATATTCTGGGCTCATCTGATTTTTTGTACATAGCATAGCCTACTTTATGATTTTAGTATCATAATGATTAATAAATGCACGCACAATTATCCGTGAACTTGATTTGAACAAATGCCTTTCAACTTGTGTGTGCAAAATTCAGAATTAAATGAATGTGCAGCAATCTTTACAAATAGAGAGTCTAGGCCTAATGTACTGTTTTAAACTACTGCCATTAAAAAAGCGCATTTAGTTAATGTTATGTTATTTTTTTTCCATCTGCCTATGTTGATTATGAAAAGTGAACAGCACGAGTAGAGAGACATGGAGCGAGTCAGACATAATTTTGACCACTTCATTAAGTTTTGTTTTGTAGAAAGCATTTCTTTAAAGTGAATTTCGTTTTGTATAAATTGTATCTTAATTTTAATAATTTTTTCATCAAACAATTGCCTGGATTGAATAAGATGCAAAATAGACAATTTAATCATTGAGGCGCCCGAGCGGTCACTTGCATTGTACGTTAACTGGAGCGCATCTCATCTTCAAATACACAAAGCTTGAAATGTCTTTAATCGAAATAATTCAAAACAAAAAGAAATAGGCTACTCTCTTATGTAATCCATTATGTGCATTTCTCTCTATAGGCGCGTTTACTACGAATATGGCGATCGTCAACTTCATCTTTGCCATGCACAGACACTGACAGAAAACACTATTTTATAAATAAAAATCAGTGCACGCGTTTTAATAAAAATAAAACTTTAATTGTGATCATTAAAATAATTGAATATTAAATATTTTGTGGCCAAGGTTTGCTCATTTATTAATAGTAGGCTATATATATATATAGGCTATATATAGGCCTAATTTTATTAAATTGAACAAGCGCAAAATTCAGCATTCAATCAAATATTCAAAAAGACTTAATAATAATAATGTTATTTCAACATAATATCTCGTTATTTCGACATAATGTGCGTGCAACAAGCAAGATGTGCGTTTGTAAATCCGGGGACGCGTGCAGTGATTTTTATTTATAAAATAGTGTTTTCTGTCTGTACATGGCAAAGATGAAGTTGACGATCGCCATATTCGTAGTAAACGCGCCTATAGAGAGAAATAACATTATTATTATTAAGTCTTTTTGAATATTTGATTGAATGCTGAATTTTGCGCTTGTTCAATTTAATAAAATTAAAACTTTAATTGTGATCATTAAAATAATTGAATATTAAATATTTTGTGGCCAAGTTTTGCTCATTTATTAATAATATATATACACACACATATGTGTGTGTGTGCCCTCAGCACATGCGTTAAAAATTATCCGGCGCCGCCCCTGACTGCAAGAAACAGTTTACAAGAAACTTTTTAACTGCAAGACACTACAGCGTTGGCTGTTGTCTACTGGCTATTTAAATCTAGCGGGTTTGTCTCGTGCATGGTCTCGTGTGTCGCAAATACAATGACACTGGTAGTGACGATTCTGTCTGACCAATCAGTGATCTTCAGTGTTTTCACGTCACATTTTAGTACCGGTACGGTACGCTTGGAACCTCAACAGAGGTGGTACCATTTAAAGCGAGCCGAAGCGAGCCGTACCGTACCATGCAGTGGAAATGCGCCATAAGCGTGCCGTACCGAACCGAGCCGTACCGTACCATGCAGTGGAAAAGCGCCAAAGCGTGCCGTACCGAACCGAGCCGTACCGTACCATGCAGTGGAAAAGCGCCATAAGCCCTGTCTGTGAAACCAGGCCACAGTGTTTTAGGTGGTCTCTTTAAGTTTAGGTTTTTCAGCCACATTTTTTTTGCATTCCTCGTCTGTTGGTAGGCGATGGAAACTGTACACTGTTAGACATTTTATCGTATTTTTGCGGTAACTTACTGGCAGCACTATTGCCAGTAAGTTACTGTAAGTTCCCCTTTACAGTAGCTTACCTGTAAATGTGTTTTACGGTATGATGCCATTACCGCAATTTAATTTTACAGTAAGATGCCCTTACCGCAATTTAATTTTACAGTATGATGCCCTTACCGCAATTAAATTTTATAGTAAGATGCCCTTACTGCAATTTAATTTTACAGTATGATGTCCATACCGCAATTTCATTTTACAGTATTATGCCCATTTTACACTATTTTATTATTTATATTTTACATGAATGCTATTGAATTTAATAAATTACAAAAAAGCGACTTGAGTCCATGTACATCAGCATATTCTTTATTCACTCTCACAATCAATTACATCCATTTTATTTATTTATTGTGATGCAACATTAGGCAAGGCAGTTTTATTTATATAGCACGTCATACACGGCAATTAAAAGTGCTTTACACAGTAAGGAATTAAAATAATCACAAAATAAAAGCAAGGAAAATTAAAGTGCCCCTATTATGGATTTTTGAAAATGACCTTTCATGTAGTGTGTAACAGCTCGAAGGCCTCGTTTACAAGTGAAATGTAACCCAATTCAGATTTTTTGCTCATATGTGACACAGATCGGATGTGTTCTATGACAATGTAAACAGGAAAAAAAACACACGCATTCAGATATTTCGAGATCAGTTTCAGGCCTCATTCATATGTGGAAATAAATCAGATATAAATCGGATATGTGCCAATGCGATTGTCATGTAAACAGGCTGATCAGATTTTCTGAGGCATTAGGGAAAGTGTCCTGAGAGCCTCTGCAGGTGCAGAGGAAAAGGTTCTCCAGCGAATGGTCAGTAACATCCCTGCCTTTACACCAGAGCTTGCAGGAGACCACGACATCCGCGCCTACCTGCGAGACATTGACTTTCACCTGTAGTCTTTGATGAGTGTGCACCATCAAGATAGACTCTATCTGATCTGGATCACATCCAGCCCAGAGGTGCGACGCTTTCTGGCTCGGCAGCCAGAAAACATCAAGTCTAACTACCAGCAGCTGGAACAAGCCATTATAACAGGATTCTCAGACTTAAGAGTCTGAATGCTGATTGGGCACTGCCCAGATGACCAAACAGACCTAAACGTGGCTGTGCTACTACCGCAGACTCTGTACGAGCTTACCATGGAGCTCGCAACGAACTTGTGACAGAGGAAAACACCAGCTCCAGTAACCTTTTCCTCCAAAACCAGTTAGTCACCATTTTTGGCCGCCCACTCAACGATGTGTGACTTGATGCAGAAGGCCTTTAACACAAAGCCTCGTCAGAAAGGGTTCCTAAGACCCCAGTGACTCTGAACTGCAAAGATCAGAAGACACACAGCACGACCATAATGCAAGCCGCTGCTACAAAGTTCATAGTCAGCATAGGACATAGAACTTTTAAAGTAGATGAAAATGTGTGTTCAAAAGAAGCAGGAAGCTGCGTTAGTAAAATTAGAATTTTACTGATTTAAAGAAAATTTTGAATGCATGTGTAAGCCTCACGTGCCAACAGACTATGCACTGCTTTTGAACCATACAGACATTTGCCACCTGCTGTTTGAAATTGGCACTGCCGCATGTTCGTTTCCATGACAATGACTTGTCACATGACATACTAACTTTAAATAGGGCATGCGTCACCCTGACGCCAGATAGTAAGCAAACCACCTGAGCTGCGTAAACTAACACAACCTAGCGTCCCTTTGTTTAAACTACTGTTATCCTAAAAGTGCGCATTTGATCATTCCGATCCAAATAGGACACAACATGCAATACGCATTTTGATCACTAGTTACTGGCTTGTTTAAGTGCAGATAAAACGATAGCTGGAACTGACATCTCTACTAAGAATAAAAAAGTCTTAGATTTTTAACTAGTATCGGTAATTTCAGCATTAAAGTGCAAGTCTGTTTGACAAAGGAAGCTCAACTCAGCGGCATGCTGTACCGGTATTTATTATTCTGCTGATTGGAGAAATCCAAAGTGCAGCATTGTTAAATATGTTCTGACGAAGAAATCTCAGTACAGTGTTATATACACGTAGACTTGGGTGATGCCCCCCCACCCCCCCCACCCCCTTTCTACAATGTAAAGGCCTTACAAATTATTGTTAGGTTGATGTAATTCATCTAAATTTTGGGCTGCATCTACAAGCAGAGCTACCTAGTGATCAAAATTGTTTCACTCGCTGAAAGTCAATATTTATGCATGAGATGGACGTAACCTTGTATGCTTAGACAAGCTTTAACTTACAGCAAATCCATTTCCTTAAAGAAGAAGTTGTTTAAAGTAAAGAGAAGCGTTACACGAGTAAAAGTTTGAAATGCCAAACCACATTTGCATTTTACTGAATATAACATCAAGTTTTGGAAAGACTCAAAGTATAGGCGCCACATTTTAACTCGTTTAAACATGTCTGACTCATTTCAAATGTGCAGACATTCTTCATATATACTCGTGACGTCATATTGTAAACAAACCAGCCTAGATAGCTAAGCTAACCTAACCTAGCGTCAATTCAGCTTAGGCTAAGCTAAATAATAACTTCTACAGTTAGCGGTTAGCATCATTTACTTGAAGCCTTCAACTGCAGCTTGTGCTGTGTACAGTGCAAAGTGATCTAAAATACCTTTCCTTTAACCCCAGTTAGGGTTCTGATTTTTCACTTTCTCTTTCCTTATTTTCAATTCTTCCCAGCTGAATTTCACCGCCACTGTCGGCTAAATTTGCAGTTACCTTGTAAATTAAATCTAAATTTGATTACATGTAAACTGGGTAGCTAGAGAAGAATTATTATAGTCATTGTCATCAGCATGTTGACTAAACTTTTGTAAGGACACACACAGTAGCAGTAGACACATGTGTCTTGAACACACAGCAGCTGTGACCCACTATGGAGTCTGGTCCAAGCAAATTAAAAGTTTAGCCACTCGTGCTATTGATTATTCCTAATTTCAGATCATTCTTGCTGTTTTGATCACTTACTTAAGTTTTTATTTTATTTTACTTTGATAATAATAGCCGTCCGCTATTCACTTGTCTATTCTTTAATTTATGTGATTTATTTACATTTCCCCTCTTGTTCTAATGTGGTTCCAGTTCCCATAGGGCCCAGAAAGGAACCAGAGACACCTTTATTTGTGATTTTGTTTATTTTCAACAAGTGCACTCATTTTTATGACCCTGTAACACATGTAATCTCAATGATTACTAGGGCATGACTATAGTCCTGAGGATTGATAATAAGCATAATCTGAATTCCTCCTATCCTTCACTTCGTCAAACCCATCACACAGGTGTCAATCGGAGGCTCCACAAGGACAGCTGGACACACCTGACTCAGAGCTACAGGAGCTGCTGACACACGCAAACCAGCTCCCTGCACAGGACTCACCCGAGGAGTCCTGTAAAGTACAAGCTTCCAACTCCTTGCCTACCCCAGCTTAGGACATCAGCACCGCCATAAGGATAGAGCAACACTTCAATCCTTCAGACTTCTCGTGACTGAGAGGTTAACAACTACCTTCTGACCTCCTGCCACCAGCACTAGGCCGGCCTGAAAACCTCTCTATGTTACATAGAGCCCTAACCACTTCCTGCTACCACAAGCAAACTCCTGCCCAAAAACTAATGGGCTTCAGAATGACAGGTGTTGTGGAAAAATTCAGTATTTCTTATATGCATTTGTTTTAAACCATTGTTAATCTCATTGAATCATGTATTTCTGTGAGTATCTTAGCAGCTGACGGAGGACAGGAAGGAACAGACGCAATAAAACGGATGGGCCAGGGAGATTGTAAGACCTGGGCTCGAGAAATGGTTCAGTAAGGAGAATACAGGGGTCGTTCAGTATTAAAGTCAAGCCCCATGCCCTCTCAGGAGGGGAACAGGAGATTATTTAAGTCATAAATGGAAGCCTTTTGGCTTCTCGGGGACAAAGAACAATTTGACCTGCCCAGGGGGATAGAAGCCAGTCCTAACCGGTTAAGATATGAGGATATCAGTAAGGAAAGTTACAGAAACTGGGGAGGAGGAGTATAGTGTCAGAGAAGACACTATAAAATGTCTGTTTTTGTTGAGTCTGTTAGGTTCTGTCTTCCTGATACCGGGTAGCTGCAGTAACTGTGAACAGAATTCTCTCAAAGAATAAAATGTTTTCTCTTTATTACAATTTGCCTCTGAAAGTTTTCTTATGCCTTTTGATGCTGTTCGATTAACCTTTGAAAATTGCGATTACACAGGTGACACCCTGTCAAGGCACGTCCTGCTGCCTCGACACCTGCTGCACCAACACTTGGCTACGGTTTACATTACCTGATGGAACGACCACCGCTCCAGGAAACACAAGCAACCAGAGGCCACCATGGCCTTCCAGCCTTGTATGACAGAGGTGTGTCTGATCTTTCTGCACTTCCAACGTCGTTCGTGGTTGTCCTTGAGAGGGACAACAACGACCGAAAGGGGGGGAATCTGTAACGAATGAGACCAAATCAGACACACATTTGGTACATGTACCATAAAAACTTTCAAACTTCTCTGGGATCTGCAGCCCATCCCCCACACAGGACAAGACGGCCCTAGTTACCCGGACAATGATCAGATAAGGAGCTTTATGACTTTTAGCAATGCGGACAGAGCCTCTGCTACAAAACCCACAGAACACATTAGAACAGGCTCTCCTGCATTCATTTATTGATGAACTGACTAACATGAAATGAACATGCATTCCAGAACATTTTGTGAATGAGTTACTTTGGTAAAGGATTGTCTTGTGTTGTGTCTTGTAATACTGCTATCTGTTGATACTATTATGGGACCCACAGCCCATGTAACCCCACGTATACCATGTTTGGTTTCTATAAATTGGTAATTTGAAGATCGAAATGATTGTGTACATGATATGCCGATAGCTGTACAACATATTAGTATTACAAGAATCTATCTTAGTTTCACCTTCAGAAACCAACCCAGTGTGCCATTGCAAATGAGCACGCTTAGTACAAAGGCTTGTAAATCCTGGTGACAGAGGAAACTCCCGCCAGAAATTCTACCCTTCTCATTGGGTGAACCAGCCTGCATAGGGCTGTCCTTTGTCAAGCTTTAAAAAGGCCTTTTCACTAGATCACCCCTCTTTTTGTGTTTGTGCTGCTGGCCTCCACTGTACTCCTCATGTTGGAGGGGGGGACCCCTCCCCCCCACTGGGGCCCAGGGCCCTGGATCCAACAGGCCTAAGCAATACCTGCCATGCTTTCATGCTCCAAAAAGGGAGACTGCAAAACTGCAAACCTACCATCACCGTGCCGTCCAACGATCAACTCCTTGCCTTCTCGGCACTTCAGGAGGCCGCACCGTCCAGCATGCACTCAGCAGGCCAGGACAGCAGGCTTCGACTCACCACAGCCATGTGCTCGAAGCCACCATGCAAGCTCCGACCCACAACAGCATCGGAACCACACGATGGCAACTTGCACCATGATTTTTGACCCTCACGGACCCACCAACGGACTCATTTTTCAACCACTTCAAGAATTGTCCACGATTGCAACTGACCATGCAAGTATTTAATGAGGTGCTCTGAAAATGATCAGCTGATGGTTCTGTTCAATGTTAAATAGATCTTTTCCATAGTTCTATTTCCTGTTTCCAGTTCCACATCACTCACCCCCTTTACCTAAGCATGTATGGATGAATGTATGTATGTTTGTGTGTTTGTTTAGTTTAGTCATGTTTGTGATTTAGTTAATAAAACTTGTGCACAATTATGCATTTGGTTTCTGATTCTCTGTTTGCATACAAAGTCCCTTTTACGATCTTGATCTTGTTACATGCTCTAAGCGCTGTACAGGCTAAGGAATAATTATTTTTCAGTGACCATGAAAGATACGTTGTTCTTAGAATAATTAATAATCAATCAATTCGTTGGAACTGATTCATTGATTGTAATATTAATTTGGTTTACCTCAAAGTTAATCTAATTAACTGACCCAAATATTAATAATTCGTCATAATTGGTTATTATGGATTATTATTAATATTTCCCCTTTGAGCTAATGTTACATTATCATCCAGCTCAGTTCAGTTCTCATATAATGGTGTCAATGACAGATCAATAGTATTATTGAATATTAACTTACAAAATACTTAGAGACGTTTTGTATAAGCGTAACGTTAAGTATGTTGTATC
Source organism: Rutilus rutilus (assembly GCF_951802725.1). Lineage (NCBI taxonomy): Eukaryota > Metazoa > Chordata > Actinopteri > Cypriniformes > Leuciscidae > Rutilus > Rutilus rutilus. Next base: position 14,203,611 of record NC_140223.1, read on the forward strand.
CAACAAAGATAACTTATTTTTAGCTTCTTCTCTTCTTCTTTTCCTTGTTCTACCGTGTTAAACATGAACTCCGTCCACTTCCGGCATCAAACTTTGACCCCGCCCACTTCCGGCATCAGACTGTCAGGCTGGAGCTGTCGTCCTCACACTGTTATGACCATAGACTGTAAAAAAATATGGACGTAGTGTCCGTGACGTCACCCGTAGGTTTCTGAAGAGCATTTTTGAAGCCTAAAGTGGGCGGAGCCGGCCGTCGCCATCTTGGCCTTGCGTCACTCCCGGATAACAGAAAATGGGCAAAGAGGCGGGGCGTGAGTGGAGCTGAGGAGCCTGGCTATCTGAAATCACGCCCACCTAGCTCGACGTGATCGAGTTAGCTCAGGCTGGGGAGGTAATGCTATAACGTTATGCTACTGACAATATCAAGTCTGCGACTGCACAGGGCCTTGCTCTAAAGTGACAGTTGATGATGTAAAGCCAATTAAAAGTTCCTATTTTTGCCCTTCGAAATATTATAATAGTTAAAAGACATGGCAACAAGTGAGACTGTGTATCGTGATTCTGTACTATTCTGCTAGTTGAAAATGTATTATGCAGTAACTTAATATTACTCTGAGAGAGTGTGTGTGACAGGGATTTATGTGCATACATGTCAGTCACTCTTTTTTTATAGTCTATGGTCCGTCAGCGCGGCATCGCTCGTCAAGTTCGTAGAGAGCTTATTCAGTCCATTTTAAATTCTGATTTTGGCCGCCTCTCAAATGGGTTAAACCATAGATATATTGCCTATGAAGTAAATGCGCTAGAAAATCCGCGCTCATTCAAGGATGTGCATTTATAGCATGGACGGAGAAAGCGCCGACACCTGCAGGATTTCACCTGACGGCACATAAGCATATTATAATCTATCTGTTCCGTGAGAGCAGAACGAACGAGCCTTTATTGACGTTTTTAAATCTAAAAACTCCAAAAATCAACGAAATTGTCAGACATCCATTAGTGCATGTTCACAGAGGAAAACAACTGAAATACAGCGCTGGTTGTTCTCTCGAATGATACTCGACGACAACGACGGAATCCTTACGGTGCTGATCCACTTGTCCGTGCGACACTTCTGTCGCGCCGCTCTCCACTATATTCCTATGGGTGACGTCAAGCGACTTTGACGCGCCCGCAAAGCATTCCGGGAAGGTGGAGCTTAATTTGAAAAAAATGCTGCGCGTCAAAAAGCTGGCCGATGCCCATCTTTATGCAAATGAATTCCGTTAAACGCGACGCGTCTATCCAATAGAAGTAGAGCATATGGAGATGGAGGGAAGTCTCTCGCAGGTCCTCTGTTCTAATACGCTACATTTCTCGCTCAGTCAAAACCACGCCCATAGCGGTTAACGCCCATCAACGTACCAATGTGGGGAGGCGTCGCGACACCACGCGACAGTCGTGTCGGACAAGTGGATCAGTACCATAAGCCGTGGGCGAAGTAATAATGAATAATGAGTGTATTAAATGGTATGAAATAATCCCGAAAAAAAGCACAAAACACCGCAGAGATGGCAAGTTCAGCAGCTAACATTTGCTGAGGTGAAGTGACGGCTAGTAACAGCAGACAAACGACTAGCATTGACATCAGCGGCAATCCACCTGTCACTCAAGTGGCCACACCCTTAATTATGCAGAACTTTAAATATTAATCAACTAAACGGATGAGTTATAAAAAAATTCACCCCCCCTTGTCATGAAAGGCAAAATTAGCTATATAGACCAAAGCCACATACAGACACCAGGCTGTAAACACATTTTTTCTGCTGTAAAATGTGGCATTTTAACATGGGGGAGATATAGATTTGACTCACTTTTGACACCAGCCTCAAGTGGCCAGTCAACGAATTGCAGTTTAACTCACTTCCGTGTTGGTTTCAAGAGAGAGACTGCACGTCTGCCCGTCTGCACGTCTGCACGTCTGCACGTCTGCCCGCCTAATTTTCCTTATTTTCTCATTCATTTACTGTTATAGACATTATCATAGATAATCTTATTTTGGCAGTTTACTTAGAACTACATTGGATTTATTTATGTCTATAATGCTAAATGTCTGTTAAGTACATACATTTGGTATCCCAATGATAGATAAAAGTCTATTGTCATGTAGGCCTATATACGATCTTATGAGAGATAAATAAAATGGGCTTGTAAAATTCAGAAAAAGTGGGTCATATCATTATTTGTTTGTTTAAAGGAGCATTTCACCCATGGGAACATTGATCTTTATTGAAAGTGGGTCATATATGTAGTCGAAATGTAAAATAAATTTTGAATTTGGTGCCTTCTTGACCGAGGAAAGAAAGAAAGTAACTTCAGGACGCATTTGTATGAAAGACAACAACTCCCACAATGCACCACATTGCACAGCTGCGCAAGCCACTCCCACTAATCCAGAACAGCATATGAATCACTCATCCGTCCATAAGGCTAGCTACCACCGGAGCTTGAAATTCATTTCACACAAAATGTCTAACGTTAGTTAGTTGGCGAACTCATTAATGAATTACTCCTCATTTGTATTTCTTTCGAAGTGGTGAATTATTGCATGGTTACGTTACCGGGATGTTCAGTCAGATGCGGTGCGAAACTAGGATGGTTCACAACACAAACGTCCGTGTCCTCGTCTGATTCAGAGATTTCGTCCAGGAGAAATTGGCATCGTTTAAATTCTTTGCAGCAGACGGACTCTATCTCTGTGTTCGTAGCGGTTCGTAGTTGCATAGTGATATCACCGGCGCCACCAGTCCGCCCCCAGCTCGAGCCAGTCTGGGCTTCTCGTCCGCGACAGGCAGGTCTTCTGCCTCGGCTGCTCTTCGCTATGCGGCTTGCAAAGGTAGCCACAAACACCTGATTCGAGCATCAGACTTCCAAAATCCTCTTCTTCTACATCATATTGAGTAACGTTACCCTCCGCTATAGTCATATCTTCACAGCTTGCTCCACAGTGCCTGTTAGCTTAGCTTCCAAACAAGATGGAGGATATTGCTTTTAGTTTCAGAAAGTGAAGTCCCACCCACTGATCTGTAATAGGCCTGTAGCGTGAGCGGGTCCCGCCCCCTGGAATAATGAGGAGCTAGTGTTTGTAGTCTCTACACTTTTCAATGAAATGTGACTTCCTGCTTATTATGACGCAAAATGATGATTTTTACGTCATAATAAGCAGGAAGTAAAACACTTAAATCCTTATTTCTCCCATCTCAGGGAAAAATTAATGAAAAATCCACGTTTATTATAATATATGACTGGGTTTCTAACAATACAAAGCTTAATGCAAATGGGTGAAGTGTCCCTTTAAGATGTGTTAAAGCCCTGCAGCAGCCGGTCTGCATGCCTCAAGTTCATTCACAGATGCTGCATTTAGTATTAATTAAGCATTCAGAAACCACTTTAAAACTTATTGGAATTTAAACTAAAATGAATTATCATACTTCTGATTGCCGGTTACTGCTATACTTAATCTGAACAGGTCATTAATCATTCGATTTAAAATTGTTTAACATAAATATACTATTTAATAGAGCTACACTAAAGTTTTTATAAAGCCTAGCACTCTACTAGTTGTAGCCTAGTCATACTGCACATTAAGAGCATACAAATATATCACCCAACTCAGGCAAAACAATTGACAGCCCTGATAAATAAAGTAAAAGGCTTAAACGGATGCATCTTGTTTTCACCTGCAGGAAAAACAAACACTTAAAACAAAAATGACATGAAATGACCACTAACATCAGTAGGTGGCAGCAGAGGGACACTTATCTGCTCATAGCCATGTCCACTCCTTGATATACTTGTAGGAGGTTTCAGTCTTGGGTCATTTATTCCTGTACATTAAGGGCTCAATGCATTAACAATTTCTGAAAAGAGCAATGTTCAGTATAGTGTACATTTGTTTTTGTAAAATATTTTCAGTGCTTTAAATGTCTTACAGATTTGTATTGTATGGGGGTTCTGCATCTTTGGAAAAGTTATATTCCACTAACACAAGATAAATAATGAGTGAAATGTATGACTGAATGATTTTTTTAAATGTATTTTTATGTCAAAACGAAGAGTTTGTAATGTCATTTGTAGCATCTTTTAATAACATAATAATAGACTTAAATGGTCAGAGTATGACTGCTTTATTCTATGGTATTGCCTGCATGCTGGTCCTATTCCTGTCTACCTATTTATACATGAGATACCCATACCGTTACTCTGCTCTTAAGCACACACAATAATCATAAATGCTACACTAAATCTTTAAATCCTGGGAAATAAAGTTTGTTATGTAAATAAGAATTACAGTAAAAAGCATTCACTTAACAATTTCACAGTTAATGAAGTACGTTATACAATATAACAGTGTTCAGTATTTTCAGATTTAAACTATGGCTACGATTTATATTTATATTCTTTATATCATAATGACATACATATGTGTGTATAGTATATATACACACATACACACTCTGTATATATGTGTGTTTGTGTGTTACATTGTCTCTATAAAGTATATTTACTGTATTATGTAAAATGCAAGTGGAGTATGTATACAGTATTACAGAACTGAAAATAATGTCTGATTACACACCTGTTTGGTCTACAAACATTTGAATGATTGAAGACACTGTTGTTCTCCCAACATTCAGCTTTACCTTTTGACCCAGTCATTGTAAGGTCATGATTGATAACATTGTCTGCAATAGTGTCCTTATTTCATTAAAAACATGTCCACAATCTTGACCTCTTCCACTGTTTTGCCTCCGTACCCTTCCACCACACATCATTATTCCTCTTCTTCACGGCTGTTGACCCTGTTTGTTTCTGTGTTGTTCTTCCATTATCTAAATGTGTGACACTGAGTTGTGCTCTGTCAATAATATATGCTTGTCAAATGAAGCTTCATGAGATGCACCTCTGAGCTATTTCAGAGACCTGGTTGATTTAATGCTTTACATTCCCCTTCATTAATGCAAAATTTATAGCCAAGACACTGTCATTAAAACGTTAAAATGTAGCTTGTCATGGGAACCAACAACAGCACATACATTTAGGCTATACCCATATTTCTATTTATAACGCAGCCACTTTAAATTCAAATAATGTTTCACTTCTGAGTAACAGAAATATATATATATATATATATATATATATATATATATATATATATATATATATATATATATATATATATATATATGTATGTATGAAAATAATGAAAATTAATTGCCAACTGAGACAAGTTGAGGAAAAATACCAAGTAAAACACAAATTTGTAAATATTTGTTTGAATGTTTCTGTAATGAGCAGTTTTTAGAAAACCAGAATGCCTGTAAATAAACAATATATTAATGACTGGCATTTCACACAATAGTCGATGAAAATACAGTTCCAAACAGCGCCACAGCAGAACAACTGCAATTGTCTGAAAGGAGTGTGGGTGTTAAATATATATTTGTGTTTTTGAAAGAATAGGTTGAACATCAACCAGTAATCTCAATAGAACAGGGCCATGGCGCCATCTACTGGCAATTTTATATTGATATTTAGTAGTTTAAAGTACCGGTAGTTTAATATTCATTTAGCCTCCTTTCATTTCGGCATTTACAACTTGGTTTAAATGAGCTTGCTAGAAGTTCATAGAACGACTTTTTATAACATAGAAATTCTGAATTAAGTAATGCATCCACTCTACTATAGAACTTTTTTATTATTATTGTAGCCTATAGCCTATTTCCTATTCCCATGCATGCTCGTGCATAAATGATATTGTAAAATACATTCAAAGCTTTTTACTGTTGAGATTAGTTTTTTATGTATCCAAACCTAAATAGTTTTTTATTAATATCCTTCGAGGATGTTAAAGGCTAGGCCTATGTTAAATAGCTATTAAAGTAATTTTCTCTGCTGAAAAATATTCCATCTAATTTAATGATAGCTTAAATGATCAAATATTCTAGCCCACACTGTTTAAACAGTGTCTCAAATAAGACAAGTCCATCATACACAAGTAGCTGCATAAAAGTATGTGTGCTATTTTGAAATTAGCCAAGGCACGTTATGTATTGCGTTCAAACGGGCAGACGAGCAGAATATTTATTTTAATAAAAATATTTATTTTGTTTAAAAAATATTCTATTCTAAAACCTTGTTGAATTATATTAGAGTAGCCGGCCTACTCCGGCCATTCAAAGTTCATTCTTGTTCATTTTCTGCATTGTTCTGCATTGTTTTCATTATTCGGATCCATTTGCAATACATTCCATTCTGAATAAACAAAGCAGTTTACATGCTTCGTCCTTGTTGCATTATTCATTAAGATAATAATTAATAAATGCACGCACATTTATCCAAACTTGATAAATGTTGCAGATGTGTTTTACATTTGTTCATGTAGGTTGTCTACAAACCGAAAGGTTGGTGGTTCAATCCCCGGTTCCACCTGACCAAGTGTCGAGGTGTCCATGAGCAAGACACCTAACCCCAGCTGCTCCCGACGAGCTGGATGGCGCCTTGCATGGCTGACACCGCCGTCGGTGTATGAATGAGTGAGTGAATGGGTGAATGTGAGGCTATATGTACAGCGCTTTGGTGGCCATAGGTCTGTGAAAGCGCTATATAAATGCAGTCCATTTACCATTTACCATTTACATGCCTTTCAACTTATGTGTGCAAAATTCCGAAGTAAATGAATTTGCAGCAATTTGTACAAATTGAGTATGTAGGCCTACTATAGCCATTCAATTAGCGCGTTTAGTTTCATATTTGTTAAAATATTATAATGTTATTTTTTTCCATCTATGTTGATTATGAAAAGTGAACAGCAAGACCAAAATATGATGCGGAATATATCGGGAGACATAAAGTGGGTCAGACATGATTTTGACCACTTCATTAAGTTTTGTTTTGCAGAAAGCCTTTCTTTAAAGTGAATTTCGTTTTGTATAAATTGTATCTTAATTTTAATAAATTTTTCATCAACCAATTGCCTGTATTTAATAAATAAGAAGCAAATATCGCAGTCAGTATAATCCTGACTGAGGCGCCGGCGCGGTCATTGCACTGCACGTGAACTGGAGCGCATCTCATCATATAAATTAACCGAAACTCAGTGTATGCCCATACAGACATGAGAAATATATAAAAAAAAAAAAAAAGTTTGAAATGTCTTTAAAAGACACAATTCAAAACGAAAAGAAATCTCTGATCATGTAATCAATTATGTGCATTTCTCTCTAGCCGCGTTCAGAGATGGCGATCGTCAACTTCATCTTTGCAGCCACTGACAGAAAACACTATTAATAAAAATCAATGCATGCGTGTCAACGGATTTACAAATGCACATCTTGTTTATTTCACGCACACATATTAAGTTGAAATAACGATATATTATGTTGAAATAACATTATTAACTAGATGTACCGCATGGCGGTACAAAATATGACCGCCGCTCAGGTCTGCACTGGCTTTCCACAAAAATAAATGACGTGGAGCAATTTGGCTGTATTTCGTGTTTATGTATATACCTAAAAAAAGTAGTAGTATGTGCATTTCTGTCTGTGTGTGTGTGTGTGTATGTGTGTGTGTTTGTGTGTGTGCATGTGTGTTTGTGTGTGTGTGTGTCTGTGCATGTGCATGTGGATTTGTATGTGTGTGTATGGGTGTGTGTCTGTGCCTGTGGATGTCAGTGTGTGTGCATGCTTGCGTTTGTTTGTATTCCTGCATGTGTGTGTGTGACAGTATCATCCTAAACCAGCAACCCTTCGGTCAACAGCACCATCTACAGGCCGATGAGTGTACAGTCACTAAATGTGCACATAAATGAATTTATTTTATACCCCCCCATGGATGAAATTCTACGAAACTTAGCATACCCCCCGGGGACCAAACAAAATTTTTCCGTAAAAGTCTAGTGGGGCTACATGCCCACCAAATTTCATGTTCCCCGGTGTTTCGGTGTCCCTGGTATCGTTGACGGAAAATTCAGTAGATTGACGAAAAAAAAAAAAAAAAAAACTTTGACAATCGATTATGGGCTAGGTTGATGTGGGCCCTTAAGACCAACATACTTTGCAAATTTCTTCATCCTCGGTGCCACGGTTCAGGTAGTTATTTAGGGAAAACTGCATTTTTTGGGTTTGGGGGCCCAGCGCGGGGGGGGAGTGGCCCCCGGGGACCAAACGAAATTTTTCCGTAAAAGTCTAGTGGGGCTACATGCTCACCAAATTTCATGTTCCCCTGTGTTTCGGTGTCCCTGGTATCGTTGACAGAAAATTCAGAAGATTGACAAAAAAAAAAAAAAAAAAACCTTTGACAATCCCTATATGACCGCTTTCGCTAGCGGCGGTCATAATAATAAATCTTTAAGAATATTTGATTGAATGCTGAATTTTGTGCCTGTTCATTTTAATAATTGTGATCATTAAAATAATTGAATATTAAATATTAAGTGGCCGATGTTTGCTCATTTATTAATAGTATTATATAGCCTAATATATACCCCCTCAGCACGTTAAAAATTATCCGGCGCCGCCCCTGGTTATAAAATGGTCAAATTTAAATCGGTCTCGGGCTCATAATTACAGTTTTGTGTCGGGCCGGGCAGGGCTCGGACACAACGTGCACGGGCTCGGGTGGGGTCGAGCACTCGGGCTTGATTTTTTGGGCCCGATCTAAGCTCTAAGATGGATTATATCGTGAAGCATCTACCTAGGCCTATCCATTCCAAATCATTATAATCAGCAATAGTAACGGACCCACAACGGCCACTGTAAGAAGGCTTAAAAAAGTTGCGCATTTTATGATCTTAAAAAGCGAGATGGACTATATCGTGAAGCATCTAGGCCTATCTAAATCATTATAATCAGCAATACAAACGGACCCACAAAGCAGGCATACAGTAACAGTTGCTACACGCATTAAAGCATTATTATAGGCTACCAGCTGTCATTTCCGTAATAAGTAGCCTACCACCTGCTATTCAATCAGTTGCCAGCTATCGGGTAGTCTTCCGAAATTTAAAAGACATACCAACAGACCAATACAAAAGAAACGAAACGGAAAGAAAATAATACGGTCGGACCTTGGATTCGAACCCCTGTCACTAAGAGCAAAACGACATCACTGCCCGTGCACGCAGACCAACGCCCTATTGAAGGTAGTAAGATTGCTGGGAAATCTAATGTATTTCACAGACATGAATGTAAACAGAGGCTAAAATCAGCCCACATATGATAAAGGAAAAAGGGGGATACACGCACCTAATGAAGAAATAAAAAATATGACACGATAAAAGTCCAAACACTTGTCCTAACAACGTTAGAAAACCAGAACCCTATCATTCAGGGGTGCATTTCCCGAAAGCATCGTTAGCCAACTATGGTCGCAAGTTCCGTCGTTATCAGCATAGTTCAACGATTTGGTGTTTCCCGAAACCATCGTTCCAACAAACGTTCACAAACATCATCGCAAACTTGTGTGGTTGGAACGACAGCTCTCGAGCTGTGGTTAGAAGCATAGTTTCTAGTTTACATGAGATGAATAAATCCTTATCTTTAGCAAAATAAGCAAGCTGACATTCAGTACAACCCGTGTTATTTATTTAGAATACATGTACAAATGTAATTTACGTCTTTTAGTTTGTCAAGAGATTTAAAGCACCGTTTTTAAAGACTGCGCATGTGCGAACGTGCTCATACTATGTAAGAACGAGCCAAACTGAGTCTGGTAATAAAGCAAAATAACTGAGAAAAATTAGAAATGGTCTTCAGATGCCATGTCTGTAGCTTATATCACAAAATCTAGCGTTAATTCGATCTCAAACAGATTAATTAAAATAAGTTATTAGTCCACCACGTGCGAGACGTCATAAACCAACGTGGTTGAACGATACTTTGCGACATACGGTTTCGGGAAACAGTCGTGACTAGCTAGTTGATTTCTCCATCGATGCATCGTAGCCTACTATGCTAGTTAAGCAGCGAGCTAGATCCATGCCGATCCGCTAGTGCGGCAAGAATTTCATCATTTGTAAAACCACGATCGAAATACTCCTTAATCTGTTCATAATTCATCATGTGTTGGGTCGCGTGCGTCAGATCAATGAGCGTGCCAGTCGGCAAGTCATAATTTCGATTTAGTTATGTCATAATTTTGACTTTTAAAGTCATCATTTCGACTTAGTATGTCAAAATTTCGACTTGGTATGTCAAAAGTTTGACTTTATCACATAATTATGACTTTTAAAGTCATAATTTCGATTTAGTAAATCATAAATTCGACATTTCATGTCATAATAATGACTTAAGAATGTCATAATTTCGAGTTTTTATGCTCGTTTTTTTTTTCTTATGTGGCGGGAATGGGCTTCCATAGGAATGGGCTTCCATAATTACGAGATGTTAAGTCATTATTACGAGAAAGTTTCTCATTATTATGAGATGTAAAGTCATTATTACGAGAAAGTTTCTCATTATTATGAGATGTTGTCATTACGAGAAAGTTTCTCATTATTACGAGATGTTAAGTCATAATTATGAGAAAGTTTCTCATTATTACGAGATGTTAAGTCATTACGAGAAAGTTTCTCATTATTTTGAGATGTTAAATCATTATTACGAGAAAGTTTCTCATTATTATGAGAAAGTTTCTCATTATTTTGAGATGTTAAGTCATTATTACGAGAAAGTTTCTCATTATTATGACTTAAAGAATCTGTATTTTTTTTACTCAATGTGGCAGAAAACGGGCTTCCATAGTTTTCTTACAATACTAATGAGAATTTTTAATTAAAGTATATTACAAACTTTTAATTTATACCCTAAAGAATTATATTAGCTTGGACAAAAATGGCATTATATGACCCCTTTAACTTTCATCATGATGATTTAAAGCACATTTTTTGTTAATTTATTCTTTGAATTTTAAATGGCGATCTATTAAGCTGTTTTTCAAAGTGAACTTGTTTTTGGGCTCTACTAGACTAGGTTGTCATGCTTGAACGCTCAAAGAACACTTTATTTTTCCACATTATTTGACATTTTTGCAGCACCTCTCTTCCCAGACTGTCAGTAAGACTCAGTTTAGTTCCTGTCTATATGAAGCCCCTCCTTTTGAAAACAGACCCTGTGTGTGTGATCCAATATGGTGGCTCCCGGCTGCTAGACTGCAACACTGTAAACAGCTCCAAGATCAAGGTTTCAGATATGATTTTCTCTCTCTTTTCGCTCACTTTTTTCCCCATTTCACATTTTCTCCCGTTACAAAACTGGACTATAACATTATACAACCTGGATTATTCATTGAAGGTATATCATCCACCAACACACGCAGACTTTTCAACTTAATGTATTAATCTTCGATTCAAACAAACTTCATTGGTTCCTGTGGAAGTTCAAATGTGCTGGATAACTGTCACGGTTTCCCTGGTTTTCCCTGGCCCTGTCACGTACTACATTTCCCAGCATCCCCCTGGATCCACACCTGCACTCACTTCCCTCATCACCGCAGCTGAACCCCATCTCCTCATCATTACCTCATCACCAGCCTTTATATTCAGCTCCCTCTCATGCACTCACTGCTGGGTATGTTGAATGTATCTTGATGTTATGGTTTGGGTCTAGATTGGTTATCTGTTACTGGTTCCAAAGATCATCGGTGAGTGTTTCCTCACTCGGGGTGATTCCAGTGTCGTTGAGAGTTTACCGTCAGCACAAACAGGGTGGATCCCCGTATCGACGGAGTATCAAGAGTTTGTGTGGTTAAACACTGGTTCCAAAGGTCATCGGCGAGAGATTCCATGTTTCCTCTCTTGAGATGATTCCAGTGTCTACGGTGATCTAGTGTTTACCGAGTCTGAATCTATGTTCCATGCATCTGTGAGTCTTCATTCAAGTTCAGTGTATCTATGAGTCTGTGTCTGAGTTCTGTGTATCTACAAGTCTACGTCTATGTTCCATGCATCTGGGTCTGCATTCAAGTTCAGTGTATCTAAGAGTCTACATCTAAGTCTCCAGGTTCTATGGAGACTGAGACTATCATCTACAAAGACATTTCCTGAGTTTGAGCATTCAAAGACATTTCCTGAGTTTGAGCATTCAAAGGCATTTCCTGAGTTCGTGCATTCAAAGACCCTATCTGAGTTCCAGTATTCAAAGATGCTTCCTGAGTTAAAGTATTCCAAGAGACTCTGTTCATTGCCTTTTGAGTTTGACCTTCAGTTGCCTCCAGGGATTCTTGGGGTTGCACACGTGTATAAATGAGTTTAAATTGTGTTCTGGTCTCCTGTCCTATTATAGCGTGACAATAACACATAAGAATGAACCTCACTGGTTCTTGCATGTCAAGCAAACATGCTTGAGCTTCTGTTTACCACAACTGATGTCTGCGTGGATTAATGTTTATGTGAATTAAAGCCTATATGACATCTCAGACTGTCTGATGGCAGATATGTAAAGATAAGGGTTTTTCCTACTTTTGAGTGATATGTTGTTGACTGGTTTTGTTTTGTGCATGTCATATTAATTATAAGTCAAATGTTTTTTTTTTTTTATTTACCACAATATTATTGTTGATGGGCATTTTTTTATATATATAATTTTGAACTAGGGTACGGGCTTGAAGTTTATCTATGACGAAAATGTGAAAAGAGTCCATTCAAAATCGAGACCATTTTTGGAGGATTGGTGCAATGTTTTAAGTTATGACTGAAAGAAAAGAAAAAAAAAGATACAATATTGTATTGTGTCCCTTGTAACATGTCACAATGAAGCAGTATCTATTGAGATTATTGGAAAGAGCTTTATTGCCACATGTTTGCACACACAAAGAATTTTTTTCTTTTTTTGGTGACAGAGGAAGATTCCCGTACACAGAGACAACAGTACAGTAAATCAAAAAATGCAGATGTATGTGAATAAGGTACACACACACACATACATATATAATGTTATGGAATATGCAATTTTTTTTCATTATAAATGTCTTTTTGTGTATGAAGCACTTACGTATTGGAGTCAACCATAATGGTAACCTTATATAATGAAAGTATTATAAAGAAAAACACTGCAATAGTTTTCATAAAATCAGTTATTGAGAAAATGGTTTATAAAGAAAAAAGGGAGTTTCCAGGAGCACAGGCCTTAAAAGAGATATGAAATGAAAAAGGGAGATTAAGAGTGTAATTTCCGGGGTCAGTTCTGGTGCACTCCACTGGAATTTTGTAGCATAAGATGTGATGGCAGATTGTAGAACAGTCAAAAGCTGAAATAATAATGTCGTCCTTAATTAGGGCCAAAGCCCTGAAAAGTTGAAGGCCCTATTGTTATCCTTAGGATTATTTATTATTATTACATGGCTTGGTTGAATTCCAAAGTAGAATGCGGTCTGTTTTCTTGATAACAGACCGCTGCCAAGTATAACACACCATTGCCATGAAAAACAGAGCGTTGCCATGGACACAGTTCTGTTCACTCTGATTGACAGCTATCAATCCGCTGAAAGAAGTGCGGATCAGCTGTGGCAAAAAAGCCAGAACATGGAAGATTTGAATATTAATTTCAATATTTATGGAGAGAATGAAACTTTTGAATCGTGGTTAATGGCTGTTTTGTCCCCGGTAAAGAAACGGAAAAGAGAACCAAAAGACAACGCAAAAGATGCAAGAGAGGGTAAAAGACACAAAGAGCTGGATGACAGAGAAATCGACAAAATTGAAGAAGACAGGCACAAAGTAAACACTAAACGGAGTACGGCATGGCATGGGCTCTGGCAGTGTTTAAAGACTGGTTAGTCCAAAAGAATATGTCAGCAGACTTTGATAGTTACGGGGAAGAAAACCTGAATCAGATGCTGCGATCCTTTTATGCATCAGTTAGGAACGCTAACGGAAAACCGTAGGCCCTACTCAATTTCAAGTTACATTGCGATTAGGTCTGGGATATGTCGCCACTACACGACAAGGTTTGATATAATGAATAGCGCCACATTTAAATCCAGTAACAGGGTATTTAAGTCGGTCATCAAAAACCTCAGCAAAAATGGGAAAGACAAGTTGCTGTCTCCCAACACAGCGAGCAGACTGGTCCGAAAAGTGTGGTTCGACGTCCAGCTGTATCTGGCAAGACGAGGCAGAGAGGGCAATCGAGACTTGAAAAGTGACTCTTTTAATTTAAAACGTGATGAGAATGGCATAGATTTCTCTTGCTCACAACGCTGAGACCAAGAACCACGATGCCAAAGATTCATGTAAAGAAAATTACAGGGGGTGCATCTTCGCTGAGCCTGGCAATCCCAACTGCCCCGTAGCTTTTTTTAAAAAGTATGTATCCCTTTGCCCTCCTGACGCGAGTTAAAAAAAAAAAAAAAAAAAATTATTAAGGACCATGTACAATTTCCAACATAAATGTTACCATTTGATGCATTGTACCAGAGTTAGCCATAGGCTAATTTACATCTGCAGTCCATTAAAAAACAAAAAAACATACAAATTACACTCAACCCACCCCCTAACCACACATACACAAAACACATTTTGTCAGCACCACATCAATGTCAGGGGGTACATATTTGAGTGGTCTTCAGAAAAGGTTTCAGTTTTGATTTAAAATATATATTAAATAGATATTGCAGCTCTTTATGTCATCAGTTATTGCATTCCACTGTGTAGTGGCTTTCAAAGAAAAGGCAGATTGTTTAAAAGTTGAAAAAGATATGTTACAGTCAAAAATAGACGCTATTCTGGTAGATTTTACAGAAATTGCTGGGCGATTACAAACAAAAACCAATAAACATGCAGGGGCCAGGCCATGTAGAATCTTATACACTAGAGTCAAGTTTGAAAAGAGTCTAACATTTTCAAAACTCAATAAATTGTGTTTCTCTAGGATCTTGCAATGGTGATACCGAAATGGCCTTTTATCAAGGATTTTTATAGCTTGCTTATATAATGATTCTATAGGTCTAATGGCAGATTCACTGGCCTGTCCCCAACAGGTGATACAGTACGAAATATGTGAAGAAATTAAAGCATGCATAAATATTTTGGCTACATCCATAGGGAGGGACGATCTAACTTGTCTGAAGTTTGCCAAATTATATTTTATTGTTTTTGTAATTTTCTTGATATGTTTCTTGAAGTTAAGATTCGAATCTAAAATTATACCAAGATATTTAAAATCAGTAACTATATCAATTGATTCATTTTTAATAAAAATGTCTGCAGTTTGAATCTGCCCCTTGGTTTTACAAAAGAACATACCTTTTGTCTTGCTGATATTCAAGGTAAGACAAGATTCTTCAAGCCACTCAACAACACCTTGCATGGCATGAGTTAATTTCTCAGCTGCTAGCTGAGCATTTTTTGCATGGGTGTACAAAACAGTGTCATCGGCATATAATGTATATCAACACCTTGACAGTGCTGTGGAAGATCATTAATATAAAGGCTAAAAAGTAAAGGACCTAATACAGATCCTTGAGGCATGCCCATTGTGTTTTTCATATACAGTAGCTGGAGCGTGCATCTTTGATTCTAACACACTGCATCCTATTTGACAAGTAAGATGAGAGCCATGCTAGTGTTTGTGCAGAAAAATTTTAATTAGAAAGCTTGGAAATAAGGACATCATGATTCACTGTATCAAAGGCTTTACGCAAGTCCAAAAATACAGTGGCAACAACTCCTCCCTTATCAAGTTGTGTTCTTACTTTTTCTGTGAAGTGCAAAACGGCTGTTTCTGTGCAATAGTTCTTCCTAAAGCCAAATTGCATGTGATTTAAAGCAGGGTTACAGTTATTTAGATGCGTTGTCAGCTGCTCTATGATAATTTTCTCCATTACCTTTGACAGTACTGGTAATATACTTATCGGCCTATAATTACTTACTTCATAGCGGTCTCCAGATTTGAAGATGGGTGAGATAACTGCATGCTTCCAGTTATCAGGAAAACAGCTGAGTGTAATTGGTAGGTAGAGTGCTTTCTACCTTCACCCACAAAAAAAAAGACCAACAGCTACTGAACAGTCAAGCAGTGTGGTACTCTCGTGAGCCCATGGGACACAATTTCCTTGTCAAAGTTATAGCGCCACCAACTGGCAGCAGGAAGTGTTTCACTTTCAAAATGCTTTGAAATCACCCTCTTATTTTTACCCGATTTGTTTAAAACTTTATCTGTAGTCAAGTCAAGTCATCTTCATTTATATAGCGCTTTTGACAATGGAGATTGTTTCAAAGCAGCTTTACAGGGATAAACGTATAATTTAAGGTAAGATTGTTTTGGCTTTACAGCGGTTCTTTAATAAAGCCATTTTCCTGCTAAAGTTAGTTTTGATTGATTTGCTTCCGTCGCAACGATCATTTGTTATTAAATTAGGGGCCGCTAAGACGACACCATTCTCTCTACACAAACTTTAAACGCGAACCTGTGAGAAACGCTGATGGCGTTCACATGCGCATTAAGAATTGGTTCTATAGTTATGTGCGTTTGAATATATGTGCGCAGGTTTGTAATTCCCTACAAACCAAGCCTAAACAAAGTACTGTTGTTTCCTTATAATTTTGATACAGAATTTTATTTTATTTTATTTTATCAATTCGGGGTAGATACGCAAATTGAGTTTTCCCGACGACGCTTTATCTGTAGAGTGGGAAAGGGATCCTCCATAGGGAGAGACTAGTTGGCACTTCAGCACTGCATTGACATCGGGTCCAGGCGAAGGTCCTTCGTCAGATCTGGAATACGGCCTGGATCCGGCAGGCTGCGGGAAAACCTCGGGATAAACAAAGACACTAAAATTAGCGTAGATGCCATTCTTCTCATAATGTAATGAGTACATCAGGATTTATGGGAAGTGTTCCTGGTTCCAGCTGACCTAATCTATGCAGCCTAACATTGAATTTTAGAAATCTATAATGTATTATGCGAATGCTAGGTCAAAGAGATGTGTCTTTAATCTAGCTTTGAACTGACAGAGTGTGTCTGCTTCCTGGACAATGGTAGGAAGACTGTTCCAAAGTTTTGGCCCTAAATAGGAAAAGCATCTACCGCCAGCAGTCGATTTTGATATTCTAGGTATTATTAACTGGCCGGAATTTTGAGATCGCAATAGACGTGAAGGACTATAATGCATTAAGAGCTCGCTCAAGTACTGCGGAGCTAAACCATTTAGTGCTTTGTAAGTAATTAGCAATATTTTAAAATTGATGCGTTGTTTAATAGGGAGCCAATGCAGTTTTGACAGAACTGGGCTAATATGGTCATACTTCCTGGTTCTGGTAAGAACTCCAGCTGCTGCGTTTTGAACTAGCTGTAGTTTGTTTATTAAGCGTGCAGGGCAACCACCCAGTAGAGCATTACAATAATCTAGCCTTGAGGTCATGAATGCATGAACTAATTGTTCCGCATTTGTCAATGAGAGCATATGGCGTAATTTAGATATATTTTTAAGATGGAAAAATGCGGTTTTACAGATACTAGACACGTGACTTTCAAATGAAAGATTTGTATCAAAGAGCACACCCAGGTTCCTAACCGACGATGAAGACTTAACAGAGCAGCCATCAAGTGTTAGACAGTATTCTAGATTATTACGTGAAGAAGTTTTTTGTCCAATAATTAGAATCTCTGTTACATCTGTATAATGTAAACACACAGCAAATGTAGACCTGTGAAAAGATTATTGATATCTTAGATACTGTTGCTGTGGCAACGCATCAAAATTTAATATTCTTTTGTGATGCTTTTGAGACTCTTAGCAGACTTGAAATTGCATGAAACTTGACAGACACGTCACATTTATTAGCCAGTAGACGTTCAGAAACGTGCATGGTGAGGGGCTCAGTAGCGCCACATTTTGACAAAAGTGGGGGGTTAGTCTTATCTACAGTCACACAACTCGGTACGTATATTGTTCTTATCAAGCCGGACAACTTTCTAATTTACAGTCTTAGCTCCGACCAACAGGAAGTCAGATATTTTGGTCTGAATGTGGATTTTTTTTTTGCAAAATCAGCCTCTGAATTTTTAGCCACTCCTCTTAAGTGGTTTATTTTATTCCCACCAACCTTTTTCAACATGATAAAAATATATTAATGATGCTAAATTGTGAACGGATATTGAATATCTCAAACGGTTTTGCTGTGGCAAGGGATTAAAATAATGTCAAAAAGGAAGCAGGAAACGTCTCATATCTTCTAAAAATGTAATTATACACCATTAGTTTTTATATAAAATTATACAAATATTAGAACTAAACCCATTTTATTCTGTTTTTGCAACTCAAGAAGTATATAAAAATAAAAAAAGCCAATTTAGTGCTATTTGGTTAAACAAAAAGCATACATAGGGCTATACTGCCCTCTTGTCTCCAAAATGATATCAAAATAGTATATAAAACTTTTTATCAGGTAGGCCTATATTGTATTTAAATATATTTTCCCACCAGTTAATCGACCTGTGACACGAGCGGGTGCTTTTAAATCACTAATATAAAAGTGAAAGTAAAATACAGACGTCCGAACGGACATTGATAATGGTGCACAATCAAATCACACAGACCCATCTCTCTCTTGCCCCTCTCTTGCAGTCCGCAGACAGACCCATCTCCGCACACAGGTAACTCGCGCACGCATCTCTCTCTCTCTCTCTCTCTCTCTCTGTTCCTTCTCTTTCAGTTCACTGTCTCTCTCTTTTAATAATGAATTTAAATAAATGTGATAATTCATTCAGATAAAAGCAATCCGATGGCTCTACTTTATTTAAAGCGGACGGAGTGCTAGAACTAATTAACTTAAGAAAATAACCGTCAATTTTACACGTCTGTTAAAAAATTACACTGTAAACATCAGTTACAGCTTTAACTTGTTTTTAACTTGGCAAATAACCAAGGTATAAGCGGGATAATCCACGGCTAGCCATGCATTAAAGGATTTTCGTAGAGGCATTGCTAATGGATTATCGTGGATTATCCCTTACATATATACTGTATATAGCATAGCATATAGCTATAGCATATATATATATATATATATAGCCTATATATTACGGTGACGCATTGCTGCCACATACATATTATTTTTTCCACTCAATTATGTCATAATAACGAGATCTTATGTCGTTAAAACGACATCTTTTCTCGTAAATCTTTTCTCGTAATAACAAGATCTTGTCGTTTCGTAATAACGAGATCTTATGTCGTTTTAACGACATCTTTTCTCGTAATAACGAGATCTTATGTCCTTAAAACGACATCTTTTTCTCGTAATAACGAGATGTATGTCATTAAAACGACATATTTTCTTGGCCTTATAGACATGTGTAGTCATGTACAAAATATGCCTTTATCCACATAAAATTGATAGCCAATCATGTCTTTATCATACATCTACATTCAAAAAGCTGAAGAAATAGCAGCCCCCAATGGACATTCATGTTAAAAGATCAAATTCAGTACACACCTTATTAATAAAGCATTTAAAATAAAATAAGACACATTTGTGTGGGAAGCCAGATAATTACAGCATTTCACTCGATTTGTAATATAAAAGCGTTTTTAATGTTATAGAAACGTAAAGGTCTCGTCACAGTTTTCCGCCAAAATAAAAGCTCAAGTGTTTAATCCTTTCAAGTGGAGAAATTAAGACAAGTGTTATCATTTAGCTACCTTAGTGTAAAATGAAAATTAATATAAAAAGGAAACATTCCTTTATGTTGTTGCGCAGTTGTATTATTAGTAGGCTTATATATTTCTGTCTTGCATAATAATTAGCATAAACATTCCTCAGACACTTATTCAGTTATTTATAATATATGTTGTTCAAAAAAATCAAAAGTAGTTTCAATGTAGCTAGCTACTTTTTGATAGTAACTTGTAGTGTAGCTAACTACTTTTCCAAAAGGGTAGCTCGACTGTAGTTTAACTACTTTAACTTACGAGTAGCTTGTAGCTTGTCAAACTACAGTTTCAGAGTAGCTTCCCCAACACTGATAGGTTGTTTTGAGGTTTGTGATATCTATGGTTTTCAATGAGAACCAGAGATGACCCAACAGTAGAGCTAGATTATTTACGGAGGAATTATTACTGCTCGATTATCTTAAAAAACCTTGTCTGCTTTACTTTCCTGGATTATAGACTTAGTTATAATATATATTGATTATAGACTGGATTATAGACTACCTGACATGCAGACCTCAGTTTGTGCGACTAAGGGGTGGTGTGTCTGAACGAGTGGTCAGCAGTACAGGAACACCACAGGGGACTGTTCTTTCGCCATTTCTATTCACGTTGTACACGTCAGATTTCCAACACAACTCAGAGTCCTGTCATCTTCAAAAATACTCAGATGACTCTGCAGTTGTTGGGTATATTAACGGTGGAGATGAGACTGGGTACAGAGATTTGGTTGATCGCTTTGTGTCGTGGTGTGGGATAAACCACCTTCTCTTAAACGTGACTAAGACAAAAGAGATGGTGGTGGACTTTAGAAGGACCAGGAAAACAACATTAAAACCCATTTACCTGCATGGAGAGGAGGTGGAGGTGGTTGATCATTTTAAATATTTGGGTGTGTACCTAGATAACAGACTGGATTGGAAACGCAACTCTGAGGCCATCTTCAAGAAGGGCCAGAGCAGACTCTATTTCTTGAGGAAGCTCAAGTCTTTTAATGTATGCAACAAGATGTTGTATATGTTTTATCAGTCTGTCGTCGAAAGTGCAATATTCTTTGCAGTCATCTGCTGGGGCAGCTGCATCAGAGGCAGTGACAGTAAGAGACTAAATAAACTAATAAAGAAGGCTGGCTCTGTGCTGGGGTTTGCTCTGGAACCTATGGAGTTGGTTGTGGAGGAAAAGATGTTGAAGAAACTATTTAACATCATGGACAACACATCACATCCGCTGCACAACTTGGTGGTTGGGCAGAAGAGTGTTTTTAGCTGGAGACTACGGCAACTCTGCTGTATCAAGGACCGGTACAGAAAGTCATTCCTACCCACTGCAATAACAATATATAACAGATCTTCTCTGGGTAGATAAGAGATTATGGACATTAATGACAGAATAGAGAATAACACATGAATATATGGTATATGATATTTAAACTGCACATCTTGTGTAACTATTTTATTTATTTATTATTATTCTTAAGGATTTTTATACAGTATAGGTCAATGTATGTTATATGTAATATGTCTGGTATGTATTGTAAATTGCTGCTGTGACATCACAATTTCCCCTTGGGGATTATTAAAGTCTTTCTATTCTATTCTATTCTATTCTATTTACACAATTTAGATACCTTGGAGTTAATCCTAGTCCATAGTTATGCAGCTAGCTCGCTAACAGACTTGATAGCTACTAGAAAGACCTGGAACTACAGGTATACTATATATATAACTACAGGACTCTGTAGGTATTTTGAAAATACCTGTTTGTTGCCCGCCAGGTATCCATGGTAGTCACGTGACTGCAAAGTATGAATAGGCTAAGTGTTTCAGACGCCCTTTTCAAACTGATGCAAGAAAATGCAACCGAATTTGAATTGTTAAACATGGAGGATTATCCGTCTGGAATGGCCGCTCGCTCTAACGTTAACCTAGCTATATAAATGTTCGCTATTATTAAGCGCATATCCAAGTGTTTGTGCGGAGTGTGGAGCGTGCTGCATGACATGGAGGCGCCGGTGCCATCACTCGCATTTTCCTATCAACAGTGGAAACAACTTAAAATAATCCATCCTTTCTGGTCATACAGAAAAGAATAATATATCAGTAGCAACTACTTTTATTTGTGTAAACTCACAACAACAAGAAAACGTTGTGCTTTTGTAAAATAAAATAAAACGAATTGGAGCGCGTCTCAAAAATGAACTGAAAAACAGTGTATCTAGACAAGCCTCACAGACATGAGAAATATAGCTATCTAGCCTATATAAAGCTTATAAAAAAAAAATTTCACCAACGAAAAAAATCCAATCGAAAGCAAATACGTACGGTAGCCTAGAGAATGAGGTCTCTGCAGAGCAACAAAGGGCGTTCCTGAATTTTGGGGCGTTTTCCAACTGGGTAGGTGTTTTACAACCTCTGTGCCTGGTTTGCTAAAACTTGAGTGGGCGATTCTACTTGAATATGCTTTTCCCATCAGATATGAGTGATAAAGCGAGAAAGCGGTGAAATGAGGAGAGAGATCACCTGTCCTGTATATGGATGTAAGTGGATTTTTATAAATTCTCATTTTGTCTAAGTTAACGTTTTAATTAGTTTGTGTAAATTTGCTTGCAACATGATTAGACAGAAAAAGCTCCAAGAGGTCTGCCACTTACAATCTATCGCTAACCTTTAGCAAACATTCGCTAACTTTTTGGTGCATAAGTTTGTTACTTTAGTGTTGATAGTGGTAGTTTGCTTAATTTTTTTTCCTGTCGGCGTATTCTAATATAAAAAAAAAAATAGTTAGCTTGTCAGACTAGAAAACAATAGTTGTAAACAAATGTTAATGGGCTATTCCACCGAATAGGTGCCATTTATGTCCCCAGGACATTATGGCCCGGTTTCACAGACAGGGTTTAGCCTAAACCAGGATTAGTCCATAGTTCAATTAGGACATTTAAATAATTTTCATAAACATGCTTAGAAAAAAAAGAGACAAAACAAAGGCACTGATATATTTTAAGATCAGTCAGTGCAAGTTTATTTCAGTTGGAACAGCTCAGACTTACATTTTAGTCTAGGACTAGGCTTTAAAATTGTTTGTGAAACCGGGGGGTATAGGTACTAATATGTACAAAAAAATAACTATAAATACATTTTAAGGAAAGTGTTGTGCACATTAATCTAACTGCAAATTTGATCTAATTAAAAAAATATTAAAAACTATAATAATTTTGGATAAATTACGTTTTCATTCAGTCCAGAACACACTCCCTTCATATATGAAATGGTGTTTGAGTGTGAGGTGCACTGTAAGAAAACAAGAAAAGCTCCACAGAAAAGCTGAAAAAGCATGGCTTGTTAAGTTTATTATTTTTAATATCAATTTTAATGTAATATTTATAATTTTTCTGTTATTTATATTATATCTCATAACCCATTATGTACACCTAAACATAACCCTAACAAAAACCTCTGCAGACCACTAGATTTAAATAGAAACATGATTTGACCTTTTTTAGCAGTGAGATGCAGCTCACTAGTCAATGTTCAACACTCTTCATTATATCAGTGCAGGCATTAATACCTCACATGTGTAGTCAAACCTATAGACTAACATAATGGATGAATGTTAAAATGTAAAATGATTATGTACAGAGAAGGAAACTTTTTTTAAATTCAAATGGATGAATTTGTTGTCTATTCAGCACATCACAATTCAGCGGAGAGGACAAGAGCCTCAACCACAGCACTGTCTTGCAGCGGTGGAGTCTTCATTCTAATGGTAGGATCAATGGCTATTGGTTCTGCAGGTGCCATGTCAGAATTAAACCCATGTGCAGTTATTAATACATAATTCATGTTGCAGTATGCTCTCTATGTCATCTTGGGGGGAACATTTGACTTTTCACAGGTGGGTTTTCCAAGCTCATTAAAAAACATTCTGTAAGTTTAAGAATTGTTTTGATAAACTTGTGCTTTTTCCAACTATAGTCAGACATACCAAGCATACCAAGCATAAGAAGATGGTGGTCTGTCCTTTTGCTGGAGAAATTCCCACCAAGGTGTTTGACTCTTTCTTTCTTTCATTTTTATTGTTATTAGTCCTTTTCTAACAAATAATGACAAGGATTGCAAAATGCCTTTACAGTTAGTGTGACTTTTAGTTGTCATATCTTCATGCAATGAAACTTGATATACTGTATTAATGTGTTTTTATGTCATAAATTTATCAAGATCGGTCATGGAAATCCAGCAAAGAAAGAGAAGGCGGATTGACAAGCCACACAAAACTGGTATGATTTATTTTGTTTGAGGTGCTCTATTATTTATAGTAAATGTTGACTGTCATTTACTGATGTTCTTCATTTGTCCCTTCATAGTGGCAACCGTTGACCAACCCCTGAACATACAGGAGGCATGTATTTGTTATTACTCAATTTATAAAATGCAAGGGAATCATTATAACCACAAGAAGTTCAGATTGTTATGTTTTGATTGTCAGTGGTTGGACTGTAAGTTTTATTAGTGTCACTGTTTGGTTAATCACAGCTCTCTCTCTGTTTTTTTTTTTTCAGTTATGTATGGTTGAATATTAAGACAATGATGATGTCAGCTGACAACTTTTTTTTTTTTTTTTCAAGTGCCGTGAACTGGAAGGCATTCAGTCAAAATTTCAGAAACCTGTACAGGGTTCCACACAGTCTATCCAGATGTCTCCATTGTGAAACTACATACAAAGACTGGTGAAGGCTACAGAGGAAGAGGGCAAAGAGGTGTGATGCAGGGGTTCTTTGGCTCTGATGACTTCCAAGGATACTGTGGAGACGACTGTTTCTATGAGGCTGGAGGAAGCATCTAATGTTTCATCCAGTGGTTCAATGTGTTCCTCATGTTTGAACTTGTCACATTTATTGCTTATTTTATTTTATTGGATTCTCTCTTTTTTACTATTACATTAAGTAGAGAATGCTGCATTTATCAATACAGTTTTTCATCATATTGGTTACAGTATCTGTACGCTCAATAAAGTGATGCTAATGTTTAAAGTTTTCAGAGTCATTATTCTAAGTTAACATTTTACCTTAATTTAAAGGTCAATACGTTTTACATTATATATCATTTAATGTAAGCTACAAATATCACTTAAATATCAGTCATTACATATAAATATCATATTAAAAAAAAAAAAAAAAAAAAAACAGGTGAGAAAGACCAATACAATCCTTTTCACCATTACTTTACAGTAGGATTTGGTAACTTTGGTAACAAAATTGCTATTAATTTTCCTTGTTAATCACCATTACAACTTGATTTATGTTGTGTTGTTAACACACACACAAAACGAAAATAAAACTAATGTAATTATAAATAGTTGAGTAATAAAGTAATTTTTTATACTTTTAGCTGTATAGCTACAGCTATAGCTTAGCTGTTTACATTTAGAGAAAAATTGCATGTAGGTAGGAGAGAATATTATAAAATATAATACACACTCACAGGCTATTATATACAAGATCTGTATCTTATAACATAAGAACGGGAAATTTGGTTTATGAAAGAATTCCATATTAAAGATCTCTCAGTAGTTTAATGTAACACTTTTTTTTTAATTTTATTTTTAAGATAATAGGTACTGTAGCCTGTATTTTATACACATATTTTATTTTATTTGTTGTCGCGATATCGACATAATAGTACAAATCAGGGGGGGGGGGACATGGAAAAAACGAGAAATTATAATAACGCATTTCCGCTTCTGAAAGGGCTTCCGTACGAGAAATAATAATAACGCATTTCCGCTTCTGATAGGGCTTCCGTACGGTTTTGATTGGATGGTTGGAAAATGCCTAGACCGGTTTGAAAACATAGACAGTAAAAGTTTGAAAACGCCCAATAATTGGGAAACACCTTCTTGTTGTTCCGCAGAGACCTATACTTGGAAGCCTACCATCTGATTATCGTAATCCTGTCCGTATGAAAGGCGCATGCTACATTACTGCGGAGATGTATGGAGATATGTTTGCAGGCAGCCTACACTGATTTAGAAAAGACTATTAATAAACAATTAAAATGCTTCGTTATTTTTTTCCAGACACATTTATTATCATTAGCCTACTTTTTCCGGTGCATTGCGGCAAGTTTTATGCATGCGCTTGCGCTTGAGCGCAGAATATAGGCTATAGCCTATACATGCACTCAGGATTGAATATAAATGTGTGATTAGTCCTATTGCTTAAATGAATGACTACTAGTCTAGAAAAATCATATGGCAACTCTAATCAATAGCCTACATTTCATATTTTACTATATTTAATTAGTAATTAATATCCAGCTCTTTACATTAAATGATTGAGTTAACATAATTAATGAACTAATAAAATAAAGTTTAAATTAAGATATAACCATATATTTCTAGCATTGCTTATTCCACCACACAAAGGACTGTTTATAAGGTGACAATCCGTTATACATGTGAAGATTGTAGGCTGTATCTTTAAGATTTTTGTATCTTCTGTTATAAAGACGAAGATTGACATTTCGTTAATTAAACAAAATAAGAACACAATGTTGCATGTTCTGTTAGATGTGTTTTGACTACTTTTTGTTTAATTATATCTCTAGGTAATGAAGATAGCCTATTAACAAAAATAAATCTTACATATAATATAAAAAAAATTATAGGCCTATATAAAGAATATTTAAAAAAAAGGGCCTAATTGATTAATTTTGCTTGTTTGGGGGCTGCTTTGCTTAAGCTTTTTGACCATAGAAGTGTGATAAAGGCGTGATAGGCTATCAATTTTATGTGGATAAAGGCATATTTTGAACATGACTACACATGTCCCTATAAGGCCAAGAAAATATGTCGTTTTAACGACATAAGATCTCAAATTGAGGGGAAAAAATAATATGTATGTGGCAGCAATGCGTCACCGTAATATATATATATATATATATATATATATATATATATATATATACAATCTCAGCTATAAATAAAGTCTTGTTTTACAGACAAGAAAAACACAAAAAACTTAAATCACGCCCAAACACTGGAAAATATTGAAGCAAATTAATTGTTTTTGATCAAACTGAAACAACCAATTGTTTCCTCAATATTTTTTACAAGACACTTTTATTAGTAGTGTCTTTATAACAGCAGGTAGATTTTAGCAGTTATGGGTAAATTTACCAAACAACATTAAAAAGTTACAAATTAAAGACAGTGAAAGACAAGTGTAAAAATGAGAGAAGACGACAATTTAACACAATATTTAAATTAGCATTGTATTATCAATCATGTTCCGAATTTTCAATACATTTTTCTTCTGCTAAGTTGGGTTGTTCAGCCTTTGTTTTTTTCTTCATTTTTCGCTCAAACGTCAGACTCAGCCCTCAGAGAACTGCCTGAAGAGGAACTCTGATCTTTTGTCACTGAAACTAGGCACAAAATGAATCTGCAGGATTTCAGAGAAGCCCTCAGACAAACTGGGTGCCACAAATTTTTTCCTACAGAGAACAAGAAAAAGTCAGAAACCAATCTGCTCAGTAATAAATGAGTAAATAAAGATAAAAGATAAAGAAGCTTGTTCAAAGGTGTGATTTCCTGGCAATATGATCTGGTACAGTGGAATAAGCTCAGCTTGCTGCTATTCACTCACTTGTAGCTGTGAAACACCATGTCATTGACATGAACATGCTTTGTGGCAGAAGGAATCATCTCACGAAACTACAGCAAAAAAAAAAAAAAAGTTAGTAAAATGGTATAATTTTTTTTTACAGAATTTTATATTTAAAGTCACCATGAAACAGAAGTTGAGATAGTCTTTTCTTCCCTATGGTGGCGTATATCTGAGAGAAACGGCTTCTCCAATGAGAAAATAAATAAATAAATCTAAGGCGGGACTTGATTTTGTCCATGGGGAATTGATTAGATGGTTGTGGTTTGCTATTGGTTGATCTCATGTGAGTAACAGGTTGTCCCGCCCTCGCGCCAGTAAACACATCATCAGAGAAGAGAAGTGAATTTTCACATTAATTAAAAAAGAATAATAATAATAATGATAAATAATTTATAATACCGGTAAATACTGCAATAATAAATAAGTATTGTTAATTTTGATTTCGTGGTAACTTTAATGTAAAAAACTACAGTAAAGACAGATACCCTGTTGTTATGCTTTGCTTGTTCCAGACTGGTTGAGAAGTTGAAACACCTGCAGGGGACTCCAGCGCTTTGACTGACATCTACATATCTGTGGAGAAAATCAT
Source organism: Rutilus rutilus (assembly GCF_951802725.1). Lineage (NCBI taxonomy): Eukaryota > Metazoa > Chordata > Actinopteri > Cypriniformes > Leuciscidae > Rutilus > Rutilus rutilus. The sequence continues at coordinate 14,231,558 of NC_140223.1, forward strand.
TGATGGTGCCATTTCAGTTGAAAAGACAAAGATAAATAAGCATCTGCTTTGGAAACAGAGATAGGCACCTTTTTCTCGACTCGGGGTCAGGGTTAGTGTTATCCACCGCTACGCTCTGGCCTTCCTTTAGAGCGCGTTCACAGGCTGACACACACTGCTGCCAGGAGCCAAGCATGTCCTAGAGTTCATGTGCAGATGTCACAGCATTCAGTGGCAGTTAAAACAAGATCCTCCAAATCTTCTGAACCAAATTTGCTTGATCCTGCTCTTGAGATCTACTTATTCTCACTGGGTTCTCGGTTCTCTATTGTGTTATACAAAGTAACAACTCACCCTGTTCACATATGCATAGCCCTTTGGAATGATGTGTGTCTGGAAGAATGTGGATTTGCCCGCTGCAAAAAAAAATCCCCCAAAAAAGGGTTATATCATAAAAATTGGTCACCTGTAAGGAGTAAGAGGATAAAACAAACACTGAAAAAAGGCTCACATCCAGGGAATCCCACTGCTACAATGACTTCCTGTTTGGTAGATGTGAGGGATGTATCAGGAGGATCGTAAAGACGCATTTTGGAGTCTAATTTCCTCTGGACAATGATACAAAAACACAAAACATTTTTACAGATGTTTAGTACAGTAATGTGTTTGGGCCAGTAAGATTTTTCAATATTTTTGTAAGAAGTCTCTTATGCTCACCAAGGCTGCATTTATTTTATCAAAAATAACACTAAAACAGTAATATTGTGAAATATTATTACAATTTAAAGTAATTTAGCTTTCCATTTGACTATATTTTAAAATGTAATTTATTCTTGTTATGCAAAGCTGAATTTTCAGCATCATTACTCGTCAGTGTCACATGATCCTTCAGAAATCATTCTAATATGCTGATTTGCTGCTCAAGAAACATTTCTTATCATTAATAATGAAAACAGATGTGCTGCTTAATATTTTTGTAGAAACCATGAGACATGTTTTTTTTTTTTTGATTCTTTGATGAATGAAAAGAACAGCATTTATTTGAAATATATATTTTTTGTAACATTATAAATGTATTTAGTGCCAATTTTGATAAATTCAATCCATCTTTACTGAATTAAAGTACTTGTTTCTTCTTTTTTTTTAAAATCTTACTGACCCAAAACTTTTGAATGGCAGTGTGAAGTACCCAACTAAGGTACAAAACATGAATAACCATACATGTAAATAACACAATACATTAATAACACAATAGACTGTGGAAATAAAAACATTCAAAAAGACCAATTGTTTACAGGGTCAAACTCTGGCAAGCTGAACTGAGCGGGTTTCCAGCCCAAGAAGTATTCCTCTGGGGTGTGAAACTGAAGACCAATGTTGAGGGCAAACTGAGGGCACAAGAGATAAGGGATAAAAACCTGTAAAGCTGTATTTTGTCAAAAGCCCACAACATTGTAAAGTTTCCCTTTTTTGTGATACTAAAACAGAGCAAGAAAAACACTACCATGCCCTCTTGTGGCCCAACCAGAGAAAAGCTATTACACGTGATTTACATTTACATTAATATAATTTATCATAAAATGCAGTAACTCTTAGTAACAGTAACAAATTCAATCTGCTTATGAGTAATGAAGACTGCAGTTAACGTCATTACCAGTCTGTCACTGCAGGAGAAGTCTTTCTTCTTTTTCCCAGGGGCCCAGTTAGCAGGACGTCCTGCTGCATCTGTAAATGAGGGAAAACCATTACTGAGCATGTAAATCTGAAATGTTATTGGGTCATTTTGCACTATGTGCAGGAAATAAAATAAAAATGTAAAACAATGTTTTTGGTTGCACTTTATTTCAAGTGTGGGTATCTGCAGTCAGAGTAATTGGCGTGCCGAAAGGTAGCGGGATGTTTGAAAACTGAAAACATACGGAGAGCAGCAGCTTATATGTTTCTGCTCTGACAGCCGGAAGATCACGCCGAACACGGTGAGTGCATGTTAGAAATCAGGAATGGTGAGAGGACATTGGGTTTGGTATGTTTTAAGTCTTCAAACCAAACTTGGGTCTTCAGCCTGTCTAGCTAGCGCGCTTCCCATAGCGTTTACGCATTAGGTCAGTATGCGGAGAGTAGGAAGTCTTTTGTGGCTGTTCGAACACATTTGACCACATGAGTGTTTACACAATGAAAGCAATCCGGTCGAATGCGTTTTCGACTACCCCTGGAAGTGGTCGAAAATGGACAAGCTAAATGTTTTAGACCCCGTTTACACCTCTATTTAGCACCATCCATTTGTGATCCGATCGACCAAAACTTAATACCAGGTGTAAACAGGGCCTTAGACTTGAATGAACTTGATTTAGCTCACCTCCAACATAGAAGCTCTGTGACACATCTATTGCCACTCCACCATTCGCCTGCAAAACACAACAGTGTCTTAATATACATAGCCTACTGGGACTGAACTTGCTGCTTGTATGTAATGTAAAGCAAAAAAGATACTTTAAAATGCAATTCCTGTAATAGACAACTACAAATAACCACAAAAGTGATTCACCTTCTCACACAGATGTTCCCACATTCCGATAACAGGCTTTCTGTAAATACCAGGGGCTGTGGAAACAAACACCTGGAAAAAGACAACGTGTTCACATTCGTAAATAAGTTAAGAGAAATACTAGCCTGGATGCCAGCCGAACTTAGCCCCGCCCACAAAATTTTTTGTTCGGGAAGTTCGGTCTGGACTCGCTCCGTTGAGGAGCTATTATGCCCGAACAAAAATTGTTCGGACCAATCAAATTGTCAGGGCGGGCTTTATACGATGATGGACAGATGAGCAACGTAATCATCTACGTCACCAACGAGCGCTTGGGTTGAATTCGTTAACAACAAAGACGACAGCCGCTTGAGAATTGAGATTTCACGAGTTCACACTTACAAATAAGTTAGATAGAATAAATGCATATTTGACGTGCTGTCCGAGGAGAGGCTCCGGGCTCGGTATTCGGCCCGAACCCAAAGTACTCCCACCGTATTCCTGGCTGTGGAAGAACAGGCCAAGAGTGAGTGGAGGGATGCTGAAAACTGTCAAGGAATGTTAGGTGAGTTGACAGAGTGAATATATGTTTCCTCTCATGCTGATAGGGTAGACATGGTGTTTGATGACAAGTTGATTGGATTGATTATGTGAACGTGCTCCTGCCGAACTTTGTTTATGAAACATCATGTGTAGATTCCACCATCGCGTCTGTTATAGAAGATATCGACAGCGCATTCATTTTAAAAGAGGAACAGAGAGCCGCGATCAAGGCATTTGTCGATCGGAAACATGAATGAAAACTTACTCCGTTGCTCTGATTGGTTGTAGGTCTATCCAATTGAGTGCAGAGGCATTTTCCTTCCTGATTCGGTTGAAACACGCCCCATAATCAAAGCTCAATGGAGCAGTATCAGACTCACATTCTGACTAGAATCTGAGTATGACGACGTCAGGCTAGAGAAATACATCTACTACACTAAATTTCAAACTTGCTTATGCTGCCATTCAAAGGTTCGGGGTCAGTAAGGTAATAAATTAATAATTTTATTCAGCAAGGATGCAATAATTGATCAAATTGTAAAGACATTTATAATGTTACAAAATATTTCTGTTCCAAATAAATGATGTTTTTTTGTTGTTGTTGTTTTTTACTTTTTTTATTCCTGAAAAAACTGTATCACGGTTTCCACAAAACTTCCACAACGTTTTCAACATTGATAATAATAAGTAAAAAAAAAAAAAGTTTCTTGAGCAGCAACTCAGCATATTAAAATAATTTCTGAAGGATCATGCGACACGGAAGACTGGAGTAATGATGCTGAAAATTCAGCTTTGAAAATGGTTATTTTAAATGGTAATAATCATTCACAATATTACTGTTTTGACTGTATTTTTGATCAAATAAATGCAGCCTTGGTGAGCATGAGATTTCATAAACACTAAAATAATTTGTTACATTTATATAGCGCTTTTCTGGGTGCTCAAAGCGCTTTACATAGAATGGGGGAATCTCCTCAACCACCACCATTGTGCAGCACCACCTGGATGATGCGATGGCAGCCATATTGCGCCAGAACGCCCACCACACACCAGCTTATTGGTGGAGAGGAGACAGAGTTATGAAGCCAATGAGTATATATGGGGATGCCATGATGATGGACAGAGGCCACTGGGCAAATTTGGCCAGGATGCCAGGGTTAAACCCCTACTCTTTTTCGAAGGACAATCTGGGATTTTTAATGATCAGAGAGTCAGGACCTCGGTTTAACCTCTCATCCGAAGGACGGTGCTTTTTGACAGTATAGTGTCCCCATCCATTAGGACCAACACAGACCACAGGGTGAGCGCCCCCTGCTGGCCTCACTAACACTAACACAGCAACCTAGTTTTCACAGGAGGTCTCCCATCCAGGTATTGACCAGACTCAGCCCTGCTTATCTTCAGTGGGCAACCAGTCTTGGGCTACAGGGTGATATGGCTGCTGGTAATAATCTTACAGACGCCAGACTTCTGAACAGTACTGTATGTAGTGAGCGTGTCATTAACCTGAATGGGCAACTGAAGTGTCTGTAGAATATCCTCAGCTTTGGACTTGAACACCTCCGGTCTGAGTTTTCCTCGAGATATTCCCATCTGATTGGTGAAAAATACCACCTAAACAGAGCAAAGCAAAGTAAAACCAACTGGACATTTATTGATGCTCTAACTTCCGTTATGAAACATTATCTTATACTGACAACATCAACAAGTGATAGTGGATTAAGAAGCACCTTGTATCCTTTCTTCAACAGACTGGCCAGTCTAGGCTGAATCTCTGGGAAGAGAATCCTAAAGAAGAGTAAATCATCATCAAGTGAGAGACAACAAACAGCTGCAGGGTATAGCAAGTTCTTCAACCAGACTCACTTCCAGTCATCTGGACTTGTGGGAAATACTTTCCCAGACTTTGTAGTGATAATGCAGCCGTCAATGTCAAAACCTGCGACCTGAATCACACAAAACAGCATGAAATATTATAGAAGCATAATGGTTTTGATGGTTAAACACTGTGTGCTGAATAAACAGTATATGCTGAATAAACACTATGTGAAAGTTCATGTCTTACTTTGGAGCTTTCTGGAACCCCTGCTGCAGTGAACAGCATAAGGCTGCCGATTTGTTGCCAGTGACTCTGAAAGCAAGTGGAAGACGGAGCGCTGGGTTTGATAGTTGGTGAGTCCAGGTTTTTATCACTCTCTCTCTCAGCAAATGCTTGTAACTGCTTAAGCTTTTTCTCAGATGAGGTCTGTTCATCTTCATCATCCTCATCGTCACGCCCTCGTTTCATGCGAGGGACGTCCTTCTCTGGGCTGCGAGGTCGTTTTGTTGCCTGAGAAAAAAGAGCCAAGGTTTTATGGGATATTTCATTTGATTTTATGACATAAAATAACTCTAATAATAACAATAAAAAAAAATAAAAAAAATGGGTTGAAAGTTTTTGAAAATGCCTGTACCACAGAAATGAAAAATGTAAATTTCCCACTAATATAAAATAAATGTTTCTTTTATGAATTTATACACTCCTGCAGACTTGAATTAACTAACCTTTTATCTTTATTAGTGTATTCAATATTGTTTTGTCCTAGCTCACTGTTTCTTGCATGTTTCTTCAAAAACACACAGAAAAACAGTGTTTCTAAAGCATAAATACAATATTATTATAAACACTTCCAAAAAAATAAATAACTGCAGTAATACAGTTGATGACATCTATATAAATTCAGAATGAGGAAATGCATTATAGCCATTTAATTGTGATACAGAATTGCCATGTGCCAACATTTATATTTCCTTCTGTAAAACTATGTTAGATAAAGTTTATCTGTTATTATCAAAATATATTTAACTTATTAAAATGCAGCAAAAAATACTGTTGACGAAGAAATTTGCAGAACTGTGTTTACAAGAGCAATTTGGGAGGATGACTGTCCAAAAAAAAATCCCAAAACAGAAAGAAATAATAATAATAATGTACTGGCTATTTTAAACACTGTCCTTTTAATTCCAACAATGCAATTTGTTGTAGTTATACTTTTTTTTTTTAAATCATACTGAAAGATGGAAAATAATCTGTTTATATATATCTTTTTTTTTTTTTTTTTTTAAGAAATTTAATTCATTTGAAATAGAAATCTTTTGTAACATTTTAAATGTCTTTACTGTCCCTTTTGACCAATCTGATGCATTCTAGTTGAATAAAAGTGTTAATTTCTTTCCATTTTTCTTTCCAAATATTTTTTAAAAACATGGATTATATTGATACCTTTTTTGAAGATTTAGAAAAGAAATCCTGGATGGTCCTTTTGGGATAATCTGCGCTTTTCTGTTCATCTCTGCTTTCATCTGCTACATTTCTATTCTTCTGAGGAGAGGAAGACTTTTCGTTTGAATTTCCAACAAATTCCACAGTGAACGGGTGGGACTGATCAACCAAGTACAGTGTGCAACCAGATGTCAGACATCCAGACTCGCCACGACCCAAAGACTGACCGTCTAGGGAAGATGGGTTGGGCCCGAGCTGTAGAAACAGAGAATGGATTGTACTCACTTATGCTTTCCTAGATTTAAGTATTAAGAAAATAATTGGTTTCATAAAATGTATTCTCTTAGTAAATTATAACATGCTGTTTTTTTGTTTTGTTTTGTTTGTGTGTTGTGTTACCTGTGTAACCAGAACTTCCTGTTTGGCATAGTTGGCCACAAGTTTGACTGTCAAAAAGAGAAGCACTACGTTATTCTTTATTAGCAGACACAAACGTGACGCGTTCAACTCTTTGTATAGCTAACTAGGCTGGGTGTGATGAGAAAACCCACCCTGATGCCTCGAGCACTTCTTGTCTGAAATTCTGGATTCAGGGCCTCGACCAAACATAAGAGCTCGACCATCAGCCAGCTCCACCCGAGCCCCATTCACACTCACTAGTGCGCACTGCGTCGCCATTCACAGGCGAGAACAGCTGGACTGCAGGAGGAGAGAAGTTACAGCAAGAAATACAATGATTTAAAATTAAAATAGTCAAAATGTAGGCCTATGCTAAATGACCAATCTTCCGTATAAGAAATTTTACCATGATGTACTATAGTACATACCATGGTATACCATAGTAGTACCATGGTAGTACCATGGTACCTTACATATAACCATGGTACATACTATATAGTACTTAAGATATTATCATGGAACCATGGTACATTGCATGGTACTGTAGATGTTACTATGGTACATAGTATGGTACCTCAGATTTACCATGGTACCTACCATGGTACATACCATAGTACCTCAGATATAACCATGGTACATACTTTATAGTACTTCAGATATTATCATGGTACCATACTATGTACCATAGTAACATCTACAGTACTGTACTGTACTGTATATACTGTACAGTATGTTACTATGGTACATAGTATGGTACCTCAGATTTACCATGGTACATGCCCTAGTACCATGATTAGTCTTCACAGGTGTTTCAGTTTACCACGCCCCCCTTGTTATCTTGTTTAGCTTGTATTCCCTGTGTATATATACCCTGTCTGTTTTAGTATGTGTCACGGAGTCCTTGTAAGATATCACACCACTTCTGTATTCTGTTCCTGCCTGTTCCTGTCTTTGTGTCTCATTGTTTGGATTGCTTGTTTGGATTATGACCCCTGCCTGGACTGGATTTTGAGTACGGATTTCCCCATTAAAATTCACTTACTGCATTTGGATCTACCTGTCTTCTGTTCGGTGTGGTTCGTGACAAAATCTATGGAAAAAATAAAATAAAATGGGAAAAACATTTTTTTAGTTTACTGTCTTTTTATTTGCCTGAGCTAATGTACATGTACATTTGACAGTTGTAGATATGGTACAAATACCATGGTACATACCATGGTACACATCCCATTGTACTATTAAAAATACCATGGTTTATGTACCATGGTGCCATCAATATACCATGGTACATGTACCATGGTACACGTCCCATTGTACTATTAAAAATACCATGGTTTATGTACCATGGTGCTATCAATATACCATGGTACATGTACCATGGTACTGTCAAAAATACCGGGGTACTAGTACCATGGTATTTGTACCATGGTATTTGTACCATGGTACTACCATAGTACAAATACCATGGTAAAATTTCTTATGTATACATTTGGTATTTATTTAGCGAGCTAATTATGAATATTTAACCAGATAACTGAAAAGTAACTCATTAGCTAACTTACAGACAGGTGTTGTGCCGAAAAGTGATGGTCTGCCGAAAATTGATTGCATTATTTATTGCAATAAGTAGAGGCTTCAATCATTTTGTTGTAAGTAGAATACTGCATTTTATGGGTTGTTTTTGAAATTTAAAGGTATTTAAACAGGTAAAAAGGGCTGGATTATTTGGTACACAGCAGGTAAAATAATGCAGAGTCATAAGGATAATTGCAAAAGAGATCATGTCTTTATTTTATATATAGCTCAGCAGTAAGTCATGTTATTATAGGCTACAGTCCGTTTTCCAAATACAAACACGTATTCCATCGGCAACAACAGGCTTCTATTATTTCCTATAATCATATAAATGTCATACCTGAAACTGCAAACACTTATTTGGCCACAATTTTTATCATTATGTTAAAAGAAACGTTAAAGTATCACACAGACATACCTTTGCTATTACCACAGACATATATTTGCACGTTATGTCTGTTTGATCCAGCTGTAGACGTAAAGAGACTGGGCGCAATCAATTTTCGGCGGACCATCACTTTTCGGCACGACACCGGCATGTAAGTTAACTTAGTTTTAATACGTCTTTTAATGTTTCATGTGTAAAAACAATTAACTTAGTCGGACTTTAACACCAGAGGGATTCTAATAGGCTCAAGCTAACTTTAAAACCTGTGCAGTCTGTGTGAACCTACAAAGTTTCTCAAACTTATATTTCAATCAGGCCACCAAAATTTTACTAAATACACAAGACAAAATCCAAATAACACTTACCTGTTGTCTAAAACTTTACCGTTACTTGCGATTCATTTGTTGTACGCCCTTCACGGGTCCGGTTTGTAAATATTTCCGATGTGGAACAACGGCGCCCATAGTTTAGTTCCCATGTCATTGGGAATCGCAGTTAGTCATCTATAGTTTCTGCCACACCAGTTACTGTAGTTAAAGTTACTACTATAACAGTGGGGCGACATGGTGTTGGCCACCGCTGTCATTAACCAATTTAGTATTTTTTCTCAGTTTCATTATCACATGTAAGTTAGGCTATTTTATTGTATAGCCCACTAAAACAAACTACACCTTTTGTAAGTTTTTAAAAGCTGTTAATGATAGAATGTTCTTTGTTCTTGGTTCTAATTGCTCACAACCAGTGGGAAACTACAAAAGATAGATAGATAGATAGATAGATAGATAGATAGATAGATAGATAGATAGATAGATAGATAGATAGATAGATAGATAGATATTTCATCTGGAATTTATAAAATCGCTGGATGTATGCTATTGCTGTGTGATCTCAGTTGAGTGACAGGTTGTCCCGCCCTCGCGCCAGTAAACACGTCATTATAGAAGAAGAAAAATCATGTGCACAGATAAAACATTTATAATAAATACTGCTATATTTCTTGGTATAAGACTTGTATAAGAAGAAAATAAGACAACAATTAAAAGTAGCCTGTCTGTTTTTCTAGTATTTGTGTTGAAAGGGGGATTTAAAACTTTGTTTGTGTAGTAGGCCTACCTGAAAATCAATACAAAGTGCACAGACAAAAGAATAGTGAGTCTATTCAGTTTGTTTACGCCTGTTAAGATGATAAATCTTCAGTTTACTTAAGTATTATCATTAGATAGGATATCCTGCTAATAACTATAGCTTTATAAACATAGTTTATTTACTCTGCATAATGCAGTACCAACGGTTTATTTTAAAGTGGCAAGTGTTTTTGTCTTACAACTATGGAACCCCGCACATGACATATGCGTACATATAAACATAGAATATTTCATAGTCTGAAGCTAAAAATCAGAGTCTGTGCCCATCATACGCTTAGTGATTTTTTGTGTGAAATTTGTCAATTATTACTGCTCAAAATCTGCCGACTGGCTTTGACTTTCGACAACTAGTGTTGATTCCTCTTGACTGTAAATCTGGGCAGAAATCTGGACAAAAGTTGTGTAGTGTATTCCAGCCTTTAGGCCTACCTAAAACAAGGAAACAAATGAATAAGTGGCCATGATATCTTGTTTTTTCTCCCACATATCATTTGGGGAGCTCTGTACGAAGCTACTCGTCTCATACAGGATACAAACTACAAATGTTGTAGGGAGTGGTTGATGGTGGTTTCTAGATAAACAAACAAACTGAAAAAGGTGTATTTATGGGTGTGCTCTTTGGGTGTGCTCCCGGTGAGCCATAGTCATAGCCACAAAAACATTCCCACAGTAGTTAGGCTACACAAAGCTAAGAAGGAAAGTCATTTGAGCTTGTTTGTATCTACAGATAAAGGTGAGTGTGTGCATATTCAATATCAAGTTGCAATTTTTACATCTGTAGTCACAATTGGGATTGGATGGGAAGTAAAGTTTCAATTGTGTGTTTATTTCAGATTTGTGTATACTACTGTATATTAAATGTAATTCATTAAAAAAAAAACATGCACAAAATTACATTTCTATTTGTTTCTAAATATATGACACATGATTTTTTTTTTCTTTTTCATTTTCTGTCTTTGTGTAGGACTGAAAACCAATCAGTATCATTTTTCTGCATGCACAAGCTCTGGTTGAACAAACCCAGTGTTCAGACCCTTTAAACCTGTGTGTGATTTGAATTGACTTACTAAAACAGAACTAATTCACCATGGCACGCGAAGAGGACTACTACACTCTCATGTCTGGGCTGCAGGAGCTTGATTTCCAAGGAAAAGCAGTGCCCAGTGATCTTGTACTAATAGGTGAACATGCCTTTCCACTTGCCATGAATCCAAGAGGTCAGGTGTTGATGGCTGCATCTCATTACGGTCAGGGACGTATAGTGGTGTTGGGACATGAGGAATACCTAACACGCTTTCCTGGCCTCATAGAGAATGCTTTAATGTGGCTTATGCCATGTACTGGTGATGCCGGTATTGTAGGAATTCAGGGGAGTTTACGTTCAGTAGCTGAAAACTTGAATTACTGCCCTATCAAGACAGAGCTAGGAGACTTCCGTAATGAATTAGCTATATATATCACAGATGCTTACTGTGTCGAGACCTGTGCAAAGGATCTGGTTGCTTTCCTCAAAGCAGGAGGTGGTTTGATCATTGCTGGCCAGGCGTGCAGTTGGTCTCATGATCATCCACAAGAAAACACTTTAAAGAACTTTCCAGGAAACAAGGTGTGCAGTGTTGCAGGAATTTATTTCTCTGAACTCCCAGGAGAAGTTGGCAACTTTCCTGTTCCAAGAAACATCCCTTCTAGTTGGCTTTCTGTAACGTAAGTTCAGCACACATTTTTGCTTTTTACCCATTCTTTAAAAAACCATTCACTATTTGTCTTGTCTTTTTTCAGAATAGGCAAAGACTTCAAAGATGATCTAGAGTTCCTGCTACAAGGTGTGTCCGAGTTTGACACCCAAGGAGGGACTATAGCATCTGAAGTGATGGTGCATGGACCATTAGCATTCCCCATTGCAGTCACTCCTGCTGGAAAAGCATTCATTGCTGGTGCTTATTATGGACAAGGTCGAGTAATTCTGGCATCCCATGAAGGCTACCTGGGCCGGGACTCTCTGTCCACATTCATGATCAATGCTATCAAGTGGCTTGATGAGGGTCGGAAGGGTGTTATTGGGATCCTACCCAGCCTCAATGCAGCCCATGGGGTACTGAGCAAATCAGGTTTAGATTGCCAGTTGACCGGCTTCAGAGAAGATCTAAGCGTCTACGTCTGCACTTCCTACAGTGATGCCCAATGTGCAGAGATCCAAGAATTTGTTGCTGAAGGTGGAGGACTTCTGATTGGGGGTCATGCCTGGTATTGGGCTCAGACCCACTGTGGCAGCAATGTGATGACCGAATACCCAGGAAATCATATTCTTAACAAGATGGGATTGTGTCTCTTAGGCAATACCTTGGGTGGAGGGTTATATAAGGCCCTAGATATAGAGCATAGTTGTAGAGAGGGGTACCACTTTCGTAGCATGCTGCAGCGGTTTGCTGAACATGTAAGCCTGGGGAAAGAATTGACTGCTCATGAACAGGGCTGCTTGAAGCAGTTGGGCAGTGACTGTGCCAGTTACCTTCGTATGTGTTCTCATGACAGTGCCGCCTACACCTCAGTGGTAGCAATTCTTAGTGACATAGTGAAAGAGGTCGGTGTTCCACAGGTGTGCAGTAATTGTCCTGTCAAATGTGCTAAAGACCACTTGATGCTCCACATTGGATCTGAGGTATACAAAGTGTCACCTAATCCTGATGCCCTACTTCCATACATCATCAAGGACAGACCCAACTTGCCCACTGTGTCTAATGCAAGAGTTCGGATCAGTGCTAACACTGCGGGTATGAAAGATTTCTTGCCAAATGCAGAAGGAAAAATGTTATTCCTTGTTTAGTTTGACTATTTTAAGCACTATAAAATTACTTGTTTCAGGTTGTGAAGAATGGATAAGCACAGGCTTATATCTTTCTCCTGGTATGAAGACGTACATATCAGTACCTCCAGAGATCGTTGGGAAAAATTGGCAGGTAATCAATACAGTCTACTCTTATACATGTTTCCAATCAAGGAATGGTGCTGTATGTAATAGCTATACTTGCCATTCTAGATACAACCTTATTACACATAGGGCTTGGATAGCATGTTATTAACATGAGGAGATAATCTATGTAGGTGCAGCTTGGTTGCCAGACAGATAACATTGGTGGAGCAAACATCCTGAAACGGGCTCCTGTGGTCCATGAGCGATTCCCTTTGGACACAGAAATGGTCCAGGTCTGGAATTTGTGGGGAGGGCTCATCTACCTAATAGCACCTCCCCAGAGCAAAGTGGATGGGGTGGAAATTGTCGTGCAGGTCTCAGTACAGGCTCCATACTTCAAATCTGGTAAGAATTCTGAATTAATATTCAGTGAGCATCACATTGAGGCTTCTATTCAGAACATTTAAAGGTACATGATAAAACTTGTTCTGTCCCTCAGGAGAGACTAGTGTAGCTGACTGGGTGAGCGGGATCCGTTCGGCACCTGCCCCCTGGGCAGAACTTGAGTTTGAGAACATCATCATCACATTAGAATCAGAAATTATAAGGAATCTGGACTGCCCTGATGAGGTGGCTACATTCTGGGATACCATAATGAGAAGCATAACTGACCTGGCAGCAAGGCCTGCCAAGTTGCCCCGCAAGGAGCGGTTTGTTGCAGATGTTCAGATCTCTCACGGTCAGTGGTACTATTGCTGGGATGAAAAAAAAACATCACTATTACAACAGAATCATGCCATTATTACCTATTATATTCTCAAAATCCTAACAATAACACTTTCTCCCTTTCACCCCTTCAGGTTTCATGCATGCTGGATATCCCATCATGATGCAAACCACCTCTGCCCCAGCACTAATAAACGTAAAGGGAGCCTATAAAAGTGGTCTTTGGGGAGCCATTCATGAGTTGGGTCATAACCAGCAGCGTGGAGTTTGGGAGTTCCCTCCACACACCACTGAGTGCACCTGCAACCTGTGGTCCTTATACGTACATGAGGAAGTTCTGCAAATTAATAGCGCTAATGCTCATCCAGCCATCACTCTAGAAAAGCGTCAGGCTCGTGCAAAGATGTATCACAGTGGCGGAAAGGATTTAAAAAGCTGGAGCATGTGGACGGCACTCGAGACTTACATGCAGGTAAGAACAGACTGTGTATAATGTTTTAACAGTTTGTTTAATCATTTAAATGCATGTGTTTTAAAACATTGTTTGATAATGTATATTTTTGATTACATCATCATTGCCAGTATTGTATTTTTTTTAAAGAGAGATTAAAGCAATAATGGATTATTTGTGAGCACTAGAAGTAATAATTCATTATTTTAAGGTTAATTTATCATAAAAAAATAAAAAAATCTTATGCGGAATAAATAAATATAAAAATGCAATTGTAATTATTTATGTAATTATTATAAAAATATAATTATATAAATATAAAAAATATGTATTTATACTCATTTTTGTGTGTAATCTTCCATCATCTTTCTTTTTTTCTTTTTTTTTTAAGCTTCAAGAAAAATTTGGCTGGGATGCTTTTAAGAAAGTTTTTACTGCCTACCATACTATGAGTGGAGTGCCAAATGACAATGCAGGCAAGATGAATCTGTATGCTGAGACCTTCTCCAAGGTGGTCAACATGAACTTGTCCCCCTTCTTCAAAGCGTGGGGTTGGCCCATCCAGCCCAGCACAGAAGAGAAGATCTCTCATCTCCCTGAGTGGAATGACCATCCTATGAGCCAGTACGCATAAGAACGTCTCAGTTTTAATACAATTGAGGGGTTAGATTAAGTATACAAGATTATATATGCTTATCTGGGGTTTCATGGACATTATTGTATTCATGTCTCTCATTTGAATGAATTGTGTGTAGATGAGCAATTGATTCATATCAATACAAGGCACACACTTATATATATATAATTTAAATATTCTGAATGGCTATTGGGTAAGTGGGCTAAGGTTATATAACCTGAACATGCATGTTAAAAACACAACATATACATAAATACCAAAAACTACATGTACTGTATGTACTACAAATAAAATACTATCAGTATGGCATAGCATTTTGTATTGGTGTATTTTCCTTTCTTATGCAAGAGAATTAATCATACATATTATTTTAAAAGATACTGAATGGTGTGTAATGTTGATGTGATTTGAAAATACAGAATTAAGCCTTATTGCTAAAGTTTATTTGAAAGTGTTAATCTAAGCTCTGCATTGGCCGCTAAACAGCTCATTCACTGGTGCATCAGAGAATTGCTGAAGGAAGTTGACCATCTCATCTAGGCTGCGTTCCACAACAACATTCAGCTCTGTGTTGAGGGCAGTCGCAGCACCGCTTAGGATGGGGCGGCCGTTTTGATCGACGCAGCAGTAAGCGTTCCAGATGTACTCTGGGATGTTCACCCGTTTGACATTGTTTTTGATGATCCAGTTGTTAGAAGAAGGGATGGCACCAACCAGCACATAAGCCTGATGACAGTTTGCATTAAACAAGGTGGTCAGTTTAGACTCATGTTTGTTCCAAGCTTTCTGGTTCAGCGTTGGGTTTTGAGGCACCACGTTGGTCAGGGTAAAGGTGGCATTGCGACTTGGAACTAACAGGAAGCGGGTACGATAAAAGAGAGAGAAAAGAAAGAAAAAAATTGAAGAAAACTTTTGAGGTGATTTTAGGATGTTTTCATCCAGGAAAAGCGTTTTTTAATCTATATTATATTATGTATACCAAAGAGTAACTTTTAAGATTGGCAATAAATGTAATAATATTAAATGTTAACTGATCTGTCTAAAACTATGACCTCAGTCACTGGAGGAGGGAAGACTAAATCTTCATTAGTGGTTATACCTGCATGATGTCCGTTGGGATTTAGGTGACCACGGTCAAATCCAGAGTTTGTGTAGTCTTCATTTAAAGCTTGTTTCTCTCCCAGATAGATGTTGGGGTTCTGCTGTGACAGCTTATATCCATCTTCCATTCCACTTGACCATGTGGGATTCACCAACTAGTAAAACATCATCGTTTTGATGGCTTAATGAAACGTCAAAATTACACAAATATTCAAATATAAAAGTTATTGATAATTAATTTTAAACAAAAAAAAAAAATTCCCAGGGTAATATTTTATTATATTTTAATATTTGCTTTATTATTTTAGTATTTGTATTAAATTACATTTATTATATTTTAAAATCAGTTTCTGTATAAGCACATGCTATTGAACATTGTTATACCATTAGTGTGTACAGGAAAAGCACTCAGCTCACTAAACTCAATCTTTTGTGACAACATGCCCCAATCATGAGATAAGTTGTCAGTGAAACCTGCCATTAAACAGCATTTTATTACTTTTCAGCTAAATTTAAAGAGTGAAACAGAATATAAACAATAACTTGTTTAAAAAAAAAACACATTTTTGGACAACAAATATTGTAATTACTTCATTATTGTAGTATTTTTTTACAATAAAAAAAAAGATTTGAAGCCTTAAATTTTTAAGTACAATCAACTTGGATGTTTAAGACATTTCAACTTAAATTACATTAAAATGACTTTAAAAAATGAGTAGAATCTTGTATAACAAAGAAAGTTGAAAATTGCTTACATTTGCAATGGAAAAATATGTTGTCAACTTATTAATCATTTTTTTACAGTGTAGAAATAGAAAATAGGAATATAAGTATTTTTGTATTCATAAGTTGAATTTCTTGTTTTATTGATGTTATAAACAAACACAAAAATAATCAGCACTTTCTGACGGCACTAGAATAATAGATGTTACTCACCTGTGGCTCTACAAACCAGCGTGTCTCTCTGCCTCCACCATTACTTGGCTGAAAGATGTATGCAGAATAGACAGCTATACGGTAGTATGTGTCGTAAAGTGTGGTGAAGTGATATGTGTTTAGAAAGCGCTGACATAAACGGACAACATTTGGCCGGGAAGCTCCCAGCTCTGGAACTTTTTCCTTGTAGAAGAACTTGATGCAATCAGATGAATCCCAGAAATTAGCCACCACGTGTCCATCTGCTGGACCCAAGAACACGGCAGTGAGGATACACAGAATGAAAGAAACCTCCATAATGCAACAGGGCAGGCTAAATACAAGCTGACACGTCTTATAACAGAGCTCTCCTTTATAACTCCTATCTGTTTTTCACTCCCCATGACTGTTAGCATTACAGATAAGAAAGATTAGTAGATCCAAAATTAGCAACATTTGGAGTATAGGGGAGAGCGGCGCACAACCTAACACTTTTTTACTTTCTGAGTTTGTGTAAATTCACTTGGGGTTCAGAGAATTTAGTTTTTCCCACATTCATTTCCCACATGTCTAGTACAATTTGTGGTTTTGTTTCAGTAATACAGTGTACACTTTGATATACCTTGAAAGAATGGAAGTGAAATGTGACAACATGCCCCATAGGTGGGGCACATTGTAACATGACCATGACAGCTTAAAATGTTATCTGATCTAATCAAAAAATATATATATGCACGATAAACTAAAATATTTTGTCAATAAAATACAATTATTAACTTTTTCATATCAAAAAATGGCATTTTTTTAAATAATTAAAAATAAACTAATTTTTGAGTTTGACAACAAACACACCACAAAACACAGCTATACAGCATAGTTCAAAACATAATAATAATTAATAATTTCTGAACTTAGTCTTTATTCACCTTTTTCTGATGGTTCCTCAATAGAATTCATAATAGAATAGCTTAGTTCTAATAGCGGTTTATTGTAACACAGTGTTTGTCTTCTGCTGGTTAGATCAGCATTAAAGAACTATCTCAACTGTTAAATAACATATATAAGATTAAAATAATATCAGATTTGTCTAATTTTAAATAAACACATAAAACAGAGATGAAAAAATAACTTTACTTTAATAAGAAATTTACTTTTGCTATGGTTAAATAAATCTTCAGTGATATCTTCCAAAGATTTAATTAAATTTAATTTAATTAATTCAATACATTGCAGATATGCTCACTGAATATAAACCCAACAGATCACTCAGATCATTAGGATCATATCAGCTTGAAATACCAAGGGTTCACTCTAAGCATGGCGAGTCTGCTTTTAGCTATTATGCCAGCCGCAGCTGGAACCAGCTTCCAGAGGAGATCAGATGTGCTCCTACTGTAGTCACATTCAAATCCAGACTCAAAACACATCTGTTTAACTATGCATTTACTGAATGAGCACTGTGCCAATGTTCGTCCGACTGTTTGTACTGTATTTTATTTTTTATTTTTCTAAACTGTTTTAATTATTCTTATTTCTTTTTATTATTTTAATTTCTTCTATGTAAAGCACTTTGAATTGCCATTGTGTATGAAATGTGCTATATAAATAAACTTGCCTTGCCTTGCCTTGCCTAATTTTGGTGCAATTATTTCTCTATAGTGTTGATATGGCAACTAGTAGCCTAAATACACTAAGTTTCATCATGCTGGCATGTGTGGAAAGTTTCAAACCATGTGTGTTACCACTTGCCCCGTGTTAGGTTGTGCCCCGCTTATCACCCTAGTTGATAACATAATTAAATAAAGGGTTAAATTAAGCACATTAAATGGTTAGTTCACTCAAAAATGTCATTCTGTCATTTTCAAACCGCTGATAGTTTCGTTTATCTTTTAGGGACCGTGTCTTAAGTTACACGACATCGGTAAACACCATTTTAACTTAAATAGCATATGAAGAGGATGACTTACAGTCATAAAACCAACTGTAAAGTATTCCTGTAGGTGTCAGGTGTGATACACATTTTAGGTTTTTGATATTTATTAAAATAAACTGTCAAATCATGTGTAAAAATTTGTATTTATTTATTTCACTATACCAAAAGACTTATACACAAAATATAGCCTACCATAATTGAAAGCTTAATAGCATTTAAAGAGAATGATTTGACAGTTTACTTTAATAAATATCAAAAAGCTAAAAGGTGTGCAATGTGCATTATAGCTGACACCAGACACCTACATGAACACTTTACAGTTTGTTGTATGGTAAGTCATTCTCCTCAAATGCTATTTGTGCTTTAAATTATTTTGTGTTTGAGCCCATTTGATAGTGAAATAAATAGCCATTTTACACATGATTTGACAATTATTTAGAATTTTTTTTCTGTCCCTCCATTGACAGTCCACGCAACTACACTTTGACGCTTCAAAAAGTTCATAAAGAGATTGTAAAACTAATTCATATGAATTGAGCGGTTTAGTCGAATGGACTGTGGTGATTAGAAGCTCAAGCATGTTCACTTGACCTGCGAGAACCAATGAGGTTCATTCTTGCGTTAGGCAGCACGTTTGAGCTTCCACAAGAACCAATGAGATTCATTCTCGTGTTACGCAGCACGTTTGAGCTTCCACAAGAACCAATGAGGTTCATTCTCGTGTTACGCAGCACGTTTGAGCTTCCACAAGAACCAATGAGGTTCATTCTCGTGTTACGCAGCACGTTTGAGCTTCCACAAGAACCAATGAGGTTCATTCTCGTGTTACGCAGCACGTTTGAGCTTCCACAAGAACCAATGAGGTTCATTCTCGTGTTACGCAGTACGTTTGAGCTTCCACAAGAACCAATGAGGTTCATTCTCGTGTTACGCAGCACGTTTGAGCTTCCACAAGAACCAATGAGATTCATTCTCGTGTTACGCAGCACGTTTGAGCTTCAGCAAGAACCAATGAGATTCATTCTCGTGTTACGCAGCACGTTTGAGCTTCCACAAGAACCAATGAGATTCATTCTCGTGTTACGCAGCACGTTTGAGCTTCCACAAGAACCAATGAGGTTCATTCAAGTGTTACGCAGCACGTTTGAGCTTCCACAAGAACCAATGAGGTTCATTCTCGTGTTACGCAGCACGTTTGAGCTTCCACAAGAACCAATGAGGTTCATTCTCGTGTTACGCAGCACGTTTGAGCTTCCACAAGAACCAATGAGATTCATTCTCGTGTTACGCAGCACGTTTGAGCTTCAGCAAGAACCAATGAGATTCATTCTCGTGTTACGCAGCACGTTTGAGCTTCCACAAGAACCAATGAGGTTCATTCTCGTGTTACGCAGCACGTTTGAGCTTCCACAAGAACCAATGAGATTCATTCTCGTGTTACGCAGCACGTTTGAGCTTCCACAAGAACCAATGAGGTTCATTCTCGTGTTACGCAGCACGTTTGAGCTTCCACAAGAACCAATGAGATTCATTCTCGTGTTACGCAGCACGTTTGAGCTTCCACAAGAACCAATGAGGTTCATTCTCGTGTTACGCAGCACATTTGAGCTTCCGCGAGAGCCAATGAGGTTCATTCTCGTGTTACGCATCACGTTTGAGCTTCCGCAAGAACCAATGAGGTTCATTCTCGTGTTACGCAGCACGTTTGAGCTTCCGCGAGAGCCAATGAGGTTCATTCTCGTGTTACGCAGCACGTTTGAGCTTCCACAAGAACCAATGAGGTTCATTCTCGTGTTACGCAGCACGTTTGAGCTTACGCGAGAGCCAATGAGGTTCATTCTCGTGTTACGCAGCACGTTTGAGCTTCCACAAGAACCAATGAGGTTCATTCTCGTGTTACGCAGCACGTTTGAGCTTCCACAAGAACCAATGAGGTTCATTCTCGTGTTACGCAGCACGTTTGAGCTTCCGCGAGAGCCAATGAGGTTCATTCTCGTGTTACGCAGCACGTTTGAGCTTCAGCAAGAACAAATGAGGTTCATTCTCGTGTTACGCATCACGTTTGAGCTTCCACAAGAACCAATGAGGTTCATTCTCGTGTTACGCAGCACGTTTGAGCTTCAGCAAGAACAAATGAGGTTCATTCTCGTGTTACGCATCACGTTTGAGCTTCCACAAGAACCAATGAGGTTCATTCTCGTGTTACGCATCACGTTTGAGCTTCCACAAGAACCCGTGAGGTTCATTCTCGTGTTACGCAGCACGTTTGAGCTTCCACAAGAACCAATGAGGTTCATTCTCGTGTTACGCAGCACGTTTGAGCTTCCGCGAGAGCCAATGAGGTTCATTCTCGTGTTACGCAGCACGTTTGAGCTTCCGCGAGAGCCAATGAGGTTCATTCTCGTGTTACGCAGCACGTTTGAGCTTCCGCGAGAGCCAATGAGGTTCATTCTCGTGTTACGCAGCACGTTTGAGCTTCAGCAAGAACAAATGAGGTTCATTCTCGTGTTACGCATCACGTTTGAGCTTCCACAAGAACCAATGAGGTTCATTCTCGTGTTACGCAGCACGTTTGAGCTTCCACGAGAGCCAATGAGGTTCATTCTCGTGTTACGCAGCACGTTTGAGCTTCCGCGAGAGCCAATGAGGTTTATTCTCGTGTTACGCAGCACGTTTGAGCTTCCGCGAGAGCCAATGAGGTTCATTCTCGTGTTACGCAGCACGTTTGAGCTTCAGCAAGAACAAATGAGGTTCATTCTCGTGTTACGCAGCACGTTTGAGCTTCAGCAAGAACAAATGAGGTTCATTCTCGTGTTACGGAGCACGTTTGAGCTTCCGCGAGAGCCAATGAGGTTCATTCTCGTGTTACGCAGCACGTTTGAGCTTCCACATGAACCAATGAGGTTCATTCTCGTGTTACGCAGCACGTTTGAGCTTCCACAAGAACCAATGAGGTTCATTCTCGTGTTACGCAGCACGTTTGAGCTTCAGCAAGAACCAATGAGGTTCATTCTCGTGTTAGGCAGCACGTTTGAGCTTCAGCAAGAACCAATGAGGTTCATTCTCGTGTTAGGCAGCACGTTTGAGCTTCAGCAAGAACCAATGAGGTTCATTCTCGTGTTAGGCAGCATGTTTGAGCTTCAGCAAGAACCAATGAGGTTCATTCTCGTGTTAGGCAGCACGTTTGAGCTTCCACATGAACCAAAGAGGTTTGTTCTTACACATCAAGCAAGTAGGCCTACAGCTGAGCTTCTGTTTCACAGATCAATGTTAATATGTGAATAAAAGCCTAAATTCGATCTGTTCATCATATACAGCGATCAAGTCCCTTCAGAAAATTTGGACTAATGTAATTTAAAATATCTTCATTTATGTTTCAAAGATGAATGAAAGTCTTACGGGTTTAAACAAAATGATGTATGCATGTATTTATTCTTGTTTTTTGTTTTGATTTTTGTTTGTTTGTTTTTTCAGCAAAGGTTGTGTGTGTCAGTGTGTTTGGTTTCCCATGACTCAAAAGTGACCCTGTGGGAACAGCACTGGTGTCTGACCTTGATGTTACCTGAGAAAGGCTCTGATTAACAGATGAAATGTGCCCTTACAACTGCTGCCCTCCAGTTTGTGCTCACTGTTCACATTCTCTGTTGCACATCAAAGGTAAATCAAGGACAAATACTATATTTTTAATATTGAGCATGTTTATTTTTAACTAAATATATCTATGAGATAAGGTAAACAAATGTGCAATGTTATGGAGGGGCTTGAGCTCTAATATCCCCCTGGACTTAAACAAGAAATATGAATAACATTTAGTAATAATCAATGATATAAGGGTTAAGCTATAAAGGTGATTTAAAAAAAATATATATATATTAATTTCTGGTTAATGCTAGTTAGTACTTGTCAGAGTAGTATACATTTTGTACATGTTATGACTAACACTAGATGGCAGACTAGTGACAGATTTCATGTGGCATTAGATCGCAGCAGGACCCTGGGCCTCAGATTCCTTCAGAAAATATAAAAAGCTAGAAAAAAAGAGTTATGTAGAATTAAAATAAGGCTGTTTAAAGCCTGTATATATATACATTAGCATTTCAGCATTCAGTAAAGGCATGTAGAAATGTGTGAGTTACATATAAAGCATATTATTATTATTTATATAGATGGTTTAAACAGTAAAATCTCAAATATTACTGTCTCATAAGTTGGTTTAAGTTCAACATCCCAAATATCTTTATAAAACAGTTCAATAAGGAACTCTTTTAGACAATATTCCTTCATAAAGCCACATATCTATGATTTTCAGACCCATGTTGAACGGGCCAAATTCTAACATCCTCCACTCTCCTCCTCTGTGTCCTTTAAGTCTATGCATTTCAGATTTATTCATACATTTCCAATATATTTATGCATGAGTTCTCTCCACTCACCCCTCCCTTCCTGCACACCCCATCCCATTACTGTAATCCATCACCCCAGCATCATCCGCCATGCAAGCAGCCCCTGAGTTGCCATGGCAACCACCTCAGGCCCCAGCTCTTTGCAGCCGTACTCTTATTGGAAGGAAGGCTCAGGCAGTCTGAGGATGTCTGGTGGATGTGGTAATTGGCTTGGAGTCTCCGATCACCCCCACTCCTCCCCCCCCCCCACAAACACACACACATGCACACACACACACACACACACACACACACACACACACTCAAACACATATGCACGAATAATGCAGCGGAACGCACAGACATTTTTTTTATTTAGAACTGAATGTTATGGCCAGAATTCTGATCTTGGTGCAAATGGGTTTAAATTTTGTGGTTTGGACAGACGTATTGGAATTCAGATTGTGTTAACCAAAGGAAAATGCTTTTTTTTTAAATGCGGATCAAGACACAGTGCTAAAATAAATCATTAAAATGGAATAAAAATAGTGTGTCACAAATAGTCAGTTTACTGGTTAGATAATTGTGTTTCTCCAAAACAGGCTGGCAGAAGGTTTTATTTATCTGTTTTATAATTCACTCTTCCAATTAAAAGCACTGCTTTACAGTACAGCATGTGTGCTAGATTGCATGTCATTTACTAAGATGTAATGTTCTAGCTGTAGGAGAGAGGAAAAAAAAGCCTTATTTGATCTCACAAACAGCTACAGCCAGTCGGTTTCCTTGCACCAGAGCAGGAAGCATCTATTGACCAATATGTTAGTTATATACACTTTTTCCATCCTGCTTTTAATTTTAGTCAAGGTGTATTGCACCAAGACAGTCATAATGTCGTTTTTCATGACCATTTTCACAGTTTATATGAATTTAAAGTCACCATGAAATCAAAATGGACAATTGCAGTATTTACTGTATTATAAATGTGACCCTGGACCACAAAACCAGTCACAAGTCGTACGAGTATTTGTAGCAATAGCCAACAATACATTGTATGGGTAAAAATGATAGATTTTTCTTTTATGCCCAAAATCATTAGGATATTAAGTAAAGATCAAGTTCCATGAAGATATTTTGTAAATGTCCTACCGTAAATATCTAAAAACAATATTTCTGTGAGTGGATGCAGCAAAATCGTGAACATAAATGGACAACTTTAAAGGCGATTTTCTCAATGTTTAGATTTTTTTGCACCCTCAGATTCCAGATTTTTAAAATAGTTGTATCTCGGCCAAATATTGTCCTATCCTAACAACCATACATCAATGTGAAGCTTATTTATTCAGCTTTCAGATGTTGTATACATCTCAAATTAAAAAAAAATTGACCCTTGTGACTGGTATTGTGGTCCAGGGTCACAAATGATTTTTCCACATACATTATTTCTCTTCTCTTCTCTTCTCTTCTCTTCTCTTCTCTTCTCTTCTCTTCTCTTCTCTTCTCTTCTCTTCTCTTCTCTTCTCTTCTCTTCTCTTCTCTTCTCTTCTCTTCTCTGATGATGTGTTTACTGGCATGAGGGCGGGACAACCTGTCACTCACATGAGATCGACCAATAGCAAACCACAACCATCTCAAACCAAAATCAAGTCCCACCCTACATTTTTTTTCTTGTTCAAAAGCCGTTTCACTCATATTTATGTCACAATTGGGAACAAAAGACTATCATAACATCTGTTTCATTCCTACTTTAAAGGAATAGTTCACCCAAAAATGAAAATTCTCTCATAATTTACTCACCCTCAAGCCATCCTAGGTGTAAATGATTTTCCGTACACAATCTGAGTTATATTAAATAATATCCTGGCTCTTCCAGCTGTTTTTTGAAGCTCCAAACAGCACATCCATCCATCATAAAAGTAATCCATATGACTCCAGTGGGTTAATAAATTCCTTCTAAAGCAAAGCCATGGGTTTTTGTAAGAAAAATATCCATATTCTGCGGCCGTACATGCGTTCACGAGAGAGTTGAGTTCCAGCAGGAGAGTGACCTCCGACCCGACGTTTGACGTAAGCTTATGTGAAAAGAGACGCCTCTCACGAAAACCATGTAACTCTCATGTGATCGCGTGTACGGCCATTGCTGGAAGCCAGTGATTATAGTTTATAAAGTTTTAAACGTGGATATTTTCCCTACAAAAACCCATCGCTTCGCTTCAGAAGGCATTTATTAACCCACTGGAGTCATTTGGGTTACTTTTATGATGGATGGATTTTTGGAGCTTCAAAAACTCAGGCACTATTCAATGGCATTATTACAAAGCTGGGAAAAGCCAGGATATTATTTATTACTGGGTGAATTATTCCTTTAAATTCTGTATTTCAGCTGGAAACATCACAGAAGACAAAATCGGATAATGGTACAATTTTTTTTTAATTTCCTGCTTGTCAAAATGGACAGAAATAAAAGAGAGGACATTCTTTAAAGTGGATCACTGAGCAGCAGTCATCAGAGATGCTCAGTTCCATGAGGAGCACCCATTTCAAGTTCAATGAAAACAAATGTACAACTCAGTCCTGAGTCAGAACACGCTTCTTTTCTCCATACGTCTGTTTTATTTTTCTATGGACAGTTACAAGAAAGTAAAACACTCACGCATCCTCTCGCATAAGAGTATTTGTGTGTGGGTGTTTGTGGGGGAATAAAAATAAATAAAAATAAACTGCAAGCGAAGATCACAGCACAACAATATACAGGTAGAGAAGACCCTGTGAAATCAGCGAGACAGATTAAAGACAAATAGAGCACAGATCTCAACCCAAGCAGGACAGAGGACACAGTGGTCCGCGTTGAAATGTAGCTGCTCACCATTTAAACAATCTGGTTAAGCCTTGTGTACCATCCTCCCACATAATGCCACTCATACTCTCACATTACTAAGAATACAATCACATCATTATGACTCCGCCCCTCGTCAATAAAGGCCTGTGAACTAACAAAATATTTTCGTACAAACCAATCACGGCCCCTCTTTCAAACTTTGGGGGACATGAAAACAGCTTGACAATCGTTTGTAGTTCTAGAAAATACTACAGAACATGAAGGTTAGTTTCTAACCAAAAATCTCACCAAGGCAGACAAAATCAGAATATATTTCCCCCTCTCAATACTGTTAAAAGTGAATTGTGACATTTCACTACTGAAAATATTCTAAAAAGGTTTTCAAAACACTCCTACCAGCCCTTCCATCTGCTATTGGTCACACAGACAGATAGCTCCACCTCCAAACGCTTGCTATTGGTTGAGCCAGTGTTGCTATGCCAGGCCGCTCAAACAAACAATGTTTTGAAAACAACACAAAGCCACAGTGTTTTGGCTTCAGGAACTGAGAGGGAAAGACACAACACATTCCATGTGTAATTATTGTGTGTTATCAATATCAGAACATGCAAAATGCGCCTATAATTTTGTCTCTGGTGTAATTTCTTTAATTAAAATGCTCTAACAGTGCCCTCGTCCAAAAAAACAAAAAAAAAACAAAAAAAAACACACACAGACTGTGCAAAATAGTCATAAGTAAAAAAAAGAACAACAAGGGGTTGGCTGAACAAAGACGTTGATATATCAAAATGTGAAATCAAGACTATTTCTACCGAAGACTAAACATTTCTACAACTCTTTTAAAAAGAATTGAAAAGATTTACATATATGGAGTCAGAGTTACCAGTGGTGTAGTGCTCATTAAAACCATAAATTGGAAAATTATACAAAAATAGAAATAACCCAATAACATGGATTAATATTTCACTGACAGCGTAGAAAAGGCTGTTTTCACATTTCGATGAATTACAGCACATAAGACATTTTCACTTGAGTCTATAACATGGACTGATTCTGGAAAGACAGAGCACTTATCTATTTACAGCAAACGTCTCGCAACTTAAAGCTCAAAGACTCGGTGTGGAGAAAATGGCAGGCAGTCTTTTCAGTTAGGCCACGGATAAGAGGGGACTTTGGGTTTAAAACAGTCACCTCAGCACAATCGCACACACGCACACATGCTGCCGTCCCCATAACACTCCTCTGGATTTAGCTTGACATTTTTTCTTCTTTTAAGCAGGCTGCAGTAGCAAGTCTCAGAACACAAAGCAGACTTACAGATAGTAAAGAGCTCATTCTACAAAAGAGGCGTCACAAAAAGGAAAAATGCCCCTCCAAAGAGACTGGGGGGATGGAAAGGAGTCTCCAAAGCTGGTCTTCAGTTTGTCCAGGAAATCAAAATGGAGAGTTTGCAGTGGCACCTGAAACCGTCAGAATTTCACAAACTCCTCCCCCTCTTTAAAACACCCCCACCCACTGTAGTCTCCGCCCCATTTCCGCATTCCGTCGTTTACAGTTCCGAAGTTCCACGAGAGTTTTAAAAGCGCACATACATACCGACGCAACTTCCCCAGAGAGGGTCACAAACACAAAAACATTATTGCAGAATAAGTGTGCTTTCTTCGATTTTTTGTCCTTAAATTATTTAAAAACGATACTATTACAACATGCAAGCAAGTCATCATAAAAAAGACAACAATCAACCGTTTAACGCCCTGTTTTTAAAACAAGGACAGACGTCGCTCGATAAATATACACTCTTATAAACGCACCCTGGCTGAGAGGGAATTTTATGTTGGCTTGTTGAGAATAGGAAGAGGAGGTGGGGATCATGTTGGAAGTACGGAATTTTTGAAATCTACGTTTCTTTCTTTTCTTTTTTCACACAGAGCAAGTTTGACTCTGGTTGAAAGACATGCACCTGGGACTTTCTTAATAAAGGGATCTTTCTATGCACGAAAACTGTTTGCAGCATTACGACTTCCCTTGATATTCCAGAATTTTCCAGATTCAATACAAGTTCAGCAGCATTCGTGGTATAACGTTGATTGCCACAAAAAATCATTTCTACTTGTCCCTTGTTTTCTAAAAGAAAAAAAGAAAAAATTGCAGTAACGTCGAAGCATTTAGAATGGAAGTGAATGGGGCCAATTTTGTGAAGTTTCTCATTTTATAAAAGCACTTACATTAACTCTCTGTAAAAACTTGTTGTTTTTATGGTTGTTTTATTGTTTTTTTCTTAACATTGTCATGGCAACAAAGTTACTAAATTGGACAATTGTACACAGAAAAGGTCAGTCATTTTTTTCACACTAAAATCATGTTAACACTCATATATTTTTGCATATTGTGGCTATACTTTTGAAATAATGAGTAATTTAATGTTTACGGATTGGCCCCATTCACTTCCACTGTAAGCATGAGGAATGGAATTTTCAATCCCGCTCCTGCAAAAAAAAAAAAAAAGCCTGCAGGAGGAGGTCTAGACAGATTTGTCATTCTCAGTCCAGTGTCATAGGCTTTTTTTTTTTAATTCCCACCAATTCTCTGCTTCAGATCTCAGGTGCCAGACTTGTGCAAGTTGCATGTTGGCATTTGTCACAGCAGGCAAAATGAATTTGCTCCACGCTGTTTCATTTGTTCATTGTCGCAAACAATCGAAAAATATATGAGAATATCCAACTCTGCATCTATAAATTGTTGATGGTTTTTTTTTGCGCAAAAGACGAATAAAACAAATAACATTCTGTAACTTAAAAACATTTAGCAACTATCACTTTTAAGTCTCTTTGCGTTAGGTCCCATGGATCCCGCAATTGACTACTTCACTGTAACCCTTTAAATTTTTTAAAAAATAAAAAGTTTTGTGGTTATCAACTTTATTCTACAAGTGCTTGTATTGAACCTGCAATATTCCTTTTAACACAGACTATGTTCATGATATATCACCTTTTTTTGTAATGTGTTGCAAGAACCAAAAGTTGTATCCTCAAGGGATATTAATTATTGAAGAATTCATTCATCTCTACAACAGAAGTCTAATTACAGCTAGAATAAGGCCAAATTTAATGACTAAACATGATCTCATTATGTGCTGGTGTCTGCTCCTGAAGAATATACCGCAAAAACTAAATCAATGGCACATTGATACCATCTCTCACCAGAGCTAAACAAACCAAAAGCTGTGGTGAGATCAAGTGGCACTCGTCCCATCTGCAGTTGGTGCGTCATCTAATGGTGTCACAGAGACTCCTCCCACTGACATGCCCCCCCTCAGATTCGTGCAAAATGTCTCCTCAGCGACAAACCGTTTGGCACTACTTGTCTAGCCACCATAAGATGGAGTCAGACAAGAAGAAGACCTCTCTGATCATTGAAGGAAAGAACTCTTTGGAGGGACTGACGAGGAAAGGTCTGCTTGAGTCCCAAATGACATACAAAAATGTTAGTCGCACCCTACGTTTTCCTTTGCTGTCACCATACAGGCAATGGGCAGATGAAAGTTGTTCTCTTCTGGTGGATGTTGGGGGAGTCTCTTTGGATCTGTGATGATGGGATAGAGTAGGATGAGACTGCTAGGGTGAAGTAGGGCACGGAGATTAGGTTAGTGTGATGTAGGCGGACGCTTTTTCCTTTAGCTGGCGCAGACACAGATGGCAACTCCAGCTCCCTGCAAAGGAAGAGACGCAAATGTTGTTTTAAATTGAAGCGTGTAATATTTGGCCAAAGTTAGACATAGCACTTACAAGTAACGGTTCTTGAACACTGCAAAAAATGTCTTGTTTAACAGTATTTTTTCACCTTTTTGTTTTTCCAGAGAGTATATCGATACTGTCAGGCAGAAACATTGGATCTCCATATTTCATTATTTGATTCTTTTTGCATAAATCATTACCATTGGTCACCCTTTACGGATGTCTGTGGGTCTTGCAAATATTTAACTAATGATAAGTATTTTAAAAAGCTTGTGACTAAACCTTGCAACTTCACTGGATCCTCAAACTGTCGGTAAAGCCTCATAACTACACACCGCCTCTATCGTGATTCGTGAATGAAGTGCCAATGAGAGTTTGGACAGTCTCTGATTGTTTGCAATGCAATGTGTCTTAGTCTAGCATTTGTTCTCAATTCATAGCTAATACTGTGTTAAATAGCCTGTGCGAAGCACTTGATCTTTAAAAACATGAGATTTTGGCAGAAGAAACTGAGCGCTCACATAGCAGTTAACTTTATAACTGGTAAATTGATGGAAATATGCTGCACTTTGTCCACTAATGGTGGACAAAACACATACATGTCCAAAATTCTCAAAATATTCCTGGTTAAAAAACCTTCATTTTACCTTGAATTTGGTCAAATGTTACTAATATAATGACCATATATAAAGCTACAATATCAACTTTGGCAACACAGTGTTTAATTATTTAAAAAGCACAGTGTTTTTTCCATTTCCAGAAAAGTAGCGTTTGTGGAAAATGCGAGGTTTCCACCCAACAAACTTGTGTAACAAAATGTGCAAGAGTAAAGTGCTTAAAACTAGAAAAAAACAATCTGACAAAAATATATACTAAATATTAATATTTGGCAAAAGTTTGAAATAGCACTTTTAAGTAGCAGTTTTTCATTAGGAAGTTCAATTAAAATATTAAGTTTATTAATTAAAATACTTTTATTATATATGTGTATGCTTAATATATACTTTAATATATCATATAGATTATATATACTTATATATTTATCAAATAAATAAAAATTCTTATCTCATGCAATAATAATTTAGCTTCTGAAGTAAATGTCTCTTGCTTTAAGGATGTTAATACAAAAATCCTGATTTTTGCAGTGCACTTAAAACACCTAAATGTAAAACACATAGTACATACCCTCCGGAGGCTCCGACATAGGGGGGCTTAGACAATACATATGATACCCTCTGTCACAATCATCACAGAATAAAAGCTGATCCTGTAAAAATAATGCAAGTTGATCCTTGTATGCACATGTCCCCAAACACTAGCGCTGGGGCCTCGGATTAAACAGTTCTCAAACACAACAAAGATTGCACTGGCAAAGAAAGTTGCTTCGTTCAGTTGACTTACATCGTTCTCTGATGTCCCACACAGGCTGCATGATTTGCACTCGATGCACTGCCAGCGGTAGGTCCTCACCGCCGCCGTCATGTTGACGGTGAACTGCAGGCACGACGGATGACCTGCAACAACCGAAAAGAAGGTAATATGTTGAGAAATTAATAAATCCCATTTCCGAGCTGAGCTTACATGGGTTAGGTCGCACCTGATCGGCCGCAGTCCGCACAGGAAATTAGATCTTCGGGACAGCCTGTTTTCTTGGAGCCTCCTAGACAGAAGTCACAGTAGCCGTTTGGGATGACAGAACCATCAGCTGCTTTTTTGGCTGCAAAGAGAAGAGAAAAGTGCAAAAATTTAAACGAAACGAAAGAAATGATGAAATATTAATTCATGCATTAGGTATTATGGACTAACAATGAATTTTGTTTGGCATGGTAATGGATATGACAATGGTGACATGTTTGGTTTGGCGGAATAGATATGCTACGCCGCTGCTGTTGGTTATTGCTGCTGCAGAGCAAGTACGAGACTTACTACTGCCAATACATACACGACATGCTGCTGCTGTACAATAGCATACATGAATTACCCGTAGCAGATCTATACAGGTGGAGCTGGGGAAGGTGGAGGGCTTCTGAAAGCGTGCTGGAAACTGCTACGCAGACACTGACCAAGTATTTACAAGTAAAGCAGCAAGCTCATATACAGCACGAACCAATCAGATGTGCATTATATAGAGAATGATGTGATTGCAGATTGAGTTAATGACCTATTAGTCTGGTGCGATATCTAGAGTTTCATGACAGAACTTTGTATTAGAGAATGCATACATTAACATCAACCTACACTACCATTCAAACATCTGGGATCAGTAAGATAAAAAAATAAAAATAAAAATAAAAAGTATACTTTTATTTTGAAAACATTTGTTAAATTGATCAAAAGTGACTGAAAAGACAAAATTACAAAAATACTTTGAACTTTGTATTTATCAAAGAATTCTGAAAGCATTTATCATGGTTTCCACAAAATATTAAGCAGCACAACTGTTTCTTGAGCAGCAAATCAGTATATTAGAATGATTTCTGAAGGATCATGTGACACTGAAGACTGGAGTAATGATGTCATCACAGGAATAAATTACATTTTAAAATATATTCAGACGGAAAACAGTTCATTTTTATTTGAGAATATTTGAGAATATTACTGTTTTAATGTATTTCAAATTAACACAGCCTTGGTGAGCAGAAGAGACTTCCTTCAAAAACAAAACAAAAAACATCTTTTTTTTTTACAATTATTTTAAACAATTATTTTAAACTTTTGCTATTAATAGGTTAATAAATGCTGTAAAATATTGTTCATTGTTAGGACGAATTGAACAAGAAAGTGTTACAAGAAAGAAAAAATGCCACAATATTAAATGTTTTTGAAGAAAAATCACGTTGGATGTAGGATTTAGGATGTTAAGATGTTGTGAATGGTCGCTATGCAGCTCATTGTTGCATGGTTGCTAGGGTGTTCTTTGTGGTTTCTAAAGAGCCTTTTAAAGTATTCTCCTTGGCAGTGGGTGTGCAAGATGTGTTTGGTGCATGTGCACTAACTAGTGGACTCTAAGTGCTCAAGTCACTCGCATATGTGGCCTAAGCGCGGACACAAAAATTGGGCAGCACGCGGACGGTGTGCGTACATGTCCACGGAGCCGTCTGATGACGAAAATTACCTCGCGTGGACCACCAAAGTATACTTTGGGCTTAGGCTGTTGCCAGCCCAAGTCACTATGATATTCTGTTTCTGTCTCTAGTGTGTTTTCTGTCCATATGTTTCCTTTCACAGTGGTATACGGGCCTGCTGAAGCCTGCAGTCTGAGCGGAGGGAGGGGGACACGCTCTCCGCTGGGAGAACTGGAGGTCTGTTAAATATTGTCACAGGAAGAGAGGAAACTGCTGCGGAGAGAAACAAATACACAGCAGGAGACTGGTGTATATAATTAACAAGGAAACAAGGATGTCTCTGTGTAGATCAGTTTGAATTCATGGCTGAACAGGTCTGTCTTTCAGTGGGTTGAATTAAATGCAACACAGTGCGACTAGTGATGGGTTGAGCACATATATAGTGGAAATAAGCATATGTGCTACTGTAAATCGCACACACATTCACACTGATGATGAGTGGTGTGTGCAGCTCTATGGGGTGATTTGGAGAGATCTGGCCCTCTCCAGCGAGGTCATTAATCCACTCCATCCTCCAGAGATCCTATCAGTGGGGGAGGGAGCATGAGCGAGCAGAGGGAATATGTGCTGTTTTATTCCCTAATCTCCAGAGAGAAGAGAGAGAGAGAGAGAGAGAGAGAGAGAGAGAGAGAGAGAGAGAATGGACCAGGATAAGATAAGAGACAGAGGACGTATTAAAAAAAAAAAACATTGCAGATGAAAAAGTGGTCGCAACAAACTCCACAGAGCACACATTACACATGCAAAGTTGAGCGGAGAAGACAACAAAAACAACCCGGCAAGAACTGCATTGAAGCGGTTTGTAAATCAAGATTTAGGCGCACGCTAGAGCATGTCGTCTGTGAGAGGCTGCATTGTGTTGTGTGCAGCTGCAGCAGTGGAGACCAGCAGCATTAGAGGCAGGACTGCACTTCCACACAGTGTGCTGTGGAGCTGTCCGTGGTGCTTACAGGGAAACTCATTTTAGTGCGGGTCGGTTCACGGCACAGTGTGAAAAAGAAATCCGGAGGTACTGACACCATCTGCAGGCCTCTATTTCACTATTATGAAGTTAAAATAGTATCGATACATCTCACTAATGGACAGGGCAATGCACAGTTATGCAAACAAATACATACAATAAAAAAAATTATTTAAAAAAAATCAGTATTTTCTAATTTTACAAATAAATCTTTTTTGCATTTGTTCTCTGCATGTACAAAATACATGTGAATGCAAAAATATATATATATAAAAATGTTTAGAGACATCCGCAAAAATGTACCTTTACGCATTAGAACATTGGAAGCATTCCACTTAAATAATAATTAAACAAATTTGTCCAAATAATAATAATTATTATCATTATTAATATTATTATTTCTAAAATATATGGACAAGTGTTTTTTTAAATAGTTTATTTATGACCAATATAATAATAAAAATAATATTTTTTATATCTCAATAAACAAATTATTCAATAAAATATATCCTAAATGAATAATACATATCACATTAAAAATACTAAATAAATAAATGATTATAATAATCCACCCATACATACATTCTCCAAACCATTTTTCCTCTTTAAACTCCCAGTAATAATAATAATTATTATTATTATTACTATTATTATTATTATTTCTAAAACATATGGAGAAGTGGATACTCTTTATTTTAATTGTTTATTTATGACAAATATAATTATTATTATTATTATTATTTCTAAAACATATGGACAAATGGAGACTGTTTATTTTGTTTATTTATGACCAATATAATAATAATAATAATAATAACAAAAATAATTACTATTATTATCATTATTATTATTATCATTATTAATAATTCTAAAACATATGGACAGGTGGATACTGTTTATTTTAATTGTTTATTTATAATAAAATAATAATTTGTTATATCTCTATAAACTAATTGTTCAATGAAAATATATCATAAATGAATAATACACATTCAATTAAAAACATATCCTGGGAACATTCCTTGCACTTTTGTATTTGCACTAAATACAAATACATTTGTCTCATGGATGATATTATGCTGCTAATATACATGTGTTCAAGTTTTAATTCTAACACGTATGACACATGAACATACCGTTTCATGATCCTTTAAACAAAATACAGTATACTATTTTTCAACAGCTGCTGTCTCTGTGAACTGATCTGAAATCTGTGTACCCTGACTCCCAGAAATTGAGTCTATACAGCCAATCAGATTGAAGCATTGTGTTTTTGTATGCGACCAGATGGTCAGTCAATGGTTCATTGGCCTGAAGCTGAGACTAGCATACAACAAGCAACCAGTTCACACTTGCCATGCAACTCTGTTAAATAATCAGTGTGTAAAAATAGTAAAAGCTAGTAAATAGAGAACAAAAGGGTCCGAATGTAAGTTATAGGGATAATTATACAGACAGCTGGACAGTTCACCGAAAATAAGTAGTGTACTCAAAGCTTCTCATTCACACTGCATAATTAGAGCATGTCAACTGGTGAAGGAGTGAGCTGCACTCCAGAAAGCAGCGCTACAATCTGCCTTACACAAATATTGGCTGTAGGATATGACATGAGGGTGAATAGATGACTGAATATTCATTTTGGGGTTTAAGAATGCAGAATGCACTTATTCATTTTACAAAATGTAATATTGATAAATAAGAAGGATGAACTTGACTGTACAGCATCAGAGATTCTTCTATCAAAAGTTATGCAAGTATACAGACAAATACATTCTGTTTTCCAACAGTTCTTATATAGAAATAGAAATGAAAGGTTGTGAAAGAAATCAATTCTTTTGTCCGTCTGTCTTTTGTGATTCTCTCATGGACGCGATGTGCTCACAAGTCCCTGTGGAGCGCATGCATATGTATGTGCAGAAGCACTAACATTCTCCATCTCAACACACTTTCCTGCGGTCTCACATCATGTACAAAACACACATATTGCATATATGTATAAAATAAAGGCTTAAATACTAGATTTCAAATAGCATAGTGTGAATCAGCAGTTTCTAATATGGCTGTGTGTGAGTGCGGGTCTGCCCTGTAGTCTGCCTGACTCAAGCAAAAGCCTATCAATGATTAAAAGCCTGCAGTCGCGTTTAAGGTGTAGTGTTCGGGTGACAGCCACAGGCAATCAATCCTGCTTTCTCGTACATGTGCACACACACACATAGAGAGAGAGAGAAAGAGAGAGAGAGAGAGAAAGAGAGAGAGAGAGAGAGAGAGAGACAGAGAGAGAGAGAGAGAGAGACAGACAGAAAGATGCTCTATTCCTAAATCTATTGAGCTGCCTCCATAGGCTGCATGTTAAGGCATCATAAGACGCCCCCCACGCAAAAGCTGTTCCAAAAGGTACAAGGCAACTTAATTATGATGCCTTCTAAGATAGGCCTACCTCATTTCACATGTATCCATTGTGGAAAAAGAAATCCCAGAATGAGAGAAGGGGATATGCAGTAGTTTTCACTTCATTAGACAAAATTCATTTGTTTGTAATGACAAACACAAAGAACACTTGAGTTAATATAGTATAATATAATATAATATAATATAATATAATATAATATAATATAATATAATATAATATAATATAATACAGAACATGATTATACAGTGTATTTATAAAATTATATTACTATATAATTTCCCAATTTAAATCAATGTAAAAAATATTTCATACTTAAAACCTCTACATTTAGATTTTTTGTATTTAAAATGTCATGTAGAGATAATTAATTTAAGTGATAAAATTCATTCCATATCAAATTTAGTATTGATGTAATACTATTGCTATAAACAGTTCATTTAAAGTTTATTTGTTGCAAGTTAGTTTACAGAGTTATGTTACAGTTCATTGAAAATTTATTTTACCCAACATGTGTGTTATTTTTATGCTTATTAGATTTTCATGATCATTTCGATAATATAATATAATATAATATAATATAATATAATATAATATAATATAATATAATATAATATAATATAATATAATATAATATAATATAATATAATATAATTTTTATACTGCATATATATTTATACATAGGTATTTATCTATTTAGGTAATAACATTTTAAGGTGATAAATGTAATTCTATATGCCACTTAGATTGAATTCTATAATAATAACAATATTAATAATAAACTATTGATATTAATAGTCAATTTATAGTTTAGCTTATTATCATGCTATCACCAAAACTCGAGTATCAGAGTGGCTATGAAGAGTTTTCCAAATCAGTCACTTCTGAGTTTCCATGACAGTAGGATGCTACTAAGACATCTGTCTAAGGCAGCAGACAGTGAGGCAGCACACTAGGTATTGGAACAAAGCCCTATATTAACACAAAAAAGGAAGATGGGAAGAACAGAGAGACGAGTCAAGCCAAAAGAAAAACATAGAGAGTTTCAGAGACAGACGCAGGAGTTTCTTTGCCATGCCTTCCTGCCTCCCTAAATCTTTCCCAATGCAGCATTTGGCCAATTATGAGGAGAATACAGGCAGAACAGCACACTTCACAGCTTTCAAGTGTGTCTGCAGCCCCATGGGAATCGAAAGAGAGAGTAGGAATAGGAATCCTCAAAAACCTCCCTCCCTTATCATTTCTCGCTCTCTCTCCACACCCCAATTCTTCTCCAAATGATCCTATAGTGACACGATTCTATTTTAGCAAGATCACACATCTCTAATTAGGACACAAATGGCTGGGAGAGAAAGCAGCTCAAGTAACAACACCACAGGAAGGACTCACAAGCACCTGTTGGCACAAACCTTTCTATGATCTCAGTTGCCAAACACTCCAAAAAACAAACAGGCTTCATGAAGCCATTAAACTAATCATGCGAAAGCATTTTAGCAGCACCTCTCACATAAAGACAATTCCACATGCCTGGTCTGACGTGTGTCTGTAAAATAAAATAAAAGCTTAAGAAAGACAGATGCACATTTAGCAAGTCAAGCAGTTATTAGGTCACCAATGGAGAGCATTTCAGCACCACCATCCTGCACCGTTTTTGACTTGTCCCTCAGCTGAAAAAAAAAAAAGCATATTATACATTTAAATGTTAAAAATTTTAAATATATAATGTGAAAATAGATTATTTACACAGAATATACCTTGATTATGTGCCTTACACTACAGAAAACCACACATAATAGCGTCTCCATAAGCCAAAGCTTTAAAATAGAACATACTGTAAGAAGCACCTCATTAAGTTTTGCTGCAGTGTGGATGGATTTTGCACAAACAAATGACACATTCCACATGCAACCCCCTCCTGAGCTAGGCTTTATTACTGGTACATCTTTGCCTAATCTTTTTTGTTTTTTTGAGGTTGCCCGCATGCTGCACCCCACTTCTTGACCATGACAAATGGGGTGGAATCCTGCTTTTAATAACCCCCTTCATCAAACTACCAGACACACACACAAATGTCCATGTATGGTCACACATAATAAACACACAGTATTTGTATTTTTGGGTTAGGAATAAAACCAGACAGAAAAATATGTAGACAGACAGAAAAAGATATATAGATAGATAGACAGACAGACAGACAGACAGATAGATAGATAGATAGACTGAAAATTTTGAAGACAGACAGAAAAAGATAGATATAGACAGACAGAAAGACAGACAGACAGACAGAAAAAGATAGATAGAAAGACAGACAGACAGACAGACAGACAGACAGACAGACAGACAGACAGATAGATAGATACTGTAGACAGACGGATGGATGGATGGATAGATAGATACTGTAGACAGACAGATAGATAGATAGATAGATAGATAGATAGATAGATAGATAGATAGATAGATAGATAGATAGATAGATAGATAGATAGATAGATAGATAGATAGATAGATAGATAGATAGATAGATAGAAAATTTTGAAGACAGACAGAAAAAGATAGATATAGACAGACAGAAAGACAGACAGACAGACAGAAAAAGATAGATAGAAAGAAAGACAGACAGACAGACAGACAGACAGACAGACAGACAGACAGACAGACAGACAGACAGATAGATACTGTAGACAGACGGATGGATGGATGGATAGATAGATACTGACAGATAGATAGATAGATAGACAGACAGACAGACAGACAGACAGACAGACAGACAGACAGACAGACAGACAGACAGATAGATAGATAGATAGATAGATAGATAGATAGACAGATAGATAGATAGATAGATAGATAGATAGATAGATAGATAGATAGATAGATAGATAGATAGATAGATAGATAGATAAACAGACAGACACGTAGATAGATAGATACTGTAGACAGATGGATAGATAGATAGATAGATAGACAGACAGACAGACAGACAGACAGACAGACAGACAGACAGACAGACAGACAGACAGACAGATAAATAGACAGATAGATAGATAGATAGATAGATAGATAGATAGATAGATAGATAGATAGATAGATAGATAGATAGATAGATAGATAGATAGATAGATAGATAAACAGACAGACATGTAGATAGACAGAAAAAGATAGATTGAAAGAAAATGCATTGCTGTATCGCACAGGCCTCAGTACTTTGACCAGTCAGTGGGCTGAGTTGCATAACAGACCTCAAACAGAACGACACTGTGAAGGGAGAGGAGGATCAGCTTTTGGTGCATAATAAAACCTGATCTATGGTTGCGGTACAGTCAGTCTGACATGCACACACCCTTACACACAAACCAAGACTGTGAGATACATGGAGACATAGAGCTCTAGTGATGAAAGCAAACAGTGTGATGCAGCAGTTACACAAAGAGTATCCTGCATGCATCCCAAAATTAATGCCATTATCATTCCATTCGTTGAATGTGTTTACAACAGCAAAACTACACTCCACCACAAAATGAAATAAAATCTGCACAAAACACACACAAGCACCAGCATGCTGATTCTTTACACAAGACAGTCACAGTGTGACTTTTCTGCTCTCCAACTTTCATTGAAGAAATGGACACTGTAAACATTTGAAAATCAATAATTCTACTGCAGAACCCTGGGATTGTGAATCCAGAACAACCTCATGCAATACATATGATACCAGGCTCTAACACTGAATGATTTTGTACTCTCTGTCCTTATAGTATATGTCCTTAGATATGTGTATATTTGTAAAGAAAAGAAATGAGAGGTCAGGGGTACAGTAAGCTCTTTTCAGAGGGCATATGCAGAATTTGACTCTGGGCCTCCCATCTGCTTGAATTGAGGACATTGCAGTGTAATAACAACTAATATGCACGTCATTTGCAAGGTTAGGTCAGCTACAAGAAGTAAAAGCATGCATACAAATAGTTTCCAATGCACAATACAGAATATGTATTGTATTATACACTCACCTAAAGGATTATTAGGAACACCTGTTCAATTTCTCATTAATGCAATTATCTAATCAACCAATCACATGGCAGTTGCTTCAATGCATTTAGGGGTGTGGTCCTGGTCAAGACAATCTCCTGAACTCCAAACTGAATGTCAGAATGGGAAAGAAAGGTGATTTAAGCAATTTTGAGCGTGGCATGGTTGTTGGTGGCAGACGGGCCGGTCTGAGTATTTCACAATCTGCTCAGTTACTGGGATTTTCACGCACAACCATTTCTAGGGTTTACAAAGAATGGTGTGAAAAGGGAAAAACATCCAGTATGCGGCAGTCCTGTGGGCGAAAATGCCTTGTTGATGCTAGAGGTCAGAGGAGAATGGGCCGACTGATTCAAGCTGATAGAAGAGCAACTTTGACTGAAATAACCACTCGTTACAACCGAGGTATGCAGCAAAGCATTTGTGAAGCCACAACACGCACAACCTTGAGGCGGATGGGCTACAACAGCAGAAGACCCCACCGGGTACCACTCATCTCCACTACAAATAGGAAAAAGAGGCTACAATTTGCACAAGCTCACCAAAATTGGACAGTTGAAGACTGGAAAAATGTTGCCTGGTCTGATGAGTCTCGATTTCTGTTGAGACATTCAGATGGTAGAGTCAGAATTTGGCGTAAACAGAATGAGAACATGGATCCATCATGCCTTGTTACCACTGTGCAGGCTGGTGGTGGTGCTGTAATGGTGTGGGGGATGCTTTCTTGGCACACTTTAGGCCCCTTAGTGCCAATTGGGCATCATTTAAATGCCACGGCCTACCTGAGCATTGTTTCTGACCATGTCCATCCCTTTATGACCACCATGTACCCATCCTCTGATGGCTACTTCCAGCAGGATAATGCACCATGTCACAAAGCTCGAATCATTTCAAATTGGTTTCTTGAACATGACAATGAGTTCACTGTACTAAAATGGCCCCCACAGTCACCAGATCTCAACCCAATAGAGCATCTTTGGGATGTGGTGGAACGGGAGCTTCGTGCCCTGGATGTTCATCCCACAAATCTCCATCAACTGCAAGATGCTATCCTATCAATATGGGCCAACATTTCTAAAGAATGCTTTCAGCACCTTGTTGAATCAATGCCACGTAGAATTAAGGCAGTTCTGAAGGCGAAAGGGGGTCAAACACAGTATTAGTATGGTGTTCCTAATAATCCTTTAGGTGAGTGTATTTATATATATATTATATTTATATTTATATATATATTAGGGATTCACCAATGTATCGGCCAATAATCTGTATTCTCACTATATGTAACTACTTCGTTACAGCAAGCTCTACGTTAAAGCAAGCTCTATTTGACCCTATGAATCATCCGTTCAGCCAGGGTTGCCAGGTTCGTGGTTTTTCCCTACACAAAACATTATTTGTAGTGTGCCTCCCATTTAATAATGGGAGGCACTGAGACACTT
Source organism: Rutilus rutilus (assembly GCF_951802725.1). Taxonomy (NCBI): domain Eukaryota; kingdom Metazoa; phylum Chordata; class Actinopteri; order Cypriniformes; family Leuciscidae; genus Rutilus; species Rutilus rutilus. The sequence continues at coordinate 14,272,957 of NC_140223.1, forward strand.
CATTTCACTTCAAATTCTGTGCGTTATGTGCATGAAAGTCAAAATTGTTAGTTAAAATAGTTAATTGGTCTTGACAGATCGCTGTAGAGCCTTAGTTTATGCGGCAGCGCGGATCGCAAGTCTTTTTTTCCACTTTAATACAATTATAGGCAAGGGAGGCAGTGCTTCCTAAAAAATTGGGTGAGAAAATAACCTACATTACAAAAATAAAAACATTAAAAAGTGTATAAATCACTAGTTTTTCTAAAGTAACAATCTCTAACAGCGACATCAGCAGGTAAAGTTACAGTAGGAGTCCGCGTCTCTCTTGCCTCCCCTGAGCCCATTGACTTTTAACAGACCCCCCTAAAGTGTGAGGTGGGTTTGGTGGGGGGTAACTGAGAATGAATGGGGGAAAGACACATGTGAGGAGGCATATGATTGGTTATGGTTGAATATAAATGGTTCATGCAATAAATCCCACCTTGTTTTTGTCAGAAGACTAATAAAAAAAATAAAAAAAAATCAGCCACTTAGATATTACCGCTTTATGTCATACCAAAATCAAATGTGAAATGTCCTGAAAACATGATGAATGTGTTTTTTTTTTGTTTTTTGTTTTTTTTTTATGAGCAATCCGCTTGGTGAAATTAAAGGTACATTGTGTCTGTGACCAGTGTTTACCAAGCTTGATGACTGATGAAAATAAGTTGACTGTTAGAAAGAAAAGCTGAACATTAGTTCACAAATAAAATAATTGTTTTACATTTTTACTACAGTTAGTTGTTATTTTGGAATAAATGTAAAAATCCTTAAAAACTTTAAATTGATGAGATTTATACTTAGATGAACATTAATTACATTGTATAGTTAATGAATATAAAATAGAATTGTATTTGGTTTCTCTATTTTTATGTAATGTTTATTTAACCAGGAAAATGTGACAACATTAAGTGTAACTGGGACATGAATTTACATTTGATTAATAAAAAAAATAAAAAAATAATAAGTATGAGGACTTTGCCTCCTCATTTTAGAACAATTACATATATATATATATAAATACTACACATTTTATTAATTGTTAAAACAAATTGTAAAAAAAAAAAAAAATTGGTACTAAACTTTTTATATATGAGGATGTTTACATGTACATGTGAGAAAGAAAGTGAAGAACAGAACAATGAGAGAAAGAAAGAGAAATCTTCATTTTCTCATGCATTTTCAAAGGCCCCAGTCTAGCCAAACAGCCCTCGGCCCTCTTCTTAATACAGAATAGCAAATGAGGCAGAACGCAGTAAAATACAACACAACTGTCTGGTCTAATATATATGCCAAATCATAGAGAATTCAGCAAGTCTCTCTCTTTCCCTGATTTAATGAACCTCCCTACCCCTCCATCCTCAAACCTAGAGAAACTCCAAACTCCACTGCCTCCCCTCCCTTCCACGCTCTCGATGAACATATAACAACCTATTCTTTATAGAGAGAGTCTGGCTGGCCAGTCTCCATGGCAACACCATCACTAGGCAACGGCCACTGCTCTTCCTGCTTTGTTTCGGAGCAGACAGGAGTGCAACTGTGGCAGGTAGCGACCGGGGCCTAGCGGAGCGCAGAGTGGAGACAGGTAAACTCCTACGAAGAAGTATACTTGAGCTTTTGCCGAAATTGCCAGAGTCTAGCATAAAATTAGACTTAAATGACTGAAGTCATTTTTTTATATAACGCATTACCAAGGTAGCAACTGTAAAGACAGTTATAATACGCTGCAATACCTGTTCATTTTTAAAGAGTATAATGCATAGCTAAAACATTGTGTTTTTATGTTTAAGGTCAAAATCAATACTTTCTTAATGCATGTTCTTCGTTTATTGTGAACTATTTTTTATTGTGAAATATATTACCGGGAATGATTTGTTGTCTTTATTCAAAATGTTCTGCTGCTGATGTCACTTAATCTGTGTGGATTATTTGATGATGTTAATCAACAGCCAAATAAATGTACTGAATTCTAGAATTATAATGAGAGAATGCATATACCAACAAGACATTTAAGCCTTAGAGAAACCTATAACAAGTCTAGTGACATCATCACCACAGTATACAGATTTAAATATGAAACACAAATAATTATAAAATATACCCATTCGTTGGAATAAAGATAAAATATGTGAAACAGCCTGTATGGGATTTATGTTACACCATTCAGTGTTGTTTGAAGTCTCTTTAGGGCATAATGCTATTCGTTGTTTCTTTATTTTAACCAAGATGATTTTTGCCATCAGTTTATTGCAATTGGTTGTTGTGGTGCTGATGATGATAAGTTCAGCCTCCTCTCGTTCCCAGGTGTGCTGATATGCCATTATTATTTGTGCCGTGATTCAGCCTCACAATCACGATTCCTCTCGTACAAACAGCATGAGGGAATTCATCTGAAGAAGGGAGTCATTCCGAGCTTTCAGAGCAGTTTGCTTACCAGCCATAATCACTGCAATTGTCCATAAAAAAAAGAGTATGTGATTACTCAGGTGTGTGTGCATGTGTCACATGTGGAGGAGAAAAATAAAAGCAAGGAGAACGGAAAGAGGGAAAAGAAATTTTAGGATTGAACGTAGAACGCAAACAAACAGACAGAAAGAAAGATCAAATCTGACCTTCAATGCAATGAAAAACAACCCCCACTACCATCTCTACACAACAAAAAAAAACAAAAAAAACTGCTACTACCCCTTCAACTGTCCTCCTGCTGACCGCTTGTCTCCATAAACCTCTAACTAGTTTATTTGTCTACTAACAATGGCCAATATCCAGGAGAATTCTGTCTTTTTATTAATAAATTAGTTCTGAACATTTCTACCACCTCTCAAATGATGTACTGTGCAGTGGCCTAAAAGCATTCAGCGGAAGTATCCTTTTTTTTCTTTTGAAGACCAAAATGGTCTTCAAATTTTCTCCAGCCATTCATTCCCATTATAAAGCTTGGAAGAGCCAGGATATTTTTTTAATATAACTCCAATTGCATTCGTCTGAAAGAAGAATGTCGTGTACACCTAGGATGGCTTCAGGGTGAGTAAATCATGGGCTAATTTTCATTTTTTGGTGTGAACTATCCCTTTAAGTTAAAGCACTACATTTTCTAACTGGAAATAAATAAAAACTGAACTAAAAATAAAAAAGTTATACAAATTACAAAAACACAAAAAATTATACAAACAATACTAAAATAACACTGATACAAAATAAATGTTGAAAAACGAATGTAAAAAAAGAAAAAAAAAATGATTAAAGGTGCGCTGTTTAACTTTTGGCCCTCTGGCGGTTAAAAACAAAATTGCATGCATTTTGCAGAAGAACATTGTTTTGGTTGTGCTTAGGCTCTGCATGACAGTGCGAATGAATATGGTTTCCCAATAATAAAAACAAAAAAATTTATAAAAACGCCATCTACGCATTAACATTTCAAATCCCTCAGTTCTCGCCATCTCTGAACGTGACAGAGCTCGAAATAAAACAAGATCAACATTGACTTGGCTTTTTGGAGATGGCGAGAACAGAGGGATTTGAAACGTTTTTATTACTTTTTAGTTATTATTATTGGGAAACGTTCTTTGCCAGCAGACTCTCCTCTGTTTGGTGTTTGTTTTAAACGGGTGATTCGCCGGAGCAGAGTTCGAGATTTAGCGGCTCCATGTCGACCTTTCTCGCTCGTTGTGACAACTAGCCTCTGCCACTCACATACCATGCGTGTCAAAGTCGCCAGAGCAACTTTTCTCTATTGATGGATATGACGAGATGCACGGGCGAGTGACATATGTACGCATTTTTCCATGAAAAACATCACTCTAGGTCTAAAATATAAACACTTACAATAGGCTTACCATAGTTAATAATAGGCGTACCATAGTTACATGTTAAAACACATTTTGGAAGAAGGATTGATGATGTATTGACTTAGTGTACCTTTAAATAAATTAAAATTGTTTATGAAAATGAATGTTGAAATCAGCTCATTTAACAACAACAAAAAAAAAAAACATACTCCTGGGACATAAAAGTGTCAGTAGTTCATGAAACACACACTATAAACATTTAAAATTATGTTATTTCTATTATTTAGAATGCCGTTTTGCCACATACAATTAGACTTCGAATTCCTTCATTGATCCCCAAGGGCAAAATAAATTGCAAGTTACGAACATACTTAAGAGTTAATGTTTGGTTTCTTTTCTACATGTAAAACAATGCAACAAATTGTATTTATACTATTATCACACACAATGTAGTGCAATTCAGGTATTTTGTCATGTTCTGACAAAAAAACAGTGTAGTCTGCACTGATTTAAATTTAAAATTGAAAAAGTATTTTATTGTAAGAAAGTAGGGTTAAATCTATTTATCTATCTGTCAAATCCTAGTTTTCATCAGTGTTTTCAACATTGATAATACTTGACACTGAAGACTGGAGTAATGATGCTGAAAACTCAACTTTGCATCAAAGGAATAAATGACATTTAAAAAGTTGATATTAATATACAAAACAGTTACTTTAAATTGTAATAACATTTCACAATATCACTGTTTATTTTTGATTAAATAAATGCAGCTCACCTTCCCCAGACTTTTAAACGATAGTGTAAATATCATTGAATCTCTACTAGAATACGTTTACATCATTTAATGTTGAAAAACTCCTATTTCTTATCATTTACATTGTTGCAGCACCTGTTTTCACCCGCTGTCTGAACGCTTTTAGTTTCCGCTTCTTTAAAACCCGCCTCCCGAAAAGCGCAGTCAGCTCTGATTTGTCAATGAGTTAAGGAAAATACTGTACATGTAATTTAAGACATGTTCTCTAACGAAACATTTTAATGTAAAAATTCGCTACTCACACAAATCTATCTTGTTTTCTGGATGTTTCAATAACTGGAAAACGACAGATGGCGTGGTCTGCACTGATTTCACTTTAAAATTCAGAAAAAGTATTTTATTGTAAGAAATGAGGGTTAAATCTTCTAAAATGCAGGCTTTTTTTAACAGCCAAACATTATGTGGGAGCAGAGAGCGTGTATATGTGTGTGCGTGTGGGGGAGGATTTTAACTAGAACTCTCAAATCACGAAATCCAATTTTCAGGTGCACATCTAGAGGGTCGACCTCAAATGCAAACAGCGATCCCCCCCCCCACCACCCACCATCTACCCCTCTACCCTTCTACCCTTTTCCATACGCATTGACACCAGACAGCACCCCTCCCCCATGCCCTGCTGGACAGCCCCCAAAACCCCCTCCGTCCGACCAGCAGCACCACAACACTATATGAAAAAGAATATGAGCAGGCATGAATTTTAATGCAGTCACTCATCTCAGCCAAGCAGCCTCACTTCTGCAGTGGAAATAAATAAAGAGGGGGAAAAATACAGAGTACTGATAGATGAATCTTAAATCAAAAGAAGACAGAGGAGAAAGCATAGGCAGAAAGACAAGGGTGGTGCAAAAAAAAAAAAGGGAAAGCAAGAAAGAGAAAGCAAAAACTAGAAAGGAGAACGAGAGAGCAAGAATGAGAGGTGAAATCTCATCTCTTGGCTGAATAATCTGTCATTCATCAAACTGATAGAACAGAGAGAGGTAGCACAGCCGTAAAACGAAATAACGGCAGAGGATGAGAATTTCGGATTTGGTCTGGCTCCAATTCACCATCTTGAGTTGGGTGGCCCTAGTTATCGTGCCTACATCTACATCTTTCTCTTTTGGTCTAAATATTGCATGAATAATGCATGAATCTAGGTTTCATTAAAACCTCTCTTATTAATAATATCGCTCGTGGTGGAGTATGGGAATACTCGAAATGAGTGTGTGTGTGTGTGTGAAATGAGAAAACGTACCTTCCTGCAGACGCTCACGTTTGTGCTCTGTCTAAAAAAATCCTGCAAAATTGAACACGGCCCTAATTTTCTGCACTTTTCTTTATAACCAGCTTTCGAAACCAAAAAGCCAGTGGCGGTGAGGGGTAAACAGAGCGATGGGCAGGCCAATTCAGCCAAGCACTCAGCCAGATAACTCTGGGAGGCAAATGGGCATGATTTCACAAGGACACTGCAATGAGGTCACTGTTACCTTGTCTTTGTCATGCAAAAGGCTACAGACTGAACACAACAAAGCCATAAACAAGTGGTGGAAGATCTCGATACTGATACTGTCACATGACTTTAGCATGATACACTGTGCACTGCAAAACAAAGCATTTTCCAAATCTGTAATTTTGTCGCGTTTACCAGTAAAAATCTCAAAACTAAAAATGTATAAAAACAAGATAAATGTTACATGTGCAGTAAAACTGGAAGGCTAATTTTTCTTGGCTAACTGTTTTTTTTTTTTTTTACTTTGTGCTCTAATTATGTATTTCTTTTTGAAAGAAAGAAAGAATTTAAAACTTTTATTCAGTGAGGACACATTAAATCAATCATTACCCTTTCTATTCATCAAAGAATCCTGAAAAAAAAAAATGTATCTTGTTTTCAGGATGTTTAGACATTTTTTGCTGAAAAACGACCAAATAATGATCACGAAAACTGCTGTGTGACTCATTGTAATGCATGTGTGAGATGGTTAATACCCTTTTCCACCAAAATGGTGCTGGTGCTCAGGGACGTCTCTCAGAATTTTACCACGTTTCACTGACTTTAGAGACGAACAATGAAGTAACTAAGTTAATAATAATAATCTTTCCAAAGACAAAAAATACTTTTAGATAGGTTGATTTTTTTGCAAATCAGAATCAAATCCATTTAGTTTGAACAGATTTTTTTTTTTTTATATATATAAAAAAAAAAAATTAATCCAAAAAATGTTTTCTCAGTCCATTGGATTTCAAATCATTGTAATCTTTTTGTCATTGGCCATTGCAGGTTTTGGACACTGTAAATGCATGAATATGTAAAAAATGCCTCGGGACATCAGCACCGTGGTGAGATGTGACAAAAAAAAAACATGAGCAGATGCAAAATGTCCAGTTTTCCATCTTGTTTTTCCACATTGACAGTTACTATTTATTGTTCTATGAGTAAGTCTCTTGGCATTGTTCTGACTGATCATTTAATTGGTAGCTGAAGTAGATATGGATATTGACAACGTCTCAACAAATGGATCAAATTTCAGCATTTGCGAAATGACAAAGCGGACACTGAATCCAAATCGGATTTGTGTGCAGTGTGAATGAACACAAGCTTTGTTTAGAAGTCTTTTGCTTCGTTCATGTCGTGTCGTAATTACCATAATTACAAGATTTTAGTGTGTTAACGTCTTCAGAACCAGATATTTGTTTCTATGGAAACCCATAGAACGCCAAATGGATCCAGGCTTTGATGTTGATGACAAATGACTTAATAACGATGTTAATTCACCACAATGCTTTAAAAACAAAGAAGGAAGAAAACGATTAATATTATTATAATATTCAATATATAATGAATAAAAATCATAGCAATCAATTCACACATATTTGTAAATAAAATCTTTTTATTTCAGACAGATGGGGAAAATAAAGTGGCTGGAGTAGCTCTGCAGCACAACAAAAGTAGGAACAAAAAAGGACAAAACAGGATGTCAACTGCTGCATTGGGCACTTCCAGTTAGCTTTGTTGGTTATAATGAACGATCTAGTTCTGTCATGAGCTGTTGTTTTGGAAACTTTAAGTGGTATCCCGCCCCTGGTCCCTGGCGATAATGGTGCCTGGTTTAAGACCAGCAGAGTCAATTACGTCCAGGCCAGAAGAACCTTTAATTCATTGGAAATGCGTGGAACAGGGCCAGATTGAACAGCGGCTCCAGCACCAGCACCGGGTCGGTGGAAAAGGGGTATGAGAGTGGGTTAACTGTGTTAGAATAGTTTTACTCTATGGGTTGTGGTATGAGTGTGTAATCCATGGCTGAGGCTGATGCTGGGCTCACGTTTGTGGTTGTTCTTGCGCTGGAAGGGCAGTGTGTGCCGCTCGGAGTCTTCCTCACCCTCCTCGTCTGCCAGGTGTGTGTGAGTGTAATGGTAACTCAAACCTGGACGGTTCTTGTAGCGCTTCCCACAAACTGAACACAGAGGAACACACAAGAAAAAAGAAAAAAAAAAACTGTAAGAATGTGTACAAGAGTTTGGTTAATCTTGTTATAAACAAAAAGTATGAATTATGAGTATCATTATATTTAAATAAAATTTGTATTATTGTTGTTGTTATCATTATTTACTGTCAATCATTTTAATTCATGTAGTATTATAATTTAATAATATTCAAACTATATTAGTATAATAATAGCTATTATATACATAATTAGATTTTATTATCATCACTAATTTGTATAATTACATTTGAATTGAATTTAATTATTTTTGTACACTAAAAGCTATTATATAAATATTTTATTATAATATTTATTAATTTATATTATTATTAATTTGTTACAATTAAATTAACTTCAATATTATATTTAGTTTATTATAAATAGAATACTTTCTTTTTTTTATTAAATAAATATTTTATCCATCCTCGTTCATGTATATAAAACATTTCCGCCGTTATTGCCCATGAGAAAAGATACAGTTTAAGATAACAGTAGAGAATATTGTCATAGCATGCAAGATAAGTCACCACAATGAAACTTGACATTAAAAATCCCATTATCAGGGGAAATGCATTGTACACGTTCACATGGCTATATGGTGCTATATTTGCAGTTCTACCACTCCTTCCCCAACGCTGGGTTTGGTAATAAATATGGAGTTATATTCTGTGTTCAGTTGTTTTGTGCATGATACTCACTGTCACACACATATGGCTTGTCTCGATCCTCTAGGGATGCTGGGTCCTGTCTCTTTCTCATCCCCCCAACACCACATGCCTGGACAAAAATTACATGTAAACACACAAATGAATGTACAGTTGGCGACCAGTCTGTTTTACACAGGTGCAGCTTGAAAACCATCGTTATTTTTGCCTTGCGGCGCGGAGCACCCCCCACTTCCTTCATCAAGCTTTAAGCAAATCCTCTTACACAGCATTAATTACACCTAGCACACAATTATCACAGCATCTCTTCTACACACTGCCAGCTAACTATGTGGGGTGTGAGAGATCTTAGAGGAAGAAGTGTGCCCCAATTAACAGCGCAGAAGGTGACAGAATCCAGGGAGTGAATCGGAGACAACCTCGTATGTATTTCTGCTAGACTACAATACTGAAAGTCGCATGTATTTCTGCCAGGGTCGTGCACGGCGCATCATACATCGACAAATTTGCTGAATTTTAATTAACATAGCAAGCAGAATGCATTCAAATTTGATTTTAGAAGTAGAATTCAAATAGAATGAAATTCTAAGAAACTGACGTAACTGTAGTTTTAAGTAAAACATTTCATTTTTTTCCGTATGAATTAATGTTTTCATACACATACGTTAATAATAATCAACGTGTATTTAACAATTATGTATTTAATTTATTTATACATGTAATCAATTCATTTTCCTTTTCTTGACTAAGGTGGAATACGTTCTCTGGTACGTTCCTCTTTTTTCCCAGAATACTATATTACATTATGTAATATCAAATATTATGTAATAAATAGATTTACATTTTAATGTCAATATTTATTCTACAAATTTATCTGAAAAAATAATATGGTTACCATATTATATGGTGCCATGTGGCAATTGTTGTTTTGATGGCAGAGAAGTCAATATGTCTAATCAGTTTGTCCAACACCAATTTCTGCATAAAAAAGTATACATTTTTCGTGTAAGTTCATGTAAAATTCAGCATATACCATATTTAAAACCAAATGCCCCGTTTTTTTATTTTTTTTTTATTCTTATTTCACTCAAGAACCTTGTTCCTCAACAAAAATAGCTATCTGTACAGGTTTCCTTCTTCAGTTTGTGGTTATTTCATGGCTAGGCTACTGCAGCTTGCATGCATTTCTGCAGAGAACCACTTACTATTCAAGCCTTTCATGTATGTGGGGTTATAATTACAGATGAACTTAGCCATGTTTTCAGAGTTCTATCAGACATCAGGTGTTGTCTTTAAAGTGGTATACAAAGGATGTTTTTCATGGCTGTTGGGAAGGAGCTGCTTTGAATCAACGCAAACCCAGCGGAACGCAATGATGAAAGGTACTCAGGGATCAAACCTGGAGATGTACTAAACAGCCATAATGGATCAATGGCTGATGATGAGCTACAATGGCCTGCTTTGTTCAGAATGCAGCCTTGAAGAAACAGGAATCCCAGATTAAACCAAGACCCTGCAGGGCTCACTGCAAACCTACAGGTCTATATATATTAAAACATTAAATTTGGGTTGTGGTTTAATTGCTACCTAGAGGAGTGGTTCTCAACTGGTCAGTTGCAAGCCAACAATGTATAACAGGTCTGTTCTGACAGGATCACAGACAGAAGGAAACAAAACAATATTAAATGCAAGAAGTATAATGTAAATAACAAATAAATGAATGCTAATACATAGTTAGGATAGCAAAGTGGCTTAACTTCTAAAAGAAGGCAAAAATGCTTTCAGTATTTTACATTTAAAGGGGACCTATTATGCAAAATCCCGGCATCTGAGCCACTGAGCACACCGTGGTTGAATTTCATTTATGAAGGAAATGTGCCGAAGTGAGTCGTTAAAGTGTTATATATTTGCACAATTCATTTTCATTTTCACAAACTAGGGTCAGTTCAACGCTGGATTTGCACAAAAAGTTGTTATTAGATTAACATGATGGTGCATGCTAGTCGATTAGTTGAATCAACTTAACTCCACAACAACTACTTAAATGTATCCACTATCCATTCAGAATTGTACAGTTGCATTATAAAAGTTGTAACTTCTTTCTGAGTCTCTCCATCAGTGTCCGACCCAGTTTCGAACATGTAAGGAAGGCTGAACATCGCTTCTGACAATTTCTGACATTTTGGCTGCGTGACATTATCCAGTTTTGTTGTTGCCGGAGTATCCGAAGCACAAGCTGTAAAGGTTCCGCCCTCTTCTGGAAAGAGGGCCGGAAGCAGCAGCTCATTTCCATTTAAAGGGGCACACAAAAACGGAGTGTTTTTGCTCACGGCCAAATAGGGGCAAATTTGACGAGCTATAATAAATGATCTGTGGGGTATTTTGAGCTGGAACTTCACAGACAGATTCTGGGGACACCAGAGACTTACTGTATATTGCATCTTGTGAAAAGGGGCATAATAGGTCCCCCTTTGAGGCTGTACGCCTAATCAAACTCTAGAAAATACATCTAATAGCATCTAAACTACTAAAGGTATATGAAAATACAATATACCATGTACATTTGGCTCGGAATAAATAAGTTCTTATAATGAGCTCTGAAGCAAAAGCAGTTGAATCTTAGGGCACTGTGAGTAATCAGCCTGCAAAACCTGATGATTCACTCTAGTATTAGTATGATTCATACTAATTAAGTAGTCAATGCAGGTCCAAGCAGAACATGTTATAGCTGCATGTGTTTTACCCGTCCTTTGGTGCGATTCTTGCGTTTGGGAACGTCCTCCTCCATCTCTTCCATGTCCAGCTCGTGAGGAAAATCTCCCACCAGCAGCTTCTGTGACCACAAGGAAAGACCAGCACATATGAGTCAGCTGTACTGTATGAACAACACTGGGAAATCTGGTGCAGGAAAGAAAAACAGACTAAAAGAAAAAATATAGATTGAAAACGTTTTATATTGGTTCACAATAAACATGAGCTTGTAATGGCATTAAGCAATTTGCGCAGGTTTACCCAGCGGACACAGGGTTACATTTGCTTGAATAAACACACAAAAATGAATTATCTAGTTGACAGTATTTTTAACATTTAGGTTACCTTTGTTGTCTTTCTGTGAAATCTCGCAAGCAAAAAAAGTCCATTGTCTATTTTCAATAGTGAAGTAACGTATGAAGCACAGCTCAAACAGAAGTCAATTTCAAACCAAGCAGCTTTGTGTTGTTGGTCAATGCATAACGCCTTTGAACCAGTTGAGAAATCTTTCAACCTCACACCAAATTCCCAGTCGCTTGGTTTCCTATTGAAATAACTGGATTTTACACAAGGAAATGTGGTGAACAATGTTAAATGAGACTACACCCTAAAAAACATTAAACACTTCAATTGTTAAATGTAAACTTTAACAAATCTCAAACTGAATATCCATATCCATTTTCATACCGTACATCATAATTCAAAATGACTGATTTTTGTTTTTAATTTTTAATTTATTTAGACTAAATATAGATTTAATAAAGTATGGGTTTATAACATGAAACAAATCTACTTATTTATATCAGCCAGACTTTTGGTGCATCCCTAATTTTCTTCACCTGTCTGTCAGGTGGAATTCGTAGGTCTGATCACTTAAAAAAGTAATAGAACACACCACTAAATGTTGCTAATGTGGTGCACCTTAAAGGCTCTGATACACTCACAGCCGCCCAAACTGCTAGAGTTTGAAAGTAATATGTGCTTTCCTCTCAATTATAAAATAAACACAACAAAACAGTTAAGTTAAGAAAGCATCATAGCAACATGGATATGTTTGTACAAGCTCTGCAATTAGGCACATCAGTCAAGTCATGTCACATTTATTTTAAAAGCACTTTGACTTTATACGCTAGATTGCTTTAAAGCAAGCAACTTTACAGTATTAAACATGAAAAAACAGTGTGTGTTGCTTTCTATTACAACTTAAATTTCTACAATAACGCAGCTGTCCATGTTTTTACTCGTGACTGACCTCGACAGACTGAACAGAATAAATTAACCAGAGAAGATTTCCACGTCAAAGAAGGCGGAGTCTCAGAGCCACACCCATTACATAATTACCATGGACCATTTTGAAAACAGCCATTTTGAAATCCTGAAACAAACTCCAAACAAACTGATTTAGTTCGAAATGATGTCACACCAGTTCATTCTTCAATTTCGCTTGAAGTATATCATATGTTGATTGCCTTAAAAGTGCACAACTGTAAATGTACTCGTGTGGCTGTGGGAAGTGAACAGAGGTAGCAGGGAGGCGCATAGCTTTTTACCTCCTGCAGGGACCTGAGGCGATACAAGCAGCAGGATCACAGGTCCGCTCTCAGGGGAAGGAGCGCTCTAAAGAGTGACTCTTAATTGAAGTGCTAATTGGTTAACTGTCCACCCCTGGGATATATGTCATGTTGTGTGCAAAACAGTGAGGGTGATGACACTAGTGGCAGCTCAATCAACTGGCAGGCTGGTTCATTAGGATCTATGAGCATTCGCACGTCAACACGGTCAAAAGTAAGTGCCAGTAAACTCAGAGACGTTGAAAATGAGCATCCGCTCTCCACAAAATCAATACAACAACTTTGTCAAACTTACTAACACACGCACAATAATAAAAATACACTCGCAAGTATACACACTTTGTAGTTAACAACGAAGTGGGGGTGTGTCAGCCCTGCAGGGACTTGTGTTACTGCCAAAAAGAGACACAAGTACTACAGAGAAATCAGAAGGGGAGCGAAAGAGTAAAAGAGAGGAAGACGGCAGAAGAGAGCAGACAGAAACGTGATTTTCTGTGTTGAACGTGATTTCACCAAGTACAACATGTTCCTGGATCAACATCTTTGTTGATCCTGGAACAACATTCCAATCAAAATCAGATTTGATAGACGAGTTTAGAGTTTATGTAAAGGTTAGGCTTAAAATCAGGGTTAGGTGCTTCTACATCAGTGTTATTCACCTATCATTTCCCTCTGATTTTAGGGATAAGTTATGGGTTGGGTTAGGTGTAGGACTACATTTTCAGACAGATTTTCAGTTTTGTTCCCAACAGAAAGGGACAGTGTCTTAGTGAGTACTTCAAGGCTATAGTGTGTTAAAGAACTCTTATCTAGTTGACTGTTGAGTGCGTGGCTACAAAATCTTTCTAGGGGGAACAACTCCATAGTGGAGGAATCTTTCTTACCTGGCATTCACTCATGGGTTCCTCCTCCTTTGTTTCAACTTTCTTGTCCAGCAGTTCTCCACTGAGGAGTGACTCCAGCACAGGACCCTCAGGAACACCCCCTTCCTTCTTTAGTGCCGTTTCATAGTCTGAACACACACCGGAAACAATAATTACGCCAAGGCATTTCTACTCAGCTCATAAAACATATAAACATATTAAGCAGCCCAGCTGTTTTGAAAATTGAAACAAGAAGTGTTTCTTGAGCATCAAATCAGCATATTGGAATGATTTCTGAAGGATCATGTGACACTGAAGACTGGAATAATCATGCTGAAAATTCAGCTTTGCATCACAGGAATCAATTACTTTTCAAATATATAAAAATAGAAAACAATCATTTTAAATTGTAATAATATTTCACAATATTACTGCTTTTACTGTATTTTTGATTAAATAAATGCAGCCTTGGTGAGCATAAGAGACTAATTTAAATAAGAGAAATCTTTTAAATCCCAAACTTGTTAAGAATGGTCATTTGTGTGGTTTTTGTTGTTGTTGTGTCTTTTTTTCTGTAAAATCAGACTAAGTTAGTAGATACCTTAAGTTTCTGTTTTTCTTTCACTGACTGAAAAAAAAAAGTTTTTAGGGTGTTGAATCAGAAAATACAATTGTACAACATACAAAAAGCCCCCTAAAAAATGGATAAAAGATTTATTATGTGTGTCCTTCTCGTCAAAACACCAGCTCTCACCGATTTTAAACTCGATGGGTCCAAGACGTGGATCCTCTAAGATGTTTAACCGTCTCTTCTTTCTCCAGCAACGTGCTGGATAGGTATAGAGCTGCCCTGGAGCCACACCTGGGTCAAACAGAACCAGAGGCGGATAGAAACATGGCCTAAACATCCAAAACCTCAAAATCACCTATGTAGTACGATATACTGTACACATAGACACACACCTGGCCCACGATGGGTCTTCTCCATCCATATGTAGCAGTTACTCTGTGCAACGCCTGTTTGGGAGTCGAGGAAGGGCAGGCGCATGGAGCGCTCAGCACAAAGTCGAGCATTATAACTGCGGCAGTGCTCAATGGCCTCGCGGTAAAACTCCTCACCAAGGCTGGAAACAATTAAAAAGTGGAAATGTGTCACAACAAACACATGAATATAAGAACGATTGATTTCACTGCTCAAACAACTAATTAAAAACAACATTTATTATTTAAAGAAATCGAAATTTGAGCTTTCCGCGTGTGTTAGGTTTGAAGCCATCTATAGAGAACACTTCTATAGAGAAAATTCATATTTAAGCACATACGCATTCAAAATTTACAGTCTCTCTCTTCTGGGAAATTAGAGTAAAAAATATTGATGAGTCATGTTGCGCTAAACAGATTTTTGTCCAAGTAACTTCAAGGGGTCTTTAAATTTTCATCCTTCTATGCAGATAACTCTTTGTACTGACATGCAGGAGGCAAATAAATGTCTTGGCTGGTGTTTTATTGGAAAATATAAATTTCATTTCCAGCTCTGTTAGCAACATATCACATGTGCATTGCGGTATACTGTACAGAATCTCACTCGTGGATAAAAGGGTCAGGTATTAGGAACGGTTGTTTAAAAACACTGCACCATGAGAACTGTGGTGAGCATTAATGGTTCATGTAGGGGAGAGGAAAAGCACGCAGTCAACAGTTCTGTCCTCAAGAGTATGTCTGCATGCTTGAAACTGGTCAGGACAAAAGTACCAGCAGTGATTTTATTGCTGAGGCTGCAGTGAGAAACCTGCTTAGCAAACTGCTGTATTTGTAAAACAATTTTAAGATCAGGGAAACACTTTATAATAACTCATGAATAAGTCAGTAGCAACAGTTATATATTGCTTTACAGCTAAGTAGTTGATTTACATTCAAATTTGCATACATGAAAACATATAACAAGTTTAATGAGATTTCCTAAATGTTGGTGTGGGTGGATGGGAGGCTCCCTTGTGAAAAAGTAGTGCACTTGTAGTTTATTTCAAATAATAATAAAAAAATCAAAAAAAAAAAAAAAATCAAACAATATATATATATATATATATATATTTTTTTTTTTTTACTGTAATTGCTAATAATACAGTATTAATAAAATAAAAGGCCACTCAAGTGTACTTAAAGAGAGTACACTTACATGTTTCTTAACTTTCTACAGTAATAACGTTAATTTTATAACAGAAATGACATTGAACTTTGAAGTATATTTTAGTTTACCATAAATGCTTGTCAGTACATTCAGCAGTACGCTTTAACCATAATTCAAGGACAGTTAGAAGTAATTATAAAACTAGCACAGAACACCAAATGATATTTCGATATTTCAAAGTGAGACGTAATAATGATTGGCAAAGTTATAAATCAAAGTGTCATCGACTTTAGTCAAGATATTCCTTTGATTTTGCTAGTTGATTCAGCATTGAAGGTTATTCTCTAATGTTTTCTCTCTCATTGTTAACACAAGGAAAGATCAAAAGTGCAGAAATAATTGTGGGTGCGTATAAAGTCCTGACAATAATCTTCTTAACCCTTCTCTCTCGCGGTTGCCTTTTCTTCATTTTTTCTTTGTTCAAACCGGCTGAATAAATGACAGTTAACTCCCTGCCACGTCATAAGCTATTGTAAAAATGAACCCTATGGGAGTATTAGTGAGGACAGGAGTTTTGGGACACAGTCTGACTGGTTTCTGCTGATGCGCCATCATTTGTTTCATTGAAATCAAAAGCGCTGATCTGCAAACAGGAGTGAGAAATGGAGGAAAATTGCATCATGCAACAATGACTGCATCCCTAAAACAAGCCTGATAACAAATTGACAGAGGCTTGAGGTGATGTTGATGCTGTAAGTGTAAATCCATTGTGATTGGTGAACTCATCCATTTCTCCTTGCGGGGGAATGATGAAGAGCCCTGTGGCAGAAGACTAACAACTCAGTCAGACTGAAATAAATAAGCCTCATTTCTCCAAACAAAATGGCGGCCAGAGCAAAACACATTTTCTATCTAATTTAGACCAAGTTTGATTTGGTGGCCACATCTTGGTCATTCAGTGTGGGCTGGAATCAGTCCTCACCATGTGGGTTGAAAAGTCACTAAGTGTGCAGGGGCAGTAAATTACAGTGCATCGAATGTCATGTGCTCAGGTCCACCTGAGAGGAAATATTAAGTCCTGTGGTGAAGTGCTGAGGTTCTCCATTTAAACACCTCTACACACGGCACACTCATTCTGCGGTCAATCTCACACAATGGACCAGCAATATCTAAAGGTCAGAGAGCGAGTAAAAAACAAAGTTCGGAGCCTCTGTGATATGTGAGAAATTGTTTTTCAGGGTAAGATCTTTTTAAATGAGCATTCAAGACTGTTATCGAACAATTTCTGAAAGGCTTTCTGATTGGAGGTTGAATGTTTTAAAGGTCCCATATTATATTGTCAAAACTGAAATTTCCTGGCTTCAAAACAGTCAATCGCAGACAAATGCACACCGCCTGCATAAAGTAGCTGTGCCTTTTCACGAGCCGTTGTGACTTCCGTATATGTGATGTCAGAACTACTCAGTCACCGCCTCAGAAAACAACAGGCCAATCAGAAGAGAGGCTCATGAATATTAAGTAGACCTGTTCTTGGCAGAGCTCCTGAGAAAGGAGCTGTAAACATATATTGAGATGGTTTTTGGCACTTATACCACGAATATATATTCAAGGACATCAAAACTAATATACTAAAATATGGGACCTTTAAACAGAATACTCCATTATGGGCCTCTCCAACAGTTGAAAGGAGTTGGGTGCAAAACAGCAGTTCCCTCAAGAACTTCCTGAATCGGAAGAGATAAGGTGGCTTCTCTGTATGGCATAGTTTGTTTTCATATCCTACGAGCACAATGAAAAAGCAATCAATTATATCTGAAATATATGGAGCCCCGCACATGACATGCAGAAGAGAAAATTTTTTATTATATTGTGGCCACAAATTTGTTCTTACAACTTATTAACATTGTACTAATTTGTTCCTTCATTTTGTCATAAGAATTCCATCCCAAGATTTATTATTTCTATTAAATTTTGTTTTACCTATTTTTGCCTATTTTGTTCCCTCATTTTAGATAAATCGTGGCCTTGTTGTACTAATTTGATTAATCGTTTTAGTTAAATCATGGCCAACTATCACTCATCATGGCCACTATTTAACTAAATCAAAATTAGGTAATGAATTAGTGAACATGGCCACGATTTAACTAAAATGATGAAACAAATTAGTACAACACGACCACGATTTATCTAAAACGAGGGAACAAATTAATAAATCTTGACATGGAATTCCTGGGATGGAAATCTTGGGATGGAATTCTTAATTATACAATAATATAACATTTTTCCGTAGAAATATACAAGCTAGCATGTAAATGCAAATACGTGCTGCATTCTCCACTTTGCCACAAGGGGCGCCAAAGCATGGATTAGCATAAAATGTCTTCTTCTATAGTCATTTTTTCTTTAAGGTAAACAGCTTTTGTGGAGCAACCGTTTGAAGAGAATCTTAGTCTTGTTGAGCAAGTAAGTCACAGTTACTTAAACTGTCAACGTGTTTATAGGTTCCTCAAATCAATCGATGTTGTCTCAATGAGCCCACTTCTGCTGGTGGTTTAAAGTGTGGCCACACTAGCAGAGTTTCTGCAAAATTTAATGGGCAAAAACAAAAAAGTCAATAGTGTAGCAATGTATGAAGCACAGCTCAAGCACAGCAACTTTTAAAGCACGCAGCTTTATGTTGGTCAATGCAGCAAATTCACTACCAACTTGAACCCAATGCGAAATCTTAGTGGGAAACTTTTCCGCCCTCAATTGAAATTCCAGATTGTGTGGATTCCTATTGAAATGACCGGACTATGGCAACGAAATTTCACCAAGGCAATAGTAAATGTGACAGTACTTTAACACTCTGTGTTCTGCGTATGACTATGCACCAGTGAGGAGAAGGATGATTAGATCAGTGTATTGGATTTAACAACCATACCTGTTTTTTATGACGGTTCCACTTGATTGCCTAAGAAGAGGGAGAAAAAAAAAAGACAGAAACAGACATGAGCAGATGCAGAAAATTTCTAATTCCAGGCTATGGGAGTTATGTACAATAAAAGATCATTAAATAAGTCCATTCGAACTATGTTAAATTAACAGAAAAATGACCAAGCATTAATTGCAAAATGCAACACCACCATTAACTATACAGACAAAGCCTCTTAACCATGGTCAACCTATATAGGTTTTTTTCCAATGCCAATATTTAAAGAACAGGATGACCTACTGTATATGACCAATATAAAGATGTAATACAATTTAAAGGGATAGTTCACCCCACCCTGTTTTTGCCAAAACAACCCTGAATCCCATTTTCTTTCATTGTATGGACAAAAAAACCTCTGAGATTTAGAAAGAAAGAAAGAAAGAAAGAAAGAAAGAAAGAAAGAAAGAAAGAAAGAAAGAAAGAAAGAAAGAAAGAAAGAAAGAAAGAAAGAGTCATACCAGCTGATTAACAGGCCTGGCTTATATCCGACTCTGAAACTAGGATCGGATACCTTGACATGTTTCATGACTTGCCACATGAGCAGCATGAAGCAGCGGCATGCAGTTTTACAGCTGACAGGATAAGCAGTTACAGGAATAGCAGCAAACAGAAAACATTTCTTATTGCCTTTTTAACTAAATTACTGAGAGATGCATTATTTGCAGTCATTGTATTCGCACTGTATGGGAGCTCCAAAAACATTGGGTATCTTGGAGGAAAGCTGACAGAATGGAGAAATGGGTGAGGTTAGCTAATATCAGAAAAATCAATAAGAGGAAGCAAAAGCCTAAAGCAAACCAACCAGAGTTTGGCTTGTGTGCGGGCAGAGCTGGCCAGGAATGGCATCCACGGGGAAAAGTGTGTATGCCAGTGTGCCATGAGGAAGCGCTTTCACTTCTTTGTGAGTAAAACTATGCTGAGAGGGAGTGAAAGGTCAGTGTGTGTGTGTGTGTGTGTGTGTGTGTGTGTGTGTGTGTGTGTGTGTGTGTGTGTGTGTGTGTGTTTTAGCCTTGAGATAGTTGATGCTGAGTGTTATGATTTCACTTTGATCTAACTGACCAATGAGAAAGTACAGCAGGAAAATACACATTAACTTTTGTTTGGTGCCCATTTCTGATTCATACAATATATTTTGTGCACAATATAATAAAAAAATAATATAATATTCAGTAATAAATAATATACCATGACATTATGATTTATTAATATACCATGGAAGTACAATTTTTTGAATAACACTAGAGTTCAAAATGTGCAGATATTTTATTTATTGCACAAAAAAGACACACACTATGGTGGGCCCTTTTTCATTGACATTTATTGTTTTTATACTGATGATGAATGATCATATTTTTTCATCCCTTACACAACCCCTACTCTTCAGAAAAAAACGTAATTAATTAATACATTATTTTTCTTAAGACATTATTTAATTTGTTTATTAAGCTACTCGAATAAAGGACCAGTATGTTTTTTGTTAAAAAACAAACAAATAAATTTACAAATTGAATAAAATTGTAAATAAATCAAATTGATAAATAGACATATTTAAACAATTTATTTAATTCATGTTTTAAAATGTAGCAAACATGTAGTAACAATAAATACTACAAATGTTAACAGTAAAATGTTAAATCATTTTTAATTGAAACATTTAATTAAATTGCATCTCTATAAAGCATTTATTGCTTTTCCATTCCTTGCTAGGCACGTTGTCGTCGGACAGTTCACACAGAGCAGCCAATAAGCTTTTGACATTTAAATAAACAGTTAAACATTTATTTATTTCAAAAGTGATTAAAAAATGTATTATTTCATGAATTAAATAGTTTTAGGGACTATATAAAAACTATAAATGTATTATTGAAATCTAAATATACAAACTAAATCATATAATATAATATAATATAATATAATTAATATAATTAATATAATATAATATAATATAATATAATATAATATAATATAATATAATATAATATAATATAATATAATATAATATAATAATCAATGAGTTGATATTGATAATTGTTTCCTTCTATTTATTTTTAAGTGGCAGTCCTCGTCCTACTTGGCAACTCTTGACAATTATGCTGGCGAATCCTTCCTGACCCACGCAGATAGAATGCAAATTTTTTCCCAATAATTTAAAGTAAAAGTGAGTTACTGTGATATAGACTTAGGCACAGACTTGAAAGCCTTAGAAGGAAATGGGTAGTGAAAAAGACACAAATGCAAAGCAACTCACCCCTGAGGTTCAAGCCAATGCTCCCTCCCCCCTCAGCCTCTTTCTAGTCTGAGCACAGAGCCGTCAAGCCCCCCCCTTCTCCATTCCATCACCTCACTCCTGTGTGTGTGCTAGTGGAACAAGTCTGGCTTTCAGTAATAAGTTGACAGCTGTAGAAAATGGCCGCTCTCAGTTTGTTTGCTTTTTTACACAATCTCATTATATTATACTGTGGCAGTGGCCTTGAAAGCTGTGAAATGTGTCTTGCTGGAAGACGACCGAAAGCCTGCCATATGGAATACAGTCTGAAAGTAGGCCGAACTCTGTGAATTCCAATTTGCTCGATCAACACTGTTCCCTGCAGTTCTTTCTGTAATTTAATCACAATTCTTCATATCATTGGTTGACCACTGTTCGACTGTGAATAAGCGGCTATGGATTTCATTAACTCTTTCCTCGCCGTTGATGGAATTTTCCGGCAATCCACGTTTTCACTGTTACACTGAATCTCTGGATCAAAACGCAGGCGAAGAAGAAGCAGAAACAAGTGACAGAAGCATTGCTTATGCACAAAATAGTGCGATCATCAAACATTAAACAGCATATAAATCAAAACTGCCAAATGTTACGTTACTGAATGAAATATTGTCCCAGGACGAGCTATAGGACTGTGAAGCTTTGGGGGTGTTGCACTGCAAAAAATGCTTTCTTAATTAGTATTTTTGTTTTGTTTCCAGTCCAAATATCTAAAAATTCTTACATCAAGAAGCGTTTACTAGAGAAGTAAAATGACATAAGAAATTCTATTTTGTTTTAAGATAAAAAAGAAAGTAATTTAAGTAATTTTTGCTTAAAACAAGCTAAATTATCTGCCAATGGGGTAAGAAAAATAATCTTGGTTTCCATTTGAATTAAGATTTTTTTTTTCTTGTTTTCCATTCAAATTCAGATTTTTTTCTTACCCCATTGGCAGATAATTTTGCTTGTTTTAAGCAAAAATTACTTAAATTACTTTCTTTTTATGTGTGATGGACTCAATCTACTCTATGTTTTGACTCTACTCTTTATCATCATTCTAAATCCAATCTAGATGTAGTCTTTTACAAAAAATGCGATATATTCTGGGGGACATGAAAGTTTTGTGAAAATGATCAAAAATGCTGGCGCAGGGGTGCTGGTTGGCAACTTATACACACACACACACACACACACACACACACACACACACACACACACACACACACACACAAAAAAAAACTGGTGGGGAAAGAGTTAATAGAAGTGAGAGACTATGTTATTGTGAAGGAGAATTTGGACAAAACCTTTCAGGCCGGACTTCAATTTGTCAGCATCAGTGACAAATGGAGCACAGATCTAATCAGATACATCTGAGGCAATTACTCTTGAATTTTCATTACATTTGAGTTTGCTGCACTGTGTTGCTATATTGGAAGCATATATCAAAGCAAAGGCTAATGAAAGAAAGCCTCCAAATTATAATCTACTCTCTTAAAGCTATTTTTGGTAGCTGCTGCCCGCTTAAAGAGTCCTTTCTGTGCAGCTAAAGCCTTTACAGGGAATTGTCAACATGTCAAATCCTGCAATAAAATGTGTTCAGCATTGATAACGCATGCTTGATACAATTATGAATGTGCATGCATGTAATAACCACTTACAATTTACACAAAGAAAGCCAGGCTGACACACACACACACACACACTTGCTAAACAAAGGAAAACAAGAACCTCAAGAGCATTTTGCCTTTCCCCAAACCAAAAGAGAAGGGGAAAAAAATAAATGATTGGAGAGGAGCGCTTCGAGCATCCACACTGTCACTCCTGTGCAAAGCTCAACTATGACCCTCAAAAATAGAACATTCTCCAAAATTAGCTCTTCTTCTGCAGCCTATTTAATTTAAACCAGCAAGGAGGCAGAGGGAGATGTTGTCCAAATTTGTCTTGAAACTTACTGGTGTACTCCTCATTATACTCACTACACTACCAGAAAACTCCCTACAGTGCCAATTAGTCTCAATTAACAGTTGTCCTTTTGAAAAGTAACAGAGAGCTCCCTCTAGAGGCTGCATTGTGTCAGTAAAATATCAAACTCCTGTTGAACTACTGTACAGAGACTCCCAGGTGATTGAATGCAAACACACACACACACGCTCAGAAAAAAAGAAACACAATATACTCATTTTAATTTAGTAATTTAGTAACTGTCAGTATAATAAAGATATACTATATGCAATAATCATACAGATTGAAAAATATTGGGTAATAACATTTTTCTAATATTATGTTTCTTAATATTTTGAAGAATGTAGCTGCACCTACATGAATTGGATACATCATAGTGCCTTAAACTTCTAAAGCATTTTACTTTGTTATATAAAGTATTTATTTGTATTTATTTTTAACAGTTAGTCTGTGAAAGGAGTCGTTGAACCTAAACCTGTTTATTGTGATATCTTCTCACAATAAACATTAAAATTCTACAATTTGTGCAAATGTAATAAGATTACTGGAGAAAGGGTCTACATGTAAAAGAGTGTAACATTTCTCATAACAAGAAAAATAATACATATATCAATTAAAAAATTATGTATTCACAATTAATTTGAATTGTCGGATTTAGTTAAGATGATCAAGACAGTTGATATTAAAAGAAAGAGAATCAAAAGATATGATTGAAACTATAGTTATTTCATGATATATATGTTAGATAATAATTTATCTAAGATATCTAACAGCTCTCGTGCAAACAACAACAAAAAAAGTGGATTTGGGCCTTTAATGCTTTTTAAAATGTCATACAGCGTGCCTTATTCATGAACTGTGCCAGATAATCTTTACATAAGCCTAAACTCTACTTGCCAAAAAGTGCAGCGTTAGTACCACAACATCAGATGGTAATACCAGCAGTCCAGGGTACTTCAAAAAATACTATGCTGCTTCATTGTAAGTGGATCTTAGCATCACATGTGGGTGTAAGGGACTGAATTTCTGTGGCTGGTGCCACTGATGGTGGAGGCTGACTAATATGTTGATGTGGCCCACAGTATTTCCATGAGCTTAGGATTGTTAAAAGAGGATATTGGCACGCCCATCCCCCATCAGTACTGTAGATTACACTTTGCAATAGCAACCTCCTCGAGCACCTCTCCCTTTTCGTCATCCGCCCCACTACCCCTCCCTCCTCTTTTTCACTACACTACCCCAGTCAAATGATTTATCTCATTTCTTTCTTCATCTGCCTCTCTCCCTCTATAGAAGTGCTGCAACATTTCCTCCAGCCTGCTGAAGACTAGCTTATTGAGGACTGGAAGAACTGCAGCACATTTACAGAAGCATAGTCAAAACTCAGCCCTGCATTGGAGGAGGCCAAATGTTACATAAACATTTATGAGTCTTATCGACTTAAATTAAAATGCATGCTGATTATGTCGGACAGTGGACAGCCAGTATACCACGGCTAAACATTGAAGTACAGAACGGCATCGGAGCAATACGAAATGAGTAGTAATATCATTGCAAACTGAAGTTGATGTGTCTGATTTGGTGAGATTTGGACCCTGTTCCGTCACAAGTTTCCATGTGAGGATTGATTTTGCACAAAAAGGTTTAGTCACTCACTAGTGCATCATAATGTTTAACAAGATAGCTGATGGAAATGTTAATTAGCAATAAAAGAAATTATCGAAAAACTCTGGGGGCTGTAACGCAAATAACTGTGGTGTCAGTCACATGACATACATGCTTTCACGTCTGTATTTTGATCCCATTAAAGTTGACATGAAATGAAAATTTACCAGAAATGAATTTGCAAGATCTTATTTTGAACGATTCATGTATTAATAAAATTTTTGTATAATTTTTTTTTTTTTACTTTGCAATTTTTTATGTCATTACTTGATTTTCTGTTAAAAAAAAATGTAAACAAAAAAATTTGTTTTTCTGATGACATATGCCAGATAATTTCATCCTCCAATAATTTTGTCCACTTAATCCCCGGCGCTCCACAATCAACTCTAAGCTGGCATTCATTTTTAAGTGCAATGCCCTCATCTCAAAATCCAATCAACAACTGATGGATGAACCAAGTCTCCACCCTACATTTCTTTCCTTTTTTTTGACAATCTGTTATACTCCGGTATACGTCACAATACAAAAGAAAACATCTGTCGCTGCTTCAGTTTCATCGCGACTTTAAGCGTCATTTCTCTGTAGTGTTGAATCTTTTCTGACTTCATACACAGTAGGCAAAGACAATTCTTTAAATCAGAGCAAGTTAATTATTTATCCACGTGATGAAGAAATGATTAGGAAGAGAAAATTATATTTATTTGAAAACAGGTAGCCTATGACATATAGAGCGCTTGCATGCAGAACAGCACAGTTGCTTGCTTCACATTAAAATGTCACCAAAAGCAGCAAAATGTTGGTATTTTAAAAGTTTATTAAATATTCCAGCTCATATGAATTTGTCTATGAAAAATGTGTTAAACAAAGTCAATGGATTTACCCTCAACCACTATCAGTGGAGAATTCATTCTAGTTCACCAAGCACAAATCCAAGGATGCAAAAAGCAGCATGAAATTACTTCCATATTCATCAGTATCACCTCAGAGAAGAGTTTCAGTTTTAAAAAGTGTCAAAATATCTCATTTGCATGCAGAACCAAATGAGCTATTTGAAACGTCCTCGCCGAAAGTGTTAATGCTGAAGATGCTCAATGAATTTTCAGAGATTGTCTGCTAAAAGACACCTGCGTTCACAGTGGACCGTGATGCTAGCAAACACCCGTGCTCAAACGGAATACCCAGGATCCTTCGCTGCTGTAGACAAGAGAACCATATATCCTCACAGGCATTTGTCTACTATATTGAATTGCCCTGCTGTGTTTGCTGGCACAGGCTATGTGTTCACATAAATCGTTGCCTGTGGTATAACATGGACCTGATGTCCTGCCACATGTTTCACTGCTTGAAAAGACTGCAGGATGGACAGGGAGGCTTACAGGTGCACTTGGACTGCAGGGTAAATCCCATTGCTTATTATAAGACTATATCACATTTTCACTGCATAAAATACATATTTGGGGACCCATCAACTGATTTGTGAGCTCCGTACACTGTAGGACTTGCCTTCCAGCTTGCGCTTCTTGCGTGATGCTCTTCGCAGATCGTATTTAAGCCTTTATGTTTCCCTCTTGGACCATCTATGGTTTCCTTGAAACAAGTATTCATATAGATCTCCAGTGAAAATGGCTAGTGGGACAGTTTGTCCGGTAGAGAGATGAATATTTCGACCCTCTGCACTTTAATAATATCTGAAATCTTGGGAGAGGATCTATCCACCTAATAACAGCGAAAGAAGAACAGCTATAAATCTCATCTGATGGACCCACGTTTAGCAATGGACTATGCCATACACTGCTATTCTGCTTCAAATGCATGTTCTGATTCATACTGACACACACACACACACACACAGTACACACAGTCTCATGAGGCTGAAGATGCCCATGTAGAATACGCAAGTTCTATATTCAAAGAGTGAACAAAAATGTCTATGGTATTAATACCCTGATGGATGCAGATGTCCACCTCCCAATGTAGAAGCTATATATTTGAGGGACTGAGGGGCATTTTACGTTTGGATATAGAGTACTATAATACTATAATCTGCTAGAGGCTGTACTAGGCACAATCATTATTTGTTTAAAGCGTTGCCCCATAGGCAATCTCAGCTCGGGCCAGCCTCTGATTGCGTTATGCAGTAAACCCTGCAGACCACCAGCTCAACATATCAGTGAGATCCATCCCATCGAAAACAGGCTGAAGTTGAAGACATTCTCAATCAAACAATGCTTTTTGTAAGAAAAAGATAGCTCAAACCATGTGGCTTGTTGAGGAGAGGTGTGATATTACTTTTCGAAGTCATAGGTCTTACAATTTTCGCCTGGGAGATGAAAAAATGGGTGAAAAAAAAATCCCATAAACTTACACTGATGAAAGGACCCGAACCACATCTAATGTCCAGAATATCATAGAGACTCCAGGGTGTGCATTTCTGACTTGAGCCTGTAAGCAACCAACAAAAATAACCTAGCAAGCAACTGGGGTGGGAATCAGTGATATTATATTAATATCTGGGTCTAGTGGAGCAGGGTGGCTGATCTGATCACCATTCAATGATAGCAAATGCAACGTACACACTACACAAACTTGCTTTAATGAAAAGAAATTGTTTTACACAGCATTTACCAACACGAGGAGAAAACTTAAAGGCCCCCTGAAATAAAAATTTACGTTTTTTAGCTTTTAGTATGAATATGTTAGCCTTAAGGTTATGAATAAGCTGGTGTGTTCCAAAACAATGACAAAATTCGCATTTAGGAGATATACGCATTCAAAACTTACAGTCTCTCACTTTCGCTAAAATGGATCACGGATTTATATGACATCACCGCTGACTTCATCTTCTCATCACATCTTCTGTCCAATCAAATGCTCTCTAGAATTTAACGTATCATCAGTGCTCGGATTCGAAACCATGGTGCTGTCAAGTACTACTTGCAGTCTGTGAGGTAAACTAAACGCTATTGGCTATTTGAAAAGGGGGAGGAGCCATTAAATATGTCCCGCCTTAGTTTCCTGTTTCAGTGGAAATTACGTCAACGCATCATACAAAGCTGCGCGTTCCAAGGCACTTCAGTGGGCCTTTAACTATTTTACAAGATGACGACATCGTATGAATTCGTATAATGCGATTGGTATGGAAACACATAATTTAAAAAAAGAAAAGAATTAATGTCCACCCCACCCCAAACCTAACCGTAAGTGGGTTGTAAGCTAATCGTACGGAAACAAACAAATGAGATCATACAAAATTAACATGAATTAACCACCAATTCACCAAAATGTAAAATAGTGTTTTGTCATATAGCTACTCAAAATTCAAAAGAAAAATTACAGTATCATCAATACAGTATCATGAGGTAAAATACTTCTACTATACTAATATCCACACATTTTTGCACAGCCAAAGCTCCTATTCTCAAAACTACTTGACTCAGATGTTCACACTGACAAGACTGAATCATCAGCAAGCGGCACCCTCCCTCGGTCCACATCTGATGATCTTCCCACAAGGTGTCTCACCTCCCAAAAAAAAAAAAAAGAGTAAAAGCGAGCAGACCCGTGCCTCTCTAACCTTCTAAACAACTGCAACACCACTAGCACACTACATATAGACTATACATGCTAGCTGCACATTATAAGATCCCTGAGCAACAGTGTGATGACTGACAGTGAGTAAGGTAGCTTTGGAGAAATAGGTCATAGAGCTAAAAATACCTATCTGTGTCTCTCTCTCTCCTCTTGAAGACAAAGAGAGTCTCTCTGGAAGAAAAAAAAGTGAGTGAGTGAAATGAGGAGAACAGCCCACACCAGTCTCAGAAGAAGAAAAAAAGCCCTTATAGAATTGCGGCTGCTTATGCAAACAAACATTAAAAAGGGCCTGAGTATAAGGATGGGGAGGAAGGATCTACAACGGGGTGACAGTCTTCGGCTTAAGAGCGACAGTGTGAAGAATTATCTAGAATTCATTTTTCTCAGATCAGTGAGGCAAAGCGGAATAACTATCCAAGAAGTCCGTATTCCGCATCCCATGAAATGACTGGGAGAGACAGGGCACCATCACTTTAGGAGACAGAGAGAGATACTGGAAGATAGAGGAGAAAATATAGACAGTAAGAGTAATTACTAGAGAGATTTGAAGACCAGTAGAGGAAGAAAGACTGGGGGGAAAAAGCACAACGAGAACAGTGGGAAACTAATTCAATGATTCAAAGATTCCCAATGAAATGTCATCATTTTGGTGAAGGCATGCCAGTTAGCAGATAATCAGCAATCAAGGCAGGCATAATTTAATCACCATCTCTTAAAAATTAGTGATTTATAAAAGCCAGTAATGTAAATTAGATTGGCTCCTCAACTGATATCTCCTCATGGCTCCAGAAGTACTGCACTTTAACTGGTTTCTTTGAAGAGGGATATTGAAGAGCGTAATATCACAGTCATTCAGACGCTGATTGCAGCCTCTGTTTCTATTCATTCATGTTTCTCATGCAAATATTTCAAATGCCCCAAGATGCACACCTGACCTTGTACATGCTGAAAAACATTCGTCCACACTCAACAACAAAGTTCACCGCTCAGGGAAAGTGATCAAACCAAAGAGAACCCGGTAAGATACTGCAGGATTTGTCATGTATGACTTACTTACACAAGTCACTGAATCAAAACTGCGGATTTACAAAATCCACAGACGTTTTATTCCTTTACAGAAAAGTCTTATAGTGCTACTGAAGTTAATCATAGTACTGAATGATTACAATATTCATGTACTGGCAACACTGTACAATAAGTTCCCATAAGTTAATGCATTACCTAACATTAACTAACAATGAGCAATACTTACAGCATTTATTCATCTTTGTTAACCTTAGTTATACTGTTAGGGTTAGGTTTACTAGCTCATGTTAGCTCAGGTCTATTAAATGTTAACAGATACAACTTTTGATTTTAATAATGCATTGGTAAATTTTGAAATTAACATCAAGTAGCCTACCAGCTATAAATGCTTCAGTACTATAGGCTATGTTCCTTTGTTAGTAATGATTTAACTAATGTTAACAAAATAGAACCTTATTGTAAAGTGTTACAAATAGTGGGCTATTTATATGATAAACTACGGTAGCCTAATTCAAAGAATGTCCAAAAAATACTTTTTTTTAAGAGTACCCATTGCTACACTTCATTAAAACTATTAAGGTAAGTTACGGTCTGTGCAGGGTAAGTTACTCTAAAAAAGTAATGAATTACTAGCTTACTAAATACATCTTCAACAGTGTATTTACTGTAGCTACTAATTACTCCATTCACTTTACAATAAGGTTCTACTAGAACAAGTAGGCCTAACTGTAATTATATTAATCCCTTACTTTACTTTTTCAAGGGACAAGTAATTAAATTACAGTAAAAAGATTGCTTAGTAGGCCAATTAATTACACTCAACACTGGTTAATGTATAGTATGGACAGGAAATTGGCGTTTAATGCCTGTCTTGTGTGCCTTTAGAAAGGTCATGTGACAGGTGTGTAGGCCTATCTCTCTCCATATTTTTAAAAACAACTATATTCATGTATATTTGCTACATGTAGGCCTATATCCGTACCACTTAATTTGGCATGTTTGAATAAGTATTTTCTACAACATACTATTTGTCTAAATTCAAATTATGCCAAAGCTGTTCGTGTATTGTACCGCTATAGTATCCAACACCCGAATGTTATTTCACTTATATTACTCTCATTTGTTATTTTTGACCCATTTTGAGTTATAATTTGTCAAAAGGTGGCCTATAGCTCAAAAGTGTCTTACCTCATAAAACCTTGCATCCTGTCTGACTATGAATGCTGCGCGCGCCGCTCTAGTCCGTTAACGGGTTTTTGCGCGAGTGGGAAATGTAGGCTGTCTCGTGCGATCATTCAAAGTTGAAATGATATCCATGCAAATATTAATATTTTACTTTAGTCATATGTTTGGTAACTGTGCCCGTTGTGCCATTTTTTTAAGTTGAAAAAGTAGACTTAACATTCCACAAGCTTTATAATGTGGCCTGGTTGTATTTTGGTAGGCTATTTTTTTCAAACGTAGCCTAATACAAACATGTTACTAACGTGACGTTGCAAACTGCAACCAAAAACAACGTTGTGAAGACGTTTTGTGCTTGCAATGGGTCAAGGTAGGCAATCGTGGTGCAACCTCCCGGGTTAAAAAACCGACACAAGTGCAATTTCCCCTTTACAAGATATAAAAGCTACAGTCACATTTGCATGCCAAATACAAACACGTTCTCCCCATTCCGAAGGTCCCAGTCTCCACTAGCAGACGAATGTAAAGCAATTTTTGGCACTGAGCCCGTGTGGCGTCTGCGTGCCGCACGCCGAAAAAATGTGACAGTGTGCACAAAGGAATCTAATGGAAACTTCACAGAATGTGCATTGATGCAACGGCGCATAAGAGATACCAAATGTTACACGCCACTAAAATAGCATGCATAAACATGCATTCGGCTTAGAAACAATAACACTAATAATTCATATTCAAGATGCATGTGTGATTTTGTAGCTGCAGTCTAATGTGATCAGCGCGTGCAATGTAAAACCACCGAAACATGCTTAGTGTGATAAATTGCAACATTTTCCAGTTCAGACAGTTTGCACATAGACAGCGCTGTTATACAGACAGCATACCAGTTCGTTTTGTTTGACATCTTTCTATACAAAAGCTAAAGCAAAAATGTTCAAGTGCCATCGTTTATCTTGAGACTCGATGACCAGTGAACTCTCCGATCTCAATACCAACAACTGTAAGTTCCTAGTGATCAATAGGCTACTGACCAGGGACGCCGGGTCAACATTCTCAACATTCCTCCATATCACTGTGCATATGCAGAAATGACACCCGAGACTCTGCACTTTATAACATGCCATATTTGCCCAGATGACAAAATGTCGTCGCATGCATTATGATTTATTGCATTTCAACATGCATTCGTAGTTTAAACCTCGCCGGCATTTTACACTTTTTAAAGATGTTTGCATATTTGTTCATTTGAACGAACGCTGTTTGTTGCATGACATGCGTTAAAAAAAAGCATTAAAATAGAAATATTTTTACTTACGATTTCAGAGGATTTTGGACCACTGTGGCCATTTTGATATAGAATGATACAATGTAAGACTGCAGATCCCCGGTATTGTACATGTAATATAGCAGCAATTTCAATTTCATTCATTCTCTGGGGCTGCGGCTGGATCAGCTAGCCAATAGGAGCGCGACTGACTGATGGCCAGTGATGGGAAATGTAGTTTTAGTTCCCTGATGTCTTCAAGAGTCAGCGGCGCGTGTACTACAAATAGCACAATGCACTGCGGTTAACTGTATACTAGTCCCGCCTTGATTTTGTATGGGTAAGCCAAAACATCTACTGTAAATTCAAGGTTGGATTGCTGGACTGTCTGTCAGTATTTTGCTCTCATGTCGGTAGCTTTTTTTTGATTCGTAGAGAAATTTAGATAGCGATGGCAGAAAGAACAGCATAAAGACTCGTCCGTTCTTACAATGCATGTATTAGGCTACAATAAATAATCACAGAAACCGTAGGTAGGCACTGATCAATATCACATAGCTTTATTAAATAGATTTATTTAATAAATAGGCTGTAGGCTACATATCCATCTCACTAATATAGGCCACATCATGTAGCCTATATATTTGTAGGCTACACACAATTATTTTCCTATCTATCACTCCTTTGACTTCCTCTGTGTAGCTATAAATACTGAGCTAATCATATTTTTCATCTCCTAAATCTAACCCTCAAAACAAACTTTTTTGCATTTTACATTTTCATTAATACATTCTCATTTTCTTAATTTGCATGGTTGCATGACTGTTGCATTTTTGACTGTTGGTATATAGCCAATAATATACACACACAAATATATATATATATATATATATATACAAACTACAGAGACAATAACATTATTACTCATTAAGGAGTTATTCTCCTATATGGTTTTATGTTACTAATGAAATACAAATTTACAAATATTGTGACAAGAGGCCTGACTGACCTCTAAAGGAAATAGAAGTGACTTATAAAGGGCTCTTCAGTCCAGTTAACTGCAATGGCGCCACTTTGAAGGCATTCTGTGACATGTGATATTTATAGATCCCTGCTTACAAATATTTAATGAACCTTAGCAAGCTCTATGGAAAGACTGTCTGAACAAAAAAAAATGTCCTGTTGATTCATCAGGGATTTCTGCAGAGCACCAAATTTTTTGCATTTTTAAAGGAGGTTTTAGAGTTGAGCTAATCTTCAATTCATCATAATATTGCGATGCAAGAAATCCTATAACTAAAATTAAACATCAGTGATATTCTGTTTGCACCACTATAATTTTACCCCAAAAATGTCATAATTATAGAATAATGAGCTAATTTTAGAGCTTATTTTATGGAGACTTGTTTTTATTGGCCAGGTTTGTATTACAGGATGAACTTCTGTTTTCTGCACACAAAGACCGCCACAAGACAGTTCATCAGAATATCCACTAGAGGGTGTCAGAAAGCGCTCAGTAATACATAATGAAGGCGCTTCACAGAACAGCAACGGCGCCCTCTTGAGGTCAGCTAGATATCCAAGTAAATAGTCCTGGCTGGGACAGTTGTAGTCTAACTAGCTTTCCGGGGAGTTGGGATGGTTTTAAATCTTTCAATATGTCTGAAACGCTACTGAAAAATATGTATGAGGTTAGTCTCGACTCTATTAAGATGGACGACGAGAAGGAAAATGGACGGAGTTTTCTCCTGGTTGACGAAAACGAAAGCTTGCAGGTTTGTTTTTGTTAGCTTCTGCGTTAGCCATCAAGCTATTAGGTTAAAAGCACATGTAGTGTCTTTGTTGTTTTTATACACTTTGACAGGTGTTTGTCAATTCACGAGCATGATAGTTACTAATTATAATACGTGTAATATAAATAATACACAGATAAACTAACCCCAAATTGTCGATATTGCTGAATCACAAGGAAGAGGTGTCTTTTGTCAACATTTATGACATGTAATCTTACTCATCGATTATTATCGATTATATCTGTGGTTTGTGTAATTCTGATGTATTTTTGTCACGTACATATATAATAATGCAGGGACATGTGGCACAGCAGATGATATATCTGTCAACACAGTGTGTGCTAGTGTGATTTACAAACATTGAATGATCTCAGTGCTGTATACTGCTGTTATGTTAAGGTACATGAAATCACCATGGTGTTACCATTTGTGTGTGTGTGTGTGTGTGTGTGTGTGTGTGTGTGTGTGTGTGTGTGTGTTTGTGTAAATATGGTACCATGGTTTATCATGTTTTTTCGACATGTATCATAATGATCAACCATTATATTTTTGATGCACATTGTTTTATACCATGGTATAATAATATATTAATCATTTACTGTTATCTGTTGGCTATCCCATAAGAGGTGTCGGTGCCATTTCAGATCTTTCCAGTGACCAGCATGAAAGTAGTTAATTGCTTTCACTGTGAGATTGTTACTGTATAGAGATTCGAAATGAAACTTCATTATGTTCTTATTCGTTTGTTGTTTCAAATCCATCAGACTTTCTTTCTTCAACGGAACACAAAAGGCAGGATGACTCATTTATTGTTAATGATGACAATTGTAGGGTGAACTGTCCCTTTAAGATAGATAGAAGCAGAAACAGAGACTGACAGATATATAGATTGGCTGATAGACACACACGATATACACTCACCGGCCTCTTTATTAGGTGGACCTTGCTAGTACTGGACTGGAACCCTTTTGCCTTCTGAACTGCCTTAATTATTTGTACCATAGATTCAACAAGGTGCTGTAAAAATTCTTCAGAGATTTTGGTTCATATTGACATGATAGCATCACCCAGTTGCTGGAGATTTTTCAGCTGCAAATCCATGATGCGAATCTCCCATTCCACCACATCCCAAAGGTGCTGTATTGGATTGAGATCTGGTGAATGTGGAGGCCAAACTAAACCTTTGCTACAAGGCAGGATGGATCCATGCTTTCATGTTGTTTATTGCCAAATTCTGACCTTACCATCTGAATGTCATGACAGGATTGGAACCCGGTGTGTTCTTCTGTTGCTGTAGCCCGTCTGCTTCAAGGTTCAACGTGTCCAGAGATGCTCCTCTGCAGAACTCGGTTGTAACGAGTGGTTGTTTGAGTTACTGCAGCCCGAACCAGTCTGGCCATTCTCCTGTGACCTCTGGCATCAACAAGACATGTTCGGCCACAGAACTGCCATTCACTGGATATTTGCTCTTTTTCAGACCGTTCTCTGTAAACCCTAGAGATGGTTGAGAGTGAAAATCCCAGTAGATCAGCAGTTTCTGAAATACTCAGACCGGCCCGTCTGGCACCAACAACCATGCCACGTTCAAAATCACATTTCTTCCCCATTCTGATGCTCAGTTTGAACTTCAGCAGATCATCTTGACCAGGTCTACATGCCTAAATGCATTGAGTTGCTGCCATGTGATTGGCGAATTAGGCTAGATATTTGCGTTAACAAGCAGTTGAACAAGTGTACCTAATAAAGTGACCGGTGAGTGTAGCTAGATAGATAGATGCTCTAATCTTGATGTCTCTAATACTCTTTCTCTCTCCCAGGTGAAGAACGAAAGCCATTTTTTGCAGAAGTTGGGCTGCAGTGCTGCTCAAGGAGTTAAAGTGCTTTCCATCTTTGGCAACACGGGCGACGGCAAGTCCCACACTCTCAATCACGTGCTTTTCGATGGCGATGAGGTATTTGCCACGTCTCCTTCTCCATCCTCATGCACGGTGGGCGTTTGGGCGGCTTACGATCCGCTCCTGAGCTTGATCGTGCTGGATACGGAGGGCCTGCTTGGTGCCGCCAGTCAGCAGAACCGGCGGATGCGTCTGCTGCTGAAGGTTCTGGCCGTATCAGACGTGGTCGTTTACCGCACACGGGCCGAGAGGCTGCACAACGACATGTTTCAGTTCCTCGGCAGCGCGTCGGCCGCTTACCTGAAGCACTTTACACCTGAGCTCCGCGCTCTGTCTACCCGCTGCGGGCTGGACGTGCCTCTCTCCAGCCTGGGACCTGCCGTTATAGTTTTCCAGGAGACTTCTCGCACTCAGCTGCTAGGCCAGGGTAAGTCAGAACTAGCAGACTTTCACATTTACAAGACCTGTATTTATAAGTATGAATACAGCATTTTTCTGATACATGTTGTTGCCAAAGGCTGTTGTACTACTAGCCTGGGGCAAAGGGATTGGGTCTGCACACCCTCATGGGGCCTAAACAAAAAGTCTTTGAAAAAATCCTGAATTTTAGGCTGGTGGAGAGTCCCACTGGAAAAACACAAGTTGTCAGTCAAGACAAATTGTTTCATCGCTCCCACTTTTATTTCTCTCTGCTTAGTGATGAGAATTTCAATTTGTTTCATTGTCTCTGTAGTCAAATGCTAAATCTTTATAGAGATTTTAGTCTGTAATATGCTGGGGCCAATATAACAAAGTGCATTTTTTATCTATTAGCCTATTTTAATCAAAAATACATAAAAAAATGCAATCCATACAGACAAAGCTTAAATGCATGATGAAAATGTTTTTAATTTATGAATTAGGTTTCACATTATTTTTATGGTCCATTTAAAACATTCTGTTGACTATAAGTAACGTTGAATCTACATGTCTGCTGACTCTCATTAGAGTGTTAGTAGAGTATTAGTTGACTGGTTAGAGTTAGAATAAGTTGACAAAGTCACTTCTAGTCAGTAGAATGTCTGTTGGAGGAGCATAAGAATAAAGTGTTATCAGATAATAAGCAGACAATCTACTAATACTCCAGTGACTGCTAGTTGACATGTAGTTGCAAAAAACAGAATTTTCAAATAAAAAGGACCATCAAAATACCATGATGTTACCATGAATTAAAATTCATTTTTACCTGTACTGATATCATAATGACTTAAAAGCCTAAGTAAAATAATTAAATTATTTTATTATTATTTCTTAGAAAAAAAATATTTCACTGCTTATTAATATTTGAAAAAAAGTCAAAAGTTTGAAAATAATGAAGTCATGTGGTGCCATCAACATAACAGGAAAACAAACCTGCAGACTTTCATTGCTGTGTCAAGTTAAAATAATAAAAAAATATATTTTAAGTATATTTTAAAACATTTAACAAATAACGTGTGCGCATTTATTCAAAGTATAAGGAAAATATTTTTACTTTTTTACATATTGTTAGACAAGACCACATGACATTTTTAAATTTAGTCATTCAATTTTAACTTCTTGAATATGGTATAAATGTTTTTAAAGTCATATGAAATCAACACGAATACAAAGAGATAACGATATTATATAAAATATAATTCAGTGTTGCATTTTCAGGTGCCTTATTGCTTCTATAAAAGATTACTGCATATTAGTGCATAATAAAAATATTTCATTAGGCCACATTTTCAAAGGAGACAGATATTCATAAAAATCCTTTTTTTTGTTGTTGTCATTTGGCCAAAATAAAATAAAAACATGGGAAATAGAATAGAAACATGGGTGCGTTAAAACTGGGAAGGAAGGTTGTTTAAATGACTTAATGGTTAAGCTACTAGTTATCTAACACTGACTGCAGGGAAATCCCAAGGCAGGGTGGCTCAGGTGTGGACTATTACAAAGATCACAATCCTGCTCAATTACAATTGTGCCCTTGGGTAAACCCCATGCTTTCAGCATGCTGTAAATCATGGTTCATGAAATATATTGTATAAACCACATGAAAAATGCTGTAAATGCCTGGAAAAACATCTTTCGTCTTTTTATTTTGAAACTATTGAGTTAGTGTCATCCAATGAAGTGTGTCAGGCTAAAGAAATATGGGTTTGTTTTCTTATCCAGATGTCTCTGTCCTGGGGCAAGCAGACACGCTGCTGCAAAAGCGCTTCCATGACTTGAGCATGAGCACAGACGCCTTCAGCTCCGTTCAGTACGTGGGCACCCAAACCATCACTCCCCCTACAGACTACTCACAGTTACTGCAGATAGTCAATCAGCAAGTGAAGAACACATCCCAGCGAGCCCCGCGCCAGCCTGCCATTGTGTTCAGTGCATTACAGGTAGCTCGCATTTCTTTGTGTGTGTGTGTGTGTGTGTGTAAAGTGACCCCAAAAAGAATTTAGACACTTAAAGGAGTCATAATGTAGAAATTTCACTTTTCCACGAGAATCAATGTATGTTATGATTGCATAATGATTGTACACTGGCCGGGAAGCCGATATTTAAAAGTGAAGCGTTTGTTTACCTCGGGGTTTGTAAAATAGGCCACGTGCACGCGCACGAAAAAACGAGATTTTGATTTCTTCCCCTTCTTGACGTCAAGACGGGGGAGGATATACCAAATATGGACACCGCAAACCTATGCCGCGGGAAGCCCGCCCCTCTCCCCCTCAGATTCAGTTTAGTTGACTCGAGAAAGATGGAGAAATCGAGTGCACACCTGAGATGCTCTGTGGGTGACTGCCACAAACAACATGCAAATGTGTTTTATCTACCAAAAACGGACGAAACTATCAGGGAACAGTGGATGAAATTCATTTTTAATGACGCTGTCCCAACAACTCTTTCAAGTGGCGTATCGTTAGGTGTGTGTGCTAAACATTTTACACCGGAATCTTTTACAAATTTGGGGCAATATCAGGCGAACTTGGCCTCGAAGCTCCGTTTGGGAAAAGGTGCCATCCCAACCATCAGGGACTTACCAGAAATTGAAAAGGTAAGACTGTGTTTTTATTGCTCTACTGTGGTTAACAAATAGCAGCTAACAGCTAATGCGGCTATTGTATGTAACGTTACCTTCGAGGTAAACACGGGGAATGGACTCTACGAATGCTAGCCACATCTTTCGACTTTGTTTTACACTAGCAGCTACAGTAGTGACGGTACAGGAGTCCATGCTCAGTGGCTAAAACTGTTTAAATGCAAGTATGAAAACAATATACCACTAGGGATGCACCGAATATTCGGCCACCGAAAATTTTCGGCCGAAAATGGCCCAAAAGTACATTTTCGGTTTTCGGCCGAAAGACTTTTATCACCGAAACAATACGGCCGAAATGTTGTGATGACGCAAACAGCAGACACCGCGACCTGCACGTGCTTGTCTGAAGCAACATTACATATCTGCGGTGTGGACGTATTTATAAATATATCTAAGAGTGACCCACGGACAGCGATTTTCAAAACACCGACATCCCAAGTCTTCCGGAAGTTCCGGGAGTCTCCCGCGTATTGATACCGGCTCCCTAATGCCCGCAAATTAGTTTAAATCTCCCGGAATCGCGAGCGAGCATGAGCGCGCATACGTAGGCAGAGAGAGGGAGCGAGAGACCTTTGCGTGTGTGTGCAGAGCAGCCGTCATTTCTCCGAGGTTTACCTGAGCTGTTTATGGTTTTTGCAACTCACGTCCATGAGCATATAACTGCAGATATTATTTTGGGCTATGGCAGTATTGACCTAAAATATCGAAAATAGCTTTCAGTTAGTGGGGCTTCTGTAAGAATGTATATGGCAATGGTGTATTTTTTCTTTTTTCTTTGGTTGTGATTACAATTTCACTAACAATAAGTACCGTCACATTTATTGAGCTATTGCAGTATTTTGTCTATGTTTTTGTACCGCTTGGAAGTAGTAAAATACATTCCTGCAACCAATCAACGCGCCCCTCATTTGCATTATTATAATGACCGTCCACGACAGCCAAAACATCGCATCAGATCTCGCGAGACAATAATGCCTTTAGAAATAAGGGTCTGAGGGGCTCTGTGTTGATTTTTTTTTCACTTTTCTTTTTTAGAAGTGCCTAAAATACTATAATAGAGCATTTGGGTATCCAAGGTAACACAACATTATGACTCCTTTAAAGGGATAGTCCACCCAAAAATGAAAATTATGTTGTCATTTACTCACCCAACATTCTTCAAAATATCTTCTT
Organism: Rutilus rutilus; assembly: GCF_951802725.1. Taxonomy (NCBI): domain Eukaryota; kingdom Metazoa; phylum Chordata; class Actinopteri; order Cypriniformes; family Leuciscidae; genus Rutilus; species Rutilus rutilus. The sequence continues at coordinate 14,312,889 of NC_140223.1, forward strand.
TTGTGTTCAACAGAAGAAAGAAATTCATACAGGTTTGGAACAACTTGAGAGTGAGTAAATGATGACAGAATTTTCATTTTTGGGTGAACTATCCCTTTAAGCTTTGATATTTGGTTTGATATATTTTGTATCTAATGCAAATAAATTCATGCATTTAAAGGAATAGTTCACCCAAAAATGAAAATGTCATTGTTTATTCACACTCTTGTCATTCCAAACCTCTGTGACTTTATTTCTTCCATGGAACACAAAAAGAGAAGTTTAGCAGAATGTTCACAATGCTCTTTTCCATACAGTGAAAGTGAGCTGACCAGGGGCAAGTTCCAAAAATGCCCCATAAAAGTGATCTGTTTGACTCTGTCGCTTTAACACACACTCATGTTCAAAAGTTTGGGGTTAGTAAGAATTTTTTTAAAGCAATAATGGTTTAAATTGATCAAAAGTGACAGTAAAAAAAAAAAAAAAATTTACATATTCTTTTGAACTTTCCATTCATCAAGGAATATAATAAGGTTTCGACAAAAATATTAAGCAGAACAATTGTTTTTTAGCATTGATTATCAGAAATGTTTCTTGAGCATCAAATCGGCAAATTACAATGATTTCTGAAGGATCATGTGACACTGAAGACTGGAGTAATGATGCTGAAAATCCAGTTTTGCATCACAGGAATAAATTAGATATTTAAAATGTATTTCAATGGAAAATCATTTCAATATTACTGTATTTTTAATCAAATAAATGCAGCTTTGGGGCGAATACGAGACTTCTTTCGAAAACATTTTGCTGACTCCAAACTTTTGAATGGTAGTGTACTTGCAGTAAGTGACCTAAAGTACTTTTGGGGTTCAGGGTACGCATGTACTGTATGTGCTCACCTTTGACCACTGAGCATGTTTCTGAAACTGCTCTTCACTGAACCTCACTGCTCTGCTCTCTCTCAGGCCTTGAGCGACAGGTTCTGTGGCGAGATCTCCGATGACAAATTCAGCATATGCTCCTTCTTTCCTGATGAATATTTCACTTGCCCATCAGTCTGTCTCAGCTGCAAGTAAGTCCACACAAGACCACACACTTTATGCTCCGAGCGATAGATTGAATGGATGTTTTTTTTTTTTTTTTTTGCAGGTTGTGTTTAAAGAGATCGTTCACCCAAAAATGAAAATGCTGTCATCATTTTACTCACCCTCAAGTTGTTCCAAACCTGTATGAAGTTCTTTTTCTGCTGACTACAAAAGAAGATATTTTGAAGAATATGAATAACCAAACAGTTGATGGGCACCATTGATTGAAAAAACAACAAAAAACTACGGAAGTCAATGGGGCCCATCAGCTGTTTAGTTACCCATATTCTTAAGAACAATCTTCTACTTGAGGGGGAGTAAATGAGGAAAGAATTTAAATTTTTGGGTGAACTATGCCTTTAATGTGTGGCCCTCTGATGCATAGTAAATCAAGGAAATTTCTGCATTGTCACACACAAAGGACTCTAATTTCATTGCATCAACACTGAGCCACTTTGTAATTTGATGATTCACAGTTAGAAATAACTAGGATCTGTATTCAGCATGCAAAACTAATTGTATGGAATTGATTCGCACTGAAAGCACAAAAAGTTGTCAATACACTGTAGTTAGAATGTAATTAGATCTTGCATCAATTGTTATTGTTTTAGCGTGTGTGTGTGTGTGTGTGTGTGCGTGTGTGTGTGCGTGTGTGTGTGTGTGTGTGTGTGTGTGTGTGTGTGTGTGTGTGTGTGTGTGTGTGTGTGTGTGTGTGTGTGTGTGTGTGTGTTCAAGAGCACTTAATAGCTAGCAAATCATATCTAACCTTTCCAAAATCCCACGGCTTTAGCGTTCGGTGTAAAAACGGCATGAACCACCAGAAAGACGCGGTCCCACACGTGGCTGATGGATTATGTCAGTATGCCCACCAATACAACAATAAAGTTCTCATCTGCAAGGTAACCTCGAAGTTAAGATCGTTGTTTTTTTTTTTTGTTTTTTTTTCATGTTTGTTTTTATTTAAATTCCTTTTTATTGTTTTGTTTTTATTTTTTTGCTTCTATTTAGATATTTTATTTTATTTTATTTTTTATCATTTAATTGATTGGTTTGTTTGTTTTTCATTTTGTTGTACTATTGAAATTGTATTTATTAAAATGACTTTGCACTACTTTATTTTGCTAAATTTCTCATTGTATGCACCACACAGCTATGCTGCAAACACTTTGGCAATGCAAAAGTACAGGATATAAGATATAAGCAGTTTAGATGAAAAGGATCTCAAGCTGACTAGCTGAAGACGTTACTGTAGCTTTACCCATTAATAGACATGGTACTTCCTTGAAAATAAATAACAGCACAGCACAACAATCATAATGAAATGAGCCTTCATAATAGATAATGCTTTACAATCAACTCTGTTATAGAGCTACATATGGCAATTTATCTGTTCAATAAAATACCTTACTCACCTGTTCAGTAATGAAAACAAAACACTGTCTCTGTGTCGCTTTTACCACATTTTAAATCCCTCAGTTCTCGCCATCTCTGAAAAGCCACGCTAATGTTGATTCTTGTTTTATTACGAGCTCTGTCATGTTCTCTTTTTGTCAGCAGACTCTCCTCTGTTCGGCGTTTGCTTAAAACGGGTGATTCCCCGGAGGTTTGAGATTTAGCAGCTCCATGTCGGCCTTTCTCGCTCGTTGTAACAACTAACATCTGCCACTCGCACACCATAAAGTAGCCGGAGCAACTTTTCTCTATTTACGGATATAACAAGACATGCAATTACCCATGAAAATCATCACGCTAGGTCTAAAATATAAACACTTATAATAGGCTTACCATAGTGAATCAGGGTAAGACAAGAACACGTTTTGGAAGAAAGATCAATGATGTATTGACTCATTATTTAAATTGTTAATTTTGAACCAAAAAGTGAAGTCTATTTTCTTTAAGACTAGTCCCTATATTTAAGGGGATTCACCACTTATTTGAGGTTTCAGATTAATCTGTTTGATTTCTCAATTTAAAACAAAAAGATGATGGGATAACCATGATAAACCATTTCTGTTACAGAGGTGCTATGAGGGTGGAAAGGAGGTGATTGTCGTACCCAAAACAGCTGCCTCTACAGATAACCAATGGCTTGGTCTGGCCAAGTATGCATGGTCAGGGTGAGTGAGATGTTTTTTTTCTTCTACTGAAACTAACCTCCACAGCTGCTCCTCATCCATCCTCTGATCCCTGGTCTTGTTCTACAGCTATGTTTTAGAGTGTGCCAGCTGTGGCATCATCTACCGGAGTCGGCAGTACTGGATGGGCAACCAGGATCCAGAGAGCGGTGTGGTGCGGCCAGAGGTCAAGCATGTCTGGCAGGGGGTGAGTTGTTTCTCTGCGTTCCCATCCATGTGCTGACTCCATTGATGCTCACAGTGGTTAATGTTGTTTTTATGCTTGTAGACCGATGCCTTCCAGACAGACCATCAGAATGCAGCTCAGCGGGTTTTGGATGGAATGAATTACATAATCCAGTCAGTGTCAGAATATAGCTCAGGCCCAACCAAAGCTGTCACTGCCTGGCTCACAGACCAAGTGGCTCCGCCCTACTGGAAACCCAACACTGAAATCAGTGTAAGTTGAAATGCCCTATAGGAATATGTGAAAAAGAATTACAGCGTGTGAAATCAAATATCAAACGCATCAATTGTTTTATCATGTGAAGACAATTAAACATCTTGTTGGTTTGTTCAGGAATGTCATGGTTGTAAGAGATTGTTTGAGGAGGCGGAGAGGAAACACCACTGTCGGGCATGTGGGGAGGGTTTCTGTCAGGCCTGCTCCACTCACAGCATGCCAGTTCCCGAGAGAGGCTGGGGCGGCACCCCTGTACGAGTGTGTGATACCTGTTACCGGCAGGGAGGACCTCAGAGCACTGGACAGGGTGAGGGCATCGTTATCTCTTAAAAGCACACTTCCCGTCCGCCCTCATCCCATCATCTTTTTGTTTCAAATTGAGAAATCTAATCCATATTGGACAGTTTTTGCAAACAGATTAATCTGAAACCTCAATGATATAAGTGGAGCATCTCTAGGGGACTAGTCTTAAAAGTACAGCGTTTAATTTGTGTGTTCAAAATGAACAAAATACTATTCATCTTTCTCCCAAAACGTGTTTTTGTCTTACCTTGATTCACTATGGTTAGCCTATTATAAGCCTATTATATGTGCAGCAAGTATTTCTTACACTTAAAAAGTTTACACTCAATTTTTTTTCAGTAATATTGTGAAATATTATTAGAAATTTACAAGAACTGTTTTCTATTTTTATCTATTTTAAAATGTAATCTATTCCTGTGATGCAAAGCTAGATTTTCATTACTCCAGTCTTCAGTGTCACATGATCCTTCAGAAATTATTCTAATATGCTGATTTGATGCTCAAGAAACACTTATTATTATTATTATTATTATTATCATCAATGTTGAAAACAGCTTTTACTGCTTAATATATTTGTGGAAACCGTGATACATTTTTTTCAGGAGTCTTAGATGAGTAGAAAGTTCAAAAGAACAGCATTTATTCAAAACCAGAGGTGTCAAAAGTATTCACATTCATTACTCAGGTAGAAGTATAGATACTAGGGTTTAAAAAGACTTCTGTAGAAGTTGAAGTATCAACTCAAGCTTTTTACTCAAGTTAAAGTCTCTCTCTCTCTCTCTCTCTCTCACTCACTCACTCACTCACTCTCTCTCTCTCTCTCTCTCTCTCTCTCTCTCTCTCTCTCACTCTCTCACTCTCTCACTCTCTCTCTCTCTCTCTCTCTCACTCTCATTTGACGCGAGTTGCCCCGATTTCTCCCTCGCTTACCGCATCTAGGTTTCCTTCGGAGGACTTTTGGCGCTGCGCACAACCAAATGTGACTACAGCCTCTCACAAGTTAGAAAGACACCACAACGCCAATCAGTTTAGCGATGTGTATTCAGGAGGCGGGAGTCAGGTCTAAACCGTTTGTGTAATTGGCCAATTTTTTATTTTATTTTTTAAAGACGACAAGTCGGAATGAAAACAAGCCGAAATGAAAAATCTTTTGTAACATTATAAATGTCTTTACTGTCACTTTTGATCAATTTAACGTGTCCTTGCTGAATAGAAGTATTGATTTCTTACCCTAAATTTGATCATTTTAATTGTAGTGTATTTATCCAAGACTCCAGCGAAATCAGTGGCATAAAATAGCTGTATTACTCTACACAGTACACACAGAATAAACCATTTAAAATATGGAATTTGGTACTCTTATTTAGTACAAAATGATGCATGTTTGAGTTTGTATCTTCTCACCTCGACTGATTCCGTGCTAATTTGTCTAATGTAGTGCAGTCTGCAGAGAATACTTAGCCGTGTCAAAAGAATATTCTCCCAGGGTTATTGAGTTCAGTTGACTGAGTGTTGCATTTTCCAAAACAGTTTGTAATGGCCTCAGTGTGGGGATGTTGACAGTACATTCTCTCCCTTACAGTGGCCAGTACGGAACCCCGGATACTAGTTGCCCGCAGAGTGACGGAAGTAGCCCAGTCCACTCTCGACATGGTCTCCACCGCTGTGGACTACCCTCTCTGTGAGTGTGACCAGTACACGTTAAGTGTCTGAATTAACACTAGAGAAATTGCTTATGCATTGTTGTGTGTGTGAGGTGACAAATGGCTTTTTTTTTTGCACATCTTGTCCTTTAATACAGGTTTTGTAAAGGGAGTTGCGAGACCAGACTACTGGATCCCGGATCATGAGATCACCCAGTGCCACTGCTGTGCTAAACCCTTCATCCCCAGCATGTCCAAGCACCACTGCAGGGCATGCGGGCAGGGAGTGTGCGGGAACTGCTCCAGGAAGACCAGGCCAGTGCCGTCTCGTGGCTGGGACCACCCAGTGCGAGTGTGTGACGGCTGCGCTGACCGCAGGGATTCCCTGTGACCTTGCTGTGCCTCTGTAGCGCTACTCTAATACGGCCGGCATCTCTTGGTGCTCAGAACCAGGTTGTAGGCAGTTTTTCAAGCCTTCATGGATGGGAGAAATGTGAAACTCACTGCAGTTCTGCATAGACAAACACTCAGGCTCTATAAAGCATTAGCTGCAGAAATAGAGAGTGATGAGGTCTGGGTTCAAATTAAAAAGTTAATGTTGCATAATGAAAATAATGTGTAGAAATATCAAGGTTCATTATTTGACAGTGAAGCATATTTTATCCACAAATGCTCATTACTGTAATACGAAGAAAAGAAAAAAATACAGTTCTCTATACTGAAATACAGCAGTGAAAATCACCCTGGACACACACACACACACACATATGTAATATAAAGAAATGTTTTTTTTTTGTTTGTTTTTTGCTGCAGAAATTATAAAGAAGAGAAAATATACATTTTAATGGATTTTGATAGATTCTATAGTGCTGGCACTGAAAACAAATCGCCTTCTAAATTTATGCATTTCTGTGTTTAACTTCTCATCATTTCTATCCCAAAGATAACAGACTAAAGGGCGAGAGCAGTAAATATTAACATATCTAATGTTTAGTAAATTATCATTTGAGATGCGTAGGAGATGTTTTACACCTATAAAGAAGCGTTTGAATATGATATAGCAGCCTTTTATTGGTAGAGTTTTATACTTTATTCCTGGAACAGAGCAAGAGTAGACAAGGTAAGCCTAGAATTCACATTCCAGTCAAGACAATGCAATGAATCCTGTGAGCTCATATCTCATTGTATTTTTTACCAGTATAGTTCTTTACTAATTTTTCTGAAATAACAACTGCACTTTATCTAATTTTTACTATCATATTTCTTTAGTTGAGAGCAATATAATTAATACTGAAGATACAAACTGTACATGTATAATGAAAGTGGAATTATTCAGCAGCATTTGCAGTGCCTAATGGATCTCAACAACTATCTTGCATATAAACAGTAGTGGCATATAACAGGATGGTTTCACAATGTGGCTGTGAATGACATTTAATGCAGACTTACACTAAACCGAATGGTGAGTGGTTTCCTAACATGTACATCTCATAAAATGGCTTATATAAGGCACTTTATTCTTATTTGATTTGAGAGAATCCGTGGAATTTTTTTTACCTATGATGTTTTTTTGTTTTACAATTCTGCTTCTACTCTGTATTTTTATCTGGATTAGCACATTGTAGTCTTCTATGAAGGGGGTTTAACCAAAGCAATGGTTGTAATTGCATATAACTCCACCTGCATTTGACAATCCTGCAAACCTTGTTTTGATTGGCCGGTACTGTTTTTCAGGCTTCGACTCAGAACAATAAAGCTATTTGAAAACCGCCTGCCTTCTTGATTCACAAGATAACAGACATCTATGGAAAATAATAGGCTATAGCTCTGTAAGTGCACAAATGCGAGGTCGTCTGGAGGTAGAGGTCTAGATTTCCTGCTCAAGGCCCTTAAATAGATGAAACGGACTCAAAATCTGATTTAAATCATGGAGGTTGTACTCACATTTCCTCCATTTATAACATTACTGTCTGGCAAACGGCCTGCCTCGTCACATCTACAGGAAACTGTCTTGATGGGTTTACTGATTATGTCAGCACTTGTGTGAGTATCATTATGAAACGGCACATACAGGCCTGGTTTCACAGACAGGGTTTATATTAAGCCAGGATTAGGCCTCAGTTCAATTAGGGCATGTAGCTTTTATAAACTTGCCTTGTGTGCATCTTGAGACAAAACAATGGCACTGCCATATATTAAGAGATGTCAGTGCAAGTTGCTTTCAGTTAAAACAACTCAAATATGCATTTTAGTCTGGGACTAGCGAAACCGGGGGAAAGTGTATCGTGTGAAGAAGAGCTACTGAAGGGACATCAAATGTGTGAAAAGGTAACTATTGGGACCATGGTATTGCCAAATAACTAGCCAAAAATATGGGTTTTTCAATTCCTGGTACTGGTATAGAGAATAAGGGCTGATAAAATGCCCAAATATAGTGTATATGTTTTTTCTTATACCCTTTTAATCTTACTTATTACCCCAAACCTTTGAATTGTAGTGTATCAAAATATTTAGCAGCAAACTGTTTTCAACATTGATAATAATATTAATAATAGTTAAGAAAATGTAATGGCACTTATTTAAATGTAAAATAAAATCACTGAAATTAGCTTAAGATATATATCACACATATATGTACACACATTTATATATGTATATATAAATAAGTTTATGTGTGTGTGTGTAATTATTTATAAATAAAATAAAACAAAATTTCAATATTAGATTTAAAACAAATTAAACTAAAAAGAAACTTGCCAAGGCAACATTTCTAACATTTTAACGTTTTAGTTTAATACCAATATTAGGCTACTAAAACCTAAAACTGAAATAAAAATAAAGCTAAATAGAAATATATATATAAAAAAATGATAAAAGCACATAACACAATTACTAAAACGCAACTGAAATGAAAACTTTTTTTATTTTTTTTTATTATATAAATAATACTAAATGAACACCACCATTTTTTTTTTAACAAAGTTGCACTACCACACTGTAACCAGCAGAGGGAGGCAACACCACTCCCAACAAGAGACCCACTGAGACACCCGTTCAAGATTTTAGGATTTCACTCATTCTAGGGTCTTGCACATTGTAGCCTACGTTTTTATTATCTTTGTAACGCAGTATATATACAAAATAATGATAATAATATAATACAATAAAACTGACTGGGGTATCAAAAGACTGTTAAATAAAAAAGTGACTGAACTTGATGACAGGCAAAAAATATTCATTGGCAAAAAAATAAAAATAAAAAATCCAATTTCTAGCTCTGGTTCATTTAAGGACAAAAGGATCAAAAGAGCCCTGTTACCTGACTCCACTGTTTAATCCATGGGTCTTTTATAATTAAGTTGGCTTGAGAAAGCCAACTTACTGATATTGTACTTAAACTTATTATTATTAAGTTGGCTTGAGAGAGCCAACATATTGAAATCCTATTTAAACTTATTAAGTTGGCTTGAGAGAGCCAACATATTGAAATCCTATTTAAACTTATTATTATTATTCTGAGACTAAAATTTCTATATGAAACTCGTCCTAGAGCTTTAACTCTACATACTCCAAACTCGGCTCAGACACTCAAACTTTTCTGACTAAGTGTGCTATCTATTTTCAGACTGATCGGACTTACGGTTTTCCTAAAAATGACGATCAAAACTCGGAAAAACTCCCATTGACTTAACATTGGGCATTCTAAAAAAATTCAAACTCACCAACCGACAAAAATTTAAATCTAAATCCCTTGAAAACTAATTCAAACTGCCATTCTATATATATTAGCCAATGAAACTCATTTAAACTAATAAACTCTAATCTCATACACTTATAAACTAATTAACTTAAATGTAATAACTAATTAACTAATAAACTCATGAATTCATAGACTTATGAACTCTTAAACTCATAAATTAATAAATTCTGAACTCTAAACTCATTTAAACTTATAAACTCTAAACTCAAAAACTTGTACACTTATAAACTCTAAACTCATAAACTCTGAGTGTGTGTGTGTGTGTGTGTGTGTGTGTGTGTGTGTGTGTGTGTGTGTGTGTCTGAGTGAGTGTGTGAGCGAGGTAGTCTGTGTGTGTGTGTGTGTGTGTGTGTGTGTGTGTGTGTGTGTGTGTGTGTGTGTGTGTGTTTGTTTGTATCTATCTAACTTATTTATATATCTATCATAAACTTCAAACTACTTTAAACTACTTTAAACTTCAAACCAATTTAAACTTCTTAAGTTTAAAGCTCCCAGCTCCCAAGCAACTCCATAGCAACCAAACTTGAGTACCCTAGCAACCGTTTTGCAAGACCTATATCTCTGTATCAGAACATCGTATAGAGATGAGGTTTGGCTCTTTTGACTCATGCTAGCAAACAGCACTTCCAACATGCTACATATGCTAGCAGTGAATAGCTACATGCTAATAGCGATTAGTTAAGTGTTAAATCATGCCAAGATCATGCTAAGAACTCTATAAAAACTCCATAGTAACCATCTGTGATAACTACCAACCACCTAGTAACACCATAGCAACCACCCAGAACACCCTAGCAACCACCTAGCAACATCATAGCGACCACCCAGAATACCCTAGCAACACCATAGCAACCACCAAAACACCCTAGCAACCACCTAGCAACATCATAGCGACCACCCAGAATACCCTAGCAACACCATAGCAACCACCAAAACACCCTAGCAACCACCTAGCAACATCATAGCGACCACCCAGAATACCCTAGCAACACCATAGCAACCACCAAAACACCCTAGCAACCACCTAGCAACATCATAGCAACCACCCAGAACACCCTAGCAACTGCCTAGCAACACCATAGCAACCACCAAAACACCCTAGCAACCGCCTAGCAACATCATAGCAACCACCCAGAACACCCTAGCAACCGCCTAGCAACCACCCAAAACACCCTAGCAACCGCCTAGCAACCACCCAGAATACCCTAGCAACCACCTAGCAACACCATAGCAACCACCCAGAACACCCTAAAAACCGCCTAGCAACCACCGAGAACACCCTAGCAACCACCCAGAATACCCTAGCAACCACCTAGCAACACCATAGCAACCACCCAGAAGACCCTAGCAACCGCTTAGCAACCACCCAGAATACCCTAGCAACCGCCTAGGAACACCATAGCAACCACCCAGAACACCCTAGCAACCCACTAGAAAACCCCCAACAACTTTTTAACTGTAAACTACTTTAAACTTTAAACTACTTTAAACTTCAAACTGATTTAAACTTTAGACTAATTTAAAATTTAAACTACTTTAAACTTCAAACTTCTTTAAACTTTAAACTACTTTAAACTTCAAACTGATTTAAACTTTAGACTAATTTAAAATTTAAACTACTTTAAACTTCAAACTTCTTTAAACTTTAAACTAAATTAAACTTCAAACTTCTTTAAACTTTAAACTAAATTAAACTTCTAACTACTTTAAACTTCAAACTTTCCGGTCCAAACTTTCTCAAGCCAACTTAAAGTTTGTCTCGACGAACTTTTTAATCTAGTTAAGTTGGCTTGAGAGAGCCAACATATTGAAATCCTATTTAAACTTATTATTATTAAGTTGGCTTGAGAGAGCCAACATATTGAAATCCTATTTAAACTTATTATTATTATTCTGAGACTAAAATTTCTATATGAAACTCGTCCTAGAGCTTTAACTCTACGTACTCCAAACTCGGCTCAGACACTCAAACTTTTCTGACTAAGTGTGCTATCTATTTTCAGACTGATCGGACTTACGGTTTTCCTAAAAATGACGATCAAAACTCGGAAAAACTCCCATTGACTTAACATTGGGCATTCTAAAAAAATTCAAACTCACCAACCGACAAAAATTTAAATCTAAATCCCTTGAAAACTAATTCAAACTGCCATTCTATATATATTAGCCAATGAAACTCATTTAAACTAATAAACTCTAATCTCATACACTTATAAACTAATTAACTTAAATTTAATAACTAATTAACTAATAAACTCATGAATTCATAGACTTATGAACTCTTAAACTCATAAATTAATAAATTCTGAACTCTAAACTCATTTAAACTTATAAACTCTAAACTCAAAAACTTGTACACTTATAAACTCTAAACTCAAACTCTGAGTGTGTGTGTGTGTGTGTGTGTGTGTGTGTGTCTGAGTGAGTGTGTGAGCGAGGTAGTCTGTGTGAGTGTGTGTGTGTGTGTGTGTGTGTGTGTGTTTGTATCTATCTAACTTATTTATATATCTATCATAAATTTCAAACTACTTTAAACTACTTTAAACTTCAAACCAATTTAAACTTCTTAAGTTTAAAGCTCCCAGCTCCCAAGCAACTCCATAGCAACCAAACTTGAGTACCCTAGCAACCGTTTTGCAAGACCTATATCTCTGTATCAGAACATCGTATAGAGATGAGGTTTGGCTCTTTTGACTCATGCTAGCAAACAGCACTTCCAACATGCTACATATGCTAGCAGTGAATAGCTACATGCTAATAGCGATTAGTTAAGTGTTAAATCATGCCAAGATCATGCTAAGAACTCTATAAAAACTCCATAGTAACCATCTATGATAACTACCAACCACCTAGTAACACCATATCAACCGCCCTGAATACCATAGCAACCCCCCAGAACACCCTAGCAACCGCCTAGCAACCACCCAAAAGACCCTAGCAACCACCCAGAACACCGTAGCAACCACCCAAAAGACCCTAGCAACCACCCAAAAGACCCTAGCAACCGCCTAGCAACCACCCAAAAGACCCTAGCAACCACCCAAAAGACCCTAGCAACCGCCTAGCAACCACCCAAAAGACCCTAGCAACCACCCAAAAGACCCTAGCAACCACCCAGAACACCCTGGCCACCACCTAGCAACCACCCAGAATACCTTAGCAACGCCTAGCAACACCATAGCAACCACCCATAACACCCTAGCAACTGCCTAGCAACCACCCAGAACACCCTAGCAACCACCCAAAATACCCTAGCAACCGCCTAGCAACCACCCAAAACCGCCTAGCAACCACCCAAAACACCCTAGCAACCGCCTAGCAACCACCCAAAATACCCTAGCAACCACCCAAAAGACCCTAGCAACCACCCAAAATATCCTAGCAACCACCCAGAACACCCTAGCAACCGCCTAGCAACCACACAAAAGACCCTGGCAACCGCCTAGCAACCACCCAAAACACCCTAGCAACCACCCAAAACACCCTAGCAACCGCCTAGCAACCACCCAGAATACCTTAGCAACCACCTAGCAACACCGTAGCGACCACCCATAACATCCTAACAACCGCCTAGCAAAAAACTTTCCGGTCCAAACTTTCTCAAGCCAACTTAAAGTTTGTCTCGACGAACTTTCGCATCTAGTTAAGTTGGCTTGAGAGAGCCAACATATTGAAATCCTATTTAAACTTATTATTATTATTATTATTCTGAGACTAAAATTTCTATATGAAACTCGTCCTAGAGCTTTAACTCTACGTACTCCAAACTCGGCTCAGACACTCAAACTTTTCTGACTAAGTGTGCTATCTATTTTCAGACTGATCGGACTTACGGTTTTCCTAAAAATGACGATCAAAACTCGGAAAAACTCCCATTGACTTAACATTGGGCATTCTAAAAAAATTCAAACTCACCAACCGACAAAAATTTAAATCTAAATCCCTTGAAAACTAATTCAAACTGCCATTCTATATATATTAGCCAATGAAACTCATTTAAACTAATAAACTCTAATCTCATACACTTATAAACTAATTAACTTAAATTTAATAACTAATTAACTAATAAACTCATGAATTCATAGACTTATGAACTCTTAAACTCATAAATTAATAAATTCGGAACTCTAAACTCATTTAAACTTATAAACTCTAAACTCAAAAACTTGTACACTTATAAACTCTAAACTCATAAACTCTGAGTGTGTGTGTGTGTGTGTGTGTGTGTGTGTGTGTCTGAGTGAGTGTGTGAGCGAGGTAGTCTGTGTGAGTGTGTGAGTGTGTGTGTGTTTGTTTGTTTGTTTGTATCTATCTAACTTATTTATATATCTATCATAAACTTCAAACTACTTTAAACTACTTTAAACTTCAAACCAATTTAAACTTCTTAAGTTTAAAGCTCCCAGCTCCCAAGCAACTCCATAGCAACCAAACTTGAGTACCCTAGCAACCGTTTTGCAAGACCTATATCTCTGTATCAGAACATCGTATAGAGATGAGGTTTGGCTCTTTTGACTCATGCTAGCAAACAGCACTTCCAACATGCTACATATGCTAGCAGTGAATAGCTACATGCTAATAGCGATTAGTTAAGTGTTAAATCATGCCAAGATCATGCTAAGAACTCTATAAAAACTCCATAGTAACCATCTGTGATAACTACCAACCACCTAGTAACACCATATCAACCACCCAGAACACCCTAGCAACCACCTAGTAACCACCCAGAATACCCTAGCAACACCATAGCAACCACCAAAACACCCTAGCAACCACCTAGCAACATCATAGCGACCACCCAGAATACCCTAGCAACACCATAGCAACCACCAAAACACCCTAGCAACCACCTAGCAACATCATAGCGACCACCCAGAATACCCTAGCAACACCATAGCAACCACCAAAACACCCTAGCAACCACCTAGCAACATCATAGCAACCACCCAGAACACCCTAGCAACTGCCTAGCAACACCATAGCGACCACCAAAACACCCTAGCAACCGCCTAGCAACAGCATAGCAACCACCCAGAACAACCTAGCAACCGCCTAGCAACATCCTAGCAACCACCAAAACACCCTAGCAACATCCTAGCAACCACCCAGAATACCCTAGCAACCGCCTAGCAACACCATAGCAACCACCAAAACACCCTAGCAACCGCCTAGCAACATCATAGCAACCACCCAGAACACCCTAGCAACCGCCTAGCAACCACCCAGAAGACCCTAGCAACCACCTAGCAACACCATAGCAACCACCCAGAAGACCCTAGCAACCGCTTAGCAACCACCCAGAATACCCTAGCAACCGCCTAGCAACACCATAGCAACCACCCAGAACACCCTAGCAACCCACTAGAAAACCCCCAACAACTTTTTAACTGTAAACTACTTTAAACTTTAAACTACTTTAAACTTCAAACTGATTTAAACTTTAGACTAATTTAAAATTTAAACTACTTTAAACTTCAAACTTCTTTAAACTTTAAACTACTTTAAACTTCAAACTGATTTAAACTTTAGACTAATTTAAAATTTAAACTACTTTAAACTTCAAACTTCTTTAAACTTTAAACTAAATTAAACTTCAAACTTCTTTAAACTTTAAACTAAATTAAACTTCTAACTACTTTAATCTTCAAACTACTTTAAACTTCAAACTTTCCGGTCCAAACTTTCTCAAGCCAACTTAAAGTTTGTCTCGACGAACTTTTTAATCTAGTTATTATTATTATTCTGAGACTAAAATTTCTATATGAAACTCGTCCTAGAGCTTTAACTCTACATACTCCAAACTCGGCTCAGACACTCAAACTTTTCTGACTAAGTGTGCTATCTATTTTCAGACTGATCGGACTTACGGTTTTCCTAAAAATGACGATCAAAACTCGGAAAAACTCCCATTGACTTAACATTGGGCATTCTAAAAAAATTCAAACTCACCAACCGACAAAAATTTAAATCTAAATCCCTTGAAAACTAATTCAAACTGCCATTCTATATATATTAGCCAATGAAACTCATTTAAACTAATAAACTCTAATCTCATACACTTATAAACTAATTAACTTAAATTTAATAACTAATTAACTAATAAACTCATGAATTCATAGACTTATGAACTCTTAAACTCATAAATTAATAAATTCTGAACTCTAAACTCATTTAAACTTATAAACTCTAAACTCAAAAACTTGTACACTTATAAACTCTAAACTCATAAACTCTGAGTGTGTGTGTGTGTGTGTGTCTGAGTGAGTGTGTGAGCGAGGTAGTCTGTGTGTGTGAGTGTGTGTGTGTGTGTGTGTGTGTGTGTTTGTTTGTTTGTATCTATCTAACTTATTTATATATCTATCATAAACTTCAAACTACTTTAAACTACTTTAAACTTCAAACCAATTTAAACTTCTTAAGTTTAAAGCTCCCAGCTCCCAAGCAACTCCATAGCAACCAAACTTGAGTACCCTAGCAACCGTTTTGCAAGACCTATATCTCTGTATCAGAACATCGTATAGAGATGAGGTTTGGCTCTTTTGACTCATGCTAGCAAACAGCACTTCCAACATGCTACATATGCTAGCAGTGAATAGCTACATGCTAATAGCGATTAGTTAAGTGTTAAATCATGCCAAGATCATGCTAAGAACTCTATAAAAACTCCATAGTAACCATCTGTGATAACTACCAACCACCTAGTAACACCATATCAACCGCCCTGAATACCATAGCAACCCCCCAGAACACCCTAGCAACCGCCTAGCAACCACCCAAAAGACCCTAGCAACCACCCAGAACACCGTAGCAACCACCCAAAAGACCCTAGCAACCGCCTAGCAACCACCCAAAAGACCCTAGCAACCACCCAAAAGACCCTAGCAACCACCCAAAAGACCCTAGCAACCACCCAGAATACCCTAGCAACCACCCAAAACAGCCTAGCAACCACCCAGAACACCCTGGCCACCACCTAGCAACCACCCAGAATACCTTAGCAACGCCTAGCAACACCATAGCAACCACCCATAACACCCTAGCAACTGCCTAGCAACCACCCAGAACACCCTAGCAACCACCCAAAATACCCTAGCAACCGCCTAGCAACCACCCAAAACCGCCTAGCAACCACCCAAAACACCCTAGCAACCGCCTAGCAACCACCCAAAATACCCTAGCAACCACCCAAAAGACCCTAGCAACCACCCAAAATATCCTAGCAACCACCCAGAACACCCTAGCAACCGCCTAGCAACCACACAAAAGACCCTGGCAACCGCCTAGCAACCACCCAAAACACCCTAGCAACCACCCAAAACACCCTAGCAACCACCCAAAATACCCTAGCAACCGCCTAGCAACCACCCAGAATACCTTAGCAACCGCCTAGCAACACCATAGCGACCACCCATAACATCCTAACAACCGCCTAGCAAAAAACTTTCCGGTCCAAACTTTCTCAAGCCAACTTAAAGTTTGTCTCGACGAACTTTCGCATCTAGTTAAGTTGGCTTGAGAAAGCCAACTTACTGATATTGTACTTAAACTTATTATTATTATTATTATTCTTCTGAGACTAAAAAATTCTATATGTAACTCCTCCTAGAGCTTTAACTCTACATACTCCAAACTCGGCTCAGACACTCAAACTTTTCTGACTAAGTGTGCTATCTATTTTCAGACTGATCGGACTTACGGTTTTCCTAAAAATGACGATCAAAACTCGAAAAAACTCATTCAAAAACTCCCATTGACTTACATTGGGGAGTTCTAAAAAATTCAAACCGACAAAAATTTAAATCTAAACACCTTGAAGACTAAACCAAACTGCCGTTCTATATACTATATGAGCCATTGAGACTCATTTAAACAAATAAACTCATCCATCTATCTACTTCAAACTACTTTAAACTATCTATCTATCTCTTTTTAACTAATCCATCTTTCTTTCTAACTTATCCATCTTTCTTTCTAATTAATCTATCTTTCTTTCTAACTAATCCATCTTTCTTTCTTTCTTTCTTTCTTTCTAATCTATCTATCTTTCTTTCTAACTTATTCATCTTTCTTTCTCTCTAATTAATCTATCTTTCTAACTAATCCATCTTTCTTTCTTTCTTTCTTTCTTTCTTTCTTTCTTTCTTTCTTTCTTTCTTTCTTTCTTTCTTTCTTTCTTTCTAACTAACTAATATTTCCTTCATTCTTTCTAACTAATCTATCTTTCTTTCTTTCTTTCTAACTACTCTCTTTCTTTCTTTCTTTCTTTCTTTCTTTCTTTCTTTCTTTCTTTCTTTCTTTCTAACTAATCTTTCTTTCTAACCTTTTTATCTTTCTAACCTATCTTTCTTTCTTTCTTTCTAACTAATCTTTCCTTCATTCTTTTCTAACTGATCTTTCTTTCTTTCTTTCTTTCTTACTACTCTTTTTCTTTCTCTTTCTTTCTTTCTTTCTTTCTTTCTTTCTTTCTTTCTTTCTTTCTTTCTTTCTTTCTTTCTTTCTTTCTAACTTATCCATCTTTCTTTCTTTCTAATTAATCTATCTTTCTTTCTAACTAATCCATCTTTCTTTCTTTTGTTCTTTCTTTCTTTCTTTCTTTCTTTCTTTCTTTCTTTCTTTCTTTCTTTCTTTCTTTCTTTCTTTCTTTCTTTCTAACCTTTTTATCTTTCTAACCTATCTTTCTTTCTTTCTTACTAATCTTTCCTTCATTCTTTCTAACTAATCTTTCTCTTTCTTTCTTTTTCTTTCTTTCTTTCTTTCTTTCTTTCTAACTACTCTTTTTCTTTCTTTCTTTCTCTTTCTTTCTTTCTTTCTTTCTTTCTTTCTTTCTTTCTAACTATCTAATCTTTCCTTCATTCTTTCTAACTAATCTTTCTCTCTTTCTTTCTTTCGAACTAATCTTTCTTTCTAACCTTTTTATCTTTCTAACCTATCTTTCTTTCTTTCTTTGTGTTAAATAATGCCAAGATCATGCTAAGAACTCTATAAAAACTCCATAGTAACCATCTGTGACAACTAACCAACCACTCAAAATACTTTAAACTACTTTTAAATACTTTAAACTTCAAACTACTTTAAACTTCAAACTACTTTAAACTTCAAACTACTTCAAACTAATTTAAACTTCAAACTAATTTAAACTTCAAACTTCTTCAAACTTTCTGGTCCGACTTTATCAAGCCAACTTAAAGTTTGTCTCGACGAACTTTCGCATCTAGTTAAGTTGGCTTGAGAAAGCCAACATATTGAAATCCTATTTAAACTTATTATTATTCTTCTTCTGACCGGAAAAAAAACTATATGTATCTCCTCCTAGAGCTTTAACTCTACATACTCCAAACTCGGCACAGACACTCAGACTGATCTGACTCGGTGTGCTCTATCTTTTCAGACTGATCGGACTTACGGTTTTCCTAAAAATGATGATCAAAACTCGAAAAAACTCATTCAAAAACTCCATTGACTTACATTGGGGAGTTCTAAAAAATTCAAACCGACAAAAATTTAAATCTAAACACCTTGAAGACTAAACCAAACTGCCGTTCTATATACTATATGAGCCATTGAGACTCATTTAAACTAATAAACTCTAAACTATAAACACTTATAAACTAATTAACTTATAAACTCATGAATTCATAAACTTATGAACTCTTAAACTCATAAATTAATAAACTCTGAACTCTTAATCTCATTTAAACTTATAAACTCTAAACTGATTTAAACTTATAAACTCAAAACTCAAGAACTCATACACTTATAAACTCATCAATTTATACACTTATAAACTCTAAACTCAGACACACACACTGAGTTTATGAGTGAGTGTGTGAGCGAGTTAGTGTGTGTGTGTGTGTGTGTGTGTGTGTGTGTGTGTGTGTGTTTGTGTGTGTGTGTGTGTCTATCTAACTTATTTATCTATCTGTCAAACTTCAAACTACTGTAAACTACTGTAAACTTCAAACCACTATAAACTTTCTTAAGTTTAAATCTTCCAGCTCCCAAGCAACTCCATAGCAACCAAACTCGAGTACCCTAGCAACCGTTTTGTAAGACCTATATCTCTGTATCAGAACATCGTATAGAGATGAGGTTTGGCTCTTTTGACTCATGCTAGCAAACAGCACTTCCAACATACTACACATGCTAGCAGTAAATAGCTACATGCTAATAGTGATTAGTTAAGTGTTAAATCATGCCAAGATCATGCTAAGAACTCTATAAAAACTCCATAGTAACCATCTATGACAACTACCAGCCACCTATTAACACCATATCAACCGCCCTGAATACCTTAGCAACCGCCTAGCAACACCATAGCAACCACCCATAACACCCTAGCAACCGCCTATCAACTACCCAGAACAGCCTAGCAATCACCCATAACACCCTAGCAACCGCCTAGCAACCACCCTAGCAACCACCCAGAAGACCCTAGCAACCACCCAAAACATCCTAGCAACCGCCTAGCAACCACCCAAAACATCCTAGCAACCACCCAGAACACCCTAGCAACACCCTAGAAACCACCCAGAATACCCTAGCAACCGCCTAGCAACCACCCAAAACACCCTAGCAACCACCCAAAACACCCTAGCAACCACCCAGAATACCCTAGCAACTGCCTAGCAACCACCCAAAAGACCCTAGCAACCACCCAAAACACCCTAGCAACCACCCATAATACCCTAGCAACCGCCTAGCAACCACCCAAAACACCCTAGCAACCACCCAAAATACCCTAGCAACCGCCTAGCAACCACCCAAAACACCCTAGCAACCACTCAAAATATCCTAGCAACCGCCTAGCAACCACCCAAAACACCCTAGCAACCACCCAAAATACCCTAGCAACCGCCTAGCAACCACCCAAAAGACCCTAGCAACCACCCAAAAGACCCTAGCAACCGCCTAGCAACCACCCAAAAGACCCTAGCAACCACCCAAAATATCCTAGCAACCGCCTAGCAACCACCCAAAACACCCTAGCAACCACCCAAAACACCCTAGCAACCACCCAAAAACCCTAGCAACCACCCAAAAGACCCTAGCAACCACCTAGCAACCACCCAACACACCCTAGCAACCACCCAGAATACCCTAGCAACCGCCTAGCAACCACCCAAAATACCACAGCAACCGCCTAGCAACACCATAGCGACCACCCATAACATCCTAGCAACCGCCTAGCAAAAAAACGTTCTGGTCCAAACTTTCTCAAGCCAACTTAAAGTTTGTCTCGACGAACTTTCGCATCTAGTTATTATTATTATTCTGAGACTAAAATTTCTATATGAAACTCGTCCTAGAGCTTTAACTCTACATACTCCAAACTCGGCTCAGACACTCAAACTTTTCTGACTAAGTGTGCTATCTATTTTCAGACTGATCGGACTTACGGTTTTCCTAAAAATGACGATCAAAACTCGGAAAAACTCCCATTGACTTAACATTGGGCATTCTAAAAAAATTCAAACTCACCAACCGACAAAAATTTAAATCTAAATCCCTTGAAAACTAATTCAAACTGCCATTCTATATATATTAGCCAATGAAACTCATTTAAACTAATAAACTCTAATCTCATACACTTATAAACTAATTAACTTAAATTTAATAACTAATTAACTAATAAACTCATGAATTCATAGACTTATGAACTCTTAAACTCATAAATTAATAAATTCTGAACTCTAAACTCATTTAAACTTATAAACTCTAAACTCAAAAACTTGTACACTTATAAACTCTAAACTCATAAACTCTGAGTGTGTGTGTGTGTGTGTGTGTCTGAGTGAGTGTGTGAGCGAGGTAGTCTGTGTGTGTGTGTGTGTGTGTGTGTGTGTGTGTGTGTGTTTGTTTGTATCTATCTAACTTATTTATATATCTATCATAAACTTCAAACTACTTTAAACTACTTTAAACTTCAAACCAATTTAAACTTCTTAAGTTTAAAGCTCCCAGCTCCCAAGCAACTCCATAGCAACCAAACTTGAGTACCCTAGCAACCGTTTTGCAAGACCTATATCTCTGTATCAGAACATCGTATAGAGATGAGGTTTGGCTCTTTTGACTCATGCTAGCAAACAGCACTTCCAACATGCTACATATGCTAGCAGTGAATAGCTACATGCTAATAGCGATTAGTTAAGTGTTAAATCATGCCAAGATCATGCTAAGAACTCTATAAAAACTCCATAGTAACCATCTGTGATAACTACCAACCACCTAGTAACACCATATCAACCGCCCTGAATACCATAGCAACCCCCCAGAACACCCTAGCAACCGCCTAGCAACCACCCAAAAGACCCTAGCAACCACCCAGAACACCGTAGCAACCACCCAAAAGACCCTAGCAACCACCCAAAAGACCCTAGCAACCGCCTAGCAACCACCCAAAAGACCCTAGCAACCACCCAAAAGACCCTAGCAACCACCCAGAATACCCTAGCAACCACCCAAAACAGCCTAGCAACCACCCAGAACACCCTGGCCACCACCTAGCAACCACCCAGAATACCTTAGCAACGCCTAGCAACACCATAGCAACCACCCATAACACCCTAGCAACTGCCTAGCAACCACCCAGAACACCCTAGCAACCACCCAAAATACCCTAGCAACCGCCTAGCAACCACCCAAAACCGCCTAGCAACCACCCAAAACACCCTAGCAACCGCCTAGCAACCACCCAAAATACCCTAGCAACCACCCAAAAGACCCTAGCAACCACCCAAAATATCCTAGCAACCACCCAGAACACCCTAGCAACCGCCTAGCAACCACACAAAAGACCCTGGCAACCGCCTAGCAACCACCCAAAACAGCCTAGCAACCACCCAAAACACCCTAGCAACCACCCAAAATACCCTAGCAACCGCCTAGCAACCACCCAAAAGACCCTAGCAACCACCCAGAATACCCTAGCAACCACCCAAAACAGCCTAGCAACCACCCAGAACACCCTGGCCACCACCTAGCAACCACCCAGAATACCTTAGCAACGCCTAGCAACACCATAGCAACCACCCATAACACCCTAGCAACTGCCTAGCAACCACCCAGAACACCCTAGCAACCACCCAAAATACCCTAGCAACCGCCTAGCAACCACCCAAAACCACCTAGCAACCACCCAAAACACCCTAGCAACCGCCTAGCAACCACCCAAAATACCCTAGCAACCACCCAAAAGACCCTAGCAACCACCCAAAATATCCTAGCAACCACCCAGAACACCCTAGCAACCGCCTAGCAACCACACAAAAGACCCTGGCAACCGCCTAGCAACCACCCAAAACAGCCTAGCAACCACCCAAAACACCCTAGCAACCACCCAAAATACCCTAGCAACCGCCTAGCAACCACCCAGAATACCTTAGCAACCGCCTAGCAACACCATAGCGACCACCCATAACATCCTAACAACCGCCTAGCAAAAAACTTTCCGGTCCAAACTTTCTCAAGCCAACTTAAAGTTTGTCTCGACGAACTTTCGCATCTAGTTATTATTATTCTTCTGAGACTAAAAAATTCTATATGTAACTCCTCCTAGAGCTTTAACTCTACATACTCCAAACTCGGCTCAGACACTCAAACTTTTCTGACTAAGTGTGCTATCTATTTTCAGACTGATCGGACTTACGGTTTTCCTAAAAATGACGATCAAAACTCGAAAAAACTCATTCAAAAACTCCCATTGACTTACATTGGGGAGTTCTAAAAAATTCAAACCGACAAAAATTTAAATCTAAACACCTTGAAGACTAAACCAAACTGCCGTTCTATATACTATATGAGCCATTGAGACTCATTTAAACAAATAAACTC
The DNA here is from genome assembly GCF_951802725.1 of Rutilus rutilus. NCBI lineage: Eukaryota > Metazoa > Chordata > Actinopteri > Cypriniformes > Leuciscidae > Rutilus > Rutilus rutilus. The sequence goes on from NC_140223.1 coordinate 14,336,066, forward strand.
ATCCATCTATCTACTTCAAACTACTTTAAACTTTAAACTATCTATCTATCTCTTTTTAACTAATCCATCTTTCTTTCTAACTTATCCATCTTTCTTTCTAATTAATCTATCTTTCTTTCTAACTAATCCATCTTTCTTTCTTTCTTTCTTTCTTTCTTTCTAATCTATCAATCTTTCTTTCTAACTTATTCATCTTTCTTTCTCTCTAATTAATCTATCTTTCTCTCTAACTAATCCATCTTTCTTTCTTTCTTTCTTTCTTTCTTTCTTTCTTTCTTTCTTTCTTTCTTTCTTTCTAACTAACTAATATTTCCTTCATTCTTTCTAACTAATCTATCTTTCTTTCTTTCTTTCTTTCTTTCTTTCTTTCTTTCTTTCTTTCTAACTACTCTCTTTCTTTCTTTCTTTCTTTCTTTCTTTCTTTCTTTCTTTCTAACTAATCTTTCTTTCTAACCTTTTTATCTTTCTAACCTATCTTTCTTTCTTTCTTTCTAACTAATCTTTCCTTCATTCTTTTCTAACTGATCTTTCTTTCTTTCTTTCTTTCTTACTACTCTTTTTCTTTCTCTCTTTCTTTCTTTCTTTCTTTCTTTCTTTCTTTCTTTCTTTCTTTCTTTCTAACTTATCCATCTTTCTTTCTTTCTAATTAATCTATCTTTCTTTCTAACTAATCCATCTTTCTTTCTTTTGTTCTTTCTTTCTTTTTCTTTCTTTCTTTCTAACCTTTTTATCTTTCTAACCTATCTTTCTTTCTTTCTTACTAATCTTTCCTTCATTCTTTCTAACTAATCTTTCTCTTTCTTTCTTTCTTTTTCTTTCTTTCTTTCTTTCTTTCTTTCTAACTAACTAATATTTCCTTCATTCTTTCTAACTAATCTATCTTTCTTTCTTTCTTTCTTTCTTTCTAACTACTCTCTTTCTTTCTTTCTTTCTTTCTTTCTTTCTTTCTTTCTTTCTTTCTAACTAATCTTTCTTTCTAACCTTTTTATCTTTCTAACCTATCTTTCTTTCTTTCTTTCTAACTAATCTTTCCTTCATTCTTTTCTAACTGATCTTTCTTTCTTTCTTTCTTTCTTTCTTACTACTCTTTTTCTTTCTCTTTCTTTCTTTCTTTCTTTCTTTCTTTCTAACTTATCCATCTTTCTTTCTTTCTAATTAATCTATCTTTCTTTCTAACTAATCCATCTTTCTTTCTTTTGTTCTTTCTTTCTTTCTTTCTTTCTTTCTTTCTAACCTTTTTATCTTTCTAACCTATCTTTCTTTCTTTCTTACTAATCTTTCCTTCATTCTTTCTAACTAATCTTTCTCTTTCTTTCTTTCTTTTTCTTTCTTTCTTTCTTTCTTTCTTTCTTTCTTTCTAACTACTCTTTTTCTTTCTTTCTTTCTCTTTCTTTCTTTCTTTCTTTCTTTCTTTCTTTCTAACTTTCTTTCTAACTAACTAATCTTTCCTTCATTCTTTCTAACTAATCTTTATCTCTTTCTTTCTTTCTAACTACTCTTTTTCTTTCTTTCTTTCTTTCTTTCTTTCTTTCTTTCTTTCTTTCTTTCTTTCTTTCTTTCTTTCTTTCTTTCTTTCTAACTAATCTTTCTTTCTAACCTTTTTATCTTTCTAACCTATCTTTCTTTCTTTCTAACTAACTAACTAATCTTTCCTTCATTCTTTCTAACTAATCTTTTTCTTTCTTTCTTTCTTTCTTTCTTTCTTTCTTTCTTTCTTTCTTTCTAACTACTCTTTTTCTTTCTTTCTTTCTTTCTTTCTTTCTTTCTTTCTTTCTTTCTTTCTTTCTTTCTTTCTTTCGAACTAATCTTTCTTTCTAACCTTTTTATCTTTCTAACCTATCTTTCTTTCTTTCTTTGTGTTAAATAATGCCAAGATCATGCTAAGAACTCTATAAAAACTCCATAGTAACCATCTGTGACAACTAACCAACCACTCAAAATACTTTAAACTACTTTTAAATACTTTAAACTTCAAACTACTTTAAACTTCAAACTACTTCAAACTAATTTAAACTTCAAACTAATTTAAACTTCAAACTTCTTCAAACTTTCTGGTCCGACTTTATCAAGCCAACTTAAAGTTTGTCTCGACGAACTTTCGCATCTAGTTGATATTGTTCTTGTAAAGGAAGATAAAGATTATGCACAAAGATCTAACATAAATACTTCATCAAATTACTTTATGAAAGTCTTGTTGCACAAGAAATGATGTAATGGACTGCTTATAAAACATTTCGCATCCCATACCTTCATCAAGACAGTTAAAAAAATATATATATATAACACCCAAATTTTAGGAAAATTCAATATAGATAGATTTTTATTTTCAGATTTAATCTTCACTTCAACTGTAGCCCATCAGATGGTGTTACAAATATACACTATAATGTTCAAATGTTTTGGGTCTGTAAGATGTAAAAAAAAAAAAAAAAAATGTTTTAATGTTTTATGACCTTATGAAACCACTTTAGCACTTGATTTTTAAATGTATTGGGGAAACGGGGGGAAAATTTGTCAAAAAAAAATGCCAAGTTATTTAGTAAATTCCACCATTTACATAGACGATTCAGTAGTATTTTGTTTGAAATCAACGTAGAAAACTACTCCTAAGGAAGGCACACATTTGTGTAACTGGAAAAAGCACTTCCTGACAGCAAGCCCCAGTCTACAGTAAAGGTCTACCTATTGTTGTCCTCTTTATGCTGTTTAATGCCATTGAGGTCCACTGCTCTATTTGAGTCAGAATCATTACATATTTCACTGTGAGCTTTATCAGTCTCTTAAAATGCATAACATCATTTGCATGGACAGCTTATAGTCCACCGCAGGACGCCGTCATGCACTCTGTGTTTATCTCGTCCTGCAGACGCACATGCTCGGACCATGAGCTCCAGCCAGTCAGGAAAAATGAGCAGCACATCCCAGTTCAACAGAAAGAATTATTGTAATTCCTTAATCCCCATTTCACACATTACTATTTCGACTGGAACCGCCCTGATAGGCTGTTTTATTTTATTTTTTGGTTGAAACTTAATCTGGGCTATTGTTTTATTTGAATTCACAAATAGCCAGCTTATATAATGAAACACAAAAACTGCTGTGGATGCATCAGTGTAGAATATTGTATAGCCTAGTCACCAGTGTCCTCTCGTATAGCCTTTGCCAGTTTAATTTATATCCGGGGGCCCAGTGTTTTTCTGCTTACTGTGGCTCTTTTTGGATGATTATTAATGGCTGTTTTGCTTCCGTATCCATGGAAACTGATCCTGCACTGTCCTGTTTTCCCCCTCATCCATACAGTCACTCTGTGGGTGCAGGACAATAAGAGGAGAGTCGCCACCGCGGAAAGCATTCTCTCGTTTTCTCACGCTTCCCCGGGGAAGACACGGCGCCTTGCTTGGGTCCATTTAACAATTCGGATTCTCAGCTTCTACTGTAACACAAAGAAGGCACTAATAACCAGTTCTGCCAGTTTGTGTGGTTGATGGTCTGTGACTTTTTAATTTCAAAAAGTCCATTCATAAATCTTTTCAAGGGGCTCTATTAGATCGTTATGAACAAGAGGGACCATACAGTATAGTGAAATAATGGAGCAGCACGTCAACAATATTCCGTTTTGTTTCATAGCCCCGGACCATATACTGACGACATTAATGTGGTGATGATGGAGATTAATTTGACTTATTTCTATAGAAAATGGTATTTTTTATGTCATTAAACTTAAAATAAAGTAATTAATATTAAGCATAAAGCAAATTAAAATTATACTGACATGATACTGATATCAGTAAAAAATCATTAATGTAAGTATTTATACATCATGGTATGCATAAATACAAAAATTAACATCACTGCATCATATATATATGTATATATACACACATATAGTATGGTAGTAATTGTGTGTGTGTATGTATATATCATTTTTATATGTGTGTGTAACAAATACTGTATGTTTGTGTGTGTATATATATATATATATACACACAATATATTCATATTTTCATCTTCATATGTATGTATGATGTACACGAATTAAGCCACCAACAAAAGAACCATTGTTTATATTATATTATTTATTTATCTTTTATACAATGTAATTACAATAGAAATATGTAGGTTTAAATACAAAATTCTGTAAATAAAGAATAAAAATAAACTCCACTGGTTTGTTATCACTACACTTAAGTTTACAATCAACTTTATGAGGTAATTTAGTTCCCTGGTTTTGAAAAAAAAACTAGATTTTGTCAAGGGGGAGAGAGTGGACAAAAAGACCAGGGCAATTGAGTAGAATTAATTCATCCATTTAACGCCATACAACATATCGCTTGGCCGAATTACAAATGCATTGTCTTTGGAAAAAGAACAATTTTTAGATTCATTGTGCCACACAATAGACCTGCTTGACCCTGTAATAAACAACTGATAAGAAAACCGGGAGGTCAATTTAAAACACATTACGGTCAAAATGGCCTTTTCGAAACAGGAGTTAAAAACATTGTGCCTGCCTTGAATGTCCACTGCTATCCCGTCTCCACAGGAAGAGTGTGTGGAGTTCACTTCATCGAGCACAGTGTGCAGTCTGACTTTGATCATCTAGCTTTGAACCTTGCAGGCTCAACACACTCCAGAAAGATCATTCAACATCTTATTCGTACACTCTGATGAAAATAAATATACAAACATTGAGTATTTCTAAAGAGGTCATATGATGCTTTTTAATGTTTTCCCTTTCCTTTAGTGCGTAACATGTATGAGATCAGCAAAGTTACAAAGCCTCCCACAAAGGGATTTATCGAATCGACCTCAATCGAAGTCCAGATATTACTTCCGGGAATGTCTGTGTCACGATGTGGCATATTACCATAACGCCTGTCCATACGCAAAGAAAGAAAGCAAGGCTTCAGGGAATTCTAGTGTTGGTTTCATGTCGTGGAGACGCTGTGTGTTTGGATGCGAAAACAAATTCCCTTTGTTAGGCCAACAGAAAACAGATGAAATTAGGAATAAGTGGTTAAGATTTATTTATGACACTGTTCCTGCACAATAAACCCTAAAGTTAGCTTCAATAGCTTGTGTACAGCGCGTTTTACGGAGGAAAGCTTCTTGAACCCGGGTGAGTTCAATGCACAAAATAAATTAGAAGTATACACTTCAGTATGTTTTTTAAACTTTATTTTATGCTCTCACTTCAAGGCATAAAGTTGTTACAGTGAAGATGATTAATTAAACCATCATGACATTTTATCTGAAAAGTAAGTTGTACAAAATAAAAACGTACCACCGTGAAACGTTCTGCTCAAGTCCTGCTTGCTATATTGGCTATGTTCTATCTGCTCGATCAAGCACATTTCCAGAATCTTACTCGTGCTCGAACTGATACTGTAATACCGATGACGTTAATAAATGCCTTGGAAGCTGAAGCTCGCTGTTATGGTAAAGGGTGTTACATTTCTGACACATGCTTGAGGTTTTTAGCCAATCACAACGCACCATGTCAACTGGCCAATCAGATCGCTCTGAAATTTCAGAAGGAGGGGCTTTGTCGACCAGACAGACTGGGAATAGAGGTACTGCAATAATTTACAATATGTGAAAAATAGTGTGTTTTTGAACATTACATTTACACCCAATAAACAAAATAACATTTTAAAATAGCATCATATGACCTCTTTAAATGATAAATGTGCCTAAACGCACAACGTTGGAGAAAATATGAACCTCATGAATGAGAAGGATTTGATTTTAGAATAACTGCATGAGATCCTTTTGTGTAGAATGCTTGACATTATTCACCTGCAATTAAAGACAATTATTCCCTTTCTTAGACCAGCGAGAGTGAAACAGTGGTGATAAGAAACGAAAGCCAAGACTAATATGCATATTCAATGTTTTAACATACTGTAATATGGGATATTTTAAACATGCATGAACGGGACCATTTGACTCTGCCCCATTAAGAGTCTGTGTAGTCGTTCCATTGCTTGCATAAACGAACACTATAACCTCCCTCTTCAACCCTTTTTAATATTTTATAATACAGTTGCTCTTCACAACCACCCATTCTAACCCATTTTGTCATTTTAATGCCCTAGAATGGTCACAAAGTTTTTGAAATACATTCTTAATAACTGAGAAGCCCCATGAACCCTATTGAAGGTAATGTTATTGTCGACTTATAAAAAATAAAACTATAACCCTCAGAAAAGTTGTTCCAGAAAAGGTTCCATGTCAATAAAGAAAGGTCAAGGTTACTACACTTGCATTTTGGTCTAGTTTTTCATTGCATTATGGGTGTCAATAGTTTAGTCAGGGTTGGAATGTGCAGCATTTGGATTGGAACTTTTCCTATCCACTTGGTTCAGAGCTGATGCTTCAATGGTCACGACTGATTCATTTGACATTAATGAAACTAAACGGCCACAGAAGGGGCAATAAATAAAAGTAAACTGAAAGCATGCTATTTACATCACAAAGTAAACTCACTGTTCAACAAGATACTGTAGCTCAAATTATTATTAAATCTATAATTTGGTGACTCAGTTTTCAAGTAGCCAATTTATTCCACTTGTAATTTTTCACCCTGTTCAATAAAAATAAATAAGGGAAACCCAAGAATAATTAAAATCTGATTTAAAATAACCATTATAATCGAATAAAAACAATAAATAGATTCTGACCATCCCCTAATTTCAGCATTTCCTTTAGGTAAAAGGGTCATTACTGGTGAAAGTAATGTGCAGGTTTCTCTTTTAAGCTGTCCCGTAAGTGCCGAACCATTGTGACTGTCTTTCCGTTCTCCAAATCTTGAGTCTGACTCTCAAAATGACACAAAATGCAACCGGATGATCTTTTACAACATCCAATGCCCTCAAACAGACCAGGAGCGTAAGAAAACCCTTTCGGAGACCAAAAAAAGGGGAAGGGGAATTGGTTATGAAACAGTTCCAAACTTTCAGAGTCTCCTTACAATTATAGTTCAATCTCAAAAGTCTTTTGTAAGTCATTCGAAAAAGGGTTTTGCGCCTTCGGTTGCGATTTGGACTCCAGAGCAGCCCACTTCGCCTCAAAATGCTCTGCTTCCTGGGAACTGCCTGTGGGATTCGGATTCAGACCCTCCATCGGCCAACTAGTACCGCTTTTTATGGTACTACCGTTTTGAGTAACACTGGTGGTTGCGGCCGTTGATGGAAAGGAGTTGTGCTGGTGGCCGTTGACGGTTGGAGGAGAGGCGAATGTGGTGGTTGGGAAACCTCCGGGCAGGTTGGGGAAAGCCGAATGTTGGCCACCACCAAGCGTACCTGTCTTAGGCCCCATCCCGATTCCCATCGCTGCTCCGCCCCCTGTACTGGCGGCAGAGCAGAATGCATTAGCTACCATTTGCGACGGTGTGATGCCCACCACGGGCACACTGGCATTGGGATAGGTCATGCTGTTGGCCAGAGTGGGCATATATGCCTGCATAGGTACAAAAGCCGGTTGAAGAGGCTGTTGGGCGAACATGCCAACAGGTGCGGGAGTTACGTCAAAGGCCATTGGGAATGGCTGCATTGAGGTGGGGAGGGAACCAGGCGCGATGGGAATGGTGGGCATGGGTGGAGGTTGCTGAGTGGGTGGTGGTGGTAGAGTAGGTGGAGTCTGCTGCTGGGCTTTCACCGCTTTAGCCACCTCTTCCAGCCAGCGCTCTGCTTCAGATGGGGTCCGTTTGTGGCCGCCCTGAGGCACGGGAGGAGGAGACTGGACAGCAGGCTCTGTTTGAACCCATGAGCTTGTAGCTGGGGAACAATGGGAAAGGTAAGAACGTTAAAATATGCCAGTACTATTCAAGTCAAGTCACCTTTATTTATATAGCATTTTAAACAATCCAGATTGTTTTAACCTGTTAACAGTAAGCCCCCTTTTTTAGCATAGACATGAAAATGTACTATGCAAACTTAAGGCCAATTCACACCGCACCGACAGACAGCAAGAAACATTTTGTCGAATCGTGTGTTGCCCCTGTTGGAATCTGTTGGCGTCTGTCGGAGCTTGATTTCTCGGATTGAACATGCTGGATTGCCGTTAGAATGTCTGAGAAGTGACGTGCTGTAATCTGATGACTGTCGGATTCTGTCAATGCAGTGTGAATTGGCCTTTAACTGCTTGTAATTCATGAATGCTTTGGAATAAAGACCTAAGGATGGAAGACACTCAGTGGATAATTGCTCAAGTAAAAGTAAAAAAGTTTACTCTAAAGCAAATGTCATACAAAATGACAAAATGTATATTTTACAGAATAACTTGGACTCTAAAACTGTTAGAAAATCAAAGCCGTATGTCTAACCAAGTTGTGTTCCAAATTTGAAGTTGATATCACAAAAATGTAGGTTCCTGTGAGATTTTGTTTAGGTGCTATACCAAAAAAAGCAAATGGGTGACACCCATCCCGTTGAATTTTTGGATGAATTCTCCAGTCACAAAACTCCAGTCGCAAAACAGTGGCCAAATATATAACAATGAGTCTCCGACTTTTTCAACGATATGTGATTTGTCAAGATTAGAAAAAGTTTTGATTACAAAATAGTGGAGTAAATTTAGTCAAATTTTAAACATGAGACCGCCCACTAGGGGGAGGAGCCCCTGCTTTCATGGTTACAGAATGTCCAGTTTTAAAATGGTTTCCACGTTTAAGCTTTTGAATGATACCTAATCTTTGATGATTACTCAAATTTGTGATAGGGATAAAAGGGAATAAATATAGAGCGCACTTAGGGCCAGATTTATTAAACGGGAGTGGAATGTTCTGCGCGTGATCTACACAAATTAAAAAACACTGATGAAGCCGGATCATTTTCATAATGAACAACGCAATCTACCAAGAGCAAATCAGCATCTGGTGTTTTTACGCTTTTTTTGGGGCTGTAAATAATGGCGCAAATACCATTAAATCATCTAGCGCAAACCTTAGTAAATCACCTTGTATGATTAATTTAAATACTCTCCTCCCAAAAATGTTGCATCTGAAAGGGAAACTCCAACAAATGCATATGCAATGAGCTCAGCCGCAAAAATAACCCAAGCTTTTTCAGCGCTAATTTTTCACTGCATGTCTAAATCCTGACAGTAATTTTTTAACGCCAAAAGAGGGTTTGGACTGGTGCAAGCTGTTAGTAATTCTAGCCTCTAGTGTCCCGCTACCAGGACACTGACAGTTAAGCAGCTTCGCATAATTAACAGGAAATATATCAGAAACACAGAAATATGAGACAAACTCAGTGTTGATTCAGTTCAGTTCAAAAACTGTTTAAAGTTAATCAATTCTAAAATTTGTTTAATTCAGCTATTCAGCTCTACAAAAGACAACAGTGTCGTTATTAACCTCAATTCAGTTCAATGTTGATTCAATTTACTGTCGATGTTGCAAAATTCGTCAATTATGAAATTATGAAATTAATTTGATTAATCTTTAAAGCAGCTATAAAGAAGACAATAGTGTCATCATCCAGGTCAATTCTAGCTCAGTTTAAGTTTTGTTCTCATCCGACAGAGTCAGTGTAGTCAGATCGATAATATTACTGAATATCAAGTGTCTTTTAAACCCCTGTTCGCAATATATCTATATGTTTGTGTTGGGTTATGCAGTCTGTTACCTTGCAGTGGAGCAGGTGGAGGGGGAATGGCAGGTGGAGCGCTGCAAACTGGCAAGCAGTTGCTGATAGCTTTGGCACACAGGTCCTCAGATGGTTTGGTGAAAGAGTTGTTGATTTGGCTGCACAGAGCGTTTATGCTGTCTGCCTCTCCTGCCAAAGACAGATCCATCTCTGGAACTAACACAAACCAATAGGGAAGCTCAATCACACTTGTGTGGCTCATATTGGTGGGCCATGCATAAAGTTTATGGAATTTTGCTAGTTACAATAACCTGGATCTATGATATAAGATACTGTTTTTAATTAAATTAATACTTTTATCCAGCAAGGATGCATTATGCTGATCAAAAGTGACAGTAAAGACATGTATGATGTTACAAAAGATTTATATTTCAAATAAAGGCTGTTCTTTTGAACTTTCTATTCATCAAAGAATCCTGAAAAAAAACTTTAAAAAGGTTTCCACAAAAATATTAAGCAGCGGGTTTTTTAACATTGATAATTATAATAATAAGAAATTGAGCACCAAATCAGCATATTGAAATGATAAAATATATATAAAAGAAATTATATAAATAATAAAAAAATCATGTGACACTGAAGACTGGAGTAATGATGCTAAAAATTCGACTTTGTATCACAGGAATAAATATATCAAATAGAAAACAGTTATTTTAAATTGTAACAACATTTCACAATATTACTATTTGTACTGTATTTTAATCAAATAAATACAGCCTTGGTAAAACCTCTTTCAAAAACATTTAAAAAAGAATCTTACCAACTTTTATTTATACGTATAGATTTATAATATGTGATATGATAATGCTTGAATTCTCAAATTGTTGAATAAATTCATTTGTGACTTTTAAAACTATTAATGTAATTTGCAGTGTGTTATAATGCTATTTTTAATATAGTATAGTATAGAATTTTAATATCAACCATATATCGGTTATCAACCCTAGCCTGACAATAATTGTCAGATTATCAGGATCACACAGAATTTTAAAATAGGATCTCTAATTTAAAAAAAATTTTTGTCTAAATCAACAATGCAGTTAAAAAACTTTTTAATGGTCTGCTTTGTATTACAGTCCTCCTCATATCAAATTTGCTTGCACAACTACAAAGCAACATTTTTATGAAGAAAAACAACTGTACTACATACAATATGATGTCCTCAAACTTCCTACATATTTATTATTTTTATATTTATTACTCATGGATAAACCCTTTCTTATATGGCATTGTTAAAAACATGACCCATAATTCCCCTTTTAGAATTTAGTCTAGGGGATTAAGCTAGAGAACAGAAACAGCGGCATAATTCTGTGCAAAACATGTTATCTATAGAGCGCTACATAAAAAAGGACCAATGGAAGGATCCCTCATATAGATAACAGATCTAGGTAAATGCAGCAGTTTATGGTCTAGAATACACGCTCAAATGAATTTATGGGTACAATCAATGGAAATAGAGTTTTGTGAGATGGTCCTTTATACATTTTTGTATGCAGGCTCTGCATTAGATACATTTTAAATGCCAAAGTCCACTAGTTGATGATACAGAGCCCACAAAGTTAAGGCGGTAAACATTACTGGGTCAACATTACGGTTACATTACACAGCTTGAGTACACAAAAAGAACTCACCTGGGTTCTTGGTCTGGAAGTCCGTCTTGCGCTGAAGGGTTGATGGGAGATCATTCAAGCGTAGGGAGAGCTGCCGTTTGAAAGGTGAGTTCTTCTGGCTAAGTTGAGGGAAGCCTCGGAAGGAGCCCTGCCGCACCAGCTGCTCGATAGGAGCGTGTCGGCGCGGGATGGCGTGAGGCCCGCCTGGCTCCGCCCTCTCCCCAGGTGAAGCCGCTCCCTCTGGAGGAGAAGCATTTCCAGGTGGCATTGCAGAAGTATAACAGGCTTCTGCAGGGAGGGAGATTCACTAATTAGCATCATCACAAAGAAAGCCTTTGGTGTGTTAGAGTAATGGAAACGAGACTGACCTTTCTTTTTGTCCTGCAGCTGTTTCATGATGTCCTCTCGGTCATTTTGCTGTCCAGCAGAGGAGATGCGGAAGGAGCCTTCCCTCACGAACGAGGTCCGGCTTGCATCGAAGGAAGCCGTGACCCCGCACTCCTTCTCTCTGCGTTGCTTCCGCTCAAGGCAAGCAGCAAAGGCGCATCCAACTGCATGACTCAAACGTTCACCCTAAAGTTGCATTAGCATTGTGGAAACACCAAAAAATATTTAGAATTAGCTTTTTTGTCTTGTTCAAGAAAAAACTTGAGAAGCTAAGATAAATTTAAGATAAAACCATATTATATATAATATAAAAAATAATGTTTAATAAAACATAATACAAATACATACTTTAAAGATATTTAAAACTTCTGACAGTATATCTTAAATTAAGCAATTTTTTTCACATAATGTCTTATAATAATAATAATGAAAATGCTGTGGATGATGCTACATCACGGGGTAAGACTTTAGTTTAGGGTCCAATTCTCACTATTAACTAGTTGCTTATTAGCATGCATAGTAAAGCGAGTCGAGCCAAGTCATTCCACGCAGTGGAAAAGTGCCTTTACTTGGATATTGGCTGATTATAATTACTTATAAAGCCCATATTAATGCCTTATTCTGCATGATATTCTACATCCCTTAATCCTACCCAATACCTAAAATTAACAACTACCTATAAATAAGCAGTAATTAGGAATTTATTGAGGCAAAAATCATAGTTAATAGTTGGTTAATAGTGAGAGTTGGACCCTAATTTAAAGTGTGACCTATCACAGCAACACTGTACACTTAAAATATATATTTTATTTGACAGTTAAAATATTTTGAAAAGCTAAGACCAATTTAAAATAAAAATATATTATATATATATATATATATATAATACAAATACATTTTTAATTAAAAAACAATACAAATATATAAAGTATATAAGACAGTATATAAGATGTCTGACACTATATCTTAAATTAAGCTTATTTTTTCCAATATTTGTAGATTTATGCTTGAAACAAGAAAAAAACTATCAGCCAATGAGGTAAATAAAAAATAAACTTAATTCAAGAAATGAAGATATGCTTTATAAGTATGTAACTATGTATCATATTTTAAAGGTTGTTTAAACTTTTTAACTTTGGAATGAAAGTACTGACTGGAAGTACTGTATCTAAAATACTATCTAACTAGGTTAGTCTGTATTCACATATCCAGTTCTGTTATTGTTTTTTATGGGGTGGACAGAAACGTGATATGGTCACAAAAGTTTGTTTTTGTCTAGAATAGTATTGGGATCCTAATCAAAACTCCATTCCATTCTAATCCTTAATGTGTTTTTCTCTGTGCCCCAAGTGCAGATAACAGTCTCTAAGCGGTTATTCTGCTTGAGATAACACTGCCATAATCCCTATCTTAATCCCACTTTGCAGGGAACAGAGGCTGAAGAATTAATCCCCGCTGGGTTCTCCTCACCGAGTCCTTCAAGGCCATGAAGCAGTGGCACATCCAGCGGCGAGTCGTTCCATCACGGCAGATGTAGGAGAATGCCTTATCGTAATTACGGTCAGGTGCGCAGAAAGACACTTTCTCAATGGTCTGGTCAACAATGAGGTCCTACGGAGAAAATAAGAAAGGGACGGATTGGGACAGAAGTATTTTGAAAGTGCCTAGTTCCATTTCATTAATGTTTATTCCAAAATGTATTATTGTATTGGGTTTCATATTATTACTGTACATATTATAATTATACAGACAATGGGTCATTTTTCATGAAAGTGATAGTTCTTTCAAAATGTTAGAACCACGCGTAAATAGTGCGTAAAACATTCAAACATTTTGTGTTCTTTTAGGCAAACTGATGACATTGATAACACTATAATAATTTTTCATGAGTTTGTTTGCCACCATAGATCTTTAACTATTGAGGTTAAACGTATTTGGCTTGTTGTCCGCAGGAGGGGCTCAAGGAAGCGGCTTCAACTCAAGCTCTGAAATACCTCAAGGGACTACTAGTGCTTGGAAAATATTTTTGGAAGGGTGCTTGTCGGAATTTGTCTGGCCACCGAAAGTTGAAAAAAGTTCAACTTTGGGTAAAACACAGTGCTCATCACTTCACTTTTTACCCAGCTGTCCAATCACAGTGGAGGAGGGGTGGGACAAATACCACACCAACAAAATGTCACATACTTGAACAATGACAAAACAACAATGGAGGAGAAGTATTGTTGGTATTGGTATTATTGCATTTTAATGTTCAGTAATTGTTGATAAATCAAACTATCTGCAAAATCCTATACTAGTAACACATTACTTCCTCGGATATTCCGTATCATAGCAACCAAAACGGCAAAAAAAACGGTACACTATGCAACTTTTTTTGTTCAAAATGTACAAAATCGTACATATGTCAATTGCCCGTGCGTGTTTAATGATATCCGTAAATAGAGAAAAGTTGCTCCGGCTACTTTGGCGCGTGTATGGTGCGAGTGGCAGAGGTTAGTTGTCACAACGAGCAAGAAAGGTCGACATGGAGCCGCTAAATTTCAAACCTCTGGGGAATCACCAGTTTAAAAAAAACTCAGAACAGAGGAGAGTCTGCTGACAAAAAGAGAACGTGACAGAGCTCGTAACAAAACAAGAATCAACATTGCCATGGCTTTTCGGAGATGGCGAGAACTGAGGGATAAGAAATGTAAAAGTGACGAGAAGATGACGTTTTTATTACTCAACAGGTGAGTGAGGTATTTTATTCAACATAAATTGCTATATGCAGCTCTCTAACAGAGTTCATTGTAAAGCATTATCTATTGTGAAGGGTCGTTTAATTATGGGTTGTTGTAGCGCTGTGCTGGAATTTGTTTTCAAGGAAGTACAATGTCAGAGCCAAAGCACAACCAAAACAATGTTCTTCCACAAAATGCATGCAGTTTTGTTTTTAAACTGCTAGAGAGCTAAAAGTTACATAGTGTACCTTTAACTATAAAATCTGAGGTTTACCAAGCGTTTGTAAATCCAGAGGAGAGTTTTTAGGAAGGTCCAATTCCTTGAAATGTTTTATTTCTTTTTCTTTTTTTCTTTTTTTGTGGGGCATAATGCAAAAAGTGGTATAACTGTACTGAGATAGTGATGAAGTGATTTCAGTTTTAAAATATTATTTCCAAAAGATTGGTCTTCCTTATTTATTCTTATTTGTCCACGACCCAACCACATTGTACCGGTTTAGTCCTTTTGATTGTTCTAACATGACTAAAGCTTTTTGTGTAGCCTGGACCTCCCACTGTAACAGTGGCTAGTGTTTCCTTGTTAGGGGGCCACACTAAATACATAATGCATGAGCTGAACAGTGTAGAAGTGGTAGGTGAGGGGTCAGTGAAGCAGAGGAGGACTGGGTTGAGGTGAGGGGCCCATTCATTGTTAGCCAATTACTGACCGAAGGGGCCCTGGTCAGATTTCTAAAAGCTTCATCATGGATGAATGTGTCCTGGGGGAATGACGGGGGTTTACAGTGGACGGGAAGAACTTTATGGATTCATGAATGCTGACTCATCTCAGTTGTCAGGAATAAGACTGTCTGGTCTTTACTAACAAAAACAAGTCTGGTCTTGTAATCAATAACCCTTTTACTATAATGAAAATTGACAAGTCAAGTAGGGCTGCTAATCATAATTGTTTTGGTCAATATCGTAATCACGGCTATTTAAATGATCAGGAGTGGGAGATATGTCCAAGATCTTATGCATATATATATATTTTTTTCACAATAGTGATATATATTAAGTATATTTTTCTGGAAATAGGGTTGTTATGATATAAAAAATGTAGATACCAAATGTAAGTAAAAAAAAGTCCTCAAACATTCATTGAAGACAAGTCAGAAATACAATAAAAAAACTAATTACAAACAATATGACAAATACAATAAAAAAGATGATTCTTAAAGATTCTTGTTCAAGCTATAAAAGTTATTCAGTCATGAACAGTGAGTGACTTCCTCTTTATCTTTTGTAGTTCTATCAACAGTAATGACAGACGGCAGTAGGTATATAAGGCTACTGTCACTTTAAGACCTAACACATGGATCCAATATACTGACACACATCTGACCTTTTAGTAACACACCCGAAGTCCAAGGTATACTTCGCTTGTTCGTGTTTCGCTCCGTCTCGAAGCGCACACACTGAAACTCACCTGGGGAAGAG
The DNA here is from genome assembly GCF_951802725.1 of Rutilus rutilus. Lineage (NCBI taxonomy): Eukaryota > Metazoa > Chordata > Actinopteri > Cypriniformes > Leuciscidae > Rutilus > Rutilus rutilus. The sequence continues at coordinate 14,351,915 of NC_140223.1, forward strand.
TTTGAGTTTTCTTTCGCAGCTTAAGGCCTGTTCACACCAAGAACGACAACAATGAAGATAACCATATTTATAACTATATTAGCATCCACATCTATGCACGATAAAGTTCTGTTTATTACAAGCATGTGCTGCAGTAATGTCGTCTGCCACTGTATTCTGATTGGCTGTCAATCTTTTTATCGTTCATCAGCTAGAAAAAATCATTCTGAAAGTGATTCCAACGATATCGTTCCTCTGTGCCGTGAACGTTATTGTTCTTGGTGTGAACGGGCCTTGAATATGCTCTTAATAACTCTTTAATATCAAGCATGTCCTGCAGTAGACTGCATTTTACGGCAGTCACAATGATTAGACTGATTTGGACATTAAGTTTGGGCTTTTTAAGGAGGGGCAAAAGTGATGTAAAGGAATGGAATGCGCTTTATCTCAATTATAATGTTTCACTATTGTTGGAAGGCAAATTTGAAAGAAGAAATTCGTTTAATCGCACAGCCCTGAAGTAAGGTTAAGCGCGATAAAGGAGAAGAGGGACAGGACACACAGGTGGCGTGAGACAGCGGCAGGAAGGATTAGGTGGCAGTGCTGACTCATATGCATATGGGAGGATTACTAGAAGGGCATAATGAATGGACGTTTGAGTCTGGAGCCCTTACGAGAAACAAAAAAGAAAGCTTTGTGGCCTTCCGGCTTCTACTATGTGAGCTGAAAACTCATTATGTGAGGCCTTTGACCTTTTCTGGTTAACTTTCCGGGTTTTGTGTGAGGGAAGGATGTTACATTAATCCTCCAACTTTCAAAAGAAAAACCCAACCGTGAGAGACACGGGAACCCTTGGCCTCAAAAGTCATCTTGTGTCTGAGACAGTCTAAGTGATGTCTCATGAAGCCGGATGGTCATGTGACGGGTCTTTTGGAGGTCTGCCAGGTTCGTCTTACTGCATGTTTTGTGTTTCCTACAGACCTACTCTCTCGCTGATAGACTCGGTTAATTGATGGCTTGGGAGCTTTTCGTGGATGAAAGACTTTTTTGACCCTTGATTAATCGCTTTCCATGGATGCACAACAAAATTTCTATGCACACATACCTTAGTTTTATCGTCCACTACTCTCAGGCCATCAGCAGACACCCAAAGCACAGCCTTGACAGTTTTTTTCCCACTCTGAAAAGAAATATTGAAACAACATCAGCCTTTTGACACAACTGGATATTAGCACTACTGCAGGGGGTTTGATTTGCTGTGCATCAAGCATTCTAGCACAATCATTTTTGTCCATGATATATTTCCATGACAGTTTTAGCTTTTATCAGCTCAATATTTCCTACAGTGCATTAGAGAGCTGCCTGACAACATGCTGACCTGTGATACATGTGGGTTCCAGGAACAAACCCCATCAAGGCCAGATAAAACTTGGCAAATAAGAACATTTATGTAAGGGCAATATTATTATGCAATAAAAAAAAAAAAATATTAAAGTCTTTACTATGTCAAATAAATGCTCTCCTTTTGAACTTTCTATTCTTATCAAAGAATCATGAAAATATTAAGTAAAAATATTTAGCAGCTCAACCATTTTCAAAATTTATAATAATAAGAAATGTTTATTCAGCACCAAATCAGCATATTAGAATGATCCAAGGAATAAATTACAATTTAAAATAGATTAAAATAGAAAACAGATTTTAAACGGTAATACTATTTCACAATATTACTTTTTTGACTGTTTTTTTTTTTTTTATCAAATAAATGCAACCTTGCAGAGCAGAAGAGACTTCTTTTCAAAACATTAAAGACCCCAAACTTTTGAACAGTATTACGTGTGTGTGTGTGTGTGTGTGTGTGTGCCTTTGTATATTAGTTACTCGCAATGCGATCTTCCTATTTGGGGGGTCCTTGGCCCTGAGGTACATTCTTTAGGCCAAACTATTAGACTGAAAGTACACATCTAGTGCGCAATTAGGACAGGTTCAGTAGACTGCAAGAGCAACTCTCTAGGTTTTGGAACAGGGTTTAAATTTTTCATTGAATCTGTTGTGAGCACATGTCTGTTTGAGAGAGTGAAGGATAGGACACAGTGAAACGCATTTAATCTGGAAAAACTGAAGGAATAAGTATAAGTGAAGAATGCAGCTAAATCAAGAAGAACTGAGGGAATCCAAATGTTGTTACAAGCAGCCCAAAAGTCACTGTCCAGCAGAACACTGAGGAAATGACACTGGCTGCAGGTAGAGAGAAGAGACCGGAAAAATAAGGAACAAGCACAGGCACAGAGCAGAATGAGATAAAGGCTTTGGGGGTTTTGGGAAGAAGAGAAAATAAATGAAGTGACTGTGTAGACAGACACAGCTGGAACTACCAACATGGGGATGAAAGAGCAGAGCGTATATGAACAGATGGAGTGGCCCCAAAGACAAGGACCACACAGTGTCATACAAACTTTAAACAATTCAACTTTAAAAATTAAACAATTGTTTTACAAACAAAAAATACATAAACGGTATTACAGTTCTGTTCTGACAATTCAGTAACGAGATTTGCAGTGTCAGGATACGGGTACTGGCAGAGCAGCAATACTGAAGACAACAGCCATTGACAGAGCAGCTCCGATCTATAAAGATTGATTTTTTTAAATAAATGTGACTCTGTTACTGTGAGGACTGAGGATTTAATGTACTGAGAGTCTATAAAAAGCATTTTGAACACAATGTGGAAATTTCAATTACTTTTCAAAATTAATTGACATTAGCTTTTTACTTGGTGAGCAAATGGCCTAGACATGATCTAGCAAAAACTGTTCCAAAAAGTGGGGAATAATAATAATAATAATAAACATATCTATTGTTTGTTTTGTGCTGGTTACGCATTATTCAATTTGACCTACAGAAACATTGGCCACTTTATATAGAATTTGTACACTTTTCGATCAGTTAATTTCAGACTTCCTCATTGATTTTTATTAATAGATATATTCACAATAGAAATGTCTATTACTCTACAAAATAATTGTTACAGTTTCCATAAATTTAACACATTTGTAATTTCCTGATATTTTCACCTTACCTCAATAAAATAATAATAAAATAATAATAAATAATTATAATATAATATAATATATCACATTTTTCCTATACTGGCTGACTGTACATTTGAGCTTCTTTGGCTGCCAGTTTGCTTTTTATAGCAAGTGCATATTGTTTTATTCTGTGAGAATGGAAAGCATTACTGTACTCACCAGTTTCAGTTTTTTCACTGCATCTTCGCACACATGCATCCCTCTGGACTCCTCTACCTCCACCAGACCGAGGTACTGCGGAAAGAGAGAAAAAATATAGAGAAAAGGGGGAGAGAGAGAGAGAGAATGATGAAATTTTTCTTCCACAACCCCATTAATTCTCTAAATGACATGACATGCATTGTGAAAATCAAATCACTGCTCTGTCATTTTTGGTGAGGTTATGTGAGAAAAACAGACAGGAACACAAATTTACTCAACCTCTTCAGGGAAAACTAGTCCTGTACAAACAGGGCTAGTGTAGATTTCAATGAGGAACCCGTTGAAAGGATATATTTGCAGAGGATATATTTGTGGAACTCTGAAGCGAGACACTTTGTCCAGCCTAAACCAATCAAAATGTCCTTACACGGGCACAATTAATAGTCATCTAGCCAGGGTTATGTGATTATGGTGGCCATGAGGACAGAGGCCATTACAGGATTACATATCAGCCTCACAGAGATTCCTGATGCCTCAGGATAGAGAGTAAAATTAGGCTGAATTTAATTATACAAGATCCACTGCAATATATCCTCCACTTTACTTAATGATAGTCTTTAGTCTTGAAAAAGCATCTATGCATTTCAAAATAGGATTGTCAAATGCCTTTAATCAAAATAATAACATAATATTCTGATTAATTAATTACATTAATCACATATATCAGTACTTCGTGAGAAAAGCCATGATATGAATTATAAAAAATGGATTTACTTATTTGTTTTACTTTAATAGCAATACTAGCCACATTATGGAATTCATATAGAGGTTAAATCTGTTATGTCTCACAATAGATTTTCACACTGAAATAGGGTTGTGAATTATTCACATAATTACACATTTAATGGATTTTACATGAATGAATGGTATATACTCTACTTCTTAACATCCTATTCAAGCCATGAACTTGGTGTTATTGTGTGGGGCCTTGATTGGTCGCCCTTTTGTTCAAAGCTCTAGCCTTTGGCCGTCCGCCAGACACTGTTAGGGTGTTGCTGACTTTCAAACATTTAAAAAAGTCAATCTATATCTGGACATTCCTATTATACCTGTTTTCTTTTGCCCTCTTGCCCTAGTATTGCTTTGAATAACAGCGCCTTAGCGCGACATTTATTCCATTTGAAGTCTAAGCCATTATGTGAGTGTTAATGCTTAAATAAAAATGTCTGGAACATCATACACAACTACACTACAGACATTTATGTTGGCAGAGCCTGGGTTAAATTGAATTCAAATGAAGCTGACACTATTTACTTTCTTTATAAACATTCCTAGTCTTATTGTGCACTCTTAGAAAAAAGCTTCAATGGGGTTCAATATAGAACCATAGCATTTTATGCCAAAAAGGGTTTTATATAAGGAGAAATGTTTTAAGTGATTGCATAATACTTTCATGTTTGACAGGTTATTGAATTTTTTCTAGAGATAAAGTATGTTTAAGAGGTGCTCACTTCATCAAATTTAATAAAAATAAAAACAAAACAAAATAATTAAACTAAATCCATAAAATGATCCCATGATGGGAACCCCCCTAAAAGGTTCTATATATGAAGTGCTTGACAGAACCAACACTTAATGTATTAACAACCATGAACTAACAATGAGCAATGCATGTGTAACTGTATTTGTTAATCTTTGTTAACATTAGTTAATAAAACAGCTGTTTTTGTTTGCTCATGTTACTTCACAGTGCATTAACTAATGTTAACAAATGCAATTTTTGATTTTAATAATGCATTAGTAAATGTTGAAATTAAAGGAACACGCCGACTTTTTGGGACTTTAGCTTATTCACCTTATCCCCCAGAGTTAGATAAGTCCATACATACCATTTTCATCTCCGTGCGTGCTGTAACTCTGTCTGACGCATCCACCGCTAGCCTAGCTTAGCACAAAGACTGGAGGTAAATGGCTCCAGCTAGCATAAACATCCAGCCCTAACCGAGACCTGGCCCGTGGTGGTCAAGCCCTAATCCGGACCCAGCCCGAAAACGTCTGCAATTTTTCAGCCCGAACCCGACCCAAGACCAACATCAATATCACTTAAAGCTCTCTCTGATGCGCGCTGTCTCTGATGCGCGAACACACATACACACACACTACCAGGTAAACTTTTATTATAGGCCTCAAACATAACTACCACCACCGACAATTATGCCCACAAACATTAATACAGACTGTCCATTACAGAGAAGCATAAGCATGCAGTAGAGAATATTATATCGCCAAATGTGATCCAGCAGAAAATAAAGATTTACGGCCTACCTTTTTTTGATGTCAAGTAACTTAACTGAAGAACAACGTTTCAAAGAACTCTTCGCCAACTGGCTAACGTTAAATAATAATAAAAAATATAATAAAGAAAAAAAAAATCTGTTGAACTGAGTAGGCTCATTCACTGTTTATTCACGAGTGTTATGAAGAAAAAGAATAGCATCCACTGATGAAGGCTTCAGGCTCATTGTTTTTTTTGTGGTAATCAAATCAAAACTCTTTCAAAATGCAGCTTTTCCTGAAGTATTGGGAACTTTTAGTAATTCCCCACGCTCCAACTTCTCCCTGATGCTCTGCATGGTCAACTGTCACCTAATGCATTGCACACGTGTCGCGTTACTCGCGTAATCGCATATTGCGTTGCATATTTAAAATATTATCAATATAACAGCAGCCATGTCACCCTGTAGCCCAAGACTGGTTGCCCACTGAAGCTAAGCAGGGCTGAGCCAGGTTAGTACCTGGATGGGAGACCTCCTGAGAAAACCAGGTTGCTGCTGGAAGAGGTGTTAGTGAGGCCAGCAGGGGGTGCTCACCCTGTGGTCTGTGTGGGTCCTAATGCCCCAGTATAGTGACGGGGACACTATACTGTCAAAGAGCACCGTCCTTCGGATGAGACGTTAAACCGAGGTCCTGACTCTCTGTGGTCATTAAAAATCCCAGGATGTCTTTCGAAAGAGTAGGGGTGTAACCCCGGCATCCTGGCCCAATTTGCCCAGTGGCCTCTGTCCATCATGGCGTCCTAATCATCCCCATATACTGATTGGCTTCATCACTGTCTCCTCTCCACCAGTAAGCTGGTGTGTGGTGGGCGTTCTGGCGCAATATGGCTGCCGTCGCATCATCCAAGTGGATGCTGCACATTGGTGGTGGCTGAGGAGATTGCCCCTTCTATGTAAAGCGCTTTGAGTGCCGAGAAAAGCGCTATATAAATGTAATGAATTATTATTATTATTATTATTATAACAATATTTCATACAGTTGCCTGCGCTCTGCACGTATGTTATGGGCACGATGAAAGGAGAGAAGCTAAATGAGCCTGAGTCCGACCAAAGCCCGATCTGTAAAAAAAAAAAAGGCCCGACTGCTCCCAATAAGTGACAAAATAACACCAACATTTTCCTATTTACATGATGTGATTTGTATAGTCACAGCGTGTACGAATAACAAGGTCACATGAGACACAACCATCTTCTAACCGTATACATACTGGGAACTATATTCTCAGAAGGCGAAGCACTGCTACTTGGGTGGAGTGATTTGCTCGCAGCGCTTGAGAAGCCCCGTGGTGAGGAGCAGAGAGTTCGCTCAGAGTTGGAGTAAATCACTCCGCAGAAGTAGCAGTGCTTCGTCTTCTGAGAATATAGTTCCCAGTATGTATACGGTTAGAAGATGGTTGTGTCTCATGTGACCTTGTTATTCGTACACGCTGTGACTATACAAATCACATCATGTAAATAGGAAAATGTTGGCGTTATTTTGTCACTTATTGGGAGCAGTATGCTAGCTGGAGCCGTTTACATCCAGTCTTTGTGCTAAGCTAGGCTAGCGGTGGATGCGTCAGACAGAGTTACAGCACGCACGGAGATGAAAAAGGTATGTATGGACTTAACTAACTCTGGGGGATACTGTGAATAAGCTAAAGTCCCAAAAAGTCGGCGTGTTCCTTTAACATTAACAAAGATTAATAAATGCGGTAGAAGTGCAGTTCATTATTAGCACATGTTAACTAATGAAACCTTATTGTAAAGTAACAAAGACTTAAAAAGCCAGTTGACTTCTCAACTTACCCGGACAGGAAAGTTGCATTTGCCCTTCCGTACAGCCTCTTCATCTGCTTGCCATTGGTGTGGCCGGCTGGCTTCCGGCACATAGGTGGGCTTCTTCCTGCGCAGGCTCTGACGCAGCTTATTCATCTCCACGCTCTCAAACTCTCTGTTGCTGAGGACAAGAAAGACGACGTGTTAGCAGGAGCACAAAATAGCCCTTACTTCACCTGAGCTTCCAACTGTGAAGTCAGGACACACACTGGCTGGATGTCAACTGAATGTTGACATATCATTACAGACGGCAATGTTTACAGTCATGCTGGATAGGCAGGATGTGATCACTCTGATTTGGATCTCAAAAAAAAAAAAAAATGCCACCAACATTATTTTCAGATTTCTTGGTATTTTGAATGAAAATAACCACAGTATATTGGATTAAACAGAAATTGCAGAGAATGTATTCAACTCGGTCTTAAAAAAACAATTACTTTGCTCTCAAGAGGCCTATTTATGTAACATAATTAGGTCATTCATTCTACCCTTAATTTGCATTGGTAATTTCAAATTCTGATGCACAACACAACAAAGCCAGGCCGCTCTGAAGAATGCAAATATTTGAAGCTGTTTAGTCCAAGTTACGCATGCACATCATAAAAATTGGTCAAAGACACAACATCAAAGACTTAGATGGACAGTTCAGTGAAACAAAAAAGAAGATATTTTGAAATATTTTACAAAAAGGTAAATGGGGACTGAGACTGTTAAACTTATGTTAGCTTTTTATGTTTTGATTTTCAGTTTTCAATTACATTTTAAAAAAAAATGTGTTATGCGCTTTTACTCATTTCAGTTCAGTTTCGAAGTCAAAATTTTTGTTTACTTTAAGTTTTTCATCTGAAATTTATATTTTATTTTTAATTAATAAAATAGTTATTATCTAATAGTTATATAGGTATTAATTTTGCCAAATATCTTTTCCACAAAAGAAAAAAAATCATACGGGTTTGTATAATGACATTAGGCTGAATCAATGGTTAAAACATTTTTGCTTTCATATCCCTCTTACATTTCAACTTTTACATACTAAAATCTCAAACTATAAAAATAATTATTATTACCATCTTTTCACACGGTTCGGCATATCTTCTCCTTTAAAAACTGTACACTTCCCACAAACTGTTGTACTGCGTTCTTCAATGTGAACCACACGCCACACAACCACTTTTGCTTTTATAGCATCACGTCAGAGGCCAAAAGCTCACATTTCCCAAAGCCATGACATGTTACGGGTAACAGGTGCCAAACATGGATTGGCGGAAGCACCACTATGTACGCCTGGCCCGAATCCTAAATGCCACGTAACACACCCACATATTCAAAGAAACACATGATTGTATATGAGTATGTTTTTTTTTAATAGCCCTGGCATCTAAGTCTCTGGAGGCTTTACTCAGTTCTGGCACGCGCCTGTTGCTGAGCTCAGATCGGTTAGGGGTCAGACACAGGATACGCAGGACTGGCACCTGCCGCTCGTCCGGGTAGTGAAGCGGGAATGGGCAGCTGAATAAACCAAATGGCATTTTTAATGAGGCAGCAGGACATTACAGTACCACCAGTACATTCCCAACAGGAGGGTCTAGATGTTTGGCGGTTCTTGATCAAGATCAGTCAATGCTTTTGCAGGAAGAAAAAAAATGGAGGAGCTTCCGAGATTCTGCTATACTTTCGGGATTGATCTAATGGCTGAAAGGCTGCCAAAGCTACAGAACAGCAGAGAGGGAGGGGAAGACATTCGCAGACAGAGAACAGGCCAAAAGCCAATGAGAGAAAGAGAAGAGACTTTATAAGGAGAAGAAAGAAGGAGCTTGAGATGTAGAAGGGGAGGGAGACAAGTGCTAAACACACTCATTGAATCTTATTGAGGTCACAGTTTTAATGTGTGTCGCTCACACTGTGGAGCCAGTCACAAACGTCTTGACTGATGCAGCACCACCGTCAAAACCGTTTAACTGTTTAACTTTAAGTGAGCATTTTGTTGATTACAAATTTGATCTAAATGTAGTAATACAGAAAATGACAATGCACAATTAAAAAGTTCAATATCGACCAATACGGTACTAATGTCATGAATCTCTAGTCGGAGTGTGTATGATTGACTGTTTACATTGGAATAATAACTACTTAAAACAACCTGAGCAATGAATTTCCTTAAATGAAAATTCATTTCAATTTCTTAATGTTTATGTGAATATGTAACATTTAAATAAAAAACTGTTTACTAACATAGTAGTTTCTGCAATCGCCATAGTTTCTGTAGGCATCGCCTACTAATATTTCGGTGTCCTGACACTCGTTAACACATACAGCAAAGAAAACAATTTGTTCTTGAGAGTTTCTTATGAGACCCGCTAGGGAAATTTCCAAAACATGCATGTGAAAGTCACACAACAGCCATAAGAGCTATCCAAGCCATTCCATGGAAATGATTTCATCACCAAATGAAAACCAGCTGGAGCAACATGGGTAGAGTGAACCAAGACTAAACCAAAACAACACTCAAGACTTCATACACAAAACATTTGGCAGAACACTTCTCTTCATGTGTATGTCTGATGGACCGACCATCTACCACATCAGATCCAAGCAAATATCTTGGCTACTATGTATAAAGATTATACATTTATATTACGAATAATCTTGACTTGGAATTCACTGCTTGAGTTGAATGGACCACTTTAATGCTATATTTATTATGCTTTCATGCCCTTTTTGAAACTTGAAGGAGAATGAGAATAATGCATGGATTCTCATTTCTGGGTGAGCTGTTCCTTTAAGGTAATGGGTTGAAAGAAAGAAACGGTGTGGGAGGGAAAATTAAAGAGAAAAAAAAACAGCGCAGTGAAGGGGCTAAAACCTCACTTAGGACGCTTCATTGAGCATACGGGCCGTAGCATCACGTGTAACTAACAAATCAAAAAGGGCTCCTATATAGCAAGAGGCTCAAAATCTACAAAAGACCATCCTAAGCTCCCCTGCGGCATCTCAAGACTGTAGAGATACTGATGAGGCAAAGGCTGCAGTATGACTCTCACTACAGTGTGGAGGCAGGGGAGCAGATATAGCTTTTGTCTCATTATTGCAAAAAATCAATGCTCTCAGCGCAAGGAATCAGACCGCAGCAGCTGCATGCGCTCATTTTAGAGACACCGTGGGTGGACAGTGTAATGGAGGCTTTTTGGGTGCTTTTGAAAAAGGGAGTAATTGTAGCATGACACTTACGGTCTCTTACGGTAGGCTGTGCTCAGGCCTCTTCACTGGCATTGAGAAGATCGGGTGGAAAATAATCACCCACAATTTATTTCAGCAGGGATTAACGGGATAGTTCAACTAAAAGGGAAAATTCTGTAATTGTGTTATTCTATCCTCATAATTTACTTGGCCTTTTATTGTTTCAAACATCTGTGAAATATAAAAAGACATTTTGAAGAATATTACTGCTGCTTAATGAAAATGAATGGTGATCATCAGGCCCTGTCAAGCTCCATAAAGGTCATTTTCATGATGCTTTTTTTTCTTTTTGCAGTTTGAAAGCCCCTGTTCACAATATGCTTTCATTATATGGAAAACAGAAGCTCAGATATTCCTCAAAATATCTTATTTTGTGTTCAATGGAACAAAAAAGGTCATACGTGTTTGGACTGACATGAAATTTCGGTGAATTATAATAGGTTCCGTTATCATGGATGCCCCGATATAAATATTTGGACCAATACAATAAATCTATAATTATTTTCATTATTATGTCCGATAACTTATAAGTAGTTAACTTTTATACTAATTTGTCTAAATAAATGAACAATAATACAATGAAAAAAATGTATAATCTAAATGTGAATTCAGGCGTCACAACATTATAACATATTGTACAAATGAAACTGAATAATAATACTTTTTATTCAGCAAAACCGATTAATTTGATCAAAAGTGGCATTTATAATGTCTATTTCAATTTTTTTATTCAAATAAATGCTGTTCTTTTGAACTTTCTGTTCATATATCCTGTTTTCCACAAAAAAGATTTAGCAGCACAACTGTTTTCAACATTGATAATAATAAGACAAGTTTCTTGAGCAGCAAATCAGCATATTAGAATGATTTCTGAAGGATCATGTGACACTGAAGACTGGAGTAATGATACTGAAAATTCAGCTTTGATCACAGCAATAAATAACATTTTTAAAATATATTAACATAGAAAAGTTATTTTGTAATATTTCACAATATTCACTGTATTTTTGGTCAAGTAAATGCAGCCTTGAAAGTTATGTCATATTTCATCAAATAAGAGACCACAGTTCAATATGAGTTGTACACATATTTCTGGAGTACAGATACAGAGCTGCACAAAAGTGACCCAGTTTTGGACCTTATAAAGCCCGTTTGCAAATATCATCTGACCCAGAGAGCAAAGGCGACTTGTTTCTCTGGCCATCTGTCACAGCTCATCTAAAGAATCCACACCATAACACACCTGCTCAGATTGAGGTTACACTCACACACATAAACATGACACCCACCCACACACACCCACATACGTCAGATCCAGACGTGAGTAATCGTGTTTGCAGATGACAGAGGAAAAGGGGTCAGACCAAATGTTTATCCCAAGAGGAACAGGCCTGTGCTAATATCATCAATACCGAAAGACACTGACACAGTGACCATTATACACTCACAGCCAATGTGAATATGTGGGTCATTCAGGTTTGCAGTACATGCTGTCGATTCAATCACGTAGGAGTTTTCGATCAGAATTCACTGACATAAGCTGATGAATGTTCGTAGCACACAAACTAAACCAATGTCCTAGTAAAGCAATCCTCCTACAAAATGTATGTCTGTGTGCAAGTCGCTTTAAAGAGTTAGACAGCCGTGGGCTGTAATGCAGTGAGACAGCTGATTCAGAGACTGCCATCAAGACAAGTCTCATGCGCTCGATTGACAGACACTCTGCCTAACCAACAAGGGCTTCTGAGGCTTTTCCCAAACCAAATTTTCCCTCAATCCGCCACAGGCCGAAATCAAGCTCAACTTAAGAGGCATGATTATTATTTGGCAAGGATATTTCCCTTGCTCTGCTGTTTATTTTAGGGATATGTAGCTTCTTATTAGCAGTGGTTACGAAAAGACATTTAACTCTCCTTTGGATATAAATCAACCTTACTTAGAGTTGAAACGATGAAAAACAATGAAACAGAAATAGCGACAGATTTTCCTCCAGGTTATTCTTTAGCACATCCAAGTGTAGCAGATTATCGAAAAAGAAAAAAATGTAGGACGTGGAGCATCGGTTGTTGGTTAGATTTAGAGATGTGGGCATTGCATTCAAAAATTGAGCAAGCTTGTATACAGTAAAGTATACTTTAGTTTGTATGCGTATGAGTCGAAAAAGAAACTGAAGAGACAGAACAACAACACTAAACTACTGGACAAACATTCATCTTCCTAGTGCGAATATGTTCATGCACGCTATCACATAGTTAACTTTGAAAGGATATGCTTTCAGCTCTAAGCAAATGCCTGTTCACATCCAAACTGAGGTATACTTTGGGCTTAAAAGATTGGAGAAATCCAGCAGAAAATGGAGTTATGCAACAACAACAAAATTACAAGGTCAAAACTAATTTAATCAAATGAAACTGAATTAAACCTTGTGTCATTTTTCATTGAACAAAGACATTCAAAATTGATTAGATAAACAAATGAAGAGATTATCATAAGGCCTCCTACTTTCTTTTGAAGTAGGACACTTTCCGGTTCATCTTCATCCACCTTGGTCTTCCTCAACACCCCATATATGCCCACCTGACGTCCGTAAATATTTTTTAATTGGAAACATTTTATCGCACTCCCTAGACTCTCCCCAGGCCTACAGAAAGAGGCATTATTCACAAGTTTCTTCTCACAGCATTTGTAGATTAAACTTGAAACATGAGAGACAAAAAAGAGATAAAATGGGCAATATATCTGAGTTTTCTACCAAGAGTGAGGGAAGGAGGGGCCTGTGAACGGCTGTTATCAGAGGCTTTGCATGTGAATACCTCAGTTACATCTCCATACTTAAAGGATTAGTTCACCCCAAAATGAAAATTTCCTAATAATTCCCAACGTCATCACGTTGAAAGGTCACGCCGGCGCCGGCAGAAGTACCGCCCCACTGTTTACAATGCGACCGTACGTAGGAGGATAGTTCAAATAGTATTGTTTGCTATTATATATATAGTAATAGTATTCAGTGAATATGAATATGAATAGTATATGAATAGCATTCTGATGAATATGAATAGTAGTTCAAATAGTATTGCCGGCGCCGGCGTGACCTTTCAACGTGATGAAACTGTCACGTTCCCTGTCCGTTTGTTGATCAGCTCAATCCGAACTATTGAAGGTAAAAAGTCTATAAATTATTATTTATTTTTTTAAATGACCTATCGTTTCGCTAGATAACAACCTCTTCTTCAGCTGTGATCGCGTACAGCCCGTTTAAACACCTCAAAGACTTTTGAAACTGCATTGATTTGGACTTAAAAACGATGGTAACCAATGAAGTCCATTGTTAGAAGACAAATCCAGAAATGTTTTCCTCAAAAAACATAATTTCTCTCCCACTGAGGAAAGAAAGACATGGATATCTTGGATGGCATTGGGGTGAGGAAATTATTAGGACATTTTCATTTTGGGGTGAACTAATCCTTTAACAGTCAAACTCTAACCCTAACATGTATGTGACCTCCTTGAAACCTTCAGTTCATCCCCTTACATTCTTAAACAGCTAACATTCTCTAGAAGCGATTCCTTTGTCTTCCTTCCTCTAATCCCTCTGTCAAAAGCATCATATATTGAGTAACAATAAAGGTAGAGTGTCTGTTTTCAGTGCATTCAATAAAAAAGATTAATATAGTTAAGTAAGAAAATCTCAACTCATGCAAGATTAACTAAATTAATCATGTATAAGCAGTGGTATTGATTGAATGCACATAGGAAAATAATATTTCTCTTACATATCTTGCTTATCTAAATGTGATGTAATGTGTAGTTTTCCTTGCTGTGTTGACTGTAAAAAACAGTTTTATTTTAGGTGTTTTAAAAAAACGAAATAAATGAAACACACAAGCTTTTACTGAATGTGCAGACTGGGCAGACTGCAAGGAAAGAATGGCTAAAGGTCTTCTTGAGTCTTGACTTGAATTATTGATTTAGTTTATTTTGGGAGAAGGGCAAGACATTGAAAATAGCTCTGAGGTTACTTTTTCAACAAAATGTCAACCAAGTACATAGTCTCTCATGGATTATCCAACATACAGCGGGTAGATTGACATCCAGGAGGTTTCAAGAGCTGAGGCTTGACCTGTCTAGACAAGCATGAGTGATGCTCTTGAAGAACAACTCAACCTTGAGATAAAATTGAGCACCTTGGTTTTCCAAAGCTTTTCTGACCATTTTGAATGGTCATAAAATATATTTTTTGTCAAACAAAGATCTGCATGTAGAGTCGGTCTGGCTGATCCATCGTCTAAATAAACTTGGAATAGGGATTAGTCACGATGGTCGACTCGTCAATTAATGAAATTCAGTGGGCAACTGGGATGTGTTCCTGGGTCAATATCGTTGTTTGTTCTGAAGCAACATTCCCATCAACCAATCAGATTGTAGGGTTAGGCTTAGGCTTGGGACTTCCTTACAATTTAAGGGTTGGTTAATTAGTTGGGGTTAGGGTCATAAATACGTCCATAGGGAAAAATAAATTGACCTAGAAAGGAAAACTGTAATATAATAAGATTATTTTTCTTACTCCATAAGAAATATTCATATTTTATCTTAAAAATAAATATTAAATAAAAAAAACCACACAATTCAAGATATATTCTCTGTAAACAAATCCTAATATTGTACGTAAACCATTTTTCTTCTGAGGTAAATATGTTTTGTTTGAATAATTTTTTATATACTTTTACTTCTTTTTTTTTTTAAGTGTCGAATGTTGTTCCAGGACAAACAAAAGATCATATCAAAATTCTAAGAAAATCGCTAATGGGTTAGAAAAATACATAACACTATATTTTAGGGTCCAATTCTCACTATTAACTAGTTGCTTATTAGCATGCATATTACTAGGATATTGGCTGTTTATTAGTACTTATAAAGCATATTAATGCCTTATTCTGCATGACCATATTCTACATCCCTTAATTACCCAATACCTGAATTTCACGAGTTCACATCTACATATAATTATTACGGTAAAGGTTATGCGTATTTGGCGTGCTGTCCGGGTGGAGGGCTCCGAGCTCGGAATTTCTGCCCGAACCCAGAGTACTCCCCCCGTTGGTGAGAATAGATGGAACTAGAAGTGAGGAGATGGAACTAAAAGTGAGGAGATGGGGTGGAGGTGGGATGCTGAATAAACTGTCAAGGAACAGAGGTGGGTTCTGCTGTTATTTATATTGTCCTGAGTTGATTACTGATTGATCTCCACTTGTGCTAATTGGGTTAATTATCTGCACCTGCTCCTCCCGAACCTTGTTAATAAAACATCATTTAACAACTACCTACTAACTATTAATAAGGAGTTTATTGAGGGAAAAGTCATAGTTAATAGTTAGTTAATCTAATCTAAACATATATTCTCTGAAAACAAGTCTTACTAGTTTTGTTATATGTTTTAATCTGGGGGAAAGTTGGGATTTTTTTCTTAGTAAAAATTATGATTCCTCATACACAATTGTAGTGACCTATTTTGCCTTCTGCATATCATGCATGTAACCGTGGCCCTTTAAGGCCACCAGTAAGAGAAACTGATAGGTAGAGACATGAGAATCCTCTCAGTCCACTGCGTTCTCTGTAATGATGCCCTTCCAGGAGAGGAACATCAGACATGATCAGTCTTTAATTTGTTTTCTGATCAACCAGCCTACAATGCATTTGATAACTGCAGAGAGCCACAACAACAAATACATCAAATGATAAACAGACAGATAAGTATCAGCTGATCTATTCAGTTGGTATATCAATTTATCTATTCATCTGAGCCATATGGAGGCTCATGCAGTTACTTCCTGTAAGAGTATTAGCCAAACACAAGCCTTCAGAATAAGCTTGGTTACTAATCTGTAAGATGCACTGGTTCTAGGACCTATGTATTTATTCAATAAACGAAGCAAAACATCCATTACCCTATTCCTGTGAGGCTAATTCTTCATCTTTAAATAGAAAAAAAAACTCACCTCCCCTCTTCCGTCTCATCCATGTCACTGCTGAAACTCATTTTAGACAGATAGCAGAAGACCAAAGCCAGGTAAAGTATCAAAATCGAACCACCGATGGTTTCGCAGTCAAAACTGACGTTTGATGTAAAGCTTGAGGCAAAATGCTGCTGAATATTCAGTACTGGGATCCAAGAGAAGGAGGAAACCACACCTCCCCTTCAGAGATTAACTTGGAGAAGGCGACAATAACACATGTGCTCAGTCTCATCACCATATGTGTCCTCGCCTACAGAAACACACGCGGACGCAGGGAGACATGCGAATTTGCCAGGATGTGCTGAGCTGCAGCCTCTGAGGAACAAATCAACTTTTTGTCTTTCCACAACATAGACTGCGAGGGGAGGATGGAGAGCGAAAGATAGAGAGACAGGGAGGGGAGGGGAGAGAGAAACAGAGGAGGAGCGCGGGCGGAGGTGATTAGACTGGAGATGGTGATGACACACTTTCAGTCGCCCATCTGCAGTGCCAGTTGTCTGTGTCGTTGTGTTTGTACTCTTGCTGTGTTCCTAAGCTGCACTCGGCTCTTTAGGCATCATTTCTACTCATAGAATAGCTAATGTAAAAAAGACAGTTTTGTTATTCTGATAGATTAGTTATTGAGGACAGAGCACAGTACGTGCACATAGCATGCTTCCTGTAAGCCTATTAATGCTGTAGTTATGAAGAATGACCTCAGTGCACTGTACTGCTACTTGCGTAACAAAATGCCTTTCAAAATTGAAAGACATACTGCCTTTTTATTTGTATTTTTATATTGCTTTTTATTGTTTTATTTGTAACATTTTTCTAAGGAAAGACATTTCATTGACATTTATAATGAATTATAATGAATTTTTTATTATTTGCTATTTTTTGAGGAAAAATATTTACTTTAAGATTTTAAGTTAAAATTAATCATTTTAGATAATGATTTAATAAATTATTAGCTTTTTTCAACTCACAAACCCCCTTTTTTCAATTTTATTCCATATTCCATTTTTATCTATTTATTATTTGTTCTGTTTACATGTGCATGAAAGGAACCACAAAAAAAGTAAATTGTAGGTCATGCTTAAAGGTGCAGTGTGTAATTTCTGCAATGTTAGTGGAACAAACCGAAATTGTTTTCAAACAGGTTTCCCCAAAAACTGTCACATTGTTTCGGTATAGAGTAAGTCCCGCCTCAAACTCACACCATTGGTTGAGCCAATGTTGCCATGATGCTCAAGCAACATTTTGAAAGCATAATAGTGTTTCCTTTCCAAGCTTACTTATTGCTGTCTCTGCACAATAAACTGGGATATGAGAAAGTATTTTGAAAGTGTTAGCCCTTCTTTTTGTTGTACATGTGATAAAAACGTTTTATTTTTATCTGGAAATTATGAAATCGCTCAATATGTCACTTGAACGCACATCATTAGGACTAACAAACTTATCTGTGACAACTTCACAGGACTTGAAGGCAGTATAACTGTTCCTTCAACTTCAGCTGTCTTGTGCTGACTGTATAAAATCATCACTTATCTTTCAAATCATGTCGCTGCACCGGGAGTCTCTTGGCCGGTCCGACTGGTGGAGCTTCCCTCTGGTGCTGAATTGATCACACTCTGTTGATTGAACTTGTCCTAAATTCTCATGACCCAAATGAGGGTCCACCAGCAGGACTGGATCAATGTATTCACATGGACATTTAACCAGACTAATCATGTCTAGCATTTTGTATAGTTGTTTTGCCCAGAGGCAATAAACAGAGGGGTCTTGAGCTCGAAAGAAAAATCACATGCAAAGTCTAGCAAAAGTATTTTGGTCCTAAAACAATTCTTAATTAATTGCAAATTTTGTCACACACTTTAATTCACAGCACTTCATTCTCCAAATGGAACCCCTTTGGATTAGGAAACTCTCCAATTTAGATGGATTGGCACATAAATACAAATTTGTATGCTATTTGTTAGTAGAGATGTATGTATATCCAATCCTCTCTGATATGAAATTATAAATGCTACATAGGAGGACCTCATATGAATATAAACAGGCCTCCTGGCAAACATGCTTTCCGTTGCCAGTCTGTTAAACAAGAGTCAATCAATGTGCCCTCCTCTCTCTAGAGGGTCAGAGAAAGCGAGGTCAGATTTATGTAGTTTGACTGTATGAGCCGCATCCTAGAGAATGACAGTCACAATGATTCAGTGGCACATTGCCCTCTACCTGCACTGAGCAGCAACAGGACAAAGGCCTGCGTATCTTTCCTGAGCCGTCAGAGGATGATGTAAACGAATCTGTCAGTAGGCTACAGCTATACCACGGCACAAGAGATCCACATTAAACAATCACTCAGAGTAAATTAATTCATTGTAATTTGTAATTTTGTTTGAGAATGTCGTTATCAATGAATTGCAATTTTATGTCT
Organism: Rutilus rutilus; assembly: GCF_951802725.1. Lineage (NCBI taxonomy): Eukaryota > Metazoa > Chordata > Actinopteri > Cypriniformes > Leuciscidae > Rutilus > Rutilus rutilus. Next base: position 14,370,945 of record NC_140223.1, read on the forward strand.
TACAATACTGCAATATTACAATCTAGTTTTACTATCAAATCTGACCCAATTAAAAATTTTAACACACATTCCTGGTCATATTGTACAAAAAAATATCACCTCACACTATTCTAAAGAGGAAGATAATCTGTATGTGTAAACTTTTATCAAAATGTAATACTTTGGATAAATACTATACTAATTTCTAACAATAAAATGTGACAAACTATAATCTTAGCCAAGACTACATTGAACATTAAAGGGTTAGTTCACCCAAAAACTTAAATAATGTCATAAATTACTCACACTCATGTCATTCCAAAAACTAAAAGACTTTCAATCATCTTCGAAATACAAATTAAGATTTTTTTTATAAAACCTGAGACTTCTGTCCATCCATTGAAAGTCTATTCAGCCAAACATTTAATGCTTTAAAAAGTTCATAAAGAGATCTTGAAGTAATCCACATGAATCGAGCAGTTTAAACCATATCTTCTGAAGAGACATGATCCCTTTTTACAGATTCTCGCATGTCAAGCAAATATGTTTGACCTTCCATTTACCATATTTGATGTGCACTACGTATGTGCTGATCAATGTTTATATGTGAACAGAGCTTGACATTGACACCCCCCGAACTGCCATTTCTCCATACATATCGATACTGAAATATTTTAAATGTTTCCCATACTCATTTTCCACAGAATAGAAATAAAGTACATAATTGTACCTTTAGGGGTACAATGGCTTGTCACTGGGGCTGTACCCTCAAGGGTACAATATTGTACCTTAACCTTTAAAAGAAACGGTACATACAGTATATGTACCTTTTGACCCTCAAAAAGGTACATATATGTACCTTGAGGTCCAATAATAAGCCTTATGGGGTACGTTAGTGTAGACCAGGGTTTCTCAAACTCGGTCCTGGAGGGCCACTGTCCTGCACAGTTTAGCTCCAACCCTGATCAAACACACCTGAGCAAGCTAATCAATGTCTTCAGGATCACTAGAAACTCACAGCTAGGTGTGTTTGATCAGGGTTGGAGCTAAACTGTGCAGGACAGTGGCCCTCCAGGACCGAGTTTGAGAAACCCTGGTGTAGACTGTAGTACCTTGGGGGACAGAAATGGACTCCTACTGTACCCCTATTTCTGCTCACTCTCTCATCTCACCGACAGCGAGTTGACACACAAACCTGCCTCCTCTCACTCACTCGTTTAATTTACTCCAGATGAATATTGTTGGTGTTACAGGGCTTGAATTTTGCCGTGGTATTGCGCATAATTTTACTCATTCCCGCAGATTTTGTGCTCACACCCAAAGTGCGTGCACATAAAGCAGCCTCTTAGTACTAAATTGAGATCTTTTTCACTGCTTATTGCGTTTAAACAGTCAAATACACACAACAATGTCAAAATGCCGGTCTTGGCAAATAGCCTATTCACAAACACAATCAGTTATGTTTTTAAGTTAAAGGTTGTATCAGTGATTTCAGGCCCAAAAAAAAGAGATCACATTCATCTAATATTTCCTAACGATCCGCTAGCCGCCCGCCCCATAAGCATGCCGTCAAAAAAACGCGTCTCTGTAGGCAGCCTAGGCTCTGAGATCTGCACACAAAAACAATTGGTTTCACCAACCACTCAAAACCAAAACAAATAGTGTTCCAACCAATCACCGACAGGGGGAGGGTGTTGTGAGGTTTTGAGCCAGCTTCTTCTTCAGCTCCGACTTCGCATGCAGCTGTACATGAGCACAAAACCTCACAACACCCTCCCCCTGTCGGTGATTGGTTGGAACACTATTTGTTTTGGTTTTGAGTGGTTGGTGAAACCAGTTGTTTTTGTGTGCAGATCTCAGAGCCTAGGCTGCCTACAGAGACGCGTTTTTTGACGGCATGCTTATGGGGCGGGCAGCTAGCGGATCGCTAGGAAAGATTAGATGAATGTGTAATTTTTTGGGGGGGCCTGAAATCACTGATACAACCTTTAACATAAACAGTTGAGAAAGAAAATGCATGTGCAACAGTATAATGGATCTGTGCGTCAGGTCTTAAAGTGACAGCAGCATAATTTCCCTGCAGCCAAATTTTCACATATTTTCACCATGAAAAGTATGTCAAAATTGTGGCCAGTGAAAATGCTGAGTGGCTGAAAATGAAATCGGTTAAGTGATTTTGTCTCTCAGAAACCTTGGATTTGGAAAGAAAGGAGGGCGAGTAAATGATAGAATTTAAATTTTTAAGTAAATGAGTGCATGTAACGAGCAGTTTACTTCCAAAAGTCCCAACAGAGGGCGGGGACTATAACTTCCCTCAGCTGCCCTGCATTCAGTCCCATCACCATGGAGGGGAGCCCCAGGCTCATGTGAACACACTGGCCCAGTCTGCTTGTTCTCAAAGCCTCAAGGTATAAAAAGCAGCCCATCTGACGCAGAAGCACTGATATCAAGCAGACGAGAGCCTCCGGCGAGGCCCAAAGAGGCGCAGAGACCAGTAGCGATGCCACTTCCTTGTTTGTTCTCTCTAACTCCACTGCATTTGATTACTAAATCTTAGTCTCAAACAACTCATTACCCCTAATGTGTTTTCTCCCTGCCCTCTCCTCTTTCTCTCTCTGCCTGTTTTCCTCCCTCGTTCTAATTTTCGCTACAGGCATGATTGCAGTCCCTGTTTGATCTGACAAGAGACCCAGAGAGCAATCACACCCAGAGGTCCGTCACGCTAAGAATCCTCACTGTTCGTCATACCTCACTCCAATCTACATCAACACCCCCCAATCACCACCTCCTTCGACTGCATGGCAACCAGCTCCCATGGCAACCACTCCTACAAGGGTTGTATGGGGTGAGTACCAAAGCCTGATGGAAGGAAGAGGCTATGGGAGAAATGAAGCACGGAAATGATGTGCTACTGCAAACACATTTTGACTAATTGTTGTCTTGATACTACTTCCTGGCACATGGTGGGGAAAATTCACAGTTTAACTACGCATAAGTGTCAGGAGAAAGTTTAACATACCTAATGCTAATATTTATACAAAGAATCTCTTTGACTGGGAGTGTTTTTGAAAAATAGCATTCACTGGTTTTCATTGGCCGAGAGCAGGGTGTTCAATGGCTGATACAGCATAAAACCAATATGAATATTATAGCAAATGAGACACAAAATTGTGTAAATTATTAGAAAACCTATAAATAAATAATTGTGGAACATTTGCATGGGAATTTATGTGCTTCTTTTTCTTTGTTTGTTCTGGTTACTTAATAAAGTTGATTGTTTAAAATCAATATTAATTATAATTTGTAACCCAATTTACTTACATAATGTGACATATTTCAAAGTGAAACAGGATATTTAACAAGAAAAAAAGTATGGCACAACTTTATCCACTGGTAATTGATTGGATCATAAAAAGTAGCAATTACAAAAAGAATGGAGCCAATGTAAATGCAAATTTACTAAAACAGTTCTTATAGTAATTTAATTTGATAACATTATTCAATAGTCCATTGTGGCCAAAGTGATGACATTTCAGAGGAGGAGCAGGTCATTACTTTTTTATAGTAAGTAATAGTTACACTCAAGTTACACTTTGTTTTAGGGTGACATTGTTACATTGTACTTACTCAAATAAGTACTGAGTAATATTTATTAACTACATGTACTTACTATAGAGTTACGGTTAAGGTTTGTTACTTGTAATTATGCATAATTTACTGTTACTAGTAAGTACATGTAGTAACGTATAACTGTACCCTTAATAAAGTGTTACCAGTTTTTGTATTGGAACAAAACGGAACAGAGAGCTAGCACTTCTGTTAAATGTCCAAGCAGGCATGTTTAATCAACCGATAATCTCAAAATGGCTAAATACCACACGATTAACCTGTTTTATGTATAAATCTCTCAATAGGTCAGAGTTAATGTCAACAGTGCTCACTGACGTGCTAATGCTTTCACTCAATTCTCCCCCACAAAGTCTACATTTCCCTGAAAATGTAATTAAATGCCGCTGGGTGCACAGTTCACATTACACCCAAGACAGAAAATAAATAGACCACAGTGGGAAAGCACGAAAAAAGCCAGTGACTGACAAATGTCAGCATGGCAGGACCTCCAACCACGTCCAAGTCCATATATTGGATAAACAACAAAAACTGTTTTTAAATTTATTACCCACAATTATTAGACTGCAGCCGAATGGTGCGATGACTCAAGTATGTTTTATGGAGGTTTCCACAACACTGGTAAGAGTGAGTCAGGAAAAGTGAGTGGAAAGGGGAACAGGCCCACAGATGGCCCACAGCAGGGCTGGGACATGCCACATGGTTCCTTCTTGACAGCTAGTGGCATCCAACACAGGGAGCAGAAGTGGACAACTTTGTTATGCTAATGGCGTGGGACAGCTGCCTGTGGTCATGGAGCGAACTTAGGACGTCACTGCACGAGTGAAACTAATAAAAAAATGCTAATAAACCTATCATCACAGATGACACTGGTTCCTATCCATGCCATTAAATGACAAAGGTTGTCATATAATTTTAGGGATGCACAATATATCGGAGCCATATCGGTTAGCAGCCGATATTAAAAAAATAAATATTTATTGGTATATGTGAATAAAAGTCTAAATTCTATATATATATATAAAGTATAGTTTTACTATCTCTTTATGAACTTTTTGAAGCATCAAAGTGGTAGTTGTGTAGCTGTCAATGGAGGGACAGAAAGCTCTCAGATTTCATCAAAAAGATCTTCATTTGTGTTCCAAAGATGAGCAAAAGTCTTCCGGGTTTGGAACAACACTAGGGTGAGTAATTAATGACAGAATTTGCATTATTGGGTGAACTATCCTTTTAAAGAAAGTTTGGAGTTTCCTACTCATTCTTCCTTTGTTTTCAGAGACTTGACATCTGCATGCTGCCGTTCTATTTAAGAAAGAAAACAAAGGCATGCACTTGTCTGACCCTGTTGTGATACGCAACCAAGAGTTTTTTTAAAGGAAGAGAAGTAGAAACCATTCTACAAACTACAAAACATTATCTCAAAATAAACCACCTAAATTGAAAATATTCCAGACATACCGTGTTTGAAAACCTTCGATGTCCTTCAATACTCCAGAATAACAGACGGCTGTTATTTGTGGACTACATTGATTGTGCTTTAGTAGTGCCTTGGCTATAGTCTGGACACTTCACCCAGTGCATTGGATGACCTTCGCTAGGCAGATACAGTGTATTGATTCAAACTAAAAGGCAAGAAGAGCAAAGCAGACAGAATGAAGTTAGCGCTCCATGCTAGACTGAAACGACTGTTATCTCCACCTCTCAACCAGTCAGTGAAAGTCATTTAAGCCATGGAAGCGCACCTTTCCATTAATGTTTTGTCTGGTTGTTAGGAAACAAAGCCTTGCGAGAGAAAGGGGGCCTCTGACTTGACAAAAACTCATTCAACCCAGGCTGAGATGCTTCCTGAAAATTTTCCCCACTTGATAAAAATCATGAATAGTGGTAAATTTCTATTAGAGCAGAGGAATATAATGTATTACTGTATTACTTTAATTTTTTTTATTATTAGAATTTGATGAGAAATTAGTTATTTAGTTACATATTAGCTATGTTTACATGCACCCAAATAATCAATTGATGTCTCAATCAATCCAAATGAAAAGCCTTTATGTAAACACCTCATTCGATCCAACTGAGTTCGATCTTAATGAAATTCAAATCAAATAATCCGATCAATAGGAATAATTAAGCATATAAACACTTGAATTGCACACGCTCATTTCCTCAATTTTAAATTTAGATTACCTTAGATTGCCATAATCAAACACTCACTTTGGGTGTGTTCACACTTGTAGTTCGGTTCGCTTGGTTCGGACCAAAGAAAAAATGTAGTCCTGGTTCGCTTAGCATTCACATTGGCATATGTTCACAACCTGATTGGTCGGAATTTATCACGTATATTTCGTGACGGAACTTACCAAACATCCAAAACAATGCTGTGTGCTGGGATATCTGTGCGTCTTATGTGCGTAGCCTGCATATAATGGTATTTTGAAGGGCTGAGAACTCGTGAAGAGCTTATAAAATGTGTAAAGGAGTCAAAATAGCAGCAGGAATCCCTCTGTCACACACACACACACACTCAAATGAAGATCTGCTTCGAGGAGACGCGAGAAAAACGAGAAAAAAAAAGTATGCTTGAGCATTCTGTCCTTCTTAGCATCTTGTGACATCATATCCCATTTATGGTTCGTTTTCGTGTCTTTGGTCTGTGTTGCATTCATGTTTCATTCGAACCGCACCAGAGTTCGTTTGGAAGCAGAACGAGACCCATCTTTTCAGTGCTCTCGGTCCACTTGTACCAGTGTTTGGATGGCAGCATTCACACTTATTCAAATGAACCGCACTAACAGAACAATCACACCAGGGTTCGTTTTAATCGAACCAAACATGCCAAGTGTGAACACACCCTTAAAGTTAATCTTCAAAAATCACTAGTCACGATGATCAATTTAACAGTTATCAGGCATAGTATGACATTATGAGCTTATTGGCCAGAATGTCAGTGTCAGAAGTTCAATATTTCAAGAGACAAATGTGAGATTTTAGTACATGTGAGATCTTCAATATGAGATCCAACAAATTCAGTCTGGATTCTTCTAGATCTAGGTTTTAGAGACAGACCAAAAAAAAAAAAAATAATAATAATTGAAGAAGATATAAAAGGTGTGGCTTAACAATGGCTAGGATTTGAAGAGGCCGGACGGGTGTGCATACAGAGCTTAAAAGCACGGATCACAGATGGTCACCGCGTCTCATCTTTCAGCGGGCCCCAGCAAATAATTTGCAGAGGTATGCTGTGCGGCCTTTGTCAGCACGTGCGTCTGTCAAACACTAGCGTGTGTCAGGAACAATGGCTGGACTACAAAGGGACACAGCCCGGCCTCCCCGCCACCAACACAATTGCTGTGAATTGCTAGGCACGCGCAACTTGGAACAAAAGGGAATGGGACTGGTACTGGGTGGCATCAAGCCGACACAAGGCCCACCCTCAAGGTATCTGGCCAAAAAGCTTCAGCATCAGCATTCTGTCAGACCCCGTTCTGTCAGCCTTAAAAAAAAAAAAAAAAATTTTTAATACTATGCAAATCACTGTTCTGTTCAATTCAGTGTGCATTTAATATTGCATTAAACTGATCAACAGTGACAGTAAAGACATTTATATACACTCCAAAATATTTATATTTCAAATAAATGCTGTTACTAAATTGTGCTGCTTGATTAATATTGAGCAGCCCAACTGTTTTCAACACTAATAGTGATAAGAAATGTTTCTTTAGCAGCAAATCCATATATGTGACACTGAAGACTGGAGTAATGATGCTGTAAATTCAGCTTTGTCATCACAGGAATAAATTACATTTTAAAGTATTCAAATAGAAAATAGTCCTTTTAAATTGTGATAATATTTCACAATATTACTGTTTTTACCGTATTTTTTATCAAATAAATGCAGCCTTGGTGAGGATAAGAGACTTCTTTCAAAAAAGGTTCAGCATCAACATTCTGTCAAACCCTTAGAAGTTGTGCTCACAGTTTTGCAAAAGCGTGTATGCGTACGAGTCGTGAATGCATATGGAAGCGGGGTTAATTCAGTGGAAGGGAGGTCACACCAAAAGAAAGGAACATAAAAAGATCCTAACAGCTGGGACAGATCTACAGGGATACAATGGAGTCGGAGTGGGGGAGGGAGGGAGAGTGGCAGAAGAGAAATGGGACAGGGAAAAAAAAGATGGGTAGACGGGCCACCTTTCTAGAAGCCTGACAGGGGTCCTTTGTTACGGCAGCTGGTTGCAGGAAGGTCAGACCAGCTGTGCTTCCACTGACCCCCTCCCCCCGTCCCGCTCCGCTCCCTGACCAAACACAGCCAGCTGTATGAGGGAGGAGTTAGGGGGTTTCAGTGAGTTTGGGGGAGGGTGTCCACACAGTGTCCAAATCTTAGGACCCTTACATGGCTCACTTCTAAGTGATCTGCTGCTTCTCTCTGTGGGATGATTAAGTGCTTTACAAATGGATCCAGTGCCTCACATTAAATGGCTCTGGACCCCAAAGCATTCAGACTCTAAAGTAGAGGTAGATAGTGACAAACCAATAGAGATCATTTTGAGATCTGCATTGCCAACAGTGTCCGACTGCCTGAATTACAAAGGTGGTCAGTCTGGCTAGTACTTCAAAACAGCCTTGTCAAATGGATGGTACACTTTTTTGAGCAATATGTACATTTACTGTTCTTTAAAGGATCATGTGACACTGGAGACTGGAGTAATGGCTGCTGAAAATTCAGCTTCACCATCACAGGAATAAATTACATTTTGAAATATATTAAAATAGTTTGTTTTTTTAATTGTAATAATACTTTGATATTACTGCTTTTACTATAGTTTTGATCAAAGTGATCAAATAAATGCAGCCTTGGTGAGCATAAGAGACTTCTTTCAAAAACATTAAAATAATGTTTTAGTGAATATAGGGATGACAAATTGATATTCTTCCTAAACTTTGCAAAAAAAATTACATTTAACACTGTTAAATTATTTTTAGAGTTTTTAAAGATCAACTTTACGTCAGTGTTAAATGACGGCAAAGGTAATCTAAACGTAAAAATAGAGCAAAGGACAATTCAGCATCCAATATTGGCTTTTAAATATCCATCAATATGATTGGTATCAATAAACACCGATGAGCCAAAACATTACGACCACCTGCCAAATATACTGTTATACAGTGTCGACCCGCCGAGACATGGACTCTGCAAGACCCCTGAATGTGTCCTCTGGTATCCGTATTTGGCACCAAGACATTAGCAGCAGATCATTCAAGTCCTGTAGGTTACGAGATGAAGCCGGAGTGAATTGAACTTGTTGGTCAAGCACATCCCACAGATGCTAAATTGGATTGAGATCCGGGGAATTTGGAGGCCAGAGCAACACCTTAAAGTCTTCTTCGTGTTCCTCAAGCCATTCCTGTACAATGTGTGCAGTGTGCATTATGCATTATCCTGCTGAAAGGTCCACTTCCACCAGGGAACACGATTGTCATGAAGTGCTGTACTTGGTCTGCAACAATGTTTAGGTAGGTGGCATGTGTCAAAGTTACGTCCACAAGACTGGCAGGACCCAGGGTTGCTCCGCAGAACATTGCCTAGTGCATCACACTCCTTCCACCGGCTTGTCATCGCCCCACAGTGCATTCTGGTGCCATCACTTCCCCAGGTAAACGGCACACATGTGCACAGCCGTCCAAGTGATGTAAAAGAAAACGGGACTTGTCGGACCAGACAACCTTCTTCCACTTCTCTAGGGTCCAGTTGCAACGCTCACGTGCCCATTGTTGGAGCTTTCAATGGCGGACTGGGGTCATCATGCACTCTGATTGGTCTGTATGTAGCCCCATACAGAGAGTGCAATACACTGTGTGTCGTGATGCATTTCTCCCATAACCATCATTCAGATTTTGTGAGAATTGTGCCACAGTAGATCTTCTTTTGGCTCGGATGAGACGAGATAGCCTCCGTTCCCCTCGTGCATCGATGAGCCTTGGGCGCCCAACACCCTGTCGCTGGTTTGTGGTTTGTCTTTCCTGGGATCACTGTTGGTAGATTCTCACCACTACTGACCAGGAGCAACCCACAAGCCTTGCTGTTTCAGAGATACTCTGACTCAGTCACCTTGCCATATCAATTTGGCCCTTGTCAAAGTCGCCCAGATCTTTATTCTTGCCCATTTCTCGTGCATCCAACATGTTGATTACAAGAACTGGTCTTTTCTTACCATCTTATCGACTCAGATCTTAATATGTGGCCTAGTTAGGTGATGATCAACAATATTCACTTAATCGCTTTACCTGTGACTGGTCATAATGTTTTGGCTCATCAGTGTATATTGTATACTACTATCAATCAATACCAATAAATCCAAAGAAATATCCATTGGTCTCACTAGTGGAGAAATCTCCACTAGTCAGACAGACTCTGACACAATCTGAATTCTAAAATAAAACAAAGAATTCACAATGCACTACTATGAGAGAGAGAACACATTTGCTGTGTAAAAGTGTCATATGCTATGCATTGCCCCCCTTCTGAGACCATCTGCCTTAAATCCATAATGCATGTCACTGTATTACCTAAATGATTCTTTTATTTTAGCATTAAAAGCTGTTAAAACATTTACAAAGTGAAACTATTGATCCCAGCATCTATCCAGCCTACTCGTAAACCTCTATGTTATGTTCACTGCTCGCAAAGGCTTTGCTCTATTGATAGACACATCTCACTTAACCATTTGAAGTCTGCAGAGGTCCTCTTATGGTCTATAAGAATCCTATAATGGAAGCTAAAGTGGCAATCCACAGAGCAGGAAGGCACTGCGGTCCTGTAAAACAGCGGAGAACCATGGACAGGAATATTCACTATATTTTTCAAAAAGAGTTCCAGTAGAGCTCTTATTACACTACATCATGTTTCCAGACTTCTGCAATGACAGCCTGCAGGCACCGTTTCACAGTGGATATATTTGCAAGTGAAGTCTGCACTGAAGATTGCTAATGAGTACTTGAGCTTGAGGTACACCTATGATATGAACAAACTGAATACAGACCCTATTAAGAATATTTATATTTTAGACTCTGACTTTGAGGTCTGACTTTTTTCTTTGAAACTGTTAACTGAATGTTACTCAAGAATCTTCACTTGTTACTTAAAAGGAAGCTCAAAACTCACAAAACGCATCAAGTAAAAATTTCTTATATTCCATCAAAAAGAAAATTTGAATCACTGAAAACTTCACTATCATTTATATAAAAATGTATATATGATGATTTTAAAATAATTTGCGAGGACAACCAAAAATAGATACTATAGGGATTGGAATTTCAAGTACTTTTGCAGTAAAGTACTTTAAAACATAAAAAAAAAGTCTTAATAAATTAATAAACCTCAACAGATTCCACAACTATATTAAAAATATACACACAAACCATAGACTGTAAAAAAATATATGGAACGTCACACCTCCACTCTCTTCCATTGTAGAAAAGTGAAGCCGCCAATGTCCCAATATGGCACTGACATCTTGCGCTGATTCGGGACCCAAGTATCAAGTATCAAGGCTCCGCCCACACTCCCACAGAGTCGTTTAGTACAGTTTACTGCAGAACAACTCATGTCGGTGCGAAATAAACAGTTATCGAAATGTAGAAATTAAAATTAAAGCACCAATCTCCTCCCGAAAAAAGTCAGTTGGTGCCTCAGTGACAACTTTCCTCAGCTGTCAATCAGAGCGGTCAATCATGACGTCAATTTTTATAGCATCAAATAACTAACTAAAACCAAATTTATTTATTTTTAAAACAAACACTTGCACTTACATCAGCGTGATAAAAACTACATAAAATGACAAATACCATCTTTGGGAAAAAATTATTTAAAGTGTTATTTAATTGTTTAGTTTGTCTCACGTCCCATTAAATTTCATGGAGAGGGCGAGGTTTATGACCTATACTTTGACAAACCACCTGGGGGCGTTCGAGACACTTAGGCTTCACTTTTCAGGACTTGTGCACAAACACATACAAACACACCAAAAAATTAAAATAAAGTTAAGACTACATAATGGTAAAATTTTTCATTTGCCCTCACCCTGGCATCTAAACAGAAAAAAAGTTAAAGGTCCCGTTCTATGTGATCCCATGTTTCAACCTTTAGTTAGTGTGTAATGTTGTTGTTAGAGTATAAATAATATCTGTAAAATTATAAAGCTCAAAGTTCAATGCCAAGCGAGATATTTTATTTAACAGAAGTTGACTACAAAAAACGGCTGGATTGGACTACACCCCTCTACATCCTGCTTTAATGATGTCACTAGAACCGTAACCTCCGCCCACAGGAACACAGGCGTATTGATGGCGAAATGTCAACAGACGTGGTTGATGTTTATCTATAATCGGATACCGCAAAAGTTTAATTCGAAGTTGTTAGTTTGCTCTGTCCATTTCACCACGGACTGTTTTTCTAACCTGGAATAATATCAAGCAGACTTCTCTCAGCGTTTCATACTGACGAAGGGGGCAATTTCAACTATATTCCAGCAAGCGGTAAGTAGTGATTTAATATGGAAGTAGCGATCACTCTTCACGTCGTTTCTCTTAGTAGGATGAAAATAATCTTACTTAAACTGTGATTAATATACAGAAAGCGATCAAAGAACAATCCCTTTCCAATCGCTCAAGCTGTCAATCACACAGCGCGAGTTTATCTGGACACTTGCCAAAACTCGTTATGAAATCAATGACGCTGTTACACTGCACAACGAAGCTCTTACTGTATTTATATGCCTCATGTTTGCATTGGTGAAATCATTAGTGATAGTGCAGAAACTGCGTTGCAATGATAAGATCTTTCACGCGATCAACAGACTGTCATCTGCTCAGTGCTCATCACTGCAACCTTTTATGTGATTGAAATAGATCTAAATACTTAAAAAACGTCTCACAATTCGTTAATCCAGATAGCTGTAATAGTAAAAACGTATAATAGCTGTAATAGTAAAAGTTTTCCAGATAGTTCCACATGTAATGTCAGATATTTCATATGCAAGCATGTCAGCCAATCACAGCAGAGGGCGTTTACACTGAAGTCTCACAGCAGACACGCCCCTTCAAACAGAGTGTTCAAACCAGGGAATGAAATCAGGCTAGGAAATATGCCTTTTATTTCTAAATTATAAAACATTTTGATCTAAAAAACATACTAACATTATAAGGGCACCCCTGGAAACATTATTAAATAATAAAAATAATCCATGGAATGGGACCTTTAACTGCTAGCATACAGGCTAACGAAAGCGAAAAATCCAATTTAGAGGCCATATAAAGACTTTAATTTTTTTTTCTGAAATATCTCATAACAAACAAAAAAAAACATGAAAGATCTGGTAAAGGTCAACATCATAAACTCTTAGGGACATACAAAGTTTCGTTGTAAACAAGTTAAAGGCAGGGTAGGTAGGATTTATTAAAAATTAAAGATCCAAATTTGTTAAAACTTTCTATATATATCAATACATAATTAAAATGTAAGAACTCTGAAAAAAAGAGTATAAAAATCAAGTGACTCTAGACCGTTTAATCTGTATTAAACACAGCTCATTATTTCGATTCGGGACGAATCAAAGGATTGGCTTAGGCGACTGTCACTCTCTCGCAACCATGGCAACCACCCTTTTGCCACACAGCACCTGCCCACTTGCGCGCGACCGTTTGATTTGAGGAGTGCGAGAGGCACGGAACCTGATCACACCTCCGTCCAGTAGATGGCGGTAATGCACTATGTTTGCAAGCTGCCAATAAAATCTATCGAAGAAGAAGAAGAAGGCACTGAACCTAGGAATACCAAAACAATGGCAGAGAAAGAGCAATCTAAATTTACAGTACCAGCATATGCAGTTAGTGAAGGCAAACCAGGCAAAAAAATGCCCCTTCCCCTCCGCTTGTCTCAGGTAAATAATGCGTCCTCTAGCTCAGCGGTCGGAGTCGCGCGTTCATGTGTTTTGGGGGCGTGGCTTTGGAAGAAGCACAGAAATGAGGCGGTGGAGTGAATGGAAATAATGAGATGTCTTTAAAACAGTCGTGAGAGGTCTACAGACCCTCGATTTTGATACTTTCTTTTTCAGAGTACTTACATTTTAATTATGTATTGATATGTACATAAAGTTTAAACAAATTTGAAAAATAAAATTTTTAGACCATTTCTACCTACCCTGCCTTTAAGTTAACAACATGCTTTAAATACTCTTTCCAACTTAAATTATTCCCACTCATCTTGGCTAGACTTGCCATTATCATCAGTGAAGAACTGGCTCAGTTTTCTATCATCTGTCTTTTCCAATGCATGGGTGTGGTGTGTTTCGTTGTGCAGCATGCAAAGCAAATCAGTTTGTAAATTCTGAATACCCTGCTGAAAAGAAAACAGCTAAAACACTAGACTTCATAATGCATATAGGCTTATTGATTTTGAAAAAGAGCTTGTGAAATGTGCTTCTTGCTTTTCTAGCTAGCAGGCTAACATTAGCTGTGGCTTATGGCCAGGTATGGCCTGGCAACCCAGAAAGCACAGGTTTCCTGGTTGGGGTGAAAGTCAAGTAATCAGATCTATTGTCAAACTCAGGATGGAGTGATGGATATAAGGGCTAAATGATTAAATTGATATAAAACAGCAAAAGCTATTATTATTATATACTTTGCTTAAATCCTTGATTTAGTCTATTTTACAGTGAAATATTACAATAATATTTACTAGTAGTAGTAATAATAAAAATTGTGCAGCCCTACACAGCAAACCTGGAGCTTTTTTTATTTTTTATATATAAAATAAATAATATATTTTAATTGCATTCACAATTTTAATCAGAAAAGCTAGTAAAAATAAATAAATAAATAACTAAATGGTGAAAAAAAGGTCTGGACATGCACTTTGTCACAGCACCCCAACAATTCAGCTTCTTTTCACAATACTGAACACAAGTTTTACTCATAAAAACCTCTTTATACACTACAGAAAAATGAGAAAACATATTTCATATATTTCTAAGCTCCCTAATAAGTGCACTGCACATCTTGTTCAGAAAATTCTTTGTGGAATTGAATACGTTCATTTTCTAGCCTCACTCAAACTGAAGAAAAAGTGAAAGTGAGTGAAACCCACTACACCATTATTGAGCAAATGCTGCAATAATAGATGATATGGGCTCCGCACAAGACGTATTGATCGAGGGCAGGAGGCTAAACAGAAAACGTGATTGACAGAAGAGACTTAGCAAACCATGGAAGAAATTACGGAATCCAACCTTCTCTGATTCTGCCATGTTTCAACTGCATAACAAATAGCATTTTTCTCTTTTTTTTTATTTTGTAATGTAGATGTTCTATAGAATTTTTGGACATTCAGGTCTTCACAGCTATACAGTCGCACTGTCTGACTCTGACTACAAAATTCTTCCCCGAGAAGTTGACATGTTCTGTGTTTACATAGAATCTAACTTTCCATAAATTCCTTCCTTCCACTTTAAGTCAACTATTTGTGGAAATGGTATAGGTGACACATGAAAGGATAATAAAATCAGTCAAAAAGAAAAAAGCGACAACAATTACAACTTGACCTCAACATCCGTCTCGTGTGAAACGATCACATGTCAGACGAGACAGATCTCCATTTACTACTGTACACCATGACCACTTGAGTCAGATTTCATCAAAGGGAGGGTCTCTGATGCCATTGATTTTGATGCCATTGATAATGTGTAATACGTCAAACACTCAGCATTACTGTAAGCATCCCTGTTCTATGGACCACAATTCTCATTTTTATTTTCATATTTGGCCTAAAATACACAGTAAAATGTAAAAGTGACTGGGCATTTTGTTTGTTTCCTCCAACTCTTCCTCCTCCACCTCATTCCAGCGGGATCCTCGGTTACAGATGAGAGGATCTGCAACATCTGTTCAACAGCTGAAGACTTCTGGCAGATGTTTGGAAAGGAGAGGATTGGAAACAGGGGAATGTCAGGATAGGCAAAGATGGAAAAGCTTCCACACCCTCCATCATTTGTCTATGTTAGCATTAGGCATGAGTCACAGTAATTACACAGGGCTGGAGCGGCACAAACCACGCCTCCTTTACCCCAGTCACAGCCATGTGATACTTTTAACCTTTCAGACGAGTGTTTGTGTAAGTATCTTGGCAATCAAGGTGCATGACGTTTTTTGGTGTGATCTTGGTATATTAAAGCTGCCGTGTGTATTTTTTGTGATATTAAAACACTATTCCAGCTCAATGCACATAGACATCTAATATAAGAATAATGACTAAGGCATTAGTAGATACAGTGGGTACGGAAAGTATTCAGACCCCTTAAATTTTTCACTCTTTGTTATATTGCAGCCATTTGCTAAAATCATTTAAGGTATTTTTTATTCCTCATTATTGTACACACAGCACCCCACATTGACAGAAATTTTTAACTCAGGTGCTGTCCATTTCTTCTGATCATCCTTGAGATGGTTCTACGCCTTCATTTGAGTCCAGCTGTGTTTGATTATACTGATTGGACTTGATTAGGAAAGCCACACACCTGTCTATATAAGACCTTACAGCTCACAGTGCATGTCAGAGCAAATGAGAATCATGAGGTCAAAGGAACTGCCTGAAGAGCTCAGAGACAGAATTGTGGCAAGGCACAGATCTGGCCAAGGTTACAAAAAAAATTCTGCTGCACTTAAGGTTCCTAAGAGCACAGTGGCCTCCATAATCCTTAAAGAGCATCTTGCATGTAAAAAAAAAAATCTAAATGAATATATAACCGTGTATGAAAATACCATATGAAAAGATAATGCAGGATTTAAAATGGTTTAAAACGACATAAGGACACCAATTTAGTAGATAAAGTGAGCGTTTCTTTGCCTGCTCGTACAAACCGCTTTTTTTCAACATCGCGTCATTTTACGTCACACGAGGGAGATGTGTGCTGTGCTCTGCCGCAGCTCAGTGCTGAGTAGGTTGGTATTCAGTAAGAGCGGTCGTGAGTCAGTGTGTTTTCAGTAGTTTTTGTATTTCAATTTATCATCGTCATGGTAAATTTTTGTGTTTGTGGAGCTTGCAAAAACTCCAGCCTGTCAGGACATCGAGTCCACCGGTTTCCTAACAAGAAAAAGGACGGTGCTATCTTTCGTGCCTGGGTGCGGTTTGTGCAGGTGAAGAGACGGGATTTCTCTTCCGCGTTATTATCGCGTTATTATCCACGTTATTAGTGGGATTATCGTCCCGGCGATATGATGGAGTTCAACATGGGATACCGAAGTAAGAACCGGGCGAGACTCAGAGCTGGTGCGGTTCCTTCAGTGCACGCATCTTCTGGTTCTCCCGCCGGATGTAGGCGCGAGCACAACATCAACTGGCAAACGCAATGTAAGCGGAACGAAACTGAGCTACTCGTTGTGTTTGTGTGGACCGTTTATCAGTTTGGACCAGTGCAGCGCGAGCCTGATCAAGCAACACTGTAACTGCGAGATCCAGTAAATAAAGCATTTGAATTCGCCACTGAAGTAATAACATCGCTGCGAGATCTAGTGGGAAATATTCACATTTCTCCGTTATTAACGGATCAAACAGCGCTGACGTGGAAACCAGGAATAAACATTGTGCAATGAATGAACGAACTATCCAGTGTCCACAGATCAGCAACATTCACCATGGCTTTACTGTAGTAACACTAACTGCAACCATGGAAGTTTGGCATTTTCCACTAAGGCCCAGTATGCATCCACCTCCCTGCAACACTGACTTTCCTCAGCTGTAAACATTGCCTCGCATTTCCCACACAAGCACCTATGGAACAAAAGATTTATCAGGAATAAATATCTCTCTGTCTCTCGATGAGAAACCGCTAAGTTATATATCACGTAACGTTAGTCTGGGCGGATATTAATGAGCATGACAAACGCCTGATCAAAGCTTAGTTTCTGTTATTGTAAGTTCCATTATGTTCTGTCTAACATTAATCCTGGCCTGTCCCTGCTCTCTTGGCAGCCTAGCAGGCTCATAATTGTATGGCTGTGGTCCGTCAACAATTTCCTCAGCATCCGAAATGTCATTGCGATCCATTTTTCCCTGTTGTTTGAATCGACCGCTCTCCCTCGTGCTACGTCACGCCCGTCACGCCCATTTTCAGATGCGGAAGTAAAATTTTCTCACAAAAACGACTCCAGAAGCCACTGTAGCATATTTATAAAAAAAATTTAAAGAAAATCTAGTTCCTACATTATTTTTCTATACAATGACTTGTTGGGTCTTCTAACCTGCAAGATGCTCTTTAAATGGAAGACGTTTGGGACGACCAGAACCCTTCCTAGAGCTGGCCGTCCGGCCAAACTGAGCTATCGGGGGAGAAGAGCCTTGGTGAGAGAGGTAAAGAAGAACCCAAAGATCACTGTGGCTGAGCTCCAGAGATGCAGTCGGGAGATGGGAGAAAGTTGTAGTAAGTCAACCATCACTGCAGCCATCCACCAGTCGGGGCTTTATGGCAGAGTGGCCCGACGGAAGCCTCTCCTCAGTGCAAGACACATGAAAGCACACCTGAAGGACTCCAAGATGGTGATAAATAAGATTCTCTGGTCTGATGAGACCAAGATAGAACTTTTTGGCCTCAATTCTAAGCGGTATGTGTGGAGAAAACCAGGCACTGCTCATCACCTGTCCAATACAGTCTCAACAGTGAAGCATGGTGGTGGCAGCATCATGCTGTGGGGGTGTTTTTCAGCTGCAGGGACAGGACGACTGGTTGCAATCGAGGGAAAGATGAATGCGGCCAAGTACAGGGATATCCTGGACGAAAACCTTCTCCAGAGTGCTCTGGACCTCAGACTGGGCCGAAGGTCCACCTTCCAACAAGACAATGACCCTAAGCACACAGCTAAAATAACGAAGGAGTGGCTTCACAACAACTCCGTGACTGTTCTTGAATGGCCCAGCCAGAGCCCTGACTTAAACCCAATTGAGCATCTCTGGAGAGACCTGAAAATGGCTGTCCACCAACGTTTACCATCCAACCTGACAGAACTGGAGAGGATCTGCAAGGAGGAATGGCAGAGGATACCCAAATCCAGGTGTGAAAAACTTGTTGCATCTTTCCCAAAAAGACTCATGGCTGTATTAGATCAAAGGGGTGCTTCTACTAAATACTGAGCAAAGGGTCTGAATACTTAGGACCATGTGATATTTCAGTTTTTCTTTTTTAATAAATGTGCAAAAATGTCAACAATTCTGTGTTTTTCTGTCAATGTGGGGTGCTGAAAAATGAACTTAAATGATTTTAGCAAATGGCTGCAATATAACAAAGAGTGAAAAATTTAAGGGGGTCTGAATACTTTCCGTACGTTATGGAAACATTCTTTTTGAAGTTCCATTTGGTGCCATAAATGGTGCAAAAATTGCACACTGCTGCCTTAATGGAATGAAACGACATCACATAAATCTGTTTTTTTTTTTACATTCAGATACAAATCTGATTGTCTAAGACTTACATTATGAAACACAGCACAGTTAACAGCATGAATCTGTACTGTAGGGTGTGAAATTTGCTTTGCTTTTATCTTCTGGGTGTTGTGGATAGAATTAAAGGCTAACAGCAATGCATCTGCAAAAAAAAAATCAAGCAGTTCCCTGCTGTTTCTGGCATTCGGATGTGGATGCTAAAAATAACAAAGGCATCAGACAGGAGATGCTACTTCATATTTTAAGAGTGCCTCATCACTGCAATCAGTGTGGAATTTCATTTCCTTTTGTAATTGCGGTGTCCCTGACTTTGAAGTTGTGCCACACAGGGGAGCTCTCTCTGTCACAAACAGAGAAACGCCACTACTTTTATCCATCTCCTGTTTCTCTATCCCTGTTGCTCTCGCTCTCTCACTCGCTTTCTCTTACGTAAGCACAGAGACTGCTGCGGATGCTTTACAAGAGTGCAAGACTATGAGAACACAGAGCATGAGCTCTTGTAAAGCATCCGCAGTGGTTCTGTTTATGGCTGAAACAAGCTGCTCTATTCTTACGGTGTTCAGTTTTATCTCCTTCCTTCACGCAAGTCTGTAACCCGGCCTGTAACCACTGATTGAGATTCCCATCGTCATTTACTCATCATTTAGAAAACAGTATAAAGAAGAACAATTACTCAGTTCTCCACAAATGAATAGTGATGAAGGTGCCATAGTGGTTAAGGTCAACATGAAACCTACTCTGAAATGCGATCAACTCTCTGAGTCTCTACCTTTGATTTTGAGATGTTACTTCAGGTCCCACAAAAAAACTTAATAAAACTGTTTACAATCAACAACTTTATGTTAAGTAGTGATGAACCGAAATTCATTTTTTACTGAAACACCAAAACCAAAAGTTTTCATTTTGCCGGAAATTTAAATGATTAATTGAATATAAAAATGTATTTAACTTGTATAAAAATGTTTGTATTGCACATATCCGTTAAGCCACATTAAAGAGCCCCAAAACAACATTTACTGTTTGAAAAGTGTAATTCAGTTCAAATGTTCAATCAAATCAATTTCTCCTCTCAGTCCCTCGTTCACATCTTAAAACTAAAGGTGACCGGGCATTTTCTGTGGCTGCTCTATAGGCTCTGGAATAGTCTTCCCTTTCCCATAAGATCTTCCCCTTCTGTTTCTATGTGTTAATCCTCTTTGAAGACATTTTAATTCAGTTTAAGGGTGTGTCATTTTCATTTGTCCAATTGGTTTTTTAGATATTTTATTATGTTTTAAGGATGTTCCTTATTTGTTGTACAGCACTTTGGTTTCAACATCTGTTGTTTTTAAATGTGCCTTATAAATTAATAAACTATAAACTAAACTATTGGGTTTAAGCTTACAAAAATAACTAATGATACAAATGTAAAAAATAAAAAACAAAAACCTTTAAAGCGGTTCAAATGTGATAATATATAGTTTATAGGCTACTCTTTACTATATACAGAAATGGACCATGGTGAACTGTACAGTGTCAGTGTATGTATAGGGTTGCAGCCACTGGGCTATAATAAAATTCATATCTAGCCTATGCGAAGTGGTTGTGTATGATTTGGCAATATGGGACAGCCTATATATATATTCACTGGTCAAAATCGGGCCGAAAATTATGGAGAGGTCGGGAGGTGCTCGTAACGTATTCGGCTCGGCTCGTTATTCCTCTCATGATGCAAGCTGTGACCATAGGAGCATCAATGATCTCCACGTGAATCACACCTTGCCCCTGGCTTTAGTGTTTGGTGTGCGGTCTTGGCAATACACACACTATAGGAACTAAACTTTTTTATCATCATGTTTGTGGTCTCTCACATTTTGAAAATCTAAAAGATTTAAAAATCTTTTAGTGTGGGCCAGCCTTTAGTGAACTTATCTAAATATTGAAATGATCTAACTGCAAGTCTAGATCTACAGTACGTGTTACACTCTTTAATTCAATAGGAACATTTTGATCCTAAACAGATTCCTTTGCAGAATCCTTGCACATTGCCAAGCATCACTAAATTACCCATTATGAGCACTCAGAAGGTAAAGAGCTGTATCACTACCAGTTGAGATCTCACTGTAAAGTCCATTTAAGTGCAGACATACATAATTTAAAGTCATGTACTAGTGGATGTGTTATGATATTCTTAACGCAGAGAAAAATGTAAGGTCTAAAAGCAAGCGCTCAAACGTGTGCATGACGTGTAAAGGTCGACCTTAGAAATTGAGCTAAACTACTTGGATTTTCACAGCTGAATGCCATGCACACTTTGATGTGATTGCTTTGAATGACTCCAGGACTTTCCACACAAATGCAGAGGAAACTGGGAGTAATTTTTTCCAAAGTTATGCCTGCTAAGTTTTTCGTTTTTCCTGGCAAAAGATTCATATAGCTACATAAGTAACTCTTATTGCAAATCAAATCCTAATACATGAATAGTCACAAGCACAAAGCACAAAGCACAAGCTTGCTGCCACTTGTGGTACCATGTGGACCAGAAGATGATCATTTCATTTGATACATTATGAAGGCCTGGTGATGAGATAAGCCACAACCCTTTGTCAAATTATGAGACATGACAATAAATAAACCAAATCACAAAGACACAAATCTCTCGACACAATTCACCCATTGCAATTGAAGAATGGCTCAGCAAAAAACGGAAATGGCTTTTTCAAGCAACTGCTCTCTGTATGGCGCAGAATTGTAGTCCATTGTTTAGAAGTCACACCCTTATTATTACAAAGGAAATGACATCCTTCTCCAGTGCCACGGCTTAGCTGGCAGCCGTCTGATTGCCCTTTGCCCTTATGCTATTGTAGTTTCAGCTGCTGTGTCCTCTTGTTCATCCATCTGGATAACAATGGGGCGCAGACTTACACCACAGACACGCGGAACAGACGGTACCCACTCAGGACAGTTAAAAAAAAAAACATTCAGCTGTTATGCACATGCAGTCCAATAAGTCAGTGTGACGAGCAGCAAAGAAAAGTTGCTTACAGGGTACTTACAGTTTTTCACACCAGCCCAAGAAGACTGTACACTAGGGGAATGAATAGAAAATAGCCTACAATGATTCATACTCTTGAACAAGATTTCTTAAACTAGCCCATGTAGGCTTGCATTTTGGGTTTAGCAGCGCAATACAACCAAAAATTCAGGTGTATTTCAAGACTGAATTAGTATTTTATTTGACTAAATAAATGTATTAAGATATAAGTTGACTATATTAGAATATATAAAGGTCAGAATGTAAAAAGCTCCAACAACCAGAATAAAAATAATAATTAAATACTACCTTAGTTTAAGTAAAATCAAACTGGGATCAAAGTCACATCCGGCAGTACTGATGAAAAGAATCGAGCTGAACTTCTGAACACATGAGAAGAAATGCCAGAAATTACTGTAGCAAGTTAAATGGATGATAAAAAAATGATGTAAAACTTGATGTAACACTGACGTCTTATGATATAATGTAATGTTGGCAAACCACACCAGACTTAAAAGATTTAAAGGAATATTTCACCAAAATGAAAATTCAGTAATCATTCTATGTCATTCTTCTCTAAAATATGTTTGTTTGTTTCTTCATCCATTAAAGCCAGAAGACTCCAATGTGGTTTTGGACCTTACTGACTTGGATCGCATAGCCAAAAACAGTAAATATTTTCTTTTGTGTTCCACAGAAGAACTACTTTAAAATACTTTAGTATACATAATTTTGATTTGCCAGCACAGGCTTGCCAATCCATTAAAGTATGACTACATCAACTAAAAACATTATATAATGATAATTAATATTATTTGTGTATTTAATTATTCTATGCTGATTATTATGTTGCTGATAGTGATAGTCTATAAGCATCTGTACACTGCAGTCCTGTACTCATATTTCATTGAGGGCTCTGACAAACTCCTCACAGTGTAAGGCCTAACCATTATTGATCAAAAACAGTCATCTAATTATTGATGAAGATGGCTATGCGTTTCTAATAAAGGCATAATATCACTCTCAGGAGAGACACCTTAAGTGTTACATAATTTTACACTGGATCATGCTATTATCATATAGGTTGTGTTTTATGATGCTGTGTGTTCAGAAACATCTGGACTCAGTCGCACTTACATTCTTGTGTATCCAGAAAAGGAAGTCTTGATGTTATTTTTTTAACCCCATCATACCTTAAAACTCTATAACTCCATTATTTATATCTTCATGTTTTATCATATATGGATCTGATGAAACAGATATGAGCAGACATGCAATCCCAAACCACTTCAGCTGTATTATATGATATCCTAAAACTATAAATAATGCATGTTAAATGAGAGCACAGATTGCCATTGGGACTTACCGAATAGAAGGATACTACAATGAGTGTCCGTGCCGCCTTTTGTGTAATCCAGAGGAAATATGGGGGGAAAAATTATTTAAGATTATTCTACATCAGAATTCCTCGCGAAACCGACGCTCTATTAGATGCACGTGGCCTGAGGCGCTTCGAATGGTCGTAAATTTTAAACACGGTCGTGAGAAATGGACGGATTTTTGATAATCTCTGCGTTTGTTATTCAGTGAGCAGCAGTCACTGGCGCATAGACTGCGCTCCTCCCGCGGCTCCACCCGCTAGCCCCGCCCAATCGACGAGCCCATTGGCGCACACGGGCGTTTATGCAAATTTTCTCTTCCCGCTGATGTTCAAGAGTCTGAATGGGACCATACAAGTATCCAGACGGCAGGCATAAAACACCGTCATCTAGAGGCCAAACCACACTTTTCTGAACGTTACCGTTTCTGTATTTTCAAAAACAGTTTTTTTTTTTGTTTTTTTTTTACTGAGCGATTGTTCATAGTTACTGACTTTATAATGTTAGAACTAACAACAAAATAATTATTTGTTGAAAAATAAATAAATAAAAATATTAAAACAATACTTACCTTTACTATTATATATATATATATATATATATAATTGATAATAAATACATGTAATACTATTACAATTGTGTGTGTGTATATATATATAATAATAATAAACAGATCAAAACATAAAGCTCTGGGAAATTCTAGAATATTACCATATTCATGTACCATTGTATTTACATTTATTCCAAGGATTTCCAAAGAATACTATTGGTACTACCATGGAACATGTGGAAAACATGGATCATATTTAGTGATTTAATAAATAAATGGATAAATAAATAAATAATCAGAAAATATGCCGAATATCTGGGTGTGACCTCAGATTTATAATTTGTTCATCTTTAAAGTAATGGATAATTATCATATTTATGTATCATAATATTTACCTCAGTTTTCACAATATACTGTATGTTAGTGGTCTTAATTCAGTGGACTTAAAAATATCACAAAGAAATTTTTCTGAAATATTTTGTTACAAAATGTGTAATATTTACTAAACCACTATTTACTAATATTTACTATCTGCTACACCAGTTATGTCACATACTTTTAATGATGAGAAGAGAAATACACACACTGACTTTTCTTACTTGGTATAATTTGAAACACGATGTTGCAAATCAAACCGTGCAGTCAAATTCTAGTGTTAGATTTATATCATTCACAAGAATTCTGATTTGTAATTCACTCCACTGGAGTAAAATCGTTATATTCATTGCTTACAGTGTCATAACTTTAAAAGCTTGGCAATGATAATAACAAGACCTTGTCAACTAATTCTAAGAATATCTACCTTTGCATTCAGTTTTTTTTTTTTTCAATCAAAGAAAATAAAAAGGGGAAAAAACATACTGACACAATTGAACTTTCTATGTTTACATATAAATAAACATCTGTGTGTCATGATGATCTTGAAGTTCTTGAGTGATTAAATGGTCACATATAACCCTCAAAACCTAAACCTGCGTGCATCTTTCCTGTCGTTGACATTTGTAGGCATTGTAAATATCAAGGAACATATTTCGGCAGGAAATGTGGGCCTTTAGCTTGGAACAGATGAGGAATGAGCCAGCCATTTTGCGGTGCAGAGAGTAAGTCTCCTCTGGAGGAGGAGTGAGACGGTGTCGAAGCATGACAGGGATCAGGCTCTGGATGCGCTGTGTGGTACTCTGAGTGCCAAAGTCAAACGTTTCCGTAGAAGCAAACGCTTCACCAAGGATCATCACTGCCTCCACGTGTGCATCCTCAAAAGCCTGAAGAGAATAAGACCATTTTGTTAAAGAGGACAGTCTAGAAACAATAGAGACACTTAAATCTTTAAATCTAGGGGGAAGTAAAGGAAAAAGTGCATAGAAAATATGCAAGACAGTAAAACTATTGGGCATGAGTTTTATAAACCAACCATATAAAGCCACAAACCTTGGCTTCGAAACCGGTAAGGAACTTCAGGTCTTTAGATTTCTGCAGAACAGTTGCCCTGTCTCCGATTGATGCTGCATGAACCACCTTGAATGACAATCATACACACTTTAAGAAAGATACATAAAAGGGAGCAATGGCAGTAATTATGTTCTTTTTAACATTTACCAGTATTTTTGCATCATCTTACATTGTTTTTTAAGTTATATTGTGAATTTTATAATAATTCACATATTGATTAGGTTATTGTATGTGTCTATGATGACAAAAATAGAGATTCCTATTAATAACAAAAATCTCGAGCTCACTTCTTAATATGCAAAGCCCCTTCACATCCCATTCCAGTCCTACCCACTAAGGTGTTGTGTAAAAATATTCCCAAAATCTGTACCTCAATGTAATCATCTGTGAATGACTCTGGGTAATCTCGGCAGGCTCCAAAGTCCAACAGAAATATCTGTTATGAAGAAGAACAAATGAACAAATCAAAGTCGTACATACTGTTTCAATGGGGAGAAGTGGAAAGGGTCTAACAGCACCCTGAACACAAACAGACATGCAATTAAGAAATTATGAAAGAAATATGGAAGTTAAAATATACAATATTACAATATATACAATTTTGAAATATGATCACATTTTTAAATAACTGTTTTCTATTAATATCATTTTAATATAACATTATTATAATTTAATAGCAGTATTTTAAAATGTAATATATTCCTGTGATGGCAAAGCTGAATTTTCAGCATCATTACTCCAGTCGTCAGTGTCACATGATCCTTCAGAAATCATTTTCTGACCAAGAAACACTTATTATTATTATCAATGTTGAAAACAGTCATGCTGAGCAAACCTTGATAATAGAAAGAATCGTCTTTACTGTAATTTTTGATCAATTTAATGCAAACTTGAGCATTAAAGTATTCATTTCTTTAAAAAGTAAAAAACATTGTACTGACCCCAAA
This sequence comes from Rutilus rutilus, assembly GCF_951802725.1. Lineage (NCBI taxonomy): Eukaryota > Metazoa > Chordata > Actinopteri > Cypriniformes > Leuciscidae > Rutilus > Rutilus rutilus. The sequence continues at coordinate 14,397,376 of NC_140223.1, forward strand.
CTTTTGAAAGAGAGGGTCTATAATAATAATAATAATAATTCATTACATTTATATAGCGCTTTTCTCAGCACTCAAAGCGCTTTACATAGAAGGGGGGGGATCTCCTCAACCACCACCAATGTGCAGCATCCACTTGGATGATGCGACGGCAGCCATATTGCGCCAGAACGCTCACCACACACCAGCTTACTGGTGGAGAGGAGACAGTGTTGAAGCCAATCAGTATATGGGGATGATTAGGACGCCATGATGGACAGAGGCCAAGGGGCAAATTTGGCCAGGATGCCGGGGTTACACCCCTACTCTTTCGAAAGACATCCTGGGATTTTTAATGACCACAGAGAGTCAGGACCTCGGTTTTACGTCTCATCCGAAGGACGGTGCTCTTTGACAGTATAGTGTCCCCGTCACTATACTGGGGCATTAGGACCCACACAGACCACAGGGTGAGCACCCCCTGCTGGCCTCACTAACACCTCTTCCAGCAGCAACCTGGTTTTTCTCAGGAGGTCTCCCATCCAGGTACTAACCAGGCTCAGCCCTGCTTAGCTTCAGTGGGCAACCAGTCTTGGGCTACAGGGTGACATGGCTGCTGGCTGCTGGCTGCTATAGATTATATGTGATCTTGACGTGATTTCTAAAAAGTGATCAAGACCTTCAGAGCTGATTGGACTGAATAACATGCACACAAATTAATCGTTTTGAGTAATACAGAATATATGTGTGTGTGTGTGTGTGTGTGTAAGATGATTAAATGGGTTAATGTGAAACTATAGATGAGCAAATACATCTGAATTTACATACACACCTCTGTCGTCAGTACCTTAGTGGTTGCTCACCTTGTTCTGTTCACTATTGTAGAAGAAGTTGGACCAATTGGGGTCTGTCTGCATGAAGCGGAACTCAAACAGCTCTCTCAAACACAACTGCAGGATGTTAAAACTTATCTACCGAATAAAGGTGAGCGAGAATTATTTTCTGAAAGTTCATTTTCACAGTGAAATAAAATAGGATATCATTAGATAAACAGTATCAATATTGCCAAATCAGGAGAAATACTATTGTAGGTTATTCACACAACTCTTAGGTAATATGCAAAGGGTACATCTTTGATTAAAAGTTAAAAAAAAAAATGTAAGCAAATGAATAAATAAATCAAACAAAAGCTTATTGCAAATGTCGGGTCTCTGTTTAAAACTCACCTCATTTCTAGTCTCCTGATTCAAATCAACACAGCTGTCCAGTGGAACTCCATTAACCAGTTCCATGGTGATCACACGACGACCCGACAGCTCATCAAAGACCTCAGGGACCACGAATACTGGATCTCCTTCAAGCAAATTCCTGTGAGAGTCAAGAAAAATAGTCAATAATGTGTAAAGGACTGCTTTCAAAAACATTACCGACCCCAAACTTTGGACCGGTAGTGTTGTTGTGGTTCATTCAAACGGTACACAATCTAGATATTATTATAACTGAATATTTATCACATACCTGAATCGCTTTGCACACTCTGCCTCTCTCTTGTAGTCACACTCCCATGCCAACTCCCTCTGAAGAACCTCGAGACTACTGTCAGCAAACAGACCTGTTCAAATAAATCAACAGCTACTGACATCCCACACAATGTGTATGACTCAATGTACCCAATTTTTGAACTTAATATAAAAATGAAAACAATTGCCAGTGCTCACCATCAGGCAGCACAACACTCATCTTCAGAACAGACATAAGATTGTTGATGTCACTATGAATGCTCTCAGCGACACCAGGGTACTATATGAGAAAAAAAGAAACGTTTAGACAGCAAAACCTTAGACTGCTGAAAACAGAACATGAAAAATTCAGTCTAATACCTGTATCTTCATAGCAATTTCCCTCCCATCAAGCAAAACTCCATGATGCACTTGACCAATGGAGGCAGCAGCAAAGGGTTTTTCCTCGAATGATGAGAGTTTCTCCCTCCATCCAGACCCTAAGTCTTCCTCAAGCACTTTCTGCACATGGGGTTTCAACATAGTTGGTGAGATATCACAAAGTGAACATAACAACATCTGAAAGACGTCAGTTAGAAGAAACTATTAAGGGTTAGAAGCAACACTAACAACAGCCATCAGTGTCATATAATGCGTTTTTGTCCTCCTGGGAAGTTCGTATTTACGAAGTCACTTTTGTCAAAGCAAGATGGTGTTGCATCTTCTCTTAATTACCTACACAAAAATGCAGCAAGGTTTTTAAACTCTTAAAGTTTGAATGGTTTTAATTTATGAAGCCACTGTATACTTTATCATTACTATATTACAATGCTATCATTTTTTGTGCTGGCAATTAGCTTATTTTGTAGTAGATAAAAAAAGCCTGACAATGTCACTGCTAAATACCTATAAATATTGTGGTAAACCACCACGTTTTTCACTGACAAGCCCCAAACTTGTACAGATCGAGGATTAGTAAAAATCCCGGGCTTCACACTCATATTTACCACTATGTGATGGCATTCATGTGCATTCAACTCATATATGTGAACCAGCTGTATAAAGCACTGACACTCCCTTGTAGCCCATCTACAAAACAGCATTGTTATGGTTAACTAAAACTAAGACTATTAAAAATTGTTTTTGTTAAATAAAATAAATCTAAACTAAAATATAAATATTAGATGAGAAACTTTTACAAAATTAGAAATGTTACATTGGCAACTGACTGAAACAAATACGTTTAAATTGATGTACTAAAATTACTCAAATTGAAAGTGAAATAAAAAATGAATTAAAGCTAAATAAAAAAATACAAAAGCAAAATTGCTAAAACAAACTAAAGTTATTAAAAAAAACAATTAAAAATATGAATAAATAATATAATAGTAGCATATAAATAATAACACTGCTATGGAAATTTCTATCTTTATTTCAAGGTAGTGTCTTAACATTATTTTTTTATGAATATTAAAACAAGCTTGTTAGTAAAAAAAATCTTTCCAGCATGGTGCTCATTAACCCAATTATTTCAAGACATCAAGGCAGTTTTTAATGTTGTGTGGTTAATATTTTATAAGATCATCATCATCAACCCCCCCCCCCCCCCCCCCCCCAAAAAAAACAGAAGAATCTTTTCATAACCCTGCATCAATGAAGTAGTAACCACTGTAACTTACATGCATTTGCCAGGCTGGCATGAAGTCTGCACTCTGTCGAACCCTCTCAAATATTTTCTGCAGTTGTGGGCTAATGAAGCTATTATCTATTGAGGACATACAAAATTTGAAACATCACAGAGGAAAATTTCCTAACACCACAAAAGTATCTACTTCTTTTTGTGCCTTTGGAATGCTTTAAAGGTCCCATGACAAGGATTATTTTATCATTTTATAATGTTTCCTGGGGTGCCCCTTATAATGTTAGTATATTTTTAAGATAATTTTTTTTAATAATTTAGAAATAAAAGGCATTTTTCCTAGCCTGATTTTAGCCTCTGATTTGAACACTCTGTTTGAAGGGGCGTGTCTGCTGTGAGACTTTAGTGTAAACGCCCACTGCTGTGATTGGCTGACATGCTTGCATATGAAATAGCTAGCATTACATGTGGAACTCTTTCGAATACTTTTACTATTACAGCTAGGGATGGCCCGATACCGATACTGGCATCGGGCCGATACTGTCCTCATATACTCGTACTCGTACTCATAAAAATTCACAGATACCACGCACCGATACCACGTACATTTTGCGAAACGAAACTGGCCGCCGCGAGTGCTTTGTCGAGGTGAACTGAGTCATAGACGCACGAGCTGGTCGAGCACATCCCTTTAAACAGACAACAGTGGAAAGTTTGTTCAGTCCGATGTCAATGGCAACGAAATTAAACGAGGCATGTAGCTTTAGCTTATTATATTAACGTTAACTGACGAGAGAGAGAGGCAGAGAGAGAGACAGAGAGCGAGAAGCGCACTTCTGTTGAATGCTCTTGATTGCTGATCGTTCACTCAGCCAGGGTTCGAATTACGTGGGAGCCAGTGGGAGCTGAGCTCCCATAGAGAGAGGATGAGCTCCCATGAAAGCAGTAAAATCATACACCTGTGGGGGTCTCTAAAAATCATCAGCACCATTATTTTAAATTACAAATAAAGCACTTTTTCCTTCGGACTACTGTAGCGTGACTTAAAAGATAGGACAAGATGCCAAACACATGGATCTCACCGGATCTGGGATCGTCATCACACTACATCCTTATGCTTAAATCAAGTGATCAAAGTGCTCGTTGCCGCTGCAATCAGTAGCGCGGATACTGTGTTTGTTTGTGGCTCGCGCACAGTCTTCACTCGCTTCAATCCGTTGTGGAGACTCTCTATTCGTTCCAGTGAAATTACAAAACAAAATGCACACAAACGTGTCTCTGCCTGATATACAACCACTGATAAACATAATCGGATTTGATAAAAAGAAAAAAAAACTATACGAGTACGGATTCGAACCCAGAACCTCTGACACACTTGGCAAAAGTTCTACCACTGGACCACTTAAGTACACGTTTAAACTTGTCGGATCTATTTATTTACTCACGTGAAAATTCTACAACTCACAACATCTTAGACCTCATTAAACGACAAATTAAACCAAATGTACTATTTAAATTGAATTGTGTTACCAACGCTTTTTTTTTTTAAATTAAATTTGTATTATATTTACAAATTTTTATATTTTTATATTACATTATTAAGCCTGCTCATAGGCTACTCTTTTTTTTTTTTTTTTTTTTTTTTTTAAGAGACCCCCACAAAGATGAAATCATAATTCGAACCCTGCACTCAGCACATGTTATTTGGATGAAAACTAAATCGTATATGTAAGTAAAGTAAAACATGAACTGTTACCTGACTGAAGTATAACGAGTGGTTCCCTACATTATTACAGGACGTGTGCAGAGGTCAAGAAGTTTCATGAATGCAAACATCCGAAGCGCGCGCCCCTCAAACCAGCGTCTCAGCGCGCGAATACTGAATTAAATTGTCTTTCACGTCTTGCGCTTGTACGGACGAATTCACACACAACTATGTAATAACGCCCGTCTTGGTGAGTATCCTATAGTAAACAAAGTCGGTTATATCTCAAATGAACGTAGCATGTTCAAATGCGGTCCGTGCGCTCGGTCTTAAAGGGGCAGCAGTTTGATAAACCCGCTTCTGTGTTTTAATGTTAATCAAACAAAGGACAAAGAAATTACTCACTGCTCTTGACTAAATAGGCTACCCTTTTCAACTTTAGAAAAATATCCATCTATATATAATTCATACAGTAATGAATATGCTTTTTTTCACATTTGATTACTTTATTCAAATTTCTGTACCTGTTAGATCTACCCGAAAAACTCTAAAAACACTGTTTATTTCATTTGTAGCCTTTCTTTGTTCTATTGTATATATTTGTCCTATTTGTAATTCAATTGTTTGTTTTTATTTTGTTACTGACTGCTTACTTGTTTTAAATTCACATTAATTAGGCTGCTAGTTTTTGTTGTAGTATCAAAATTGGATTAAATAATTGATATTTCACTGGTTTTGACAAACATTTGAACTGCTGACCCAGTCCTCAGCACTGAGCCCTGCTGAAGCAGCTCTAAATATGTGCTGTGCTATTAAATTAAAGATCAAATATGATAGAGCAATAGAATGAACAGTGACAGTAGGCTTACAGAAGCTCATATGCATTTTAGCAGGCTTAATTAAGCATGAAAATAACTGAAAGAAATATATATATTTGATGAACAAATTAAGCCAACTAATATGATTTATAATCTTTTGGTTTATCTACTAATACATTTAAAAATTACAAATGCAGTGAAAATTCAGGTATCGGTTACGGCAGTGGTTCCCAATTCCAGTCCTCGTGACCCACTGCTCTGCACATTTTGTAGGTCTCTCTTATCTGACACACTCAGTTCAGTTCATGGAGTCTCTCCTAATGAGCTGATGATCTGGTTCAGGTGTGTTAAATAAGGGAGACATACAAAATGTGCAGAGCAGTGGGTCACGAGGACTGGAATTGGGAACCACTGGGTTACGGTATCGGTATCGGCGAGTACCAAAAATTACAGTATCGGTATCGGACTCGTTCTGCAAAAAGTGGTATCGGGACATCCCTAATTACAGCTATTAGCCTATATGTTTTTACTATTACAGCTATCGAGATTAACGAATCGTGAGAAGTTTTTTAAGTATTTAGATCTATTCCCATCACATAAAAGGTTGCAGTGATGAGCACTGAGCAGATGACAGCCGCGTGAATGAAGATCTCATCATTGCAACGCAGTTTCTGCACTCTCACTAATGATTTCACCAATGCAAACATGAGGTAAGTACAGTAAGAGCTTCAATGTGCAGTGTAACAGCGTCATTGATTTCATAACGAGTTTTGGCAAGTGTCCAGATAAACTCGCACTGTGTGATTCACAGCTTGGGCAATTGGAAAGGGATTGTTCTTTGATCGCTTTCTGTATATATTTTAATCACATTTTAAATAAGATTATTTTCATCCTACCAAGAGAAACTATGTGAAGTTGATATTTTAGTCACTGGCTTGATTTGCTGATGCATAAACAGTATTGAACGACTTTGAGAGAAAGATTATCTGTCTGAACTTGAACAATTGCACATCAGAAATTCACATAACCCACTGGTTCTTCAGAGGCTCGGTGTTCATTTGTACATCCAAACACTGAGCAACTGCCATGCTTCGCTCGTTTGCAAGCCATGATGTCTCTCGAGGAAAAAACAATATTGCGCTCCCGCAGCTCATTTTCTCATAGGCGGGCCAAATTCTCTTTGCGGGCAAAGAAGAGAAAGGGGAGGTGACCTTTCCCCTTATGACGACATAAAGGGAAGATTCTAGATTTGCCCATCTGAGCTTTCATTTTCTCAAAAATACCCAGGGCTTGGTTTACACCCATCAAAACGTCTAGCCACTGGGGGACCATAGACAGGCTAGGGGAACTCATATTAATGTTAAAAAACCTCATAAAGTGAAATTGTCATGTCATGGGACCTTTAAATAATATTTTGTGAAAAGCAACAAAGGACAGAAACCATCTGGAAGAGTTTCAAGCTCTAAAATAGGAATATTTAGTGTCATCATTTATATGAACAATTGAAAGCATTTGGTCCCAAAGTATTCACAATAAAATTAAATTACATACCCTGAATGCTTAGCATCTGTCCAATCTTGAGGGCCGCTCCTCTAACCTTACACAGTGTGTTCACTATTCTCTCTGCATTGGCCTCTGACAGGAGGGGAGAGTCTAAAAGAGCCCCCATCTCTGAAAGTGAAAGACACCAGAAGAAATTGGACTAATATGCCCAATAACAGTTTTAGAAACAAGGCAAGACCACACACTACCTGAGCGTTTTCCTCCAAAAGACTGTTTTGCAACCTCAGCAATGGCTCCAATGCCTAGACCAACCACTAATCCTACAAAAGAAAGCAGCAGGATTATTATGAATAGGCCAATTAATGCATTATTAAGGTGCGACCACATTTATCAATAGTGTAGCGATGTAAGAAGCCAAGTAGCTTTCTATTGGTCAGCACGACAAATCTACACAACCAATTTAACCCCGTTGCAAAATCCACTTGGGGAAACCTTTCACTTTCATAGCAGCGCATCTGTGTTGTACGTCACACGTAGGCTCACTATTGGCCGACGCTGGTCATGTGTGTGATGCATGTGACGTACAACACAGAAGCGCTGTGCAGTTGGCCTACGTGGCCCAGAGAGAAGGAAATGAATAGTGGAATAAAGTCGTTATTTTGGGGTTTTTTTGCGCACAAAAAGTATTCTCGTCGCTTTATAAACTTAAGATTGAGCCACTGGAGTCACTTGGACTATATTAACGATGTCTTTAATACATTTTCTGGGCCAGCAAGTTATAGTGTCTTAGAAGCCTATGGAGGAGTGATCCAGCTCTCAGATTTCATCAAAAATATCTTAATTTGTGTTCCGAAGATGAATGAAGGTCTTACGGGGTTGGAACAACATGAGAGTGAGTAATTACTGACAGAATTTTCATTTTTGGGTGAACTAAGAAATAAAAATAAAATAGAAATAAAATAAAATAAATCAATACTTTTATTCATCAAGGATGAGTTAAATTGATCAAAAGTTACAGTAAAGACATTTATAATGTTAGAAAATATTCTATTTTAAATAAATGCTGTTCTTTTGAACTTTCTATTCATCAAATAATTTTGAAAAAAAATTGTACACAACTGTTTTCAACATTGAAAATAATAATGGTTTTTTTTGCATAAAATCAGCATATTAGAATGATTTCTGAAGGATCATGTGATACTGAAGACTGGAGTAATGATGCTGAAAATTCAGCTTTCATCTGAGGAATAAATTAAAATATATTAAAATTGAAAACAGTCATTTTAAATTGTCATAATATTTCACAATATTACTGTTTATTTTATTTTTTTATTGTTTTCTATCAAATAAATGCAGCCTTGGTGAGCAGAAGAGACTTCTTTTAAAAACATAAAAATCTTACCGATCTAAAACTTTTGACCAGTAGTGTATATATATAAATATAATTATAACAATATTATAACAATGGAAATTAAAAGTAATACAGCAATATAGAGGTTTTTTGTGTGTGTATTATACAGTTTGCAGTGCAAATAATAAAACTGAAAATCACTGACCCCCAAAATTGGCAAGGCGACTGATCCGCGTAGCAGGTACCTTCCGCTCTCTGGCTCGCTCGCTAAGCTGCAAAGCATCAAAATCATACTGCTCAATAAAGTCTACAAATGAGCAGCACATGCTGAAAAAGAAAACTGTAAATAGACACTTTTCATACTAAACAATATACTTAAATGACAAATACATTCCAAAATGCCATCAGAGGAGCTTTAATTATTTATTTATAATTATTTATGTAATTTATTTAATTTTTATTAATAATTATTAATTTATTTTTTTATTTAAGTGATTCAACTTAGATGTGAATACATTTCTAATTTTCTAGAAATAAAAATGTAATTAAAAAATGTTAAGTTTTATTTTAGCTTAATTTCAATTGTTTTAAATGTTTTAATAGTTTAACAATCTAATAGTTTTAGTTTTAGTTAACAAAAATACATTTTCAACATATATTAATTAAAATACACAAGACAAGTTTTCAGCATATATTTCCAATGTTAACATTTAAAACCTCACCTTTTGCCGTACAGGCTTGGAAATATTCTGCTTTGCCTCCCGCGCCTTTTTAATGTCTTCAGGGCTTAACCTGGCCACCACAGAATCGTGGACAAACCTAGTGTGGTGATGAGACATTGATACGTGCAGAAATCGAGTGTTTTGACCAGGCCAACCAGTTCCTTTGACCGTGCCAGTAGGTGCAGCAAAAGGCGTCTCTGACGTTTCACCCCTTCCATCTTTGCTGGAAATGTCTGGGGGCATTTCAGAGCCGACTGCCCACTTTGCTGCTTCATCCGGGTCCATCTCCTCCCACTTCTCAATGTCAGGAAACTCGTCAGTCTTGGGAGTCTGAAAATGTCCATTTAAAAATAATTTCTCTTACTATGTTCATTCATATCTATAAATGGGCAGAGAGATAAATCTTTATGAGTTCACTAACCACGCTTCCTCCCATTACAGTGCCCATCACACCCTCGACCGCCTCCGTTGCAGCTTTGACCCCTGCACCAAAGGTCGAGTTACAGGCCATCAGTCGGAGTTGTTCGCCCTGAATGTTGGCGAAGGCAGCGCCCACCTTGCTGGCCCCTCTCAACACCTGCAGCACTTCTGCCAACATCACTGAAAAACATCATATCATTACTGAAAAGTTCAGAGCAGGTAGTTATTTTAGTATTATTTATATACTATTATAGTTTATTAATTAGTTTTCAGTTTTCAATTTTGATTTGTCTTTTGTCATTTTCATTATTTTTTTTATTCCGTTTTAGATTTGATCTATTTCCAGTTAGTTATTTAGTGCTTCAACTTAATCTTATTTCAGTTAGTTGCTTTGGCAACATTTCTCATTTTCATTTAGTTTAAGTTATGTAATGTTAATATTTTGTAATATTATAATATTATGTAATTAATATTTTTTTCGAATCATATAATATTATGTTATATCATATAATTTCACTTTGCTGGTCATTGTGAAACGCATGCATTTACAATTTAGCATTTGCAAATGTGCAATTAGGCTTGATGTAAAGTTAAGGCACATTACAGAGCATTTATCCCATGTCCAAATTCATTGAGATGGGCATTAATAATACTATTGAATATTTCAGTATTAAAAATGTATCCGATCAAGGAGCATTTAATAAATAAGTACAGAGGTGTAGTTTTCTAACAACAATAATACTCACTCGTGTTGAGAGATTGGTATCCTTCTCAGCGCTTGTGAGAAGTGTCCTTTCTACTGCGCACACCTCTGTCTGTTTTGCAACCACTACCGGACACGGAAAGACTCTGGTGATTGACAACTGACATGGCCAACCAAATTTGCAGATATCAAAAAGGGGTTGGTTTTGCTGCTGACAACCAATCACGAGTGGAAAGCAAACACGTTTAACATGGTAACCATAGTATCAGTTTTGACATACATGTTTTGGGCCAATAGAATTTGGTCGGGGCGTATCCGAATGTCTCAGTGACCAATGATCCGGTGGAGGATAACGCTGTATACTGGCCAGTGTGAGAAGTGCAGTTACAAACGACGCTGTCGCTGATTTTGATTGAGTGAAGCGCAACTAGCGGAGCTAAGTGACTTTCATTTGACTTTCTGGAGGAATCAATAGCATATTATCAGAAAACTGCAGAGTATGTGTGTGATTCTCCAATAGAATATTATTAAATGTTCCTGAAATTTGTAAAACTTAAACACATCCACACTAAATAAATCGAAGATTATTATTTTTAAAATGTTGTTTAACGTTACATAAATGCACCGTTCATGTTAGCCTATCTATTTTAATCAAATGATGGCATTATCGCTTACCACCCCTGAAACCATGTGTCTTTTAAGATACATTATGTCCTGAAAGAAGGAACTTTTTTTAAATCATAACTCTTTTAGAAGGTTTATGTCACTAAGTTTTGTCATCACCGTCAAATATGTATGAAAACGTTTAAAAATCCAGGCAAAAAATAAATAAAATCAACGTTGATAAAGGCCATGATTTTGTACTTAGCCGGTTCTCATTTATGACTGTTACAGAGGGTTAGGTTTGTACTGTAATAGGCTAACTGTAGTCAATAACAGTCTAATCTAAAAGTTTTGTACAAAATGTGTGCTGTTTTACTGTAGCTTATATCAAAATTACCCTGATGATTTATCTGTGCACACCATTATTTTTTTTCTAATTAATGTGCCCTTGTAAACTTAAAATAACTTCCCCTCCCTCATGCAGCGTCTTCTCTTCTCTTCTCTTCTCTTCTCTTCTCTTCTCTTCTCTTCTCTTCTCTTCTCTTCTCTTCTCTTCTTTGATGACATGTTTACTGGCAAAAAAATTTCTTGTTCAAGAAGCGGTTTCACTTGGATATATGTCACAATAGGGAAAAAAAAAAATCAATGATTGCAGCACACCTGCATTTATTTTCCATAGTACAATCTCTGGTATGGTCTTATTTGCATCTCTTGCATTATTTATCAGTTATTCTCATTGGGAATTACCTGAAAGAACTGTTTCCTCTAAAAGGCCATCTCTCACTACACACTAAAGCTATTATAAGATAGCTGAATGCATTGTCTTTTTACCATTCTCAGTCCTAAAGATATGTGTTTAGTTTTTTAAGCACCTTCAAGTTCACCCCGTGCTCTCATACTGATCATATCCAGTTATGCTTACTTTGACTGTGATATGGCAGCATATTTAGACAATTAGGAAACAATAAGGAGCGGTTTCTTATAGTCTACAGCTGTGCCCCACTAAACATAAAAGCACAATACCTTTGCACTGTTCAGTATCCCTGTAGTCCTCATATTGTACATAAAGATACATAATCCCATACACAGATCATTCACCCATGTACTACAATGAACATACTGTGTGGTGCCCGTACTCTGATGCACATTGCCTCTGATCCTTCTCTAACTATCTGTGTTAATTTGATATTTTATTTACTGGTATTTCAATATTTGAGAATTGTTGTCTTTCTTATTTATGTTTGTCCAGTGGCAGTGGCAGCTAAAGACCAATTGTAAAAGTACAGTAACAGAACAAAAACAAACAGAGTCTGCAATTACGGTATGTTTCTGCTCAGACTTGGCTTTTATGTGAAATGTGGTGAAAGTGAAAGATGCTGATTGTTATGATGAGATGAGTTGGAAGAATTTTCCTCTTTGTGGGTGTAGTGATAGAGGGGGAGTCTGAACATCCATATATGGGCATGCCATCAACTTTCTCTCCCCATTGGCTACAAGCGGTTTGCAGCTGCTTGTCAACAAAATGGCCTTCCTCAATTGCTTTTCGAGGACCTACTAACTATTTCTGTTTTGGTGAAATAGTATCGAAACTCTGGTTAAACAATAGAGACGACCATTTTTTTTAGACACAGTATTTACCAAAACATTACTGTGTTCAAAACAGACATATACAATTGATAAAGCCAGATGAATATTGGGATTTTTGCTTCATTTTCGAGTTAGCTTGCAAATGCTAACAGTCTACCTGCAAACCCTCATCGACCTCAGCTTACATTTCTGCTTGTGTTTAAAAGCACAGAGAAAAATTTGAATGACTGTTGGTTTAAATCGACAATATAGCCATTTTTGGTTATAAAAGTAAAGCTGTCGGAGCGAAATCAGCGGAGATTTGGTCTCAGAAGAAGGTAAGCAGAGACATAATTCTAGCAGAGCTGCTACTGTTTTAGCTTGGCTTATTATTTATTGTTGATGGTGACATCAAGTGGAAATGTTTCAAAACGTTCAAGGCTGTCAAAAATGTAAACGTTTGATTCTACAGAGTCGCTGAACTACCACTACGTAATACTGAAATAAGCCAAGTTAGGAAAGTATAATAGAAAAGTTAGCAAGCTGAGGTTTGCACTTCATGAAGACAGCTTAGCTAAACATATGCTAATTACACACTGGCGCAGATAAATAACAGCGTCAGTAATATACATTCCCTTTAGTGGAGAAAATACTAGTGTTAGTTATACTGCAACCAATTATTTCGGTTGACATGATTGTTAATTGAAACTGAATTGGAGAGGTTCGGTCATTTTCAGATGTTTTAAAGCTGGCTAATAGTTTGCAATTGCCAGTTAGCTGCTAGTCAGTTCGATTAGCTTTAACTGCCTCAAGTCAAATTATCCCAAACGCGTTGTCTTTATTTCGGCTATTTACTATTTTGAGTTCAGAGTGTTTATTGAACTTAAAAGCACTGAAGATGCCAAGCGATTATGTTCAGACAAGCCATGGATTAACTTGATGAGTAGGCCTAGTGAACAGGAGGAGAGCTGGCAATGCAATACATCAATACACTTAATTCACAAATAATTTATGAATACCGTAGGATTAAATATGAAATCACTTATATTATCTACCTGTTTGGACTGTGATCTTTGCGAGGTTAATCATCAGCAATGCGAATATTTGCTGTCTTTTTTGTTATCTGCTTTTGGTGAACGGTTGATATGGTTCAATCAATTTTTTGTGGTCTAAATTAATCCGACCGTTTTCTAAGATTTTCCAAGAGTAGACCGAAAAATGTATGGTCATATTAACATTAAACGGATAAAGATCGATATCACTCATGGGTACAATTGGCATTTAGAAAATAAGATACAAATAGAATGTACTGTGTTGTTCACTCCTGAGTTAATCATCTCGTCGACTGACTTGTTTAACAAGTCTTTTAACATTTTGTTTGTCCTGATTACCTGGAAGGATACTGGAGTCATCAAATCTTTCTGTCCCCCTTTTTTCTTTTCTTTTTTCTGACAATAATGAGATCCAGCATGGATTATTTCCCGATTATAGTGACCTAATTTAATTTTCACCACTTTAACTAAATTCCCACTTTCTTGATTTTATTTATTCAGGAAGTTTAAAAAAAAGTATAAAGAGTTTGTCCGAGCAATGGAGATTAGATGAGATAGTGTATTGATCTGAACCATGACTTTATTTATTTATTTAATTGGCGCCATTTGCTCAGTCTCTAATGAATAGCAACCAAGACTACTAGGTGGTACTGGTTAGATTTCAAAACGAGTTTGCATAAATATAATGACATATATTTAATTATTATTGTCATGCCAGATATAAAAATTAAACTCTTGTTGAACAGTACACATTAAACTATTCTGTATCATTCTTAAAAAAACTATACTGTTCAATATTTATTAGGGGTGTAACGATATTCGAACCGAACCGAAAAACCGCCATACACCACCCACGATACGAATCGCGATACTCTCATGGCGTACCGAACACGCCCGCCCCGCCCCCTGCTGTCCCGGCTCATTGGACCTCACCTCATGTCTTATGTGTACACAACGAATACAGCGTTGCCTAACCACCATTAACCACATTTAATCGCAATAAGCTCAGTGTTTTGTTACATTCGATAATAAGCCAGGTGTAATCTTTCAAATTCTGTCTATTTGATCACGAAATTCAAACATTAAATGTCGTTTTGGCGCTCTTTGATGTGGCGTGACTCATTTAAAGCGGCAGCGCGGAGCGCGAGTAAACGCGATTCTCTTCATCAGTTACAGAATAAACATGAATGGACACCTGAAGGTATGTTGAAAGATACAGTATACTTACTGAAAGGCATCATAACTCGTGTAATCGCTCAGTCAGTGTTTCAACAGCGGAAATACGTCAATAAAACGCTTAGTTTTTCACATAGCTTTATTTACCTCAGGCAAGTCATTCAGTGTCCACAGCTTGTTGGTTTGCTAAGGAAATGAACTCTTTCACTAAATAAATGCACTATATTAGCCTATATATTATATTTTACTTAACCTGTTAATGACATCTTGATTATTTAATGTATGTTTAAAATATCTGTCATGAAAATGACAGCAACTGTGTAAATTATTTTATTTCAATAATAAATTAGAGTAAAAATGTTAATGTAAAAACTGCCTTATGTGCAGTTTACATGTTTTCATACAATTACTTGAGTGTTGACTATTATTATATCTAAAAATAAATAGCAACTGAATTTAGGCTAAAAGGCTCTGTTGTTAAGCTTTAATGTTATAGTAATGTGCAAGTAAGAGCTCCTATATAGTTTACAGCATTAGCAGATGATTTTTTTTATCCTTGCGAAACGTTTACTTGTAATTGAATTAATTTAAAGACAAGGACACAATTTGTTAATTAAAGCACTGTTTAACAAAAAACAAGCAATTTTAGCTTTCTAAACCCCCCACTCCACCTAAATGAACCGAACCGAGACGTCAAAACCGTGGGACGTACCGAACCGTCAGTTTTGTGTATCGTTACACCCCTAATATTTATCCTTGTTTAGCAAACCATTTTTCTCATATGGGTCAATGACATGACGTGCATATTTTTGTCCAATTGCATTATTTCCTTTTAAAATAATTTTATAAATGAATGACATGTATCACTTTATTCTATAAAACCTATTTAGTTTGGATTCATTATAAGTACATTCAAATAATAAATATTATTTTATGTTTTGGGATCTTAACCCCCCAAAATATCAGATGCCGGTTCAACCATCAGCACAAATAAACAGACAAAGAAAACTATATAAGCTGGTGTTTTAATTATGAGAAATTCAAAATAATGTACAAGTTAAAAATGTTTTACACTTTCAATTATTTTCATGATCATATTAAAAGGCACTATAAAGAAAAATAGGTAATACGATATATAGCCTAACATTAATGAACTTGCAGAATATTGTTATCGTGGGGACTTAAAAATATTGTAAATTATTATGAATTATTAAGATTTGTAGAATAAAATTTAAGAATACTTTTCCCATGAATTGTTTAAAATGCACAACACCGCTGTATCAAAGAGGAATGCGCACACACTGATGTAAACAAGCCCAACACGCATGAGCAGCGCATGGCGGAACAAGTGAAGATGGCGCTGATGGAACGGCAGACATGCAGCCGTTACCCTGGTAACACCATAAACAAAGCATCTGCACTACTTTCTGTTTCTGAACAGTGTATAATAACGACACACAAATCCTATTTTTTCCGGACAAGCGACTGACCGATTTACTTGTAATATATGAAATCGATGTCACATTTTCAATCGTGATGGTATTAAGAAAAACAGCACTCCTGGTTGTGTGATGTTGCTTAAATGTATTATATGTTATAAATATAAACACATTTTGAATTGAGTTTCTTTGTGTGTACTGCGCTCATTTGTTTCGATTTCTTCTTGAGAGACTGCGTGAGCCTCAACAGCACAATCTTGCAGGGCTCTGGACTGTGACCATTTTTTGAGAATGTGCTAGTTAAAATTTGACCTGCTTGCATTTGGGACTGATCTAATCTGTCACGTATTATCGACTACTGCAAATAGGCTACTCTCCAGTAGTTAGTCCTGTTAGAGTTTTTCCCTCTTTTGCACCTCACTTTGAAATCGCTAATTCGAAAGCGAACGTAAAATTCGCACAGCTGCATGGACATTCATAAGTTGAGCTTCCATAGGAATCAACTGAAAATGCTAAAATTTATTTTGTTATTGACGGTTTAGTCAGGCTGCTTGTCCAGTAGGGCAAATAAAATTATCTTTCACTTGCCCCTTCAAAAAATCTTTCTCTCCTCAGCTCTTTACATTTTGTGCGCTAGTTAGCTCCCTGTCATGTGACAGCGGAGCGCAGTGAAAGGGAGTGATTGACGGCTAATTAAAGGGATGGTTCGGAGTTAAATCAATCTAGGATCCTTTGCACCATGACCCCGAGCCTAACCGCTAAACCCGAAAGCGATGCATAAGGATGTAGTGTAACGACGCCCATTTCCAGGAATGCACTAATATTTTGTTGGTAGTACCAGTTTGCAACAATTATTAGTTAACACTAAGTTGTCAACACTTCGGAAAAAATAATTCGTTGTTACACTACATCCTTATGGATCGCTTTCTGCCAGGACTTTTACATGCTTTTCCCAAATAACAGAAGTGACCTCGACGTCCGGGTTAGCGGTAGCATGAGCCATCAGGCAAGTGTAATTTAAATAAACTCCTGATGTACAAACTTTCCAATGCCTCGTTTTATGAGTACTGAACCTATTTGTACTACTGTAGAAGTTTGGTACCATTCTGGGGGTGTTTGGCTCGAGGTCATGGTGCAAAGGACCCTAGGTTGATTTTACTCTGAACCATCCCTTTAACTAACCTAAATCTAATCTGCTTTAAAGTTAACAGCATAAAGTCTAATTGGTTATGTGATAGAACGGTGGACCGGTCACTGTATCAGCTCACAGCAGGCACACACTGTGCAGTAATTAGCAAACGTTTTGTAGTGAAACATTTATTTGCACTCGCACAAATGCTCACAAATATATTTTGAGGTCGCACAGATAAAATTTCGGGAGCTCATGCGACCAAAAGGGGTGGAACTTCGAGCCTTGTAATGGGCTATTTATTTTCAAACTTAAACATTTTTACATTTTAATCTGGACTACAACATGCCCTAGAGATATTGTTTGAAAATGTTTTGATTCTTTATTCGTTCACACTTTGCATTAAGGCTCCAGTAGTTAACATTATTTAATTAATTTGTTTTTTTGTTTTTTAACACAATGAAATATACTTCTAAAGCATTTATTAATCTTAATTTCAACATTTAATAACACTATTAAAATCATAAGTTGTAATTGTATTATTTAACAGACTAACATGAACTAACAGTTGTATTTTTCTTCTGTAACTTCAGTAACAAATCTAGCCATTGCTCATTGTAATGTTAGTTAATGCTTTAACTAATGTTAACTAATGAGACCTTATTGTAAAGTGATGCCAATTGTTCTCTATCATTCTTTTGCACTTTAATCTGTTATACATTTTTGTGTATTGTTTTATTGTATTTAAATGTTCAATTGTTTTTGTTATAAGAAAAAAGTTATAGTATGACAATTTTTTTTTTCAACTTATTTCAATATCGTGATAATACTGTAAGAAAAGCTTCAGCAATTATCACAACATGAAAATTTGATGCCGTCAAATGCCTAGTTAGGACACATTTGATGGTATGGGTAGGGTTGAGGGGTAAGGGAAGAGTCAACAGTGTAATTATAGGCTAGATGTTAATTACAGATGTAATATGCAGACTTTTCTTTATAAGTAAAATGTAAAACATGTACACAATAAGTTCATTGTAACAAATTATTAATTTAAATGTTAATACATGATGGTAGTTAACTGTATTTGTAGTTGAAGACTGTATATAAAATAGGACTGAGAACTCTGCATGACACAGGGAGCGCATTAAAAAAATGATCCGGCTGAAAGAGAAACATATCTTGCAAAAAGAAAAAGGAAGGGTGACGAATCTTTAGTAGTTGTTGTTATTATTATATAGCCTAGTGTTCCATTAAAGTTGCTTTGCGTTTAATGTTTTAAACATTTTGATGAATGCATTTTTGATATTTTATTTAAAAATTATCAGCTGACTTGATTATCAAGCTGATGATTATTTTTTTATCAATATAAAAAAAATACTTTGTTGTTATTCAGTCACAATTTATTACAGTGTATCTAACCTTATCTATTGCACTGTGTAGCCTGTTCCAGTTCCTACGTTCTGAATGCGATGTCGTGATTTATTCTGTTTTTGATCAATTTACTACTTTTGCTTCAATTGAGACTTTTGACTAAAACACACTTTTTATATGTACTTGAAATGAAATGAAAATAAATAAGTCCAGTATTCAGCATTTTTCCTGTCATTATTAATGTGTCAGTTCAGGTGGCACAACTGATACTCATTTGGTGGTACAACCATATAAATTCTTGATTTAAACCAACAAATAATTGGTCAAATTGAACGAATGGCTGAAAATGGTTGATTGTGAATAGTTATTGTATTGAATGCATTTACTGGTATACTTTTTGATATCAATCAGTCTTTTAAATCAGATGCTAAAGATACTAAATACCTGGCCACTAGAGTGCAATAATTATAAATTAATATAAAATACACAAACATAAAATAATATGTTAGGCGCTGTAGACACTCGAGTTTAGGCTACTTTGCTAAGATTTCACAATACAATTGGGAATATATATATATATATATTTGGTTGTCAAAAAATGTATTTAAATGTTAGGAAACTTGCAAAATGTAATTGAAACTCGTTTTGTTCCTGAATGGAAAAAATGCATTACATCAATTTTACAACTGTTTTGAAGTTTTATTTGTCATTGACCCATATTGATTCATAGCAGGCATGTAGTGTCATCTTTCATATGCAATATATATAAATGCTTTTAAAATACATTGTGGATTAAAAATGGCATCTTGAAAGATTTTCAAAAGGCTATACCCATTAACATTGTGATAGGTTTTTCAAGGTCTTTTAAAACATTGCATACAGTATGGTTAGAAACAAGGCATCTCATTCTATATCCAGTTATATGTGTCACAATATTATGTTAGTTTATTAAAGAGACTAGCAAAGCAATAGACCTATATTATAACACTTAAGATTGTCCTTCTCTACAATAGCATCCTCTCTCTTGCCAAAGGGTATTTGTTGTATGTCGTCTTCAGAATGTATAAGCTCTTCTGCTAATTAATGGCCACAGAAAATAATGGGTTTTGTACGGAGCCACCCAGAATGAAAAGACTGACCTACACTGATTGTTTAATTGTGTAGTGTACCACGTGTTGGAATGCAATGGGATCGGAAAGATCCAGTTTAATAAAAGGTTTTAGCCTAAGTGTTAAACAACTACATTTAATAAAAGGAATTAGACTTAACTCAATATTGAAAGCAAAATTCCTGAATTTTCACTCTTTATTGATTGGAATTTTTTCAGTTCTCCAAGTATAGCTTCCTTCTAGTAGAGATTAGATACACCAGCAGCAACACCAGTACTGTTCCTGTAAGCTGGAATGATTAATCAATTTAGTTGACTAATAAAATCCACTGACATTTGTATCAGTGATTAAGTTAATAGAATTGATTGTAGTCTGTCAGCCCAGTCTTATTAACAGGCTGGTTGTAAAAAGCTGTGACACTGAAACTTTACATAAAGTAAACCACACTAAAGACAACATGTATTTAACGGGATCCTCGATTCTCAACATAGTGGCTTAAATAAGATGTTTGATATCAGATTTAGCTCCTCAATACAATATTCATCATATAATGTAGCCTTTTTTGGAGGCAAGTTGGTGTTCACATTCATTTCAGATGATTCACTACTCTATTTATTGTTGTAATTCTGATTAAGACATTTTAACAGATTTACATGAATTCAGTGAAACTAAGTCTGGCCTCTTTTTCTCTTAGTCCTCAGATGGAGTAATCTGTCCAGCTGGAACATGCAGACCTGAAAAGTGAAGATGAGTGGTGAAATGCAAAGTTAGCTGCCCAGTATAGAGGCAGGTATGCTCCCCATGGGCTCATAATGAACCGTGACACCTTTTCCCACATCCGGCTGTGGTGCCCACGCCCATTTGGCACCTACTCCCAGAATAAGCCGTACAGCAATGGTACAATTCGTAATGGAACAACTACCACCCACTGCAAGGCTGACGATTCGGGGCTTACAACATTAGAGACCCATGTAGTCGGTGAGGAGCAAGATGAGGATGTTGGCACTGAAAACACCCCACCAGCTGCTTCATCTACCCTTCTGGTTCCACCACTACCTGCACCACCCTCTCCGAATTCACAGATGGAGGATGGCAGGGTACTGCTTGATACCTGGTATGTCATCAAACCAGGCAACACCAAGGAGAAAATTGCCTTCTTTGTAGCTCACCAGTGTAATGGTGCTGGAATTCCCAGGCCTAGTGCCATGAAAGTCAAGGGAAACTGGGCTACCGATTGTACCAAGGCCAAGCGGCGTCGTCGCTGTTCCTCTTATGACCCTCCCACTAGAGCTCAAAATGTTACTGTTGATGTACCCACAGAATCCAACTTGGGGGAGGATGGTGTTGGAGTTAGTGAGACAGATCTGCTCTCTGTGGCCGAAATGGTTGCACTTGTAGAACAGCGTACAGCCTTGGCCCTTCAAGGTATGGTAGCGCAAGGACAAACTAGTCCTTATACAGTCCATCAGAAACCTGTTGTAATCCTCTCAGAACCCCCTTCATCTGCACCAACTTCTCAAAGTGACTTTGATTTGCTGCAGCAACAGCAGGAATCCCGACGGGTTGCTCAGGCTGTTGCACAGTTTGAATCTCGGCAGCAGAATCTTGACAGTACAACTTTGCGGCCTGAACTTAATGGTTCAGGAATAGACAGCATTCACACTGGTGAGTCTGTGGGTGGTGCTCCAAGCCATGGACGAGGGGAAGTACGGATTGCTTTTCGAGTGTCAAGTTTGGACCCTCGCACCCAGTCTGAGCCTGTTGGCCGCCCCAAATGCATGTTTATGAGTTGTGGAGTCGGAGGGGGGCAAGCAGGAGCTAGAGGCAAAGAAAAGATCACTTGTGACCTCTACCAACTGGTTAGTCCCTCATCTCGAGATCCAGGTGCCCTCCTTGCTGGCTCACCAAAGGCTGATCCGCTTGGGGAAGGTATCAACGACAGGCCTCCCTCCACAACGTCAGATCCTAACCAAGACTCTGCCTCAGGAGAGAAGGCAGCGGTGACTCGAGAGCGGGTGACCGGCTTCCACGTTGAGGTTGTGGTCACGGGTGCAGTAGACCAATGTGTCTTCTATGGGAAGGACAGCACAGAGAATGTTCAAGAAGAGACTGTATGTTTTGCTATGCCTAATGGGGCTAATTCAACTGAATCCTCAGAGGATCCACCTCCTGGCCAGCTGTTCTTTCTGCAGTCACCATCTACTGAAGATGAGAGTTGTTCAACAGTAAACAGTGGGATGCTGTCTTTAGACTGTGCAAACAATAACGGGCAAGTGGGGCCTACTGTCGAGAGGCCAGACTCCCCACTGACAACTGTGGATGATTGTTCTGATCCTCCGTTGTGCCGCCTCTACCGACATGTCTCCCATGACTTCCTTGAGATTCGCTTTCAGATCCAGCGGCTTCTGGAACCACGGCAATACATGCTTTTGCTTCCGGACCACATTATGGTCAATATCTTCAGCTACCTGCCCACCCATTCGCTAGCAGCACTCAAATGCACCTGCCATGATTTCAAGACCCTGATCGAGACCTACGGCGTGCGTGCTACAGACTCTCGCTGGAACCAGGACCCGTTGTACCGTGATGACCCTTGCAAGCAGTGCAAGCGGCAGTATGAGCGGGGAGATGTATCGCTCTGCCGCTGGCACCCTAAACCTTACCACCATGACTTGCCTTATGGACGTTCCTACTGGATGTGTTGTCGGCGCACAGATAAGGACACACCTGGCTGTCGAGTTGGGCTACATGATAACAACTGGGTACAGCCATGCGAGCTGGTTCAGGCCCGCACCAAAAGAGACGATGGGAGGTAAAGGATTGAGTCAGGGTTGTCCTTTCTCTCCCTGCTTTTGCTCTACTGAAACCTCATGCCACTGTACTATTTATGGTTGTGCTCGCCTCTCCTATCTTATCTTGTTAACCTTGCTATCATTGTCAGTATCAGTTCTTATCAGTGCACCATACTTAATTCTCGGTCCCTACATTAGCAGACCAATGTTTTGAAATTTGAAAACCAATGCTGGTTAAATGAGTTGTCTGCTGCATGGGACTAGTCTTCACATGTACTTTAATTGGTTAGAAATTCTTACGGCTTGGCAATCTTCCAAGACGAGCTCTGATTCTGACCCCAACCTTATAAAAAAACTGCAGGCTAGACAAAGGACTGCGAGTATAACGTCAGAGGTTGTTGTCAAGTTTAATTTGCTGTCACTTTGGTCAAAAGCGTGCAAAATGATGTCACTTTACAAATCCAAATCCCTGATGTCACTTTGTAATCAACAGTTTGACTGCTTGTTAGATTTTTCTGTTTTGCGTGAATGTGAGTGAATATAATATTTTTTTTGTTGTTGTTGTTGGACTTCATTTTTCCCCTTCTTCAAATTGATTTATGAAATCAGTCTTTATTTCTTGACCAAACCTTTCCTCTTACCTATCTCTTTGCCTGCCAGGCTGTCTCTGTGCTTGTTGGCAAAGGAAGCTTTTGCCAAAGCAGTAATTAGCTTCATGTGGCTGAAAGAACAACAAAGAACAGGACAACTCAAAACCTGATTCTAGCCTTAACCCTGTTCGTTCTGCTCATTCCACCAGTCTGTGAAATCTTACAAACAGAAACATTGATGCTGATCCCTCTGGTTTGGGAGACCGTTCTAGGTTTCGCCGTCAATCTGCTATTGGGAATTTTTGCCTCTAAAATGAATAAAAGATATTTAAAACTGGTGTCTGTGATATCATGTGTTTTCTTAGTACTTCAACAGTGAAATATTTGTTTTGTTTGTAAATAATCAATTTATTTAAATTATTTATCTTGTTACTTTTTTGTTTTCTGCAATGTACATGGTTTTTATTTGTTTTGGATATGGTCTTAAAGGGATCGCTCACCCAAACATTTTTATTCTGTCATTTATTAACCCTCAAATTGTTCAAACCCTGTACGAGTTTCTTTCTTCTGTTAAACACAAAACAAGATATTTTGAAGAATGGTGGTAACCAGACATTTGACGGTAACCATTGACTTCCATAGTATTTTAAAAAAATTTTTACTTCTATTGAAGTCAATGGCCACCGTCAACTGTCTGGTTACCAACATTCTTCAAAATATATTTTGTGTTCAACAGAAAGAAACTCATACAGGTTTGGAACAACTTGAGGGTGAGTAAATGATGACCATTTTCATTTCTGGGTGAACTATCCCTTTAATAAAAGGTGCACTTTGAAACTTTTGGCTCTCTATTCCCATCTGTGGTTAAAATATAAAATTGCAAGTAACTTAGGAAGGCGCTCTGTTTGTTGTGCTTTGGTACTACTTATTGGAATTGCTCATTTTTACTTAATATCTTCCATAGTACATCTTTTGTGTATATAGGAATTTATATATAAAAAAAAAAATGTTCTATTAACTTTGAAAAAAATCAAAGCTTTTTATTTATTTCAGTAACACTTAAACATGAGGTATCTTGTCTGACAGTGTCAGCATCTCAAAAGTGAAATCCAACATACCAATCCAATTATGTTCTCTTTTTTTAACTAAACAATTTATTCAATGATTTTATTGCATTTTCAGTGATCATTTAAAGTACTGTTTTCACACATTGTATCAGGTAGATGTTAGTCATTAACAGATTCTGTAGACATGTGAAAATTGAAAGATTTAAATCAGTGTTTCCCAACCTTGGTCCTGGAGTACACTTATCAGTACACACTTAGATGTCTTCCTTATCTGGCACTTATTTCAGGTATCTCTAGTAACAAACTGATGAGTTGAATCATTTGTATTTGATTAGGGAGACTCTAAGACCAGGGTAGGAAAACACTGATTTGTCTTATGGTCAGTATTTTCCCCTCATGCATAGTAACCCCAACAATAAACAGCCACAGTCATCATTATTAGCGCATTAGCATTGACTATATTCTTCCAAAGTGGGTCTTCACTTATGTCAGGTAATTGTTTTGATGCTTCTGCCACTTCCTCCTCTGTAGGCTCTGGAGCCTGAGCATCACTTATGCCACAAACCCAGCCAATAATCTTCATCATTATGGATCGGTCACCATGTTCAACTATGGCAGAGAGTAAAGATATTATATATATTTATATATATACATACACACCATACCAGGGGAATCCAATCCTGCTTTTGGCCAAAGTTTTGCTCCAACCTTCCCCAACACTGGACTGGAAGGCTGTGTCCAAAATCACATACTAGTAGGTACTTATTTTGAATAAGTAATTACTTTGTGACCTTTTAAAAAACAGTATGTTTGATATAGTAAGACTGTGTGTATGTAATCTAGTTTTACTACATTCGCCATGCTGTCATTATCATGTGACCTACCAGAGTCAGTTGTCACTTCAATGCCATTCACAAATCCTCTTCAGTTGCCTCATGGGATAGTAAAGTGTTCATCGAATGCACACTTCAGAATCTCGCCGGAAATAGTAGGTTATCCGAGTACTGTGAATTCGGACATACCTCTTTTGTCAGTCACATTCTGTTTTTCGCCTATATACTATACAGTAGTAGGGATGTGTGCGATTTTGAATGCAACCGAAGACCGTGATTAGATTTTTCAGGTGTGTTTAATTAGGATTGAAGCTGAACTCTGATAAAGCCTGATAATGGCCCTCCAGGAGCAGGATTGGACACCCCTGACCACACATTAAAAATATAAATTTTATCTACAAATGTTAATTTCTCTAAAATAAATTATGCAACATGTCATCTTACTTTGATTCTCATCAGTTACGACCTTTTCCTTTTCATCTGCCCCTCTTCGTGCTTTCCTTCCTCGTTCCTCCTCTTCCCAGTCCAGATCGACCCTTTCTTCTTTAGAATAGCGCAAGGTAAAGACAAGGCGATGGAGCTTGGCAAAGAGAGCAAGGTAAATGTTATGAATACGAAGTCATTTTAAACAGCTTCAGCAGTTGATAAAACTACTTGGGTTAGAAATCTTTCATAATCCCCTTTAAGGATTATTTCACTTCAAAATGAAAATTCTGTCATCATTTACTCACCCTCAAGTTGTTTCAAACCTGTATGAATTTATTTCTTCTGCTGAACACAAAAGAAGATATTTCGAAGAATGTCTGTAACCAAACAGTTGATGAGCCCCATTGACTTCCATAGCATTCTTCAAAATATCTTCTTTTGTGTTCAGCAGAAGAAATCAATTCATACAGGTTTGAAACAACTTGAGGGTGAGTAAATGATGACAGAATTTTCATTTTGAAGTGAAATAATCCTTTAAGGAGAAACTCATTTGACACCATTACACAGCACAAATAATTAAACATTACAGCACAATCAATCCATTCAATAATTACACAGCTTCATTAACTTACATGTTTGTCCTCTATGGGTGGGGTGTTGTAGCTTACAAACAGCACTAGAATAGTGGTGCAGAAGAAGAGCAGCACTGCAAAGTAAAGGTAATGAACTCCACATATAAGTTTTGGGCAGTCGGATGGATAGATGCAGTTTCCAGAGCCATATGCAAACTCGGGTACCATGCGACACAGACCGATAACCAGTCCTCCCATCAAGCCCCAGAAAGCCCCCTAAGGAACAAAAGGTGAGGATGCAAGCTTTTGGTAAATTTGTGTTGCAGGCATATGATGTTACATTTAATGAAGACTAAATATGTACAAAGCAGACACTTACTGACTCATTGACTCTCTTCACAAAAACGGCAAGGAAGAAGACCGCTGCAATAGGTGGAGCTAAGTAACTAGTCACAGATTGAATATAATCAAATAGCTGACCACTCTGGGCTGCCTGGACAACTGGGATCCAGCAAATGCTAATGGCGACAATGCAGAGTACCCACACCCTGTTACAGAAATTGATACATGTGTTTAGTCCATGAAAATCGTAGAAAGAAATGTTATATGCTGGACATTATGGTTAAACTGAAAGTACAAATAATATTTATAGTAATTAAGGTAACACAACAATAAGGTTTAATTTATTGATATGAATATATATGAACTAATAATGAACTGCACTTCTACAGCATTTATTAATCTTAATGCTAATTTCAACATTAACTAATACATTATTCAAATCAAAAGTTGTATTTGTTAACATAAGCTAATGCACTGTGAAGTAACATGACCAAACAATGAACAGTTATATTTTTATTAGCTAAGGTTAACAAAGATGAATAAATACTGTAACATAATGTTTTGCTCATTGTTAATGTTAGTTAATGAGACCATGTTGTAAAGTGTTAATTAATTATTTGAATTAATCATTTAATATTTGTCCTGTCCTTCTTAGAAGTTCCCACATTTGTTGGAATTTAGGAGTAGGGTTGGAAATGATCAAGAACTGATCTTATTTTAGTAGGTTCCATTTAAAAAGAAAAACAAGAGATAGCTAACCCAATCTCACGAGAGAACGTTACTTTTTTTATGCTTTGGCGAATTGGTGGCAAATTCTTTGGGAAATTTGGAGAAAAAAGTAAGCATGAAAGTCCACCCTTAAACCCACCTGTCAATGAGGTGTAAGCAGAAGCAGAATTTGCCACAAATTCACCTAAACGAAAGTTATGAATTGCCAATGAGACTGTTGAGGAGATAACAAAGATATAGCAAAGCTGCTTGATGCAATTGATGTAAAAAATTACAATTATTTTCTGAACATTGTTTCTTCACAATTTCTCAAAATGACTATAAATTGTATTGTTAAGGACTAGGAATTGGAACAAGTCCTGTTGAGGAACTATTGGTAATGATGTAATTCGCTCTATAAGTATAAATTTTGACACTACACTCTAAAAAATGCTGAGTTGTTTCAACCCAACTTTGGGTCAAATATGGACAAACCCAGTCATTGGGTTAAATTTTTA
Source organism: Rutilus rutilus (assembly GCF_951802725.1). Taxonomy (NCBI): domain Eukaryota; kingdom Metazoa; phylum Chordata; class Actinopteri; order Cypriniformes; family Leuciscidae; genus Rutilus; species Rutilus rutilus. The sequence goes on from NC_140223.1 coordinate 14,425,005, forward strand.
CATTACATTTTTAACCCAAATTTGGGGTTTGTCCATATTTGACCCAAAATTGGGTTAAAACAACCCAGCATTTTTACACAGGCAGATCTTGGCTGTGAATAAGTCATTAATTAGTGTGATTTAACATAAAGTGAATGGTTCCAAACCTTCCAACAACCATAAGCTCTTTATCTCTAGCTTGAGGCCGGATACGAGTCCAAATGTCCATGGTGAACAAGGTGCTGCTGCTGTTGAAGATGGATGCTAGTGAGCTCATGAGAGCTGCTAGCATAACTGCCAGCATTAAACCTCTGAGACCTGTTTAGGGATTGATTACATAGAAATAGGATTGAGAGCAAAAATGTATTGTAACCCAGACAACTTAATTTTTGTAAAGGTATAAGGATAATAATTAAAAACCACAGAAAAATACATTTGGTTGATCACCTGTTGGCATTACAGAAACCACTAGTTTGGGGTAGGCAATGTTGGAGCAGCCAACCTCTGTGCCACACACTTCCTTACAGATGCTTGGCTCCACACAACCTACTTCATCTGAAAATTGATTTTATTATTGATATTCTCTGAGCAAAATTGTAATTATAAAGACATGTGGTATTAAATATGTTCATACTATTAAAATACATACCAGGGTAAAGCACTCTGCTGACCATGCCTGGAAACACCATTAGAAACATAGGGAGCAGTTTCAGGTAACCACACAATATACATCCTGCCTTCACATGCGTCAGACTGCGGGCAGCTAAACAGCGCTGCACAATTACCTGCAGAATACAATATGTAATGTGAAGAAATTGAGCAAAGACGGCAGAGTTATATATTTATAATTATTTTAACACTGTCCTCACCTGATCAGTACACCAGTACCAGCTACCAATAATTGCGATGCCAAATAACACTCCCGGCCATGGCAGGTCCCCAGTCGTGGCATCCCTAAGCAAGTGAAAGGCATCCTCTCGTGGAGTGTAACAATGTTCAGAAATATTATATTCCAGAGGGTATAGGGAAGTCTTCTGAGATGGTAAAGATAAACTATACTTCTCCAATAAAGCACTGTAACCTCCAACTTCATAGAAGGCTGTTGACATGTAGGGGACAACACAAAGGTCAGATTTATAACATAGCTTTACTGATATAAGTAAAGTATTTTTATCTATTTTACATTTGCAAATGTCTGAGGTAGGACTACATTATGATTTTGAAACACAAAATCTGACCACAATTATTTGAATTTTTTTTTATCTCCGGGTGTGTTGTAACAATTGTGTTTAAGCGTGAAAAGAATATTTATGAAAACAACATATTTCACTTTTAAAAAGTTGTCTACTACACCGTGCTACTACAATTTCTTTTAATCCTAAAACACAACTGGTGATTCAAAATATGGATTAAACACAGAAAAATCAACGCAGAAAATTCCTTCATATTAACACTGTACTTTGGGCTGTGATTTTATGGACTTTTCTTGGATTGTTTTTACATTTAAGTCAAATCAAGTCAAGTAACCTTTATTTATATAGTGCTTTTTACAATACAGATTATTTCCAAGCAGCTTTACAGTGATAACAGGAAAATAATGAAACAAAGTTTGTTTCGGCTGGACAGAAGATCTAGAGGAAAATAGTGTCATAGTCCAGCTTAAGGATGTTTGTTGGTTGTGTTGGTTAGGGGTGGAATGATGCTTAAACTTAGTTGATGTTTAACTCAGAAAAAAACAACCATCAAGAAGTGCATGTGCTGTCTTTCTTCAGGAATATGACATTGACTAGTACTTTATGTAAAGCGTCATCAAGTAATAAGGATGAATGGATTTTGAACTCCATGCAGTTGGTACTTACAGAATCCCATGAGGACGAAGGCTCCAGCAATGATAACAAAGGTCTGGACAGTATCTGTATACATCAGCGCAGCCAGTCCTCCTACAGAGGCATTGCATGTCATTTGCGGGCCTCAACAAATGGACGGAGCTCAATAGATAATTTGTTCCTAAAATGCTATTCAGTATCAACATTAGTATAATGTCGCTGTAACAACACCAAGGTCGTGGGTTTGATTCCCAGGCAATGCATGAACTGATAAAATGTAGTCTTCGATTACTTTGGATGTAAGCGTCTGCTAAATGTAAATGAAATGAGATGGATCAGTAGCCGATTTTACCTGTGATAGTATAGAGTGCTGTTATGCAGAGCAGAGCAATCACTGCAACATAGATATTCCAGCCAAGAGCCTGCTGTATAAAAACCGCTCCTGAGAACATGTCAACCTACGTTCAGTGAGGAGGAGAAATCGATGAGTTGGTGCTCTTTTGTGGAAAACAGCTCATTATGATTCTACATCGTTTTTTCTATTGTCTGAATATACTTACAGAAATCTTTGTGAAGATGTAAAGGAAAAGTGAAATGACAGAGAGATACAAGCTAATTCTAGACCCTCCAAATCTTTTCTTGAGGTACTGTGGCATTGTAATCACCTTTTGAAAAAAAAAAAAAAGAGTAAGTATATTAAGTCTCTTTCACTTACATTATTCAAATAAACATTTGTCATCTAAAATGCCCTTGCTATGAAAAACGAACATACCCCTGCGGTCAAATAAATAGGGACGAACACCCAGCCCAACAGCAAAACAATAAATAATGCCTGTGAAACAGAAGAATTTTTGATATTCAAAACAAATTATTGGAATTACAATCTAATCCAAATGATAATATTCTTATTTATTAAAATGTCCATCTTACGTTCCATTCAAAACCCCCAACAGCTATTCCACTTGCAGCTGCTGTTCCTGCAAGGCCAACAAAATGACCACTGCCAATGTTGCTCGCAAAAAGAGACGTTCCCACCTTTGTGTGTGATGTGAGCGGAAATAAATACACGGAAAAAGTAAACAAGCTTTAAAATAAGCATTGAAATCTTTATATTATTTAGTGAACTTTTTTCATACGAGGAAAGGAGATATTGCCACAAAACTGTGTGACTTAACATCTAAACTACAAATGAAAGTTTTTAATTAAACATTTAATTCGAATACAGTTAGTATACTCACAGGCCACCACACCATGGTCCGACCTGCAAGAAAGTAGCCGCCTACTGTGCCACGATTAGTCCTGAATGTAGACTACGATGAAAAAAAGAGGGATTTTTATTTACTTATTTTTATTTTACACAAATTTTAACAGATATATCAATCAGTAGCTATTTTGGCACTTTAAAACACAAAAACAAACTTTTCACCTACCCAGATTCCTACTGCAATAACCACCAAAAAGTAGCCAATGATCACGCTGATGTCAGCTGGATTGTTGATGGTTGCGAATTTCGCTGTAGTGTTTTCCATTTTTGAAGGCAGACAGACACGATGCTAATTTCATTTATGAGATGACAGGTTATGAAACAAACACCACGGATGAAGCACTTGAGGAGAATTTTATTCATACAGGATTTGAGGGTAAAATCCATGATCTTTGCCCACATTGCAAAAGGGCTGATGAAGGAATATTAACAACAATAATTAACTTCTTATTAGCCACTCAGAAGGGACTTTAACAGTTTTAAGCATTAAATGTTAATCAAACTTACATCTTAGCTCACTATATGCTGTGGTACTTTCTCTTGAAAACAAAACAGCGCAGAACTTAATTATTGTTAAATTACGAGAAAACATTAGAAGAGAACAAATTCCTTGTTAGTGTAAAACATTTAAGAGTATATGTTCATTAACTACATGTACTTACTATAGGGTTAGATTAGGATTTGGTTTAGTGTTAGTTACATGAAATTATGCATAAATTACTGTTGTTACTATAGTAAATACATGTAACAAAGACAATGAAATAGCTACCATTTTTCTTTTACATAAGCAGAAAAACATTTTCTTCCATTAATTGTCTTAATTTCCCTTATATAGCTTGTTTGAAACACATGTTTGTGTTTGACACCAATGTTTAAAACCTAAAGTAATGTTTAGTATTAATGGTTTTAAAAATACATCACTGATTAGAATAGTCACTGGTCTGTGAGTTCCCCAGCAATACAGTTCTCGCCTTATTTGGAAATCACTAAAATAGGAGGGGAAAATAACTATTTTATGGTCTGGTTAATAATCCTGCACTTTGGTGTGTGTGTGTATGTGTGTGTGTGTGTGTGTGTGTGAGTGTGTGTGTGTGTGTGTGACAGTATCACTACTTTACTGGTTTTAAATGCTACAACAATTCACCTATATTTACAAGACAAGCCACAAAAAAAACGTATGTTCAATTTATTTTAATGAAAACCAGAGCACAGACTTTCCATTCAAACAACGTTCAATATTTGACAATTCTAGGTCTTTAAAACAAACAGACCTGTTTGACATCAGATGTAAATACAGAGTCCTTTTTGTCTCTGAGAAAATGTTACTGTAAGATGAAATTACAATAACTTAAAGATTAAAAGAACAATGAAATCATACAAAAAGCATTCATTTGGTTTCTATTGCGATTCTATGTTTAAAACATGTCAGATGAGATGACCAGCTAAACCCAAAAAGATGCCATTAAAGCACTACTGATACGTTTACTGATCCACTTCATTGAGGGCAAGCCGAACAGTGCGTTACAACGATGTGCAGAAAATCATCAATCACTGTCTCAAACTCAAACCTCCAAAGATGTTGTAGTGGACACTACAAAAATCACATGATACTGAAAGACTGTAACATAGACTGTGTTAATGTTAAGACTCATGTTGTGTTGCATTATTATTCAATGTTAGTTCAGTCATGTGAGATTTAAAACGGCGATTATCATCTGGGTTCTGGGTTTCAATCTCAGGTAGGATTGTATGTATTGTACGTAAAATGAAATAATGCAAAAACAATTTGCAAACAAAAAGAAATGTCAAAAAAAAAAAAAAAAATGGGGGAAGCCACTCCTTTATGAAATGTAATAAATTACCTTAGAATACACAGATAAAATGCTCTTAAAAACATTGTTTGCTAGCGATCACTTGCCAGATAAAATTTCAGGATAACCAGAACAACATTTTTTTACCTAAGAAATGTATTCAGTCACATGACTTTAACTCTTTCTCCGCCATTGACTGAATTTTCTGGCTTTCCGTGTTTTCACTGTCATCTGGTAGGGGATGTTATTACATATCCTCTGAAAGAGTACAAAATCTCTGGCTCAAAACACAGGCAAAGAAGCAGAGACAAGCCATAGCATATAAGCAGATGCATATGTAAAATAACGCCATCAACATTAAAATCAAAATTTTTGTTATAAAAAGCAGAGGGTCTGTTAATTCGTTGAATATATTGCATGTTCAGATATTCATACAACAAAATATTGTGGGGTCCAAGAAAGTTTTCCAAAAATGATCAAAAAAAGCTGGTGGGCAAATTTTTTCAAATACAATGGCGGGGAAAGAGTTTAAGTCTTTCAAATGCACATCAAACAATTTAATCTGTAAATGTATTTCAATCATGGTTTATACGCATGTTTTCGGGGGTTGGGGGAAATCATCCATCTCAAGAGAAGTGTATACATTTATTAAGAACATTACGGATATTTTATTCGCATAGTGGTTTTTGCATCCAGCATTTTTAATGCAAATTTTGGGATACTACATAAACATGCTGGTTGATGGAAACCCTGAAAAAAAAAAAAAAAAAAAAGTCATATCAAACAGCTTAATATCGGTTTAATATAAGTAATTTGTCACCATTGTCATTAAAAAATAAATTAAAATGACAGATTTTAAAGTTTCTTAGACTGTTTAAAAGAGAACCCATATTAAAGATCTATGACTTTACAGTAGTATCAACTGCTGTAAGGGTAGCAATCTTGATGTTCTAATGCATGTAAAACTATACTCATCCTCACAGGAATGGCTTTAAGCAAAAAATTTCAAATAAACAAAAAGAGTCAAGCATCTTTACAACCTGTTTTTTTTTTTTTTTTTTTGCTGCAATTCAAACATTTAATTATTCTCCAAGACTGCTGTTTCTAAGATAAAATTTTAGCATCCAAAAAAAAAAAAAAAAAAAATTAAGAGCAAAAAATTCTGAAATCATATCCAAATATTATGCATTTTCTGTCAGTACTTAGTAAACGAAACCTTGCGTTCAGCTTGCAAAAATGAAAACAAAAATAACTTCAAACCATCTAGACATCAACTAAGAGTAAAGATGTAAAAATAGGTGCATAAACTTGTCCGAAATGCCGATTTGTCTTTTTGAAAAATCACACTTCCTGATTCGCCCTGTTGATCCGCATGACTCTGCATGACCGGGTCGGCCGTTTCTCCTTCCCCCGTTTCTGTTGAGCAGTCCGAAGACGTGCTAAAATGTGTTTTTTGGGGAACTTTAGGGTAGTACACCCAAACTGGCTGACTCCTCCTGTATCCCCTGGCAATTTCTCCCGTCTTTGGACCCAGCTTCTCCAGCCAGGTTTCCAGCAGTAGACGCTATCATAAAATCTTGATCCGTTCTCACCACCCAAAACATATATCCTGCGTTTCCATCTAGCCACACCACCGGCAGCAATGCGCCTCGGCAGACCTGGAAAAACCACCGGACTAGGGGCACGGTCGCTACCACCACCCCCTCGCTCTACTCCAACCGGGACCTCCCGCTCCACTCCAGATCCTCGTCCCTCTCGGAAGAACAACACGCGTCCTGTGGCATCAAGTGGTTCGGCCTGGGTGTAGTTGCCATCGATGAACTTGGCGGCATCACGCAAGTAACCACCAACGGCACAAACACCGCCACGTACTGCTACTCCTCCAGCCAGGCAGGTGGCGCCAGAGTCTAGGGCGACACGGCTCCAGGTCCTTGTAACTGTGTGGTAGATAAGCACGCCAGCATGCACCACAGCCCTGCTCTGCTCCAGTGTGGTACCACCAAGCAAGTAGAGCCGACAGCGAAGCGCAGCGCAAGCAAAAGAACGCAACGGCAATGGCAAGCGAGGTCCTGATGCCCAGGTCAGCGCATTAAGGTCAAATCTTTCGCATGTGTCTAGAAATGCTGTTCGGTTACAGCCACCGAGAGCGTATAAGAAACCTCCACAGCCAAGAAGACCCAACATCGCACGTGGTTCAGCCATCAATGGGCGTGTAATCCAGCGGTTTACCACGACATCGTACTCATGCAGTGATGATGAGACCTGGCCACTTCGCAGGATGCCACCTGCCACAAACAGTCGACCTCCAACAGCGATGCAGCCCGGGCAAAGCAACGAGCCCAATGCTGCCAGCTTCTCCCACTTCCCTGTACGAGGGTCAAAGCAATCCACCGTGAAGTCCCTGTCCTGTAGAGAATCATCCTCCCTCGGCTTAAGATCTACACAGACTATTTTCTTCTCAAACATGCCTTCTCGAGGCCTCAGCGGTCCTCCCATGCCCTCAGTAATGGCTCGAGGCCCAAGTTCTTTGTTCATTCGGACATTCTCTTCAGGGCCCAAAAGGCCGGGACGTAAATGGCGTAACAAACTGGGCATGTGAACGTAACGATCTGCGGGCTGGTATTCTGCCCAGCGCCTTGCAGCATCGTAAACTTCGGTCTCAGTCTCCACACCCAATCGATCAGATTCCAACAAGCTGCCAAGAGTTCCTGGGTCCAACAGCAGGAAATCTCGCTGCCGAGACACTCGAGGGAAATGCTGACCCACCAACCTCAAAGAAGCCCGAAGAAGCAGCTGGTCATGATGTGAGCGAGCCAGAGAGTACATGCCCAGGCAATTCTCCACAGACAGGTGTTCAAAAAGAAACCTAACAAACAGGAAGATACAAATGTGAGCATCAGCAAGACAAGATACAAGGTAGAACGATCACAAAAAGATAGCATCTAAATAATACCTAGAGCAAAGGTCCTGCAAGGGCATCACTTGAAGACGATTGGCCGCTACAAACAAATCCTCTGCTGTGTCGAGACTAAGACCTGCTTCTCCTGTATAAACAAAGTGGATAACTGTCTCCATAACAAAGGGTGTCACCTCCTCCAGTCGGATCTCAGTAAGACGTGACTCTACGAGAGGGCTGGTAAACATGGCACGGAAATACGGACTGACTGCTGCTAAAAGAACTCTGAAAAAAAGAAGAAAAATAAATCAATTGTTCACATATAACAAAACAATTTTATATGTACACTACCATTTCAAAGTTTGTGGCTGGTATGACTTTTATTTTTGTTATACTCACCAAGGCTGCATTTATTTCATTCTGCATAATTTTTGTTTAATATATTTTAAAATATAATTAATTCCTGTGATGTGATAGTGTTTAATTTCATCATACAAAATGTGCCTTAAATTATTCTAGTTGTGAAAATAGAACCTTTTTATGTACAAGACAATCAGAAAAATAACCTTCAAAGCAGAAAAACATAAAACCAACCTGTGACACATGAACTTTTTTCCTTCCACCAAAAGAGTGACATCACACAACTGCTGAGCATCAAGTAACTGCTTTAACCCTGAATGAGTTGACAGAGGGAAACAAGGCAGATACAAAGGTGGCTAAATTAATCAAATTCATATTGTCCCCATAATGGTCTCAACACTTCCACATGTGATGAATATGGTGAAATTTAGTTTTGCTGTTTTTGAAGTTATAATAATAATAATATTGTTTTGCATTACAAATTTACATTATTTGCATAATGAGCCAGAAGTAGTGCACACTCATAAATATTCCTTCATTTTACATTATAGCTTTCCCTTGATGTACATTTTTCACAAGCCTTAAACCTTTTGCCCCGGTTTACACCTGGTATTATTAAGATGCGTTTTGGTCGTTCAGATCACAAGTAGAAGAGGAAGACATTCCTGTTTACACCTAGTGTTTTAATCAGTCTCTTTTGTCCACTTTCGAACACTGTTCTGTCCTGATTTGTTCGAGGGGAGGGTCTATGCATGGGTAAATGTATGTACTTTTTCATATCTTTCAATGTAATGGATAAAATAAACTCTCACAATTTACATATGAACACAGCTGGAGAAAACCGAAACAGCAGCTTTTGTTTCTGCTCTGACAGCCGCAAGATGACACCAAACGCAGTGAGTGCATGTTAGAATTCAGGAATGGTGAGAGAACATTGTGCTTGGTATCTTTTTAGTCTTCAAACCAAACTTGGGTCTCCAGGCGACAAAGTTTAAACCCCATCTGGCTAGCGCTTCCCATAATGTTTACGGTCAGTATGCGGAGAGTAGGTGGTCTTTTGTGGCTGTTTGAACACATTCGACAACATGAGCGTTTACACAATGAAAGCAATCCGGTCTTTTACGTTTTCGACTGAGTGGTCGTAAGTGGACAAGCTCAAAACGTTTTAGACCCCGTTTACACCTGTATTTAGCGTCGCCCACGTGTGATCAGATCGACCAAAACACATGTTAATACCAGGTGTAAAAAAGGGCCTTTGTTGGGTTCAAATGAAAGAAAAATTCTAGATTTTCTATCTTCTGGACCCCAATGCATATCCGGTGGCTGTTGTGATGTAGGACATACGTGTAAAGAGCAATAAAACAGGAGGAAGATAGATTGAAGCATGTCTGCTATGCAGACTCTTTTGAGATATTTAAAATTAAATAAGAAATTACATTATAGAATCCATAAATATATAATTATCTAAACAATCCATGTTCAAAAACAACCAATATCTCACCCTGAGTTACATATTCCCCCAAAGGAGTCGAGTAGTCATCAGGAAAATCCTCTTCCTCCGAGTCACTATCTGAAAGAGGTTCTCCACCACCTCTATCTGCATCCTTCCAAGGCTGTGGTCGCCAGGTAATAGTACCACCTCTGAGTGTACTACCTCTGACACTCATCTGTGACAGGGATTTAATGTAAAAATACATTGTTTACTCACTAGATGCTCTTATTCTGACAGTATAATACTTGTGATTACATTTAATTCACATTGATGATGACAGATCTGATTGGTGACAGCGTGCCAGTTTCTAGGGCTGAACTGGGAAGATATTTACAGTGAGTGTTCCCTAATTTCTAAAATTGAAAAAAAAATTATATTAGAGTTGAGCACAACTACTGGTATAAATACATTAAAACATGTTCACCAATAGAAACTTTAAAAAATGTTAAGACTGTAATTGTGTTAATTTTCATGACTTTAATTATAAAATTCTGTTATTTCCAGCATTTTTCTCCGTCAAAACATTTCCCAAAACTATCTATAGATGATCTCTGTTTGGTGAATATTAGCAATGGGATTGACTGACCAGATTCTTCACGCACCATAAGTAAATAAATCAGAATATTGCAATGCAAACTGACGCGAACAAATACAACAGCGAGCATTTAACACTCGTCTATATATATAACGTTACACATTGTATATACACAACATATACATATATATACATATATACATGTATATTTTCTCAAATATTACCATGAGAGGTGAAGGTTTCTATCAGAGAGCGAGTTGACCCTAGCAGTATAGCTCTAGGTAACGGACAGTCTCTTAATTCTTGGTGCGTCTTGAGTTCGATTTTGTGTATCAAGGCTATCAGGGTGCCACAATGGTACAGACGGCCTGACACCCTTCGGCCTGTTCACAACGCCTTGACCTTCCTGGGTAGTTTCAGCGCAAATTGTTCGGCTCATTACGGTGTGTTGCACATCCTTAGCATTTCAGCTCAGAAATATACACGCGCGCCTGATATATCCACCTTGACGACCGCGGCTCCATGTAGTAGATTATTAGTGGCTGTAATCCGGATTGGCCGTAGGCACCGTAGTCACAGGAAAAATGGATGATTGTTTGACCAGTAATATCTATTGCAACTATTTCTCACAGCTGAAAGCATTGCGCCATGATTAGAGACGAAGCAAGCGGATTCTGTCACTTGCCGGAACAACATACTAAACTTCCGCTTTAGTAATAAATAGGCCAATTTACCGGATGTGACGGATATTTACTTCCGTCTCAGCGCGAATCGAGAGTCTTAAGAGTCTCAAGCGAAAGAAAAGGGGGAGATAATCACAGAAAGATCAGAATAAAGGTGCATAAAGATATCAAATAAATATTTTGTAAATTCTACATATTTTTAAAGTCTTTACAGCGTTCTTAGTCGGAGAGTCCCTAATACTGTCTTACTTCAGTCAACACAATTATAAAATTGGGGCTCTGATTAGTAAACCTACATTTATGAAAATTTGATAAAAAAAGTATCAATAAATTAATAAAATAAAATATTAAGGATAATCAGTGAAACCAAAGAGTACATTCTGCTTTACTGGTTCCTTGGGGTCTTTTCTCAAAAATACGTTGTTTATGGACTTGTTTGGATAAATAACTTTTTGGTTAATAACATCTTTATTCTGGGAAAATGTGTATACACTGTCACTACGGATCGAGTAGTGACGTACACAATTCTAAGAACTCTTTAATTTTTTTCTCTTTTCTTAAGTCCAGTTCATACCAGACAGACAAACGCCAACAAACAAGTTGGCCATTGTATTTTACATTTAATGAAAACCAACTGTCATTTTTACACTTCACATTTCAACAAACGTTGATTGAACATGTTCAGTTGGTGGGGTGAAAACAAACCCCGAACAGCTCCGACAGTAAAAGCTTGCAAGAATATTTACTATGGTTTTCATAGTAAAAGTCCCTACAAACTAACTATAATTTTCACTAAAATTATATAAGCACTACAAAATACATAAAACTACAGAAAAAGTTTCAAAGTGAAATATGCTTTCCGATTTATTTATAACAATAATAACAATAGACTAGAATAATAATAATTATAACAAAATAAATAAAAAGAGTATCACTGTCATCGCATTTCCAATTGAATTTACACGAAATGACTCTTCTCGGCTTCCGTACTGTTAAACTGTCAACCCGTTAACCATGGCGTCCTCTGTAAGGGCAGCTACACGGTGTTGCTCTTTTTATCTGCTTACGTCTTCGAGACTAAATGTCAGCAGTGGATTTAGATGGTCCTGCCGACCTTGCTCCTCTCGACCGGTCAGGAGCAGCCTCTATGAGCATGTACGGGAAGGGTACAGTCACAAACCCGAGCTGGACATGCAGCGTGTGTGCGATGAGACAGATGCGGTGACAGCGGAGGTGCACAATAGGAAAGGAGATCTGCAGGCAGCTGATGTCGGAGTTATAGTAAGACACAGCATGCTTTAAAACAATACTGCTGCACTGACATTAGTTAAACTGAGATTTTCAGATAATGCATGTGAAAACGTTAATGGAACAACTGTGTGGTACAATGTGTGTCTAGGTCTCAGTCTGGAAGAAACTACAGAAGGTGCAAAAAGAAATATCAGATTTGGAAAAGAGAAAGCATGTGATCAGTGGCAAAGTCCGCGCTCTTGTAGTAAGTGTCCATATCCATTTACATAATAAAAGTTTCAATATGAAGTGTGGGTACTTTACATTGGACAGTTGACGTTTCCTGCAGTGTGCTATGTTATCCATCTAAAATTGCATAACCGTTAAGCTAAAAGATCAATGGTGGGGGGAAATGACAACAAATATTTATTATTTACAGTGCTTAGTTATAATATACACACTGCTTTATACTTATAATTGCTTTATACTTATTTTAAATAAACAGTTGAGTTTACCCAAAAATGGTTGGTGAAGGTAAATTTGAAAGAAGAAGAATTCTGGCTATTTTCTCTTTGAGTAGTCAATTGAATAGTTAGTCGGTAGAAATAATTCACTGTATTCGTTAACATAATGACACAACATCTTGATGTTAAAAAAAGTTAATGTTGATATTATTTGTGATTTATTTCTGGATGAAAATTTGGTTCAGTCCATTTTTCCCACCCTTTTCCCTTTCAGGATGAACATGACAAATCCACTTTGTCTAGTGTAAGTTACAGCTTTTTTTTGATTTGCGTAACACTCTAAACTTTCGTTTGAAGAATTAAATATGGGCTTTTTAATTAATAAAAGCATGAACGTTTTTTTTACAATTGAAAGCTACTGTATTTGAGTGATTTTTCTGCTTCCTTTGCGATATGTAGTATGCATAATATGCATTGGAATATTTGTATGACATTCTTTCCCTTCTTTGTACTTACAGCTTGTGGAGTACAACAGTGCGAGAGAAGAAGGTAGAGCACTCAGGGAGAAACTTAGTCAGTTGTATCTGCAAGAGAGCGAGCTGGAGAAAGAACATTACTGCCGCGCTCTACGACTGCCCAACAGAACACATCCAAGTGTGGTAAGGGACAACTCACCTTTCATAATAATTATAATAATAATAAAAAGGAAATATTATGTATTATATAAAAAAAAAAAGTAATCCTAAAAATAGTAAAAATGTTAAACCAGTCATATTAACTGCTATTAAGTTATGAAACAATTTATTACTAAATGTTAAATGAACCAAATCCAAGTATCAGATTTGCACCTAATCAAATAACAGTATACAAAAACATACACATTGTCATAATGGATTCTTTTAATGATTCTGTAATAACTGAAAAATCAGGAAAGCTGGGTAGGCAATTTTTGGAGAGGCTAGCTATAGCAAGCTAGCTTCGAAAGCGCAAGATCGCACCCTCCCTTCAGAGCGCTTTCCAAAGCCACGCTTCCTTCAAAACACATGGGCTCATTTCAGTGTTGCCATAGATGGGCATAAATGAACAGCTCCGAGTATAACATCAAGGGTTGGCATCTCTTAATTACTGTAATAACAAAATGGCGTGAACACAGCATAAGCTCGTTGGTTTGGTTCAGGAGGAACTGTAAAAGGTTGTTGTTGTATATTTTTTTTTATATTTATACAACTTCTATTATTGATTGCTATCAGGATGTGAAGAAAGTTTCACCCAGTATGACAAGAAGTGTTTATGAGTAGCATTGCCTACCCTTGCTTTGAAAGGAATGTATTTTATTTATTTATTTGTCTTTTCTCTTAGCCCATTGGAGATGAGAGCCAGGCAAGAGTGGTTGAATTGGTTGGTCAGAGACGAGGTAAATTTATTTGAATAAAGCCATAAACCATACTATCCATTTCTTGAAATCGGTTTGGTCAAAAATACAATTTGGAGTATGATTTGAAGCAGCAGCCATGGGTTTCCCTGACCTTGAGGTTTGACTTTGTGTTACATTTCTTGCAGCAATTTACAGTAAATCTCTAGCAGTGAGATCAGTGATTGAAATGTGTATTTGATTTATTTTATGCATATACCTGTTTTGTCAACTAGCTTTATCAGGGGGGCAGTACTGAATATAAACAACATGCTTTTTTATTATATTCTTTAAAAAAAAAACTCAACATCTTGCATATTCTGCCAGGGATAATATGAGCAGAACTGTATTGTATTATGTTGCTGATATTTTTAAATAACTTTTTGCTGCTTGGATCTGCTGCTTGCAGTTTTGATCAGTACATGGTGTGACTGATTTGAAATATTTCCTAACCTGGTCAAATGTTTTGTAAATGCTAGGAAATGTTGCACAAAAAAAGTATTGTAATTTTTCTGTTGTGTCATGTGTCCACCATAGAATTTGATTTCAAACCAAAAGGCCACCTAGAAATTGGAGAGGGTCTTGACATCATAAGACAGAGGTTAGATGTTTTCTCTATCATGTTTTAATTTTAGTCAGTTATTTATTTTTATTTGTTTTTCATTTGCATCTCTTTCCTCTTAGACGGCTTGCCCATGTGTCAGGGCACAGATCATACTACTTGAGAGGGGCAGGGGCCAGACTTCAGTTTGCCTTGCAAAATTTTACTATGGATCTTCTTCAGAAATTGGTTAGTATGTTTTGATCTATTTCTGTTATTTAGAATAATGTCTCCACCCATGAATGGTATATTATAAAACCAGGAACTTATTATAAAAAAAATATATAAAAAAAGTAAACAAAATAAATTTTGATTTCATATTGACTTATCTATCTCAACATTAATGTTTCGGTTTCTTTTTTGGAGGTTGAGTACACTTAAAACTCTGTTTTGATTTTTTTTTTACATTTTACAGGGCTTTATTCCCATGGTTGTTCCTGACATGTTAAAATCAGTGGTTTTTGTGAGTATCGCTTTGTTCTAATCTTACGGTATAATGATATCTAACAACATTTTTATTACATTGTGGTTGTCAAAATTCTGCATTCCTTTACTGAGATATCTCTGTTTTTATTTTGTTTTAAACTATTCCTGAATTTTGAAGAGCTTTCACAACTATAAATGTATGAACATAGGCATTTTAAAATGAAAACAATCTTTGTCCATACTGGCGTTTCCACTGCAATTCAGAAAAGATCTCCGTCCACACTACACGACCGAAAACGGCACATTAGCCCTTAGCCAATTGTTGCCGATTGCTCTAATAATAGCTTTCCTCTAGCGCATATAGGCATCTGCAGTACAAAATGCTGAGTTTAACTACACAATGGCTGCTAAAAAGGACAACAAAGTCAGCAAAGCTTGCAGTTCCGTCTCTTTGTTTTTGTTTACGCGGTCGTCGTGGCTGGGTCTGTTACAGAGCCGTTGAGAGAGACGAGTGAATGTGGGCAGCCAAGCTTCGTTTTCAAAAGTCTCTGTTTTGATCTGTCTATACTGACACACAACCCAGAGTTTTGAAACTAAATGGGGTCTGCAGTGTTTCCAAAAGTCTGTTTTCTAGGGTCGACAACTCCAGAGTAGTGGGCGCCAGGTGTAACCATAGCAAAAGTTTTGCGTTTTAAATCAAAAACACACTAGTGTAAACAGGGCCTCAATTAGATCTTCATAATCAGATACTACTATGACTAATGGCTTTAGCAGTATAATCTAAAATCATTTATCCTGAATACTTTAGATGCAGCTGTGTATTAAGATTCTTAATGGAAATATAATGTAGTGACAAGACAACTGTAGTAACCTATAAAGAATCCCCATGAATCTTCATGATATTTGTGCTGTTTTTGCATCTGTTGTTCAGGAAGGTTGTGGGATGCAGCCTCATGCCCATAAATCACAGGTGTACTCTCTGGACCCGTCACGCTTTCCTGACCTTAATCTTGCTGGAACAGGGGAAGTAGGAGTGGCAGGTGATAAAAGCATGAACTTCTGTGATTTGATAATTAATCTTATAATATATAATAATTCAAAGATAATAAAAAATGTGAATTATAAGATTTATTATAAATTAAAACAAAAGTAAAGTAGGTTGGAATAATTAAGATTTTTTTCACCTAGACTGCATCTAGTTTCACAAAAATACAGTAAAAACAGTAATGTTATGAAATATTATAAAAAAAAAAAAAAAAAAGAGTCTATTTGAATATATTTTAAAAAGGTTTTTTTTTGTGTGATGGCAAAGCTGAATATTCAGAAACCATTACTGCAGTCTTCATTGTCTCATGATACTTCATAAATCATTCTGTGCTGTTGATTGAACTTTCTATTCATTCAAGGAATTGTGAAAAAATGCATCATGATTTCCACAAAAATTTTGAGCAGAAAAAACTGTATTAAATGTTGATGATGATAATAATAACCATTATTAACAAGTGAGCAACAATTTAAAAACTCTTAATTATTCCTAACTTTTGACCGGTATTTTATTTGAAGTTATTACTATTAATAAAATTATACTAAAATATAGACCAGTAGTCACCAAATGTTAGTTTAGCTATTTTTTTTTTAGTATCCACGAATACTTCACAATGAATTGATGATGACCTATATTGTACTAGGATATTTCATGGATCATGCTGTAAATTTGAAGGATTTACCTGTCAGGTAAAAAAAAGTCCCTGATTTACCTATTGATTGATTGTCTGAATGCTACATTCAGTTTTTCTTTGATTGATGCAAGCATAAAGTGTCATTTGTATTGCTTTTATGTTGTAGGACCATCTGTAGTAGCACATGTTATCGAGCAGAAACAGATACTGGAAGAGAGACCTGGGGGCTCTACAGAGTTCACCATTTTAACAAGGTAATCAGAAAACCGAAGTGGTAGCATGGAAATGAAAGAAACACAGAAAAGCAGAAAAGTTAAGATCCTTGATGTACTATGAACCTGTTCTGTTTGAACTATGAACTGTTGTATGAACTATGATCTGTTGTTACCTTTAGGGTGTTTACTTTGTTTACTTTTATGCAGATTGAAATGTTCGGTGTGACTTCGAATGAGACGGGAGAGGAGAGTTCCCAGTTGCTGGATGAATTTGTCATGTTACAGAAGGAGATTTTCTCTTCCCTAAAGCTTCATTACAGGTTTTGTCTAAAATCTAACCAGTGTTTACACACACTAAGATTAAGCATAGTTAGTTCATTCATGTTTTGATTTAGAAAATGTGACATTCTTATTATTTTGAAAATGGTATGGTATTAAAACCTGAAAAGCATTTATTTTAAGTATTTATTTGGCTAACAGTGGTTCTTAAAGTTTGTGCACACTAAGAAGTAAATATTTGTTGTGAGTTTTCACTTGCTGTCAGTGGTCAGTGAATACTAGGAAGATGTGTAGACATGAAACCAATGGATGGGTAATTGCTAATAAAATAGTAATAGCAATTCTTTCCTTCACAGAGTCTTGGATATGCCCACTCAAGAATTGGGGCCTCCTGCCTTCCGAAAGTATGATATTGAGGCATGGATGCCAGGACGTGGCAGCTTTGGAGAGGTTGGAACTGTATTTTAAAATGAAGAGTTAATAGGAAGTGTAATTAATCGTTAGATTAATGCATACAATTTTTTTTAAAAAAAGAGAACCATCAACAAGAATACTAAACGGCATCTTTAGAATTTTTTGTACATGTTTTTTTATGTATAAGAATTTGCTATTTGAATTTGTTTCTGATTTTGCTAGTCAAAAAGAGGAATACATTTCTACTTTTGCATCCTTTTGTTGAATATCAACTTACTTAGTCCTTTATCAGATCTCCAGTGCCTCAAACTGCACAGACTACCAGAGCCGACGTCTTAACATTCTCTATGAGGGAAATGATGGAAACCCTAAGTATGCGCATACAGTAAGATGCTATTTATAATACCATCTTAATAACAGTATGGTGAGCCATGGCTGCAATATGTCCATTCTATTTGTTGTGCTGAAAAAAAAACAACCTGAACCGCAAAAAAAAAAAAAAAAAAGAAATATTTCGAGATTAAAGTCATAATATTTTGCGAATAAAGTACAAATTACGAGAATACAGTCTTCCATAGAAGTTCTTATTTATAGATTTTTTTTGTACAGAAATGCGCTCGTGAAGTCAAACTGCTTCTGCTAAGACCATTTGTCTTAGGACGCCTTTAGACGAGCACGAAGACTCCGCCGGAGGAGGTAAAGGCACCACAATCTAGCTGGTCCAAACTTTATGGCACATTGACTCGAAGCCTACGTGTCTTCGTGCTCATCTATAGGCAACGCCATCTGGGCCGAGAACACTCAACAGTAACCGTACTGTTTACGTAAATCATTTCTGGATACATTTTAAGTGCATAATTCTGTATCAAATCATTTGGCCGGATATATTTTGTAACGTCCTAAAACAAATGGTAATGCCATGTTGGTAGATTAGCACATGTAGAATTTCCTTTTGTTGAAAGCCCAGATAAAAGCAAAAAGCTACTATTCTGTTTAGATCCATGTCCGAGGCAGTTTGACTTCACGAGCGCACGCACGCACACAAAAACTTCTACGGAAGACTTCTCGTAATTTTGACTTTGTTCTCAAAATATTGTATGTTAGATTTTTATATTTTGGGTTTTTTTTTAAATTGCGGTTCAGAGCTTCCGTAAAAAATAGCTGCAGCAGTCAATAACACTTTATTTTTCATATTTTAGGTAAATGCTACAGCTTGTGCTATTCCACGTACCATCATTGCCATTTTGGAGACACACCAAACCAAGGTAGAATCTAAACTAACGATTATTTTTCAACAGATATTCATTGTATTATTAATTTTGTCTCTCTGTTTGTCTTCTGTTAGGAAGGGACGGTTCAGATTCCTGAAGTCTTGCAGCACTATCTTGGCTTGGATGTGATAGAAAAACCTAAATACACTCCTATTAAATATATGGGACCAAACCAACCCAAGCGACATACCTCAAAATAACTTCTTAATAGTATATCAGACTTCAGTGAAGTACTATTTTTACTGTATTCTCCACAGTGAAGGCAATGTATATAGGTGTTTGTCTTATTGTCTCAAACCTCTCATTTCCAAAAACAACATTTATGTGGCCTATCCAAATTTTCAATAAAATGCCATCAGCGACATCTCAAATTGCTATGGCTTTGTTCACTAGTTGTACACTGGGCTGTGTACATTTTTTTCCACCAGATAAAGTTTGCAGATTAAGGTTTTGTTGGTGATTTTAACATAATAATGATAAAGAAAAAAAATGCATTGGGATTGGCATTTGTACACATTTTTAACTCTATTAAAGTTTTAAAGTTAGACAACATGTGTCAGGACCCACTCACAGTTGTAATCGTTCTTCAGATTTTATGTTGTCATATGGCATCGATGTTGATGACATTGAAGGAGTGTTTGCAGCAGAGTGATGACGTCACCAATTATTATCTAGTCTCTTCCATTTAGCCAAGGCTGCAAAATCAAAACAACTTGTTACAAATAATCTACCTGAATTTTCTCAATTCCTCAGCAAACCAGATAGCTTAAACCTTTTGCTGGTTGAACAAATTACTTAAAATGAGATAAAGCAACACAAGTCCTATACATTTTGTCCTAACTTAATTTTTATTTTGTTCAATTTCCTTTAAATAAATGTAAAAATATAGCTACAAGCAGCAGTTATCGGGCCAAACCCCTTATGGCCATTTTTGGCATGTTTGGACTTTTTATTAGGGAAACTTTTGAACATTGCACCATTCACATGGTTAAACACTTGCTACACATCAAATTTGATCAAACCATTTTCAAAGCTATAGCCTGTTGCTTTAAACAGCATGCCACTTATACAATGGGTTGTTTAATTTTACAGAGACTTGAGTTTTTGAAGGCAGAACCGCAGCTATTTGGTTCTAAATGACAGAACATTACACATCATTTTATAAAGTCCCCACACGGGACTCAAATCCACAATCTGTGAAGATGTATTTTCTCACAGATGCTGTAGTTCCATAGTTCAAGTGAGAAACTCAAAATGAAGATTTTGTATATAAATGCACTGTATGCTACATTTAATAATTTCAGATGAGATAACTCTTAGAAAAGCACAATGTATGGAACAGAAGCAACTTCTGGCCACAGTACCTCTTACTGCATGTGCCACACAGGATTTGAACCCACGACATGAAAAGTTCAGGGTTTGTGGTATTACTGATTGTGCTACTCAGTTGATGCTGGTTTACCAGGCTGCCGAGGAGAGGCTTTAGCGTGAGAATGAGCACACAAGAGCATTACTTAATATTTTAATCAGATTAGCATGCTAAGATAACTTAATGCTAATGTGGTTTATGGTTAACCTGATAGCTGAAGAGCCACATTAGAATGGCAACTGGTTAGATGCTGACCAATTAGCATGCTAAGCTAACTGGCATAAGACAAAAACACAGGCAAGGTCAAATTCTGTGACGTATTTCTCAGGAACAGTTGCGAATATAAAAAAATCTGTTGAGTCATTTCTGTGCAGCTCAGTCCAAAGATTATCTGATCAGATTTTGGACAGAATTTGTAGGAAGAGTAGCGAAAAAACTGTTTTTCTTTTGCTTTAATATGGCAGACAGGCACATATAAGGAAAATGACAAATGAGATATCGTTGGAATCGCCATAGACCAAGGAACGTAATGACAAAAAACAAAACAAATTTTATCTTTTTTCAAAAGTTGTTTTTGCAAAAAATCATTTTATCTCTGGAACACTAGGTGTCGCTGTGTTCAAACTTCTCAGGTACCATCCCGATAATGATATCTACCAAATTTTGTGCTGATATGTCAAATCGTTTAAAAGATATTGCAATTTATGACAAAATTCTACATGGCAGCCTGATGGTTCATCTGATCCTTACACAAGGAATCCATAGACACCATGATCATGATTGAAATAACCATTTTTAAGATCTCATGACCTGTAGCCGTACCCAAATTTGGCATGGACCCTTAGATTATGGTTCAAATGAAGTGTACCAATTTTTGTTTTGATTGATCAAACTTTGGTCGAGATACAGCCTCTGAACCAATTTTGGGTCAACCTCGTTAAGTTCACGACATCATAACTTTTGTTTTTTCATTTCTGTGCATCTCAGTCCAAAGATCATCTGATCAGATTCTGGACAAAATTGGACACAAAATAATGCTGTACTTTTCAAAATGGTCGCTACTCTAATGGGTGGAGTCTTAACGTACGATGTTGAATGTGATCAGCATGAAGAGAGTTTTTTTTTTTTTTTTTTTTTGAAGGGTTCAAAATATATATCCTTTAGAGAAGTGAAGTTTTTAACTAGTGGTGGCGCTATAGAGTTGGTCCTAGGGACTCCAAAATTGGTCAAATCACCATTCATAACCTATGATATTCCTATGTTCAGTTGATAGGGCTGCCATAAATTCCCATTCGGGGAAAATAATAATAATAAAACTAACAATTACAAAAGGGGCTACAGCCTCCCCACAACTCTACATAGGACAAGTGAGGGTTCTAGTCCTCCCTCTCAATAATATGACAATATGTCTTCCTTCATCCATGTTTCCAAACGATGATCCATGTAAGGGTGGCTGCCCCAAATCAAATTTGATTAATTAATACATGTAAATTTAATTTAAATTGTTCGGTGCCAGACAAGTCAAAACTTGTCAAGTAAAAAAAAATCTATAAATGTAATGGTCCGTGTACTTTTTGATCATTTCATTTCCTGTTTGGAATGGAATAACGAGAAATGAAAACCAGCTCGAATATTCGTTTTTTAGTTTAGTTTAAAAAACAAAAAATGTGATTTTGGCTCGATGTTTCATTTTTCGTTTGTGGTTGACAAATCGGTTTATGGGTTCGATATTTCATTTGCACACGTGGGCGGTGCTGAAACGCCCCTTTCATCTGATTGGTCAAAACGCTCCGCCTTCAGTAAGCTACGAGCTTTTCTTTCTGTCAGGCAGAATAAGAGTCAGTAGGAGTGCGGCACTGACAAATGCACTTTAATAAAATAAT
The DNA here is from genome assembly GCF_951802725.1 of Rutilus rutilus. Taxonomy (NCBI): domain Eukaryota; kingdom Metazoa; phylum Chordata; class Actinopteri; order Cypriniformes; family Leuciscidae; genus Rutilus; species Rutilus rutilus. The sequence goes on from NC_140223.1 coordinate 14,447,093, forward strand.
GTCTGAAACCACCACTCACTGTTAACTACGCACAATATTTGAAGCAGAAATATCGTGCTGCTGCGACTTGCAAGCGACCCCAATAATGTGAGCCACATGACAGTTTATTTTAGCATGATGTATTTCCCATTGATAAATACAGTGCAAATAGTTCCTCTTTGGATAAAAGAGAAGTGGAAATAAAAATCAATAATTGGCCGTAACATTTACCACTCATCTTTTATTTACATCAAAAGGCAGGTAGGCATGTGTGACATATAGGCTATAGCCTAAATTATTTAGAAAATTGAATAGAAAGTTTATATTTATGAATGTAAGCATGTGTAGCCTACTCAGTTCACATGAAAAGTAAGAGACCGAAAAGAGAGAAGCTAGAATCAGTGAACGTACATTAATACTAACAAAATTACCAGGTTTGGGATTAATTAATTAATCATGTTGGTTGAAGAGCAGGGCATACCTTTTGTGTTTTTGTTTTCCAGGGGATAAACAGAATCTTGATATGTTTATATATAGGGCTATACAGCCATCTAGTGGTTACACGATGGCATTGCAGGTGATAAATGGTGCATAATTTTGAAATAATCTTAAAATACACGTTAAAAGGAAAATAAATATTATTGTAACTCATTTTAGTAAAATAATAATAATAATTATGGAATCCTCCCGATTAGTAGACAGGTGAAATTATGCATGCAGTAGTGCAGATATAGGCCTACATTCAGCAGCATCACGATTACAAACTGATATGGCCTGATGAACAGGATACATGCACTGTGAATACACAGAAATTTTCTTTCTTAACACACCAGCTCGAAATTCAGTATGGACTCATATAGTCAGCCTAATGGTGCACAGCCTATCATGATTTATTTATTTAGCATGCAGGTCTATGTGTGCATTAAAAGTAGCCTACCATTTTGGCAACGAGAACGTTTGAGCCAAATGAAGATAAAGATGTGTTCTGGTGACTGGCGTGTTTATTGAACCAATCAGATAAGAGTAAATTGAGAGTCAGCGTCATGTAGAGTCGACTAGTGCTACATGAAGAAGGTGGACCCGCCCTCCTCTTCGTGCTTGCAAAACCCAAAGAGTGAGAGAATCGTGCCAAAACTGTAAGCGCAGGTAAAAGAAGCAACTGTACACATCGGGTTATTTCGGGAACTTTTTTTGCCTCATGTACACAACAAGTCATTTAGACATTTGCAACAGTTTTTTTTTTTTTTTACACAAACGCAATTAATTACGCAATTAATCTGTTTTGCAGTTCCTGACTCAGTTGTTTTCAGTTGCAAATTGCTGTTCACAGGCCTGCAGTGCTTTTTGCCATATTTTAGCGAAAAAAACGTGTAAATTTCAGTTTGTTGTACAGGTGAGGTGGCATTACCTGGAGAGGCTTCTTGATTTTTCCACCTTGACCTTCATCCTCACCCATGTGAGAAGTTCATCAAAGCGCCTGAGGAGCCTGTTTATACAGGGAGCCGTTTGAAGGATGCTTGTCACATCGTCCATGTAGCTCCTCAGGGGTGGTAGCCTCACGCCCGATGGTAATTTGATACCTCCAACTATCTGCCTGGCCCCTATGAGGATTACCTCGAAAGCCATCACAAACAGGATGGGGGAGATGGCGCATCCCATCGCAATTCCACGTTCTAACTGCTGCCATCCTGTCATGTAGCCCTCTAGCGTGAAACACATATGCAGTTTGCTGAAGTATCTGGCGATGATGTTCTTTACACAACCCAGGACATGGAAGAACTCCAAGGCGAAGTCAATCAACCTGTGTGGAACTGAGCCAGGTCCAACAAACCACATGCACATCACTCTTCTCTCTCCTGGCGCGCTGGATCTGATCCCAAATCAGAGAAGAGTGCTCAATGCATCCTTGAAAGCCGGAGATTCCAGCCTTTTGGCAGCCTGTATCGATGTACCCATTTGCCAATGAAAAGTTGGTCATTCTCTTTGCCAGAACAGAGAAGAAAAACTTTCCCTCTACATTCAACAAGGCAACGCAGAAAAGGGCGTTTGTGGTCAGTTCTCAGAAAAGTGAGCGTTCACAGCCTTGTGACACACACACACGGATATCGTCAAAGGCACCGCTGGGATTCGAACCCAGGATCTCCTGTTTACTAGACAGGCGCTTTAACCAACTAAGCCACGGCGCCTACCTCCGCTCCCTGCTGCCAGAAGGGCGACCCAGAGGATCAAAACATCGAGAAAAGATGCTAATCGTGGACCAGGCGCTGGTTAGCATAAAATAGTTTGTTGACAACTGCGTGGGGGGTGGCCAGCTAGCCTCTGTGTTTGTTGGCCAGCTGTGTTCAGCAGGACTCCCAGAACCCCCGTCACACATGTTTATGGAGCTCCATTCACAAGGGCTGCAAAGACCATCTAAGCTACGGGAAGAGAAAGGAAGTCTGGCACTTCTCTGTGGTGACGGCCGGTCCTTGTGTGCAAGAGCCAAGAGGTTTCCGTAAGCAATTGTGGTAGTAAACCAAAGAGACATTTTGAAGCCCTTTGACTACATTGACATTATTGAAATGAACACGTTGAGAACAAGAGGCCTCAAAAGCTTTCTGTTACCTGAGGGCAACACTGTGCAGTACGGGGTTGACAAGACGGCAAAAGTCACGACTCTGGTGGGACTCGAACCCACAACCTTTGAATGGCCTCATTTTGCAATCTAGAAGTCCAATGCGCTATCCATTGCGCCACAGAGCCCACGTGATTGCCTGGCCGGGACACGTGGCGGTTTTTCATCTGGCCATCTGCACATCCAACACTGTAATGCTGTACACTCTGCGGGCAGAAAAGACAGGTCCTCGAGCCTCTGCACAGTTGAAACCCGATTCAAAGTTCTGAGGCCCTCTGTCCAAGAACGGTCCCAGAGAGCGAAGCCAACAGAGTAGAGGCACAGCTGGGATTCGAACCCAGGATCTCCTGTTTACAAGACAGGCGCTTTGACCAGCTAAGCCACGGCGCCTTGCTGCCGAGACGTATTAGCTTGGGACACTATCCTTCAACAACAGCTCAGGGATGGTCTGCAAATGGAAGCAAGACCTCGGTTTCACCTTTTGTGGTCAGTTCTCAGAAAAGCAAGCGACTGCAAGGGTTCACAGCCTTGCGACACACACACACACACACGGATATCGTCAAAGGCACCGCTGGGATTCGAACCCAGGATCTCCTGTTCACTAGACAGGCGCTTTAACCAACTAAGCCACGGCGCCTACCTCCCGCTCCCTGCTGCCAGAAGGGCGACCCAGAGGATCAAAACATCGAGAAAAGATGCTAATCGTGGACCAGGCGCTGGTTAGCATAAAATAGTTTGTTGACAACTGCGTGGGGGGTGGCCAGCTAGCCTCTGTGTTTGTTGGCCAGCTGTGTTCAGCAGGACTCCCAGAACCCCCGTCACACATGTTTATGGAGCTCCATTCACAAGGGCTGCAAAGACCATCTAAGCTACGGGAAGAGAAAGGAAGTCTGGCACTTCTCTGTGGTGACGGCCGGTCCTTGTGTGCAAGAGCCAAGAGGTTTCCGTAAGCAATTGTGGTAGTAAACCAAAGAGACATTTTGAAGCCCTTTGACTACATTGACATTATTGAAATGAACACTTTGAGAACAAGAGGCCTCAAAAGCTTTCTGTTACCTGAGGGCAACACTGTGCAGTACGGGGTTGACAAGACGGCAAAAGTCACGACTCTGGTGGGACTCGAACCCACAACCTTTGAATGGCCTCATTTTGCAATCTAGAAGTCCAATGCGCTATCCATTGCGCCACAGAGCCCACGTGATTGCCTGTCCGGGACACGTGGCGGTTTTTCATCTGGCCATCTGCACATCCAACACTGTAATGCTGTACACTCTGCGGGCAGAAAAGACAGGTCCTCGAGCCTCTGCACAGTTGAAACCCGATTCAAAGTTCTGAGGCCCTCTGTCCAAGAACGGTCCCAGAGAGCGAAGCCAACGGAGTAGAGGCACCGCTGGGATTCAAACCCAGGATCTCCTGTTTACAAGACAGGCGCTTTGACCAGCTAAGCCACGGCGCCTTGCTGCCGAGACGTATTAGCTTGGGACACTATCCTTCAACAACAGCTCAGGGATGGTCTGCAAATGGAAGCAAGACCTCGGTTTCACCTTTTGTGGTCAGTTCTCAGAAAAGCAAGCGACTGCAAGGGTTCACAGCCTTGCGACACACACACACACACGGATATCGTCAAAGGCACCGCTGGGATTCGAACCCAGGATCTCCTGTTTACTAGACAGGCGCTTTAACCAACTAAGCCACGGCGCCTACCTCCGCTCCCTGCTGCCAGAAGGGCGACCCAGAGGATCAAAACATCGAGAAAAGATGCTAATCGTGGACCAGGCGCTGGTTAGCATAAAATAGTTTGTTGACAACTGCGTGGGGGGTGGCCAGCTAGCCTCTGTGTTTGTTGGCCAGCTGTGTTCAGCAGGACTCCCAGAACCCCCGTCACACATGTTTATGGAGCTCCATTCACAAGGGCTGCAAAGACCATCTAAGCTACGGGAAGAGAAAGGAAGTCTGGCACTTCTCTGTGGTGACGGCCGGTCCTTGTGTGCAAGAGCCAAGAGGTTTCCGTAAGCAATTGTGGTAGTAAACCAAAGAGACATTTTGAAGCCCTTTGACTACATTGACATTATTGAAATGAACACGTTGAGAACAAGAGGCCTCAAAAGCTTTCTGTTACCTGAGGGCAACACTGTGCAGTACGGGGTTGACAAGACGGCAAAAGTCACGACTCTGGTGGGACTCGAACCCACAACCTTTGAATGGCCTCATTTTGCAATCTAGAAGTCCAATGCGCTATCCATTGCGCCACAGAGCCCACGTGATTGCCTGGCCGGGACACGTGGCGGTTTTTCATCTGGCCATCTGCACATCCAACACTGTAATGCTGTACACTCTGCGGGCAGAAAAGACAGGTCCTCGAGCCTCTGCACAGTTGAAACCCAATTCAAAGTTCTGAGGCCCTCTGTCCAAGAACGGTCCCAGAGAGCGAAGCCAACGGAGTAGAGGCACCGCTGGGATTCGAACCCAGGATCTCCTGTTTACAAGACAGGCGCTTTGACCAGCTAAGCCACGGCGCCTTGCTGCCGAGACGTATTAGCTTGGGACACTATCCTTCAACAACAGCTCAGGGATGGTCTGCAAATGGAAGCAAGACCTCGGTTTCACCTTTTGTGGTCAGTTCTCAGAAAAGCAAGCGACTGCAAGGGTTCACAGCCTTGCGACACACACACACACACGGATATCGTCAAAGGCACCGCTGGGATTCGAACCCAGGATCTCCTGTTTACTAGACAGGCGCTTTAACCAACTAAGCCACGGCGCCTACCTCCGCTCCCTGCTGCCAGAAGGGCGACCCAGAGGATCAAAACATCGAGAAAAGATGCTAATCGTGGACCAGGCGCTGGTTAGCATAAAATAGTTTGTTGACAACTGCGTGGGGGGTGGCCAGCTAGCCTCTGTGTTTGTTGGCCAGCTGTGTTCAGCAGGACTCCCAGAACCCCCGTCACACATGTTTATGGAGCTCCATTCACAAGGGCTGCAAAGACCATCTAAGCTACGGGAAGAGAAAGGAAGTCTGGCACTTCTCTGTGGTGACGGCCGGTCCTTGTGTGCAAGAGCCAAGAGGTTTCCGTAAGCAATTGTGGTAGTAAACCAAAGAGACATTTTGAAGCCCTTTGACTACATTGACATTATTGAAATGAACACGTTGAGAACAAGAGGCCTCAAAAGCTTTCTGTTACCTGAGGGCAACACTGTGCAGTACGGGGTTGACAAGACGGCAAAAGTCACGACTCTGGTGGGACTCGAACCCACAACCTTTGAATGGCCTCATTTTGCAATCTAGAAGTCCAATGCGCTATCCATTGCGCCACAGAGCCCACGTGATTGCCTGGCCGGGACACGTGGCGGTTTTTCATCTGGCCATCTGCACATCCAACACTGTAATGCTGTACACTCTGCGGGCAGAAAAGACAGGTCCTCGAGCCTCTGCACAGTTGAAACCCGATTCAAAGTTCTGAGGCCCTCTGTCCAAGAACGGTCCCAGAGAGCGAAGCCAACGGAGTAGAGGCACCGCTGGGATTCGAACCCAGGATCTCCTGTTTACAAGACAGGCGCTTTGACCAGCTAAGCCACGGCGCCTTGCTGCCGAGACGTATTAGCTTGGGACACTATCCTTCAACAACAGCTCAGGGATGGTCTGCAAATGGAAGCAAGACCTCGGTTTCACCTTTTGTGGTCAGTTCTCAGAAAAGCAAGCGACTGCAAGGGTTCACAGCCTTGCGACACACACACACACACGGATATCGTCAAAGGCACCGCTGGGATTCGAACCCAGGATCTCCTGTTTACTAGACAGGCGCTTTAACCAACTAAGCCACGGCGCCTACCTCCGCTCCCTGCTGCCAGAAGGGCGACCCAGAGGATCAAAACATCGAGAAAAGATGCTAATCGTGGACCAGGCGCTGGTTAGCATAAAATAGTTTGTTGACAACTGCGTGGGGGGTGGCCAGCTAGCCTCTGTGTTTGTTGGCCAGCTGTGTTCAGCAGGACTCCCAGAACCCCCGTCACACATGTTTATGGAGCTCCATTCACAAGGGCTGCAAAGACCATCTAAGCTACGGGAAGAGAAAGGAAGTCTGGCACTTCTCTGTGGTGACGGCCGGTCCTTGTGTGCAAGAGCCAAGAGGTTTCCGTAAGCAATTGTGGTAGTAAACCAAAGAGACATTTTGAAGCCCTTTGACTACATTGACATTATTGAAATGAACACGTTGAGAACAAGAGGCCTCAAAAGCTTTCTGTTACCTGAGGGCAACACTGTGCAGTACGGGGTTGACAAGACGGCAAAAGTCACGACTCTGGTGGGACTCGAACCCACAACCTTTGAATGGCCTCATTTTGCAATCTAGAAGTCCAATGCGCTATCCATTGCGCCACAGAGCCCACGTGATTGCCTGGCCGGGACACGTGGCGGTTTTTCATCTGGCCATCTGCACATCCAACACTGTAATGCTGTACACTCTGCGGGCAGAAAAGACAGGTCCTCGAGCCTCTGCACAGTTGAAACCCGATTCAAAGTTCTGAGGCCCTCTGTCCAAGAACGGTCCCAGAGAGCGAAGCCAACGGAGTAGAGGCACCGCTGGGATTCGAACCCAGGATCTCCTGTTTACAAGACAGGCGCTTTGACCAGCTAAGCCACGGCGCCTTGCTGCCGAGACGTATTAGCTTGGGACACTATCCTTCAACAACAGCTCAGGGATGGTCTGCAAATGGAAGCAAGACCTCGGTTTCACCTTTTGTGGTCAGTTCTCAGAAAAGCAAGCGACTGCAAGGGTTCACAGCCTTGCGACACACACACACACACGGATATCGTCAAAGGCACCGCTGGGATTCGAACCCAGGATCTCCTGTTTACTAGACAGGCGCTTTAACCAACTAAGCCACGGCGCCTACCTCCGCTCCCTGCTGCCAGAAGGGCGACCCAGAGGATCAAAACATCGAGAAAAGATGCTAATCGTGGACCAGGCGCTGGTTAGCATAAAATAGTTTGTTGACAACTGCGTGGGGGGTGGCCAGCTAGCCTCTGTGTTTGTTGGCCAGCTGTGTTCAGCAGGACTCCCAGAACCCCCGTCACACATGTTTATGGAGCTCCATTCACAAGGGCTGCAAAGACCATCTAAGCTACGGGAAGAGAAAGGAAGTCTGGCACTTCTCTGTGGTGACGGCCGGTCCTTGTGTGCAAGAGCCAAGAGGTTTCCGTAAGCAATTGTGGTAGTAAACCAAAGAGACATTTTGAAGCCCTTTGACTACATTGACATTATTGAAATGAACACGTTGAGAACAAGAGGCCTCAAAAGCTTTCTGTTACCTGAGGGCAACACTGTGCAGTACGGGGTTGACAAGACGGCAAAAGTCACGACTCTGGTGGGACTCGAACCCACAACCTTTGAATGGCCTCATTTTGCAATCTAGAAGTCCAATGCGCTATCCATTGCGCCACAGAGCCCACATGATTGCCTGGCCGGGACACGTGGCGGTTTTTCATCTGGCCATCTGCACATCCAACACTGTAATGCTGTACACTCTGCGGGCAGAAAACACAGGTCCTCGAGCCTCTGCACAGTTGAAACCCGAATCAAAGTTCTGAGGCCCTCTGTCCAAGAACGGTCCCAGAGAGCGAAGCCAACGGAGTAGAGGCACCGCTGGGATTCGAACCCAGGATCTCCTGTTTACAAGACAGGCGCTTTGACCAGCTAAGCCACGGCGCCTTGCTGCCGAGACGTATTAGCTTGGGACACTATCCTTCAACAACAGCTCAGGGATGGTCTGCAAATGGAAGCAAGACCTCGGTTTCACCTTTTGTGGTCAGTTCTCAGAAAAGCAAGCGACTGCAAGGGTTCACAGCCTTGCGACACACACACACACGGATATCGTCAAAGGCACCGCTGGGATTCGAACCCAGGATCTCCTGTTTACTAGACAGGCGCTTTAACCAACTAAGCCACGGCGCCTACCTCCGCTCCCTGCTGCCAGAAGGGCGACCCAGAGGATCAAAACATCGAGAAAAGATGCTAATCGTGGACCAGGCGCTAGTTAGCATAAAATAGTTTGTTGACAACTGCGTGGGGGGTGGCCAGCTAGCCTCTGTGTTTGTTGGCCAGCTGTGTTCAGCAGGACTCCCAGAACCCCCGTCACACATGTTTATGGAGCTCCATTCACAAGGGCTGCAAAGACCATCTAAGCTACGGGAAGAGAAAGGAAGTCTGGCACTTCTCTGTGGTGACGGCCGGTCCTTGTGTGCAAGAGCCAAGAGGTTTCCGTAAGCAATTGTGGTAGTAAACCAAAGAGACATTTTGAAGCCCTTTGACTACATTGACATTATTGAAATGAACACGTTGAGAACAAGAGGCCTCAAAAGCTTTCTGTTACCTGAGGGCAACACTGTGCAGTACGGGGTTGACAAGACGGCAAAAGTCACGACTCTGGTGGGACTCGAACCCACAACCTTTGAATGGCCTCATTTTGCAATCTAGAAGTCCAATGCGCTATCCATTGCGCCACAGAGCCCACGTGATTGCCTGGCCGGGACACGTGGCGGTTTTTCATCTGGCCATCTGCACATCCAACACTGTAATGCTGTACACTCTGCGGGCAGAAAAGACAGGTCCTCGAGCCTCTGCACAGTTGAAACCCGATTCAAAGTTCTGAGGCCCTCTGTCCAAGAACGGTCCCAGAGAGCGAAGCCAACAGAGTAGAGGCACAGCTGGGATTCGAACCCAGGATCTCCTGTTTACAAGACAGGCGCTTTGACCAGCTAAGCCACGGCGCCTTGCTGCCGAGACGTATTAGCTTGGGACACTATCCTTCAACAACAGCTCAGGGATGGTCTGCAAATGGAAGCAAGACCTCGGTTTCACCTTTTGTGGTCAGTTCTCAGAAAAGCAAGCGACTGCAAGGGTTCACAGCCTTGCGACACACACACACACACGGATATCGTCAAAGGCACCGCTGGGATTCGAACCCAGGATCTCCTGTTTACTAGACAGGCGCTTTAACCAACTAAGCCACGGCGCCTACCTCCGCTCCCTGCTGCCAGAAGGGCGACCCAGAGGATCAAAACATCGAGAAAAGATGCTAATCGTGGACCAGGCGCTGGTTAGCATAAAATAGTTTGTTGACAACTGCGTGGGGGGTGGCCAGCTAGCCTCTGTGTTTGTTGGCCAGCTGTGTTCAGCAGGACTCCCAGAACCCCCGTCACACATGTTTATGGAGCTCCATTCACAAGGGCTGCAAAGACCATCTAAGCTACGGGAAGAGAAAGGAAGTCTGGCACTTCTCTGTGGTGACGGCCGGTCCTTGTGTGCAAGAGCCAAGAGGTTTCCGTAAGCAATTGTGGTAGTAAACCAAAGAGACATTTTGAAGCCCTTTGACTACATTGACATTATTGAAATGAACACGTTGAGAACAAGAGGCCTCAAAAGCTTTCTGTTACCTGAGGGCAACACTGTGCAGTACGGGGTTGACAAGACGGCAAAAGTCACGACTCTGGTGGGACTCGAACCCACAACCTTTGAATGGCCTCATTTTGCAATCTAGAAGTCCAATGCGCTATCCATTGCGCCACAGAGCCCACGTGATTGCCTGTCCGGGACACGTGGCGGTTTTTCATCTGGCCATCTGCACATCCAACACTGTAATGCTGTACACTCTGCGGGCAGAAAAGACAGGTCCTCGAGCCTCTGCACAGTTGAAACCCGATTCAAAGTTCTGAGGCCCTCTGTCCAAGAACGGTCCCAGAGAGCGAAGTCAACGGAGTAGAGGCACCGCTGGGATTCGAACCCAGGATCTCCTGTTTACAAGACAGGCGCTTTGACCAGCTAAGCCACGGCGCCTTGCTGCCGAGACGTATTAGCTTGGGACACTATCCTTCAACAACAGCTCAGGGATGGTCTGCAAATGGAAGCAAGACCTCGGTTTCACCTTTTGTGGTCAGTTCTCAGAAAAGCAAGCGACTGCAAGGGTTCACAGCCTTGCGACACACACACACACACGGATATCGTCAAAGGCACCGCTGGGATTCGAACCCAGGATCTCCTGTTTACTAGACAGGCGCTTTAACCAACTAAGCCACGGCGCCTACCTCCGCTCCCTGCTGCCAGAAGGGCGACCCAGAGGATCAAAACATCGAGAAAAGATGCTAATCGTGGACCAGGCGCTGGTTAGCATAAAATAGTTTGTTGACAACTGCGTGGGGGGTGGCCAGCTAGCCTCTGTGTTTGTTGGCCAGCTGTGTTCAGCAGGACTCCCAGAACCCCCGTCACACATGTTTATGGAGCTCCATTCACAAGGGCTGCAAAGACCATCTAAGCTACGGGAAGAGAAAGGAAGTCTGGCACTTCTCTGTGGTGACGGCCGGTCCTTGTGTGCAAGAGCCAAGAGGTTTCCGTAAGCAATTGTGGTAGTAAACCAAAGAGACATTTTGAAGCCCTTTGACTACATTGACATTATTGAAATGAACACGTTGAGAACAAGAGGCCTCAAAAGCTTTCTGTTACCTGAGGGCAACACTGTGCAGTACGGGGTTGACAAGACGGCAAAAGTCACGACTCTGGTGGGACTCGAACCCACAACCTTTGAATGGCCTCATTTTGCAATCTAGAAGTCCAATGCGCTATCCATTGCGCCACAGAGCCCACGTGATTGCCTGGCCGGGACACGTGGCGGTTTTTCATCTGGCCATCTGCACATCCAACACTGTAATGCTGTACACTCTGCGGGCAGAAAAGACAGGTCCTCGAGCCTCTGCACAGTTGAAACCCAATTCAAAGTTCTGAGGCCCTCTGTCCAAGAACGGTCCCAGAGAGCGAAGCCAACGGAGTAGAGGCACCGCTGGGATTCGAACCCAGGATCTCCTGTTTACAAGACAGGCGCTTTGACCAGCTAAGCCACGGCGCCTTGCTGCCGAGACGTATTAGCTTGGGACACTATCCTTCAACAACAGCTCAGGGATGGTCTGCAAATGGAAGCAAGACCTCGGTTTCACCTTTTGTGGTCAGTTCTCAGAAAAGCAAGCGACTGCAAGGGTTCACAGCCTTGCGACACACACACACACACGGATATCGTCAAAGGCACCGCTGGGATTCGAACCCAGGATCTCCTGTTTACTAGACAGGCGCTTTAACCAACTAAGCCACGGCGCCTACCTCCGCTCCCTGCTGCCAGAAGGGCGACCCAGAGGATCAAAACATCGAGAAAAGATGCTAATCGTGGACCAGGCGCTGGTTAGCATAAAATAGTTTGTTGACAACTGCGTGGGGGGTGGCCAGCTAGCCTCTGTGTTTGTTGGCCAGCTGTGTTCAGCAGGACTCCCAGAACCCCCGTCACACATGTTTATGGAGCTCCATTCACAAGGGCTGCAAAGACCATCTAAGCTACGGGAAGAGAAAGGAAGTCTGGCACTTCTCTGTGGTGACGGCCGGTCCTTGTGTGCAAGAGCCAAGAGGTTTCCGTAAGCAATTGTGGTAGTAAACCAAAGAGACATTTTGAAGCCCTTTGACTACATTGACATTATTGAAATGAACACGTTGAGAACAAGAGGCCTCAAAAGCTTTCTGTTACCTGAGGGCAACACTGTGCAGTACGGGGTTGACAAGACGGCAAAAGTCACGACTCTGGTGGGACTCGAACCCACAACCTTTGAATGGCCTCATTTTGCAATCTAGAAGTCCAATGCGCTATCCATTGCGCCACAGAGCCCACGTGATTGCCTGGCCGGGACACGTGGCGGTTTTTCATCTGGCCATCTGCACATCCAACACTGTAATGCTGTACACTCTGCGGGCAGAAAAGACAGGTCCTCGAGCCTCTGCACAGTTGAAACCCGATTCAAAGTTCTGAGGCCCTCTGTCCAAGAACGGTCCCAGAGAGCGAAGCCAACGGAGTAGAGGCACCGCTGGGATTCGAACCCAGGATCTCCTGTTTACAAGACAGGCGCTTTGACCAGCTAAGCCACGGCGCCTTGCTGCCGAGACGTATTAGCTTGGGACACTATCCTTCAACAACAGCTCAGGGATGGTCTGCAAATGGAAGCAAGACCTCGGTTTCACCTTTTGTGGTCAGTTCTCAGAAAAGCAAGCGACTGCAAGGGTTCACAGCCTTGCGACACACACACGGATATCGTCAAAGGCACCGCTGGGATTCGAACCCAGGATCTCCTGTTTACTAGACAGGCGCTTTAACCAACTAAGCCACGGCGCCTACCTCCGCTCCCTGCTGCCAGAAGGGCGACCCAGAGGATCAAAACATCGAGAAAAGATGCTAATCGTGGACCAGGCGCTGGTTAGCATAAAATAGTTTGTTGACAACTGCGTGGGGGGTGGCCAGCTAGCCTCTGTGTTTGTTGGCCAGCTGTGTTCAGCAGGACTCCCAGAACCCCCGTCACACATGTTTATGGAGCTCCATTCACAAGGGCTGCAAAGACCATCTAAGCTACGGGAAGAGAAAGGAAGTCTGGCACTTCTCTGTGGTGACGGCCGGTCCTTGTGTGCAAGAGCCAAGAGGTTTCCGTAAGCAATTGTGGTAGTAAACCAAAGAGACATTTTGAAGCCCTTTGACTACATTGACATTATTGAAATGAACACGTTGAGAACAAGAGGCCTCAAAAGCTTTCTGTTACCTGAGGGCAACACTGTGCAGTACGGGGTTGACAAGACGGCAAAAGTCACGACTCTGGTGGGACTCGAACCCACAACCTTTGAATGGCCTCATTTTGCAATCTAGAAGTCCAATGCGCTATCCATTGCGCCACAGAGCCCACGTGATTGCCTGGCCGGGACACGTGGCGGTTTTTCATCTGGCCATCTGCACATCCAACACTGTAATGCTGTACACTCTGCGGGCAGAAAAGACAGGTCCTCGAGCCTCTGCACAGTTGAAACCCGATTCAAAGTTCTGAGGCCCTCTGTCCAAGAACGGTCCCAGAGAGCGAAGCCAACGGAGTAGAGGCACCGCTGGGATTCGAACCCAGGATCTCCTGTTTACAAGACAGGCGCTTTGACCAGCTAAGCCACGGCGCCTTGCTGCCGAGACGTATTAGCTTGGGACACTATCCTTCAACAACAGCTCAGGGATGGTCTGCAAATGGAAGCAAGACCTCGGTTTCACCTTTTGTGGTCAGTTCTCAGAAAAGCAAGCGACTGCAAGGGTTCACAGCCTTGCGACACACACACACACACGGATATCGTCAAAGGCACCGCTGGGATTCGAACCCAGGATCTCCTGTTTACTAGACAGGCGCTTTAACCAACTAAGCCACGGCGCCTACCTCCGCTCCCTGCTGCCAGAAGGGCGACCCAGAGGATCAAAACATCGAGAAAAGATGCTAATCGTGGACCAGGCGCTGGTTAGCATAAAATAGTTTGTTGACAACTGCGTGGGGGGTGGCCAGCTAGCCTCTGTGTTTGTTGGCCAGCTGTGTTCAGCAGGACTCCCAGAACCCCCGTCACACATGTTTATGGAGCTCCATTCACAAGGGCTGCAAAGACCATCTAAGCTACGGGAAGAGAAAGGAAGTCTGGCACTTCTCTGTGGTGACGGCCGGTCCTTGTGTGCAAGAGCCAAGAGGTTTCCGTAAGCAATTGTGGTAGTAAACCAAAGAGACATTTTGAAGCCCTTTGACTACATTGACATTATTGAAATGAACACGTTGAGAACAAGAGGCCTCAAAAGCTTTCTGTTACCTGAGGGCAACACTGTGCAGTACGGGGTTGACAAGACGGCAAAAGTCACGACTCTGGTGGGACTCGAACCCACAACCTTTGAATGGCCTCATTTTGCAATCTAGAAGTCCAATGCGCTATCCATTGCGCCACAGAGCCCACATGATTGCCTGGCCGGGACACGTGGCGGTTTTTCATCTGGCCATCTGCACATCCAACACTGTAATGCTGTACACTCTGCGGGCAGAAAACACAGGTCCTCGAGCCTCTGCACAGTTGAAACCCGAATCAAAGTTCTGAGGCCCTCTGTCCAAGAACGGTCCCAGAGAGCGAAGCCAACGGAGTAGAGGCACCGCTGGGATTCGAACCCAGGATCTCCTGTTTACAAGACAGGCGCTTTGACCAGCTAAGCCACGGCGCCTTGCTGCCGAGACGTATTAGCTTGGGACACTATCCTTCAACAACAGCTCAGGGATGGTCTGCAAATGGAAGCAAGACCTCGGTTTCACCTTTTGTGGTCAGTTCTCAGAAAAGCAAGCGACTGCAAGGGTTCACAGCCTTGCGACACACACACACACGGATATCGTCAAAGGCACCGCTGGGATTCGAACCCAGGATCTCCTGTTTACTAGACAGGCGCTTTAACCAACTAAGCCACGGCGCCTACCTCCGCTCCCTGCTGCCAGAAGGGCGACCCAGAGGATCAAAACATCGAGAAAAGATGCTAATCGTGGACCAGGCGCTAGTTAGCATAAAATAGTTTGTTGACAACTGCGTGGGGGGTGGCCAGCTAGCCTCTGTGTTTGTTGGCCAGCTGTGTTCAGCAGGACTCCCAGAACCCCCGTCACACATGTTTATGGAGCTCCATTCACAAGGGCTGCAAAGACCATCTAAGCTACGGGAAGAGAAAGGAAGTCTGGCACTTCTCTGTGGTGACGGCCGGTCCTTGTGTGCAAGAGCCAAGAGGTTTCCGTAAGCAATTGTGGTAGTAAACCAAAGAGACATTTTGAAGCCCTTTGACTACATTGACATTATTGAAATGAACACGTTGAGAACAAGAGGCCTCAAAAGCTTTCTGTTACCTGAGGGCAACACTGTGCAGTACGGGGTTGACAAGACGGCAAAAGTCACGACTCTGGTGGGACTCGAACCCACAACCTTTGAATGGCCTCATTTTGCAATCTAGAAGTCCAATGCGCTATCCATTGCGCCACAGAGCCCACGTGATTGCCTGGCCGGGACACGTGGCGGTTTTTCATCTGGCCATCTGCACATCCAACACTGTAATGCTGTACACTCTGCGGGCAGAAAAGACAGGTCCTCGAGCCTCTGCACAGTTGAAACCCGATTCAAAGTTCTGAGGCCCTCTGTCCAAGAACGGTCCCAGAGAGCGAAGCCAACAGAGTAGAGGCACAGCTGGGATTCGAACCCAGGATCTCCTGTTTACAAGACAGGCGCTTTGACCAGCTAAGCCACGGCGCCTTGCTGCCGAGACGTATTAGCTTGGGACACTATCCTTCAACAACAGCTCAGGGATGGTCTGCAAATGGAAGCAAGACCTCGGTTTCACCTTTTGTGGTCAGTTCTCAGAAAAGCAAGCGACTGCAAGGGTTCACAGCCTTGCGACACACACACACACACGGATATCGTCAAAGGCACCGCTGGGATTCGAACCCAGGATCTCCTGTTTACTAGACAGGCGCTTTAACCAACTAAGCCACGGCGCCTACCTCCGCTCCCTGCTGCCAGAAGGGCGACCCAGAGGATCAAAACATCGAGAAAAGATGCTAATCGTGGACCAGGCGCTGGTTAGCATAAAATAGTTTGTTGACAACTGCGTGGGGGGTGGCCAGCTAGCCTCTGTGTTTGTTGGCCAGCTGTGTTCAGCAGGACTCCCAGAACCCCCGTCACACATGTTTATGGAGCTCCATTCACAAGGGCTGCAAAGACCATCTAAGCTACGGGAAGAGAAAGGAAGTCTGGCACTTCTCTGTGGTGACGGCCGGTCCTTGTGTGCAAGAGCCAAGAGGTTTCCGTAAGCAATTGTGGTAGTAAACCAAAGAGACATTTTGAAGCCCTTTGACTACATTGACATTATTGAAATGAACACGTTGAGAACAAGAGGCCTCAAAAGCTTTCTGTTACCTGAGGGCAACACTGTGCAGTACGGGGTTGACAAGACGGCAAAAGTCACGACTCTGGTGGGACTCGAACCCACAACCTTTGAATGGCCTCATTTTGCAATCTAGAAGTCCAATGCGCTATCCATTGCGCCACAGAGCCCACGTGATTGCCTGTCCGGGACACGTGGCGGTTTTTCATCTGGCCATCTGCACATCCAACACTGTAATGCTGTACACTCTGCGGGCAGAAAAGACAGGTCCTCGAGCCTCTGCACAGTTGAAACCCGATTCAAAGTTCTGAGGCCCTCTGTCCAAGAACGGTCCCAGAGAGCGAAGTCAACGGAGTAGAGGCACCGCTGGGATTCGAACCCAGGATCTCCTGTTTACAAGACAGGCGCTTTGACCAGCTAAGCCACGGCGCCTTGCTGCCGAGACGTATTAGCTTGGGACACTATCCTTCAACAACAGCTCAGGGATGGTCTGCAAATGGAAGCAAGACCTCGGTTTCACCTTTTGTGGTCAGTTCTCAGAAAAGCAAGCGACTGCAAGGGTTCACAGCCTTGCGACACACACACACACACGGATATCGTCAAAGGCACCGCTGGGATTCGAACCCAGGATCTCCTGTTTACTAGACAGGCGCTTTAACCAACTAAGCCACGGCGCCTACCTCCGCTCCCTGCTGCCAGAAGGGCGACCCAGAGGATCAAAACATCGAGAAAAGATGCTAATCGTGGACCAGGCGCTGGTTAGCATAAAATAGTTTGTTGACAACTGCGTGGGGGGTGGCCAGCTAGCCTCTGTGTTTGTTGGCCAGCTGTGTTCAGCAGGACTCCCAGAACCCCCGTCACACATGTTTATGGAGCTCCATTCACAAGGGCTGCAAAGACCATCTAAGCTACGGGAAGAGAAAGGAAGTCTGGCACTTCTCTGTGGTGACGGCCGGTCCTTGTGTGCAAGAGCCAAGAGGTTTCCGTAAGCAATTGTGGTAGTAAACCAAAGAGACATTTTGAAGCCCTTTGACTACATTGACATTATTGAAATGAACACGTTGAGAACAAGAGGCCTCAAAAGCTTTCTGTTACCTGAGGGCAACACTGTGCAGTACGGGGTTGACAAGACGGCAAAAGTCACGACTCTGGTGGGACTCGAACCCACAACCTTTGAATGGCCTCATTTTGCAATCTAGAAGTCCAATGCGCTATCCATTGCGCCACAGAGCCCACGTGATTGCCTGGCCGGGACACGTGGCGGTTTTTCATCTGGCCATCTGCACATCCAACACTGTAATGCTGTACACTCTGCGGGCAGAAAAGACAGGTCCTCGAGCCTCTGCACAGTTGAAACCCGATTCAAAGTTCTGAGGCCCTCTGTCCAAGAACGGTCCCAGAGAGCGAAGCCAACGGAGTAGAGGCACCGCTGGGATTCGAACCCAGGATCTCCTGTTTACAAGACAGGCGCTTTGACCAGCTAAGCCACGGCGCCTTGCTGCCGAGACGTATTAGCTTGGGACACTATCCTTCAACAACAGCTCAGGGATGGTCTGCAAATGGAAGCAAGACCTCGGTTTCACCTTTTGTGGTCAGTTCTCAGAAAAGCAAGCGACTGCAAGGGTTCACAGCCTTGCGACACACACACACACACGGATATCGTCAAAGGCACCGCTGGGATTCGAACCCAGGATCTCCTGTTTACTAGACAGGCGCTTTAACCAACTAAGCCACGGCGCCTACCTCCGCTCCCTGCTGCCAGAAGGGCGACCCAGAGGATCAAAACATCGAGAAAAGATGCTAATCGTGGACCAGGCGCTGGTTAGCATAAAATAGTTTGTTGACAACTGCGTGGGGGGTGGCCAGCTAGCCTCTGTGTTTGTTGGCCAGCTGTGTTCAGCAGGACTCCCAGAACCCCCGTCACACATGTTTATGGAGCTCCATTCACAAGGGCTGCAAAGACCATCTAAGCTACGGGAAGAGAAAGGAAGTCTGGCACTTCTCTGTGGTGACGGCCGGTCCTTGTGTGCAAGAGCCAAGAGGTTTCCGTAAGCAATTGTGGTAGTAAACCAAAGAGACATTTTGAAGCCCTTTGACTACATTGACATTATTGAAATGAACACGTTGAGAACAAGAGGCCTCAAAAGCTTTCTGTTACCTGAGGGCAACACTGTGCAGTACGGGGTTGACAAGACGGCAAAAGTCACGACTCTGGTGGGACTCGAACCCACAACCTTTGAATGGCCTCATTTTGCAATCAAGAAGTCCAATGCGCTATCCATTGCGCCACAGAGCCCACGTGATTGCCTGGCCGGGACACGTGGCGGTTTTTCATCTGGCCATCTGCACATCCAACACTGTAATGCTGTACACTCTGCGGGCAGAAAAGACAGGTCCTCGAGCCTCTGCACAGTTGAAACCCGATTCAAAGTTCTGAGGCCCTCTGTCCAAGAACGGTCCCAGAGAGCGAAGCCAACGGAGTAGAGGCACCGCTGGGATTCGAACCCAGGATCTCCTGTTTACAAGACAGGCGCTTTGACCAGCTAAGCCACGGCGCCTTGCTGCCGAGACGTATTAGCTTGGGACACTATCCTTCAACAACAGCTCAGGGATGGTCTGCAAATGGAAGCAAGACCTCGGTTTCACCTTTTGTGGTCAGTTCTCAGAAAAGCAAGCGACTGCAAGGGTTCACAGCCTTGCGACACACACACACACACGGATATCGTCAAAGGCACCGCTGGGATTCGAACCCAGGATCTCCTGTTTACTAGACAGGCGCTTTAACCAACTAAGCCACGGCGCCTACCTCCGCTCCCTGCTGCCAGAAGGGCGACCCAGAGGATCAAAACATCGAGAAAAGATGCTAATCGTGGACCAGGCGCTGGTTAGCATAAAATAGTTTGTTGACAACTGCGTGGGGGGTGGCCAGCTAGCCTCTGTGTTTGTTGGCCAGCTGTGTTCAGCAGGACTCCCAGAACCCCCGTCACACATGTTTATGGAGCTCCATTCACAAGGGCTGCAAAGACCATCTAAGCTACGGGAAGAGAAAGGAAGTCTGGCACTTCTCTGTGGTGACGGCCGGTCCTTGTGTGCAAGAGCCAAGAGGTTTCCGTAAGCAATTGTGGTAGTAAACCAAAGAGACATTTTGAAGCCCTTTGACTACATTGACATTATTGAAATGAACACGTTGAGAACAAGAGGCCTCAAAAGCTTTCTGTTACCTGAGGGCAACACTGTGCAGTACGGGGTTGACAAGACGGCAAAAGTCACGACTCTGGTGGGACTCGAACCCACAACCTTTGAATGGCCTCATTTTGCAATCTAGAAGTCCAATGCGCTATCCATTGCGCCACAGAGCCCACATGATTGCCTGGCCGGGACACGTGGCGGTTTTTCATCTGGCCATCTGCACATCCAACACTGTAATGCTGTACACTCTGCGGGCAGAAAACACAGGTCCTCGAGCCTCTGCACAGTTGAAACCCGATTCAAAGTTCTGAGGCCCTCTGTCCAAGAACGGTCCCAGAGAGCGAAGCCAACGGAGTAGAGGCACCGCTGGGATTCGAACCCAGGATCTCCTGTTTACAAGACAGGCGCTTTGACCAGCTAAGCCACGGCGCCTTGCTGCCGAGACGTATTAGCTTGGGACACTATCCTTCAACAACAGCTCAGGGATGGTCTGCAAATGGAAGCAAGACCTCGGTTTCACCTTTTGTGGTCAGTTCTCAGAAAAGCAAGCGACTGCAAGGGTTCACAGCCTTGCGACACACACTCACACACGGATATCGTCAAAGGCACCGCTGGGATTCGAACCCAGGATCTCCTGTTTACTAGACAGGCGCTTTAACCAACTAAGCCACGGCGCCTACCTCCGCTCCCTGCTGCCAGAAGGGCGACCCAGAGGATCAAAACATCGAGAAAAGATGCTAATCGTGGACCAGGCGCTGGTTAGCATAAAATAGTTTGTTGACAACTGCGTGGGGGGTGGCCAGCTAGCCTCTGTGTTTGTTGGCCAGCTGTGTTCAGCAGGACTCCCAGAACCCCCGTCACACATGTTTATGGAGCTCCATTCACAAGGGCTGCAAAGACCATCTAAGCTACGGGAAGAGAAAGGAAGTCTGGCACTTCTCTGTGGTGACGGCCGGTCCTTGTGTGCAAGAGCCAAGAGGTTTCCGTAAGCAATTGTGGTAGTAAACCAAAGAGACATTTTGAAGCCCTTTGACTACATTGACATTATTGAAATGAACACGTTGAGAACAAGAGGCCTCAAAAGCTTTCTGTTACCTGAGGGCAACACTGTGCAGTACGGGGTTGACAAGACGGCAAAAGTCACGACTCTGGTGGGACTCGAACCCACAACCTTTGAATGGCCTCATTTTGCAATCAAGAAGTCCAATGCGCTATCCATTGCGCCACAGAGCCCACGTGATTGCCTGGCCGGGACACGTGGCGGTTTTTCATCTGGCCATCTGCACATCCAACACTGTAATGCTGTACACTCTGCGGGCAGAAAAGACAGGTCCTCGAGCCTCTGCACAGTTGAAACCCGATTCAAAGTTCTGAGGCCCTCTGTCCAAGAACGGTCCCAGAGAGCGAAGCCAACGGAGTAGAGGCACCGCTGGGATTCGAACCCAGGATCTCCTGTTTACAAGACAGGCGCTTTGACCAGCTAAGCCACGGCGCCTTGCTGCCGAGACGTATTAGCTTGGGACACTATCCTTCAACAACAGCTCAGGGATGGTCTGCAAATGGAAGCAAGACCTCGGTTTCACCTTTTGTGGTCAGTTCTCAGAAAAGCAAGCGACTGCAAGGGTTCACAGCCTTGCGACACACACACACACACGGATATCGTCAAAGGCACCGCTGGGATTCGAACCCAGGATCTCCTGTTTACTAGACAGGCGCTTTAACCAACTAAGCCACGGCGCCTACCTCCGCTCCCTGCTGCCAGAAGGGCGACCCAGAGGATCAAAACATCGAGAAAAGATGCTAATCGTGGACCAGGCGCTGGTTAGCATAAAATAGTTTGTTGACAACTGCGTGGGGGGTGGCCAGCTAGCCTCTGTGTTTGTTGGCCAGCTGTGTTCAGCAGGACTCCCAGAACCCCCGTCACACATGTTTATGGAGCTCCATTCACAAGGGCTGCAAAGACCATCTAAGCTACGGGAAGAGAAAGGAAGTCTGGCACTTCTCTGTGGTGACGGCCGGTCCTTGTGTGCAAGAGCCAAGAGGTTTCCGTAAGCAATTGTGGTAGTAAACCAAAGAGACATTTTGAAGCCCTTTGACTACATTGACATTATTGAAATGAACACGTTGAGAACAAGAGGCCTCAAAAGCTTTCTGTTACCTGAGGGCAACACTGTGCAGTACGGGGTTGACAAGACGGCAAAAGTCACGACTCTGGTGGGACTCGAACCCACAACCTTTGAATGGCCTCATTTTGCAATCTAGAAGTCCAATGCGCTATCCATTGCGCCACAGAGCCCACATGATTGCCTGGCCGGGACACGTGGCGGTTTTTCATCTGGCCATCTGCACATCCAACACTGTAATGCTGTACACTCTGCGGGCAGAAAACACAGGTCCTCGAGCCTCTGCACAGTTGAAACCCGATTCAAAGTTCTGAGGCCCTCTGTCCAAGAACGGTCCCAGAGAGCGAAGCCAACGGAGTAGAGGCACCGCTGGGATTCGAACCCAGGATCTCCTGTTTACAAGACAGGCGCTTTGACCAGCTAAGCCACGGCGCCTTGCTGCCGAGACGTATTAGCTTGGGACACTATCCTTCAACAACAGCTCAGGGATGGTCTGCAAATGGAAGCAAGACCTCGGTTTCACCTTTTGTGGTCAGTTCTCAGAAAAGCAAGCGACTGCAAGGGTTCACAGCCTTGCGACACACACACACACACGGATATCGTCAAAGGCACCGCTGGGATTCGAACCCAGGATCTCCTGTTTACTAGACAGGCGCTTTAACCAACTAAGCCACGGCGCCTACCTCCGCTCCCTGCTGCCAGAAGGGCGACCCAGAGGATCAAAACATCGAGAAAAGATGCTAATCGTGGACCAGGCGCTGGTTAGCATAAAATAGTTTGTTGACAACTGCGTGGGGGGTGGCCAGCTAGCCTCTGGCTGCGTTCGAAACCGCATACTCAATGAGTAGGTACTTAATTTCAATGAGTACTTACTTAACGAGCGCTAAAAGAGTAGATACTTTATAGCCAGATCTCGTTGAGTATGAATGAGAACCGGACATCTGCCATGTTGACGTTATCATGTGACCTACGACGCGTTATCACAAGCGCAACAACTTAAAAGATTTGAACGACACGCTTAATTAATCTGTCTGTAAATATCATGATATTGATTAAACTTGCTCATTTTGTGGTCTTTTTGAAAAAACTGCTTCCCATTTATTTTGTGAGTACATTTAGGGTTGATTTAAGTTCTTATATTTAACCCTACTAATGTGACCCACCGTTTTATCCTTAACGATATTTATTTTTATTACGAAATCCCAAAATTGTCATCTCTTGAATATGTTGTTAATTTCTTTATTTTATATCCAAACATTTTCATCCATAAGCAAAAGTGGCTTACTGCTTTGTTTTCCTCTTTTTCTTGTTAAATTTAACTCTCGTTTCATCCCTCAGGCCTATAAATAACAGAAAATGCTTTTTTTTAAAAATGTATTATATAATTAATTATTTATGAAAATAAATATTGATATTCAACCTTATAGGTTTTTTCCTGTGTATAAAATATCATAATATGTTTGCAAACCCATGATTGATATATATATATATATATACATACATAGCCTACATGATATACCTCATAACATCAGTAACTCGACAGCCCTACCTAGAACGGTTTTCCTCAGCGTTTGTAATGTCTGCACAAAGGGAGATTCACCTTTGGAGAAAACTGTTGATTTTATACTCGAAAAATTTAAGTATCATTATTAAAAATTAATATTACCCCAGAATGAATTGCATTGCTATTCCAGCCCCAAAACATACAATAATAACAACGATAAATGCTGATCAATTAATTATATTACTTTTTACTGTAAATTATATAATTCAGTAAAACAAACAAAATGTAATGTATGTCATTTGAAATAGCTATGCATGAATACACTCTAGATGTGTATATAGTGAACATCTACATTTTCATTCAAACAATAAATAAAGCATTAATTAATTGTATTTTATTTACTGACAACAATGAGAAATATTAATAAATTAGTAAAAGAATGAATCAAAGTCACCATCACACAATAAACAAATGCATATACAAGTCAACACATGAAACAAAGCTTTATTAAAACTACAGTCAATCATGTATGTATGTAGGCTACAGGCGCTGAACCACATCCTTCTGCCATCTCAACACAGCGGTTCCCATTCTGCGGCTCTGATGAATCAGCTGACCGCCAGAGGTGAGCCGTGCCTTCGTGCCGGAGGTTGTTGCGTGATGTGTTGTGCTTCACAATCTGAGGCAATAGAGCTTTTTTTCCACAAATGCCGCCACATCATCTTTCCTTGCAGGTCCTGCTCCACCACAAAAGCTGTGCAGCAAATGCACAGAAATCAAGAATCAGAAAAGTGCTGTAATAGCTCTGTTTGAAACTACAATAATTAAAATAAACTACAACTTAATATTTAAATAGTTGTTGTATTCATTTCTGTAATGTCACAGAGCCTTTGATTGTAGCATTCAGCTTCATGAGCCACTCTCCACCGGATAAACACACATCTGTTCATCTGTCCCTGTAACATCCAGACCAGACTCACATTACCTCTGTGATTTATGAGCTCAACACTACATTTACATGTTGAGGTTGTTTTAACTTTTTATCCTACATAAATGTTCCTTAATTTATCAACAGTACTAATGGACAAATAAAATAGATAACTTATGTTTAGTTACTTTATAGATTTGTTCTACATAATAGCACACATACATCACTCAGATGCCTATTTCATATCTATATTAGACGTAGTAATCTGCAATTCTTATAGAAGATTTTCTTGCAAGATATTAAATAGACATTTAGTAATTGTATTTAAGATGTATACGGTTTAAAATGTATGCAAATCCACTTTGGAGACGTATGTGTCCTTACTGGAGCTTCTCTGTTAGCTACATAATAAAATGTGATTTACAGCAAAATCACAAATATAGCGTCTTTACATCTTCAACAATTCAACAGTTTATTGTACAGTAGTTCAACACATGCGATCATTTGATTTGTAATACTCACATTTGAAAACAGTCTCGTCCGTCATCCTTTCCGTCACGTTCGAGTATGACCTATCCTTCTTCTTCTTTTTTATGACGTATCCTCTCGCGTGGCCTCCTGGGATAGAAGAGTATCCATCGTTGAGCACTCAAAAATCTGGGCGGAAGCGAGTAAGCCATCCGGGAACTTCTCGCCTACTCTTTTATGAATACTGATGTTTCGAACGTACTGCTTCCTTCACGTACTGTTTTCGCCTACTATATAGTAGGAAAGTAGGCATATTCGAACGCACTTAAGTCCGAATCTCGCGATAATTAGTACGTCACCCAGGTAATTCTCGCCTACTCTTTTGGATTCATACATACTTTTTCGCTCGCCTACTCTTTTTCCCATACTAAATAGTAGGGAAGTATGCGGTTTCGAACGCAGGACTTGTGTTTGTTGGCCAGCTGTGTTCAGCAGGACTCCCAGAACCCCCGTCACACATGTTTATGGAGCTCCATTCACAAGGGCTGCAAAGACCATCTAAGCTACGGGAAGAGAAAGGAAGTCTGGCACTTCTCTGTGGTGACGGCCGGTCCTTGTGTGCAAGAGCCAAGAGGTTTCCGTAAGCAATTGTGGTAGTAAACCAAAGAGACATTTTGAAGCCCTTTGACTACATTGACATTATTGAAATGAACACGTTGAGAACAAGAGGCCTCAAAAGCTTTCTGTTACCTGAGGGCAACACTGTGCAGTACGGGGTTGACAAGACGGCAAAAGTCACGACTCTGGTGGGACTCGAACCCACAACCTTTGAATGGCCTCATTTTGCAATCAAGAAGTCCAATGCGCTATCCATTGCGCCACAGAGCCCACGTGATTGCCTGGCCGGGACACGTGGCGGTTTTTCATCTGGCCATCTGCACATCCAACACTGTAATGCTGTACACTCTGCGGGCAGAAAAGACAGGTCCTCGAGCCTCTGCACAGTTGAAACCCGATTCAAAGTTCTGAGGCCCTCTGTCCAAGAACGGTCCCAGAGAGCGAAGCCAACGGAGTAGAGGCACCGC
Source organism: Rutilus rutilus (assembly GCF_951802725.1). Lineage (NCBI taxonomy): Eukaryota > Metazoa > Chordata > Actinopteri > Cypriniformes > Leuciscidae > Rutilus > Rutilus rutilus. The sequence goes on from NC_140223.1 coordinate 14,472,753, forward strand.
TGGGATTCGAACCCAGGATCTCCTGTTTACAAGACAGGCGCTTTGACCAGCTAAGCCACGGCGCCTTGCTGCCGAGACGTATTAGCTTGGGACACTATCCTTCAACAACAGCTCAGGGATGGTCTGCAAATGGAAGCAAGACCTCGGTTTCACCTTTTGTGGTCAGTTCTCAGAAAAGCAAGCGACTGCAAGGGTTCACAGCCTTGCGACACACACACACACACGGATATCGTCAAAGGCACCGCTGGGATTCGAACCCAGGATCTCCTGTTTACTAGACAGGCGCTTTAACCAACTAAGCCACGGCGCCTACCTCCGCTCCCTGCTGCCAGAAGGGCGACCCAGAGGATCAAAACATTGAGAAAAGATGCTAATCGTGGACCAGGCGCTGGTTAGCATAAAATAGTTTGTTGACAACTGCGTGGGGGGTGGCCAGCTAGCCTCTGTGTTTGTTGGCCAGCTGTGTTCAGCAGGACTCCCAGAACCCCCGTCACACATGTTTATGGAGCTCCATTCACAAGGGCTGCAAAGACCATCTAAGCTACGGGAAGAGAAAGGAAGTCTGGCACTTCTCTGTGGTGACGGCCGGTCCTTGTGTGCAAGAGCCAAGAGGTTTCCGTAAGCAATTGTGGTAGTAAACCAAAGAGACATTTTGAAGCCCTTTGACTACATTGACATTATTGAAATGAACACGTTGAGAACAAGAGGCCTCAAAAGCTTTCTGTTACCTGAGGGCAACACTGTGCAGTACGGGGTTGACAAGACGGCAAAAGTCACGACTCTG